>NW_028270150.1:72228886-72893347 GCF_037043375.1 Chiloscyllium plagiosum | reverse complement strand
TTTGGAGGCCAGGGATGGGATGGATGAAGCTTTGTAATTTCTAGAGTATTCAATTTAACTTTAAATGTAATTGACTTAGGTCTCTCAATTGTAGACTAGGTTGGGAAAATTGCGGGACAGATCAGGTATCAGTATGTCTTCAAAAATATCTTTGATTTTAATTTTATTACGATAAGTACAGAACAGTGATGTTGACTACAGGCAGTGGTATCAATTGATCCATTTTGAAACATTGGCTCATGATTTCTGGTTAATTGGGCACTTGTCTTTTTGCTGTGTTATATTGAAGTCTATTTTCTTTGTTCTTGTGTGTTTGGTTGCTAAAAGTTACTATGTATTCACCCTTGTTAGACAATAAATCTGTCCAAGGTCAGTGGATTCCCTGAGCTCTGACTTGTTAGCGCACAAACAGTATATGATCAGTCTTAAATTGCCAAGGTGGTGTGTGGTCAATTTGATTTTTGTTTTAAAGATCATTGTCATCTTATTGATACTCCTTCTTACTATCTCCTGATTGGTTCCTGGGATGTCAGTCATTTTGAAAGGCCAATCCTGTCTTTCACAGGGGCTTTCTTTAACCTCCACAGAGATTGGAGTCATGTGCTTGACAAGAATTATCATTAGACAATATCATATGATTACCAGAAATCAACCCATTATCAACTAGTGAAGGTGTTTGGAATGTTTTTTATTGGTCAGAGTATTGAATACAGGAGTTGGGAGGTCGTGTTGTGGCTATACAGGACGTTGGTTAGGCCACTGTTGGAATATCGCGTGCAATTCTGGTCTCCTTCTTATCTGAAAGGTATTGTGAAACTTGAAATGGTTCAGAAAAGATTTACAAGGATTTTGCCAGGGTTGGAGGATTTGAGTTATAGGGAGAGGCTGAATAGGCTGGGGCTGCTTTCCGTGGAGTATCGGAGGCTAAGGAGTGACCTTATAGAGGTTTTATAAAATCATGAGGGACATGGTAGGATAAATAGACAAAGTCTTTTCCCTGGGTAAGGGAGTCCAGAACTAGAGGGCATAGGTTTAGAGTGAGAGGAGAAAGATATAAAAGAGACCTAAGGGGCAACTTTTTCACGCAGAGGGTTGTACGTGTATGGAATGAGCTGTCCGAGGAAGTGGTGGAGGCTGGTACAATTGCAGCATTTAAAAGGCATCTGGATGGGTATATGAATAGGAAGAGTTTGGAAGGATATGGGCGAGGTGCTGGCAGGTGGGACTTGATTGGGCTGGGATATCTGGTCGGTATAGACAAGTTGGACCGATGGGTCTGTTTTCCGTGCTGTACATCTCTATGACTCTAATTGCGCTGAAGAGCCAAGCACAACTTAGTGAACTGTTTGCCAACTTTAATCCAAGGTAATGAATAGGCATTTAATATGCTTTAAAAAGAGACAGTGACTTTATTTTAACACAGTTTAAGTTAAAAGTCTTAGCCAATTTAGGATATAAAATTGTGGCTTAGAATGAAAGTTTATCTGAATCTATATGAAAAGTCATTCCTATTATGAGTTTTTAAAATTCTTTCTCGGCTTATGGGAATTGCTGGTCAGGCCCGCGTTTACTGCCCATTCCTAATTGCCCTGGAGAAGATACTGTTGAGGTGCCTCCTTAAACTTTGCGCTGTAGAGACATCCACAGTGACGTTAGGGAGATCAAGGTTTTTGACCCAGAAATAAGTAAGGAATGTTGATACAATTCCAAGTCAGTGTGTTTTGGAGGGGAACTTGGATGTGATGGTGTTTCGATCTATGTGCTGCCCTTGTCCTTCTAGGTGGTAGAGTTCAAGACTGGAATTTTATACTGAAGGAGTCTTCATAAGTTTTTGCAGTACAGTAAATCTTGTAAATGGTACACACTGCTGCCACTGTGAATTAGTGGTAAAAGGCGTGATTGTTGATGGATGAGATTCCAGTCAATTTGATGATCAAGAATACAGAAGTAGGATGGAAATCAGCCAGGTTAGATTTGTCCTGCCTTTTGTTGACTGGCCATTTCTATATAAGTTTTCACATTGCTGAATAGATATCAGTGTTGCATCTACACTAGAAAAGCTTGACTAGGGCATGGCTAGTTCTGGGGCACAAGTCCTCAGTCCTGTTGCTGGAATGTTTTCTTGGCTGGTGGCTATTTCTTGTCACATGGAGTGAATCAAATTGGATGAAAACTGCTGGGGACTTGAGGAGAAAAAGTTGGAATATCCAGTTTTATAGTTGAAGATGGATGTAAATACTTCTGCCTGGTGATGGGTTTACACATCATTTGAAGATGGAGATTTTTGTGGAGCTCTTCATTATGTTAGTTGTCAGCTGTCATTCACGACTAACTGTGGCAGGACTACAAGGTTTATAGTCGAAAAATGTGGTGCTGGAAAAACACAGCAGGCCAGGCAGCATCCGAGGAGAAGGAGAATCGACATTTCGGGCATAAGCCCTTCAGGAATGAGGCTAGTGTGCCAAGTGGGCTGAGATAAAGGGTAGGGGGGAGGGAATTTGGGGGAGGGGTGCTGGGAATACGATAGGTGGAAGGAGGTGAGGGTGATAGGCCGGAGAGGGGGTGGGGGCGGAGAGGTCAGGAAGAAGATTGCAGGTCAAGAGGGCGGTGCTGAAACTGGAGGTTGGGACTGAGATAAGGTGGAGGGGAGGGGAAATGAGGAAGCTGGAGAAATCTACATTCATCCGTGTGGTTGGAGGGTTCCTAGGCGGAAGATGAGGCGCTGTTCCTCCAGGCGTCGTGTGGCCAGGGTCTGGCGATGGAGGAGGTCAAGGACCTGCATGTCATTGGTGGAGTGGGAGGGGGAGTTAGTGTTCAGCCACAGGGCGGTTGGGTTGGTTGGTGCGCGTGTCCCAGAGGTGTTCCCTGAAACATTCCACAAGTAGGCAGCTGGTCTCCCCAATGTACAGGAGACCACATCGCGTGCAGCAGATACAGTAAATGATGTGTGTGGAGGTGCAGGTGAATTTGCGATGGATATAGAAGGATCCATTGGGGCCTTGGAGGGAGGTGTGGGCGCAAGTTTTGCACTTCTTACGATTGCAGGGGAAGGTGCCGGGAGTGGAGGTTGGGTTGGTGGGGGGTGTGGACTTTACGAGGGAGTCGCTAAGGGAGTGGTCTCTCCTGAATGCTGATAGGGGTGGAGAGGGAAATATATCCCTGGTGGTGGGGTCTGTCTGGAGGTGGCGGAAATGACGGAGGATGATACGATGTATCCGGAGATTGGTGGGGTGGAAGGTGAGGACCAGTGGGGTTCTGTCCTGGTGGCGATTGGAGGTACAGGAAGTGGAGGAGATGCGGTGGAGAGCATTGTTGACCACGTCGGAGGGGAAATTGCGGTCTTTGAAGATGGAGGCCATTTGAGTTGTTTGGTAGTGGAATTGGTCCTCCTGGGAGCAGATGCGGCAGAGGGGGAGGAATTGGGAATATGGGATGGCGTTTTTACAGGGGGCATAGTGGGAGTCGGTCGGTTTGTAGTAAATGTCTGTGTTGAGTCGGTCCCCCGAGATATAAATGGAAAGGTCTAGGAAGAGGAGGGAGGAGTCCGAGACAGTCCAGGTAAATTTGAGGTCGGGGTGGAAGGTGTTAGTAAAGTGGATGAACTGTTCAACCTTCTTGTGGGAGCACGAGGTAGTGCCAATACAATCATCGATGTAGCAGAGGAAAAGGTGGGGGGTGATGCCAGTGTAGATGTGGAAGATGGACTGTTCCACATATCCGACGAAGAGGTAAGCATAGCTGGGGCCCATGCGGGTGCCCATGGCTTCTCCTTTGGTTTGGAGGAAGTGGTAGGATTTTTTCTTAGCCATATCGAACATCAAAGAAAGTAAATACAAAAAACTTTCATGTACTCACCCCCACACTCCGAATTCCTTGACCGTTCCAGATCCTTCTTGTGACCTTCAGAACCGCGCGGGTGCCATTGCCCACGTGGCCACTGCAGCCACCACCGCTGCGGCGAATGGTGATGTCACCTCCTGCCCCACCGCTGCTCGGACAACAGCCACCACTGGCCATATATCCTCCGCAATCGCCGCCCAGACAACGCCTCCATGATAGCCAGGAAGACCATCGCCGACAGATGTGCGGCTGCTGCGGTAACCAAGGCCACCGGGACCAGCGCTATTTCTGCTTGGTGCGCCACTTCTGCCCCTGGAGTGGCCGTCGCCACAGCCACTTCCACCCCCAGTGACGTCACTCACCTGATCAAGGACCACTCCGCCCCCACGACTAATTCTGCCCACACCAGGTCCTAGCTCCCAGCCCTGCCGTATTTTCACTATCCCTCCAGACCTCCCCCTCTCTGAGGATGAACGATCAGTCCTCAGCAGAGGCCTCACCTTCATCCCCCTACGCTCCCGGATCAATGAGTTTGACACATGGCTAGATATCGAGCATTTCTTCCGTCGCCTTCGCCTCCGCGCCTACTTCTTCAACAAGGACTCTCGCCCACCCTCTGACGACCCCTTCTCCCACCTCCAACACACCCCATCCACCTGGACACCCCGTGCTGGCCTCTTACCCGCCCTTGATCTCTTCATATCCAACTGCCACCGCGACATCGACCGCCTCAACCTGTCCACCCCCTCACCCACTCCAACCTCTTACCCTCACAACACGCAGCCCTCCACTCCCTCTGCTCCAACCCCAACCTCACCATCAAACAGGCAGACAAGGGAGGCGCAGTGGTAGTTTGGCGCACCGATCTTTACACCGCTGAAGCTAGATGCCAACTCGCAGACACCTTCTCCTACTGCCCACTTGACCATGACCCCACCTCCCACCATCAAACCATCATCTCCCAGACCATCCATAACCTCATCACCTCAGGAGATCTCCCATCCACTGCCTCCAACCTCCTAGTCCCACAACGCCGCACTGCCCGTTTCTACCTCCTACCCAAAATCCACAAACCCGGTTGCCCCAGCCGACCCATTGTCTCAGCCTTCTCCTGCCCCACCGAACTCATCTCTGCATACCTCGACACTGTCCTATCCCCCTTAGTCCAAGAACTCCCCACCTATGTTCGGGACTCCACCCACGCCCTCCACCTCCTCCATGACTTTCGCTTCCCTGGCCCCCAACACCTTATCTTCATGGTGGACATCCAGTCCCCATACACTTCCATCCCCCATCACAAAGGCCTCCAAGTCCTCTGCTTCTTCCTCTCCTGCCGAACCAACCAGTACCCTTCCACTGACACCCTCCTTCGACTGACTGAACTGGTCCTCACTCTTAACAACTTCTCCTTCCAATCCTCCCACCTCCTCGAAACCAAAGGAGTAGCCATGGGCACCCACATGGGCCCCCAGCTATGCCTGCCTCTTCATCAGATATGTGGAACAGTCCATCTTCCGCAGCTACACTGGCACCACCCCCCACCTTTTCCTCCGCAACATCGATGATTGTATTGGCTCTACCTCGTGCTCCCATGAGGAGATTGAACAGTTCATCCACTTTACTAACACCTTTAACCCCGACCTCAAAGTTACCTGGACCATCTCAGACTCCTCCTTCCCCTTCCTAGACCTCTCCATTTCTATCTCGGGTGACCGATTCAACACCGACATTTACTACAAACCAACTGACTTCCACAGCTACCTAGTTTACCCCTCCTCCCACCCTGCGCCCTGTAAAAACGCCATCCCATGTTCCCAGTTCCTCCGCCACATCGGCTCCCAGGAGGACCAGTCCCACTACCGAACAACTTAAATGGCCTCCTTCTTCAAAGACCACAATTTCCCCTCCGATGTGGTCGACAACGCTCTCCTCCACCTCCTGCACCTCCGCCCTTGAACCCCGCCCCTCCAATCGCCACCAGGACAGAACCTCACGGTCCTCGCCTTCCACCCCACCAACCTCCGGATACATCGTATCATCCTCCATCATTTCCGCCACCTCCAGACAGACCCCACCACCAAGGATATAGTTCCCTCTCCACCCCTATCAGCATTCAGGAGAGACCACTCCCTCCGTGACTCCCTCGTCAAGTCCACACCCCCCACCAACCCAACCTCCACTCCCGGCACCTTCCCCTGCAACAGCGAGAAGTACAAAACTTGCGCTCACACCTCCCCCCTCACCTCCCTCCAAGGCCCCAATGGATCTTTCCATATCTGTCGCAAATTCACCTGCACCTCCACACACATCATTTATTCTATCCACTGCACCCGATGTGGTCTCCTGTACATTGGGGAGACCAGCTGCCTACTTGTGGAACGTTTCAGGGAACACGTCTGGGACACGCACACCAACCAACCCAACCGCCCCGTGGCTGAACGGTTTAACTCCATCTCCCACTCCGCCAATGACATGCAGGTCCTTGGCCTCCTCCATCGCCTGACCCTGGCCACACGATGCCTGGAGGAAGAGCGCCTCATGTTCCGCCTAGGAACCCTCCAACCACACGGGATGAATGTAGATTTCTCCAGCTTCCTCATTCCCCCCCCCCACCTTATCTCAGTCCCAACCCTCTGATTGAGCACCGCCCTCTTGACCTGCAATCTTCTTCCTGACCTCTCCGCCCCACCCCCTCTCCGGCCTATCACCCTCACTTCCTTCCACCTATTGTATTCCCAGCGCCCCTCCCCCAAATTCCCTCCCCCCTACCATTTATCTCAGCCCGCTCGGCACACCAGCCTCATTCCTGAAGAAGGGCTTATGCCCGAAACGTCGATTCTCCTGCTCCTCGGATGCTGCCTGGCCTGCTGTGTTTTTCCAGCACCACATTTTTCAACTCTGGTACTCCAGCATCTGCAGTCCTCACTTTCTCCTACAAAGCTTATAACCGATTCATTGATTGTGGATAGCCTCACCTGTTTCTTGCATGCTGCCTCTTTCTTTGGCATGCACATAGTTTTATGTTGTAGCTTCACCAGGTTAACATCTCATTTTTAGGTATTTCTGATGCTCCACCTGGCATGCCTTTCTGTTGAAATTTACACCTTTCGGCCTCCACAAACCTGAACTCGAGCATTAGTACTACTCATGTCTTAACATGAGCTACATCTATTTCGACCATCATCTCTGTTTCCGCCTACCTACATTTTTTTAATCCGTTCATGGGTTTTGGGCATTTATTGCACATCCTGAAATGTCTGAATAGGTGTCAGTAAACTGGCATCTTGAACAACTACGATCCATGTGGTGTGTGTACATCCAGAATCCTGTTGGGAAGGGAATTCCAGGATTTTAACCCAAACCATTGAGGGAACAGTGACATAGTTCCAAGTCAGAATGATGTGTGGCTTGGAATGAAACTTGAGGTGTTGCCATGCATCTACTGCCCTTGTTCTTCTACCTGATAGGGGTTGTAGATTTGAAAGATGGAATTGGAGGATACTTGGTGCATTGTTGCAGTTTATTTTATCTGTGGTATACTCTGCTGCCACCGTGAGTTGTCTAGTGGAAGGAGTAAAAGTTTAATATGTTGGATGGAATGACAGTTAAGTGGGCTATTTGGTCTTGGATGATGTTGGGTTTCTTGCAGTGTTTGGAACTGAATGCATCTAGGTAGGAAAGGAATATTCCATGATGTTCCTGAATAGTCCTTTGTGGATGATGGTCACTCTTTAAGAACTAAAGAAACAAGTTATTTCCTGTAGAATCCCCAGCTTCTGACCTGCTGTTGTGGCCATAATGCCATAAGGTGCATGTGT
Source organism: Chiloscyllium plagiosum (assembly GCF_037043375.1). Lineage (NCBI taxonomy): Eukaryota > Metazoa > Chordata > Chondrichthyes > Orectolobiformes > Hemiscylliidae > Chiloscyllium > Chiloscyllium plagiosum. The sequence continues at coordinate 72,885,689 of NW_028270150.1, read as the reverse complement.
ATATTATGCTGCAATTAAATTTCTAGTCACTAGTGATCACTTTGTTTATAGTGGTGAAGTTAGCCACGGCAATGTTGTTGAACGTTAAGTGAGAGTTTGTAGATAACCATTTCTTTAAGTGGTTTGAACGTTAATTCCTAGTTTTGAATCCAAGTCTGAACAAAAAACAGTTTTGCAGAAATGCAGCAGATCTGGCAGCATCTGCACAGAGAAAAGAGTTAATGTTTTAAGTGATCCTTTATCAGAAACTTGAATTTTGTCCAGGGTTTGCTGCATCTTGGCATAGATATCTTCAGCATCTGAAATTGTGAATGGTACTCAATGAACAGTGTTGAATCTTCAGCAAACATCTCCACATCCGATTTATGTCAGAGTGAATGTCCTGAATAAAGCCGTTCTACACTCCCGGATCTAGGGCACTAAACTGAGAAATTCCTTCAAATGACTTCGGGATTAGATGATTGATCTCCAACTCAGCTATCATCATTTGATCTAGGTATAACTCCAATCACTGAATAACTGTAACCCCAATTCCCATTGACTTCAATTTTGCGAAGTTTTATTTGTGCTACACTCAGATGCTGCCTTGATGTCAAAGACTGTCCCATTTAACGTTTTGAGTTCATCTCTTAGAACAGTTTGTGCCTAACTCTCGTGCCCTTGAACGGAATAGCTTACTGAGGGTCTGGAATCACACACAGGCCAGAAATTTCCAATGTGTGATTTCCAGTAAGAGATTTCATTCCTTAAAAGACATTGAACCAGATGGTGAGCAGTTTATTGCTGAGTAACTGTTGGTAGATGTGGTTGTTCATGACATCTTCCATCCCTTTACTGATGTTTACTGATGGGCAGTAGTTGACTGGATTGAATTTATCCTGACTTTAGTGAGCAGAATATATCTGTTCGAATTTCCCGATTGCCATTGCTGTAATTGTTCTGCAACTGTCTGCCAAAGCATGGAATGGTTAAGTCTGAAGCCAAAAGTCTCCATCAGTATAATAAGAGTTTTATTGGGGCCAATAACCTTTGCTGTGTACGTTTCCTTCAACTGCTTGTTCATATCAAATTATGTGAATCCAGTAGGCTAAAGACTAAGATTTGTGATTCTGGGACCTTAGGAGGCTAAACTGGGGTGATCAGGTATCTAGGATTTGTTGTCTTTGTACTGGTTTGACTTCTACCAGGATACGGTTTGTCTGATAATTTTGTTTCTTGCAATTCATAATGTTTCCACTTACATGCACTCTTCCCAACCGCCCTCTGGAACTTCTCCATCAAGCCAGTTCATCACCCTGAGGCCTAGTTTGATCATCCACACAACACTTCTGTCTAAAAATGGCTGCAAATGCTTCCACCTTTACTTTTACAGTCTTAAGTAAAAATTTTAAACAAACCTAACATCATTCTCCCCTCATACCTATCTAAAGTTAATCAAATATATTAAAAAGTGGGGTAATAAATAACAGGAAATATTTGAAGAAACAGTTTTAAAATGTTCAACAAAGATGTGTTCTATTAAAAATAACAAAACTTGGGAAGAAAGGCCTATCCCTGCCTTATTTGAAAAGTTAAGGGTAGAATTATTACAGTTGGGTCCTCTACTTTTTTTCACTTACATAAATGATTTGGGTGCGAACATAAGAGGTACAGTTAGTAAGTTTGCAGATGACACCAAAATTGGAGATGTAGTGGACAGCAAAGAGGTTTACCTCGGATTACAACAGGATCTGGACCAGATGGGCCAATGGCCTGAGAAGTGGCAGATGGAGTTTAATTCCGATAAATACGAGGTGCTGCATTTTGGGAAAGCAAATCTTAGCAGGACTTATACACTTAATGGTAAGGTCCGAGGGTGTATTGCTGAACAAAGAGACCTTGGAGTGCAGGTTCATAGCTCCTTGAAAGTGGAGTCACAGGTAGATAGGATAGTGAAGAAGGTGTTTGGTATGCTTTCCTTTATTGGTCAGAGTATTGAGTACAGGAGTTGGAAGGTCATGTTGCGGCTGTACAGGACATTGGTTAGGCCACTGTTGGAATATTGCGTGCAATTCTGGTCTCCTTCTTATCAGAAAGATGTTGTGAAACTTGAAAGGGTTCAGAAAAGATTTACAAGGATGTTGCCAGGGTTGGAGGATTTGAGCTGTAGGGAGAGACTGAATAGGCTGGGGCTGTTTTCCCTGCAGCATCGGAGGCTGAGGGGTGACCTTATAGAGGTTTACAAAAGTGAGGGGCATGGATAGGATAAATAGGCAAAGTCTTTTCCCTGGGGTTGTGGAGTCCAAAACTAGAGGGCATATGTTTGGAGTGAGAGGGGAAAGATATAGAAGAGACCTAAGAGGCAACTTTTTCATGCAGAGGGTGTTACGTGTATGGAATGAGCTGCCAGAGGATGTGGTGGAGGCTGGTACAATTGCAACATTTAAAAGGCATTTGGATGGGTATATGAATAGGAAGAGCTTGGAAGGATATGGGTCGGCTGCTGGCAGGTGGGACTAGATTGGGTTGGGATATCTGGTCGGCATGGACAGGTTGGACCGAAGGGTCTGTTTCCATGCCGTACATTACTATGACTCTATCTATGACTAAGCGATTGTTATGTTACAAATAAAAGTAATATGCCAGAGGATCTTGGGTGTTTTGAAATCAACAAACAGTCAGCAAAAACTCAACTGAAACATTTCAGAAATAGCATGAGAGTAAAACAGAGGAGGAGAGTAAAGTAGAGGTTTCTTTCTTAGAGTCAGAGATGTTGACAAAGGAACGAAGAAATGGCAAAGACATCAAACACAGCGTTTGTCTGTTTTAACAGTAGAAAAGACATATTTCCAAGTCAGGATGATGTGTGACTTGGAATGAAACTTGAGGTGTCGCCATGTTTCTACTGTGCAGAAGTGAGTACTACAGATGCTGGAAATCAGAGTCTAGATTAGAGTGGTGTTGGAAAAGCACAGCAGGTCAAGCAGCATCCGAGGAACGGAAAATCGATGTTTCAGTCTACTACTGTCCTTGATCTTCTACTTGGTAGGGGTTAGAAACAGAACATAATCAAGCGGGTGATAAGATTAAGGAAATTAATATCAGAAAAAAAGGAAAGCCTAAGGGACTAAAATCTGATAAGTATTGGACCTAATGGCCTTCTAAAATAAGGTTCTGCAGAGGTGTTTGATTTTGAAAAATTCTCTAGATTCTAGCTGACTGCAAGTCATGTAACACCATGCCTGAAGAAAAAAGCGACGAAGAAAACTTGAAAGTACGAGCCAGTAAACCTAGCATCAGTTTTTGGAATAGTTAGAAAATGGTAGGAATAAATGGGTAATTTTCATGCTACAGAATATGACTAATGGGCTACGACAAGCATCAGTGCTTAAGACAGTAAGATGTAGGAGCAGTAAAAGTCCATTCAGTCCATTGAGTCTGTTCTGCCATTCAGATCATTGCTGATCTGATAATCCTCAACAGTACCTTCCTGCCTTTTTCCCATAACGCTTGATTCTATTGCTGATTAAAAATCTGTCTATTTCAAACTTGAATAAGCTAGACGACCCAGCCTCTGTGGTAAACGATTCCACAAATTAACTGCCCCCTATAGAAGAACTTCTTCCTCATTCCTGTTTTAAAAGAATGACCCCCTTGTTACCCCAGAACTGATCCCTGTGGCACTCTGCTAGTTACAAGCTGCCATCCTCAAAATGTTCCCCGTAATCCCAACTTTCTTTCTTTGGTGAGTTAGCCAATCTTTTAACTATACTAATAAACTAACATCAACATTCTGGGCTCTTAAGTGGACTAATATGCAGTACCCTATCAAATGCCTTCTAAAAATCAAAACATGACAGCTTCCCCTTTATCTGTCCTGCTTGTTCTTTCTCAAGGAATTCTGGTAAATTTGTCGTGTCTGATTTCCCCTTAGTGAAACTATGCTGACTCTGTTTGATCATATTCTGTATTTTTAAATGATCTGCTATAACATTCTTCATAATAGACTCTAAATTGTTTCCAATAACGGGTTAAGATAATTGGCCAATAGTTGTCTGTTTCTGTCTCGCCTCTTTTAAATATTTTAAATTGGCAGTTTTACAATCCTCTGAGACTTTCCCAGAATCTAACAATTCTTGGAAGATTACTACCAGTGCATTGGCTGTAATATCTTATGGTGCATCCCGTCAGATCCAAGGGACTTAACAGTATTCAGCCCCTTGGGTCCAACTGTTCACAGCAGATGTGGGGGCTGGAGGGGTGTGTTCTATGTGGCAAATTTAATATTTTCATTGTCTTTTATAATATAACGCTAAACAGTTTTGTGTTGTAAGGAAGAATGTAAAATTATTTCACTTAAGATTTGGACAGGCTTAGTAATTGGGCAAGAAGATGCAGATGGAATAAAATGTGGAAAAATGTGAAGTTATCCACTTTGGTAGGAAGAAAAGGTGTGCAGAGTATCTCTTAAATGGTAAGAGGTTGGAAAGTGTAGATTTGCATAGGGACTTGGATGTCACTATCAATAAGTCACTGAAGAATATCTTACAAGTGCAGCAAGCTATGAGAAAAGCTAATGACTGATGGCCTTGGTTGTAAGAGGATTTGAGGAAAGTAGTCGTGAAGTCTTGTTTCAAACTCATTGTAGCTTGGTTAGATAGCACCTGGAGCAGTCTGTGCAAGTTTAGTCTCATTATGTCAGGAGATGTATCGTTGCTAAAGAGGAAGTGCAATAAAGGTTGACCAGACTTTTTCCGTGTTGGAAGGACTATCCAGTGAAGAGAAGTTGGGCAAATTGGGCCTGTATTCTCTCGAGTTTCTGAGAATGAGAAGTGAACTCATTATAATTTACAGAATATTTGGGAAGGTAAGTAGTGTAGATATAAGGTAAGATGTTTCCTGGTTGGGGAGTCTAGAACCAGGAATACAATTTAAGAATAAGGGGGATTCTAGTTAGTACTGAGATGAGAATTTTGTTTATTAGAAGGTTGTCTTTAGAATTTAGTATTGCAGAACACAAAGAACAAAGAAAATTTACAGCCCAGGAATGGGCCCTTCGGCCCTCCAAGCCTGAGCCAATCCAAATGTACAGTCTAAACCTGTCGGTCAATTCCTGAGCATCTGTATTCCACTACTCCCCACCTACTCATGCATTTATCCAGATGCATCTTAAATGAATCTACCGTGCCTGCCTCTACCACCTATGCTGGCAACGTGTTCCAAACACCCATCACCCTCTGTGTGAAGTACTTGCCGCGTGTATCCCCCTTAAACTTTCTACCTCTCACCTTGAAAGCGTGACCTCTATGGAAGACTGTGGAAGTGTTTCGATATATTTACTGTCGACGTTGATACAATGACATAATAATTATGGGGATAGTGTGAGTAAAATGCATTGAAGTCTTCAATCAGCCAGGATTATATTAAATGACGGTGTAAGCTCACTCGGATGCATGATGTACTCCTGTTCCTATTTGCCATGGTTCTGTTCTAAAAATGTTCCAACATCCTAAGCTGTTACTCTTTTCTCAATTCCTTTTCTTTCTACTGAATCTCTAGTTATGGAGTCATAGAGTCCGGCAACATGGAGACAGGCCCTTTAGCCTAAACTGGTCCATGCCATCCATAATGTCCATCCTTGCTAACCCCATTTCCCTGCACTTGGCCCATATCCTTCTAAACCTTTCCTATCCATGTATTTGTCCAAATGCCTTTAAAATGTTGTTAATGTACCTGCTTCAACCACTTCTGCTGACAGCTCATTCCATATGCATACCACCCCTGTGTAAAAAGAAAAGTTGCTCCTCAGGTTCTCTTTTATTCTTACCCCTCTATCCTTAAACTGATGTCCTCTAGTCCTCAAATTCCCCAACCCTAGGAAACAGACTGAGTGCATTCACTCTATTCATGCTTCTCATGATCTTATACACTTCTATAAGATCCCCCCTCAGCCTTCTATACTCTAAAGAAAAAAGTCCTGGCTTGTCCAACCTCCTTTTAATTCAGATTGTTGAGTTTTGGCAATATCCTTGTAAATTTGTTCTGCACTCTTTCCAGTTTAATTACATCCTTACTATAGCAAGGTAACCAAACCTGAATACACTACTCCAAGTGCGGCCTCGCCGATGTCTCGTATACAACTGCAAGATAACTTCCCAACTTCTATAGTTATTGTCCTAACCGATGAAGGCTGGTGTGCCAAAAGCCTTCATCACTGCTCTGTCTATCTGTGACCCCACTTGCATAGAACCATGCACGTGAACTCCATGGTCCCTCTGTTCCTTAAGGCCCTACCATTCACCATGAAACTCCTGCCTTGATTTGACTTTCCAAAATGCAAGATCTCTCACTTATCTATATTAAACTCTATTTGCCATTTCTCAGTGCACTTCCCTAGCTGCTCAAGGTCTTGCTGCAATTTCTGATAAACTTCCTCACTGTCCATGATACTGCCTACTTTCATGACATTTGCAAATATATTAATCATGCCTTATACATTCTCATCCAAGTTAAAATCACACAACACCAGGTTATAGTCCAACAGGTTTATTTGGAAGTATTAGCTTTCAGAGCGCTGCTCCTTCATCAGATGGTTGTGGAGCTGAATGAGCAGTGCTCTGAAAGCTAGTACTTCTAAATAAACCTGTTGGGTTATAACTTGGCATTGTATGATTTTTAACTTTGTCCACCCCAGTCAAACACTGGCTCCTCCACTTCATTCTCATCCAACTCATTGATATAGGTAACAAACAGTAGTGGATCCAGTAGCAACCCCGAGGCATTCTGTTAGTCACAGACTTCCAGTCTGACAAGCATCCTTCCACTATAATCCTTTGTTTCCTACCATCAAGCCAATTGGGTATCCAATTTGCCAGCTCCCCCTTGATTCCCTGCAATCTAACCTTCCAGAGAAGCCTGACATATTGAACCTTAACAAAGGCCTTACTAAAATCCATATAGACTACATCTACCACCCTGCCCTTGTCAACCTTCCCAGTCACTTCATGAAAGAACTCTAACAAGTCTATAAGACATGATCTCCCATACACAAAGCCATGCTGACTGTTCCTAATCAAACCTTGTCTTTCCAAATCAAACCTTGTCTTTCCAAATGCATGTATATCTCATCTTTCATAATCTTCTGAAATAACTTACCTACCACAGATGTTAGGCTTCCTGGTCTATAGTTCCTAGGATTTTCTTTGCAGCATTTCTTTGAACAAAGGCACAGTATTTGCTACCTTCCAGTCTTCTGGGATCTCACCCATGGCTAACGATGATGCAAAAATATCAGCCAGGGTCTCTGCAATTTCATCTCTAGCTTTTTGCAATGTTCTTGGATATGTCTGGTCAGGACCAGGAGATTTATCCAACTTCATACATTCAAATATATCGAACACATCCTCTACTGTGGTATGGACTGTCCCCAAGGTATGACCACTAATGTCCCCAAGTCATCTGGTCTTTGTCCACAGTAAACATAAAGGAGAAATAATCGTTGAGGACCTCGCCCATCTCCTGCAGTTCCACACACACATGTCCAGATTTAGTCCTTGGGGGTCCTATTCTCTAGCTATTCTTTTTCCTTTAATATACTTAAAGAACCTCTTTGGATTCACCCTAATCTTCTCAGTGAATGGCTATCGCATTTCCCTGTTTTTGCCCTCCTGATTTCTTCAGTAAACTCCTGTGTCCCATATACAGAAGAACCTCGATTATCCGAATACCAATTATCTGAAAATTGGATTATCCGAAGGAGATCTTGAGGTCCTGATAGAAACATTACATCATAGACGTGTTTCCAACAGTGATCGCGTCTTTTGTTTACAGTAATTAAACAAGCACCGTCTCCAAATGACTAACCCCCCCTCCCCCCCCACCCACACACAAACACACACACACACACATACACACATACACACACACACGTGCACACGCATTCGCACACACACACACACCACACACTTTCTCTGAAGTTCTACATCGGGGTGAACTCTAAATCTCCCTTCCCCAGATAATCTCTCCAACATTGTCCTATACGGGGCAGAGGTGGAAACTGTCGAAAAGTTGCAGTAAAAAGGTGTGTGTGTGTATTTGTACACGCTATATGGAGACTTACTCCACAAAGGTTGGTGTATAGTCTGACTACCCCGGAGAGGGGGCGGGAGTGGATAGGGGTTCTGCACGGGTGGGAGCAGTGTTGGATAGGGTTTGGGGTTGAGCAGTTGGAGGGGCGGGGGTAGCGGTGTTGGCCGGGTTTGGAGGGTGGTGTTGGACGGGGTTGAGGGGCGGGCGGGGGCGGTGTTGTACAGGGTCGGGGCAGGGGTGCGGGGGGTGGTGTTGGATGGGATCGGGGCAGAGAGGCAGTGTTGGACGGGGTTGGGGTAGGGCCTCGCCCTCAATGTGCTGCTGCCTTGTCTCCTAAACGGAGAGCAGACTTTTAAAAACTCCAAGCCCCAGAGGAAAGGCATTTAATCGATTAACTGAATAATCGATTATCCGAACGAAATAGTGTCTGCCCATCTCATTTGGATAATCGAGGTTTCCCTGTATACTACCAGGGACTCACTTGATCCCAGCTATCTGTACCTGAGCCATACCTCCTCCTCTTTTCTGGTCAAAGTCTCAATATCTCTGGTCATCCAGGGCTCCCTATTCCTGTCAACTTTGCCTTTCACCCTCACAGGAACATATAGACCTTGAACTCTAGCTATCTCACCTTTAAAGACCTCCCACTTGCCAGAGGTTACTTTGCCTGCAAACACTACTTCGACCAACTTCTGCAAGCTTCTGTCTAATTCCATCAAAATTCCCCTTGCCCCAATTTAGTATGTGTACATGTGGACCAGTTTTATCTCTCTCAATAACTATTTTAAAATTAATAGAATTATGGCCACTGATCCCAAAGTGCTCCCACTGTCACCTGTCCTACCCTATTTCCCAAGAGTAGGTTGAGTTTTGTCCTTCCCGAGTAGGACCCTCTAAATACTGCCTGAGGAAACATCCGTGCTGTACACCTCTATTTCTGAATGCACTTAAAACTTCCATCCATTTAAGTCTTTAATGCTATGTAGTCCCAATCAATGTTAGGAAAATTAAAATCCCCGACTATGACAGTCCTATTGCTCCTGCAAGTCTCCCCAGTCTCCCTGCATATTCGTTCCTCTAATTCCGTGACTATTTGGGGGCCTATAGTACAACCCCAATAATGTCACCATCCCCTTCTTATTTCTTACCTCCACCCACAAAGCCTCTTCAGTTCTTTCGTCATGATTCTTCAATTATTTCATCTGATTACTGCTGTGATACTTGCCTTGATCAAAAATGCAACTCCCCCCTCCCCTCTTTTCACCACCTCTGTCCTGCCTAAAACACCTGTACGTTAAGCTGCCAGTCCTTTATCTCCTTTAGTCCTGTTTCTGTAATGGCTGTGATATCCCAGTCCCATGTACTTAGCCACGCCGTGAGTTCCGCTACCTTACCTGTCAGTCCTCTTTCATTGAAATAGATGCAGTTTTATCTAACAGGCAGCTCCCTGTCATGTTCCAACCTGAGCCCTGTCTTCATTTTACGATCTGTGATTACTGTATTTCCTTCTAGCCTTACACTTGCCTCCTTGCAGTTGAGGATCTCATCCCTTTCAATCTAGTTTAAACCCTCCCTTTTAGCACTAGCAAATCTGGCCACTAAGGTATTGATCCCCCTCCACTTCAGATGCAACCTGTCCCTCTTGAACAGATCATCTCTGCCCCAGAAAAGATCCCAATGATCTAAAAATCTGAATCCCTGCCCCCTGCACCAGTTCTTTAGCTGTGCATTCATCTGCCATATCCTCCTGTTCTTACACTCACTAGCACTGGAAGTTATCTGGAAATTATCACCGACGAAGTCCTGGTTTTAAACTTTTTTTTCCAGCTCTCTCTAATCACTCCACAGGACCTCATCCCTATTTCTACCTTTGTCATTTGTGCCAATGTGCACTCTGACTTCTGGCTACTCACCCTCCCCCTTGAGAATGTTCTACACCCTCTCTGAGACATCCTGGAGCCACCATCTTTAAATTCTTCTCCTTTGTCGTCTTCCTCAAACTCAAGTCTTTTAAATTCAATTTCCTTTTCAGATTGCTTTAGTTCTTTCTCATGTTCAAGCTGCTTTAGCCGCAGTTGAATTCTCGTGAACTCTGCTGACTTGTTAGATGGTGTATTTCATCACTGCTATATTTCCATCTGTCCAAAATGCTGTGCTGGTATTTTATTTATCTTTGCTTACCTAGCTTTTCAGGAAATTCTGTTTTTAATTCCTTTGTCAATTCTGTTGCCTTAGCCTTAGTTCAGTCCACTGAAACAGTCAAGGATACCTTCTCAGTTTGCAGGATGATTTTGGCCACTTTATATAGAACATAGAAAAGTACAGCACAGAATGGGCCCTAATCTAAAATAAAATAACGTAACCTACGCACACCTGAATTCACGCTGTCCATTGCTTAAATGTCCCTACTGACTATACTTCTACCACCACCGCCGACAAAGCATTCCATGCATTCACAACTTTCTGCGTAAAGAACCTACCTCTGACATCTCCTCTATACCTTCCTCTTAATATCTTAAAACGATGACCCCCCCCGTGCCAGTCAATCCTGCCCTGTGGAAAAGTCTCTGGCTATTGACTGTATCCATGCCTCTCATTACCCTGTATACCTCAATGAAGTCACCTCTTTTCCATCACCTCTCCAGAGGGAAAAGTCTGAGCTTAGTCAACCTCTCTTTGTAAGACAGGACCTCCAGTCCAGGCAGCATCCTGGTAAACCTTCTTTGCACCCTCTCCAAAGCCTCCTTATCTTTCCTCTAATAGGGTGACCAGAACTAGTGCAGTCTCACCAGGGTCTTGTAGAGCCACAGCAAAACCTCGCGGCTCTTAACCATGATCCCCTTGTTAATGAAAGCCAAAAAACCATGTGCTTTCTTAACAACCCTATCCACTTGGCTGGCAACTTGAGGGATCTATGCACTTGAACACCAAGATCCCTCTTCCTCCACACTGCCAAGACACTGTCTTTAATCCTATATTCAGCATTCAAGTTTGACCTTGCAAGATTAATCACCGCATTTATCCAGGTTGAACTTCATCTGTCATTTCTCAGCGTAGCTCTTCATCCTGTCTGTGTCGCGCTGCAGCCTGCAGCAGCCCTCGATATTATCAATGGCACCTCCAACCTTTGTGTCATTGGCAAATTTACTAACCCATCCCTCAACCTCTTCATCCAAGTCATTTATAAAAACTACAAAGAGCAGAGGCCCAAGAACAGAGCCCTGCAGAATACCACTCACCACTGACTTCCAGGCAGAATACTTTCCATTTACAACTACTTTCTGCCTTCTGTCAGCCAACCAATTCTGAATCCAGACAGCCAACAGTCCCTGTATCCCATACCTCCTGACTTTATGAATGAGCCTACCACGGAGGACCTTATCAAATGCTTTGCTGAAGTCCATATACACCACATCCACTACTCCACCTTCATCGACCTGTCTCGTCACCTCCTCAAAGAACTCAATAAGATTTATGAGGCATGACCTGCCCCTTCTAAAGCCACGCTGACTGCCTTTAATCACGCTATGCTTTTCCAAATAGTCATAAATCCTATCCCTCAAAATTCTTTCCAAAATTTTGCTGACCAGAAACATAAGACTGACTGGTCTGTAATTGCCAGAGATTCCCTATTCCCCTTCTTGAAAAGAAGAACAACTTTCGCTTCATCCAGTTTTATAATATGAGAAACCTGGTATTAGCCCTCTTATCCATGATCAGTTTATTTTCTGCCATGTCCATGCTCAATTGTCTACTTTCAGAAATCCCACATTTGACCCATAAACTGTTGACAACTGTTCACAAATATATAAATAACCAATTGAATTACTAAGATGGTTAATTTGTCTGACTTTGTTAAAGTACAGAAAATACCACAAAGGGATGGAATAACCTTTTCACGTTGGCAGCTGATGATGAGTGATGTATTAAAAAGATCAACGCAAGAGTTTTGGGTATTTAAAAAGACCAACGAAATGCATCTAAGTTTGTTGATGACACTAACTTTGTTGAGATTATAAACTGTGAGGATGAAAAGACTGCAAAGATATGCAGACAAGTTGTTGGTAATTTTGTTTCATTTCTGGGATGTCAGCATCACTGTCTAGACAACCATTTATTGTCCATTCTTTGTTGCCTTTGAGATTAATGCAGTAATGTTCTGACAAACGTTTGATTTCCTGTTGCAAGATTGCGGCTACCCCATTTTTCTTTCCCAGGATAACAGAAGCTCCATCTGACGTAATCAGTGGTAGTGAGCTGCTGCCTTGGACTGTACTGTCCATTTGCTGTCAGTAGATCTACAATATCATTAGAGAGGGAGATCTAGGATTTCGACCAGCATCACTGAAGAAATAGTGATACACTTCAAGTCAGGATGGTGAGTGGCTTTGAAGTGTTTGTGCAGGTAGTAGTGACCTGTGTATCTGGGGCCCTGATCCTACTGAATTGTAATGGTCATGGATTTGTAAGGAACTTTGAGAAACATGGATGAATTTCTAAAGTGCATCTCTTACTGATACTGAGTGTTCATTGAGGTGCAAATGAATTGGTTGTTTTATCCTGAAGTGTCGAGCTTCATGAATGGTTTTAGAACTGTACTCATCCAGGTAAGTGAGGGTAGCTTTGCATGAGAACATTCACAGTGTCGTGGCAGCCACTTCACTTCATTCAGTGGTTGGAAGGCCACTGTATCACACTGTGTAACTTTGCCTGGATCTTCAAATTGTCCTTTTTGGACAGTTGACCTGTTGAACACTATACGCTATCCTTAGAGTAGTTTCAATGTCTTGCATAATTGGCACGTGCTTCCAAGCATCATCTATTCCCAGATCATCTCTGATCATCGCAATCCTGTACAGACAAATGTTTGATTTCATGTCACAAGATTGCAGCTAGCCCCTTTTCTTGCCCAGCATAACATAAGCTCTACCTGGTGTAATCACCACCATCTTCCATAATTCAAGATTACTGTGAACATAAAATTGTGTGTGATTCCTGTCACAATGAAAGCACTGTAGGAAACAGGAATTTTGAAAGTTCAGGTTTATTCAGTTCGTCCAGAAAGTATCTGTATGATGAAGCCGATACAGTACAAATTTAAAGGTGTATTTCTTGCTATGTCAATTTTCAGTAATTACTGTATACTTCACATGATCATGAATGTAGCACAAAGCAGAGATGCTTTCAGCTTTACTGCAAGTGTGACATTCAACATTTCAAGATTGTCTATATCATCATTAGTGAAAATGTCAACCATTCATACATCCTTTGTATTGAAAATAGCATTTTGGCTATGATGACCTTAGAAAGCCATTCCCTTTTGAAATGTGCACTGGGTTTCCTTTTTCAAGAACTTGAAGATCCATTTGCTTTTCTTTTTCACATATTTTAAATTGTTCAAGAAAATCAGGTTTTAATGTATAGAAGAGAAATGTAACCTACTGCTTGCTTCATGTACACTTCATTCTGAATGCACGCCTGCCTTCCCAACCTTGTGCCTGGTCCTGCTGGTCATTATTGAGAAGACCCTGTTTCTATAGCTTTCGACTTAAATCCCTTGCTGGAGTTGATGAATTCTGGCTTCTTCCCCTTTCTGGAGACAGCTTTGACAATCATGAATGTTTACAATTCGTCTGGAACTGGAATCTGTTGCATGGTTAAGTAGTGAATTGAAAAGGCCAGGGCTTTGTTCTGGCACATGGAGAATCTTGGGCTTCATGGGCTGTTTGTAGAAATTGAGGGCCATACAAGTGGTCAGAAAACTGGAGTTGACAAAGAAGATTTAGCCATGATCAAAAATAACAGAACTGACTGGAAAGGCCATATGACCTTGTTTTTGTATTGGGCTGTGCCATCATTGAGGATATGGGTGATTGTGGAACTTTCGCCTTCTCATTACTGTTTAATTGTCTATCGCCATTTACAACTCGAAGTGACAAGTGGATATCACAAAATAATTTAAATACTAAAAGCAGAATCTAGAAATATAAATCTGTTGCTTTATTCCCAGTGACTTTCCTGCAGATATACAAATTTGATTTTAACAATATGTAATACAGCTTTGAATTGAGCAGTTGGTTGTGGGACCATTCAGCACTGTCTGTAGCATGCTACTTCTTTTATCGTGCACATTGTCTTGTATTGTAGCTTCATAGATTTTTGGGTCTGCTTGGTGCTGTCTTACACTTCATTCCTGAAGAAGGGCGTGTGCCCGAAACGTCAAATCTTCTGTTCCCTAGATGCTGCCTGACCTGCTGTGCTGTTCCAGCAATAAAGTTTCAGCTGTCTTACACTTCAAACTTGGTTCACATATGCCCTGTCATTTGATGATAATGGAAGTATGAGAGACATAGTGGGCTATAGGCTTACAGATAGAGAATTCAGAACGAAGGACGTTGAGACAGATTGAGTGAGTAATTTGGAATTTGGGTCCAAGTGGGAATTCAACTGATGAATCTAATTATAAGAGTAAAAGTCACGATAAGACCAAGAACCAATAGCCTAATTCAACAGGCAACTACATTATATTGGCAGTTATTTGTCAAATGCCAGCAATTTTTCATGTGAATTACGTGTCAACTAGTCTAGCAGAAAGTTAAGAAAAACAACTAATTCATTAGAGGTCTACCTAAGACCTTTTTCAAAGCATATAGTCACAGTGAGAGTGAGAGCGACTCTGCCAGAGCGAGTGTGAACTTGGGTCAGAGTGAGAAAGTGATTGTTTAATGAAGGTTTACCTCAAGAACTAAAGCCTTTTAGTGGAATGTGAAATAAGGCATGATTGAAAGGTCTATTTATACTGAGACCATGGTGGTGAGACATGAGTACAAGGAAAGCCAGGATGCAGGTTTGGTGAATACATCCAATCTTTAGTGAAAGTTGGGTGTTTAATTTCTGTTTAAGTCTCTGAATGTGTTTTTTTTCTCTCTTTCTGAGAAATAGCTTGTGTATTTTCAGAGTAAGTTTTATAGTAGAAGGACCAAATGGACTGTGCATCCGATGTTTGAAGTCATGAACCCACCACGTGTCCAGACAAACAGATTCACAGGAAGTGTCACAAGCTGCACAAGCCTGAACTTTGAGTTGCAGAACCAGAGCAATGGCTGGAGTCACAGTTGTGCAAACTGGTGGTCCTACCACAGATGAGAAGCACTCAGACAGAGAGGAAATGGGTGCCTACTAGGCAGTTTCAAAAAATCTGTTAGGTAGTTTAGGAGCCCCTCAATCAATTGTGTTTTCTAATTGGTATTCTATCTTGGAAACTGTTGATGCAGTGATTCCTCAGGGTAATGCAGTCAAAGCCAATCCCTTAGTGACACAGGGAGAGGAAGTAAAATGGAAGAACTGTAGATATAGGTGATTTCATAGTCATGAATCAAATAGGCATTTCAATAGCAGTAAATGTAACTCTAGCGTGTTGCATCCCTGGTGCCAGGCAAGGATGTCGCAGAGCTGCTACAAGACATGACTTCTGGCTGATATTCCTGTCCCCAAAGAATGGTCTACATTGATACTAATGACATAGGGATGAGGGGTGAGGTCCTGAAGGCAGATTTCAGGGAAAGGAAAGGATTATTCACGGTGCTACGTGCTGTAAGGGTAAAAATGGGGCATTGATTGGACACTTGGCTAGAGAACTAGTGTCGGAGAAAAGGCATAATTTTTCTGAGAAGCTAAGACCAATTCTGGGGTTGGTCTAAAAGCTGGAAAGTTTATGTCTTAATGGGACTGGGACTGGAGCCTCACAGAAATTTGCAAGTTCTATTGGGGTCTGTTTAGACTAACTTGCTGGGGGATGAGAACCTGAGGGGGAAACCCAAATTGGAAGAAAGTAAAAGTTTATAAAATGAAGTCAAAAAGATGTGAGGGAGATGAGAAAACAGGAGAAACAAATCTGAGCATTGGGTATGGTTCAAAAGCAGAATGATGTCAAAAAAGAACCAAGGGCACTGTACTGTAAGGACAATGTCTTGTTATTTTTGTCTCCTTAAAATTGTGGACTGCAGTGAGAAAGCAATGTTTTTAAAAACAGCTTTACGAGGGTGGTTGTGAATTTTGTTTTTGTGACTGGGTTCTTGCAATGCACAGATGATTAGGAGCAGAGGAATTGTTTAAAGGGAAGCTGGTTCTTAGCTAAACATTAGAAATGCAAGCAGAGAGGGAGAGAGAGACACACAAAGACACAGAAATGTGTGCAGTTCTTCTCCCCAGAAGAAGGTGTCTGTTCTCTGTAGTTTTTTTAAAAAACTCGGTTTAAACTTGAACAAAACCAATTAACTTTGCGGCAGGAGTTGCCGTAAGCTATGACTTTTGGAAAAATAAATAAGAGATTTTCCAAATGACTCAGTCACTCTGTACTTCTTACAAACCAGTGAAGTTTCCAGAGCAAGACAAGTGCCTGGTTAGTAAAGAAGTATCGTTTCAGGTAAGCAAAGCCAACTGAACTAACTTTCTAGTTCTCCACCTCCACCAATAATCTATTTTCCCTATTTATATGTCTTTCAAGGAGAGTTTACAAGGGCTTTAATTAGTTTACCTGTAGCTATTGTCTAATTACTTATTTAAAAAAGTCTGGTCCGTGCTTTCTGTCAACCTTGGTCTGAAAGTCAAATAAATTGGGGTTCTGTGCATATTTTTAAAACAAAAGTCTAATATTTGGTATGACTCCAGAAACAGCACGGCTCGATTTATGGCATGCTACCCCAGTGAGTTGTAATTCTAGCTGAATGCACACGGCAGTTGAAACAAGGTGGACGACCTAAAGGCACAAATAGACATACATGGGTATGATCTAGTTGCATTACTGAAGTATTGCTGTATGATGACCAGAACTGGGAACTAAATATTCAAGGATGCTTGACATATGAAAGGACACAAGTGAAAAAGGAGGTGGAGCTGTGCTGATTATGAGAATCAATACATTTAATAAGGAAGGATCTCAGATCAGACAAATAAATTGTGGAATCTGGTTGGAACTAAGAAATAGTAAGGGGCAGCAGACATTGGTTGTATTATTTATAGGCCACCAAATAGTAGTGACAGTGAGGGGCATAGTATTAATTACCTATGCGTAAGCAACATAATTATCACTGAATTCCATCTGCATATAGACTACGTAAACTGAGCACTAAAGCTATAGAGGTTGATTTTCTGAAATGTGTTAAGAATGTTTTCTAGATCAGTATATTGAGGAGCCAACTAGAGGACATGCATTTACATCTAGTTTTATGTAATGAAAAGGACTAATTACTAATACAATTATCAAAGAATCTTTAGGGATAAGTAATTACAATATGATATAATTTTACATTTGGTTTGACAGGAGTTAATTTATTCAGAAGCAAGTGTGTTAAATTTGAATAAGGGAAATTATGAAGGCATAAGGCTCAAAATGGCTAAGGTAAATTGTAAAAATGCATTAGCTGGCTATAACTGTACATAGGCAATGGATAGGAGGCAGGCAGAGATGAGTCAAGATTAGAGTGGTGCTGGAAAAGCAAAGCAGGTCAGGCAGCATCTGAGAAGCAGGAAAATTGATGTTTCGGGCAAAAGCCCTTCATTCCCAATGAAGGGCTTTTGCCAAAAACGTCGATTTTCCTGTTCCTCAGATGCTGCCTGACCTGTGCTTTTCCAGCACCATTCTAATCTTGACTCTGATCTCCAGCATCGGCAGTCCTCGCTTTCGCCTGGCAGGCAGAGATGATAATTAATCATTGATTTTTTGAATGGCAGATGGTGGAATTTGAAAAGTGGGATTTGGACCTGGGACCCCAGAACATCATGTGGTTCTCTGGATTGACAGTCCAGCGATAATACCATTAGGTTGTTGCTCCCCTAATTCATTACCATCACAGTCAGAAGAATTTATTAAAGGGAATAGAGAAATGACAAAGAAGCTGAAAGATTGTTTTCACTGAGGAAGATCCCAGAAATATCATAGAATCAGAGATCCAAATGGTAGGGAGAATAAGGAGTTGAAGGAAAACAGCATTAGTAAGAAGATTACACAAGAGAAATTAAAGAGCTTGAATGGTAAGAGGTTGGCAATTGTACATGTACAGTGTGACCTCGGTGTCTTTTATGAAAGTGTCTCTTGTGCAGGACTGTAAACCTATATTGCAGGAGAATTTGAGTACAGGAATAGTGAAGGCTTGCTTTAGTTATATAGGAGCTTGGTTAGACTGCACCAAAAGTTGTGTATAGTTTTGGTCTCCTTATCTCAAAGATGTTATTGCCACTGAGGGGTGCAACAAAGGTTCATCAGACTTGTTCCGGGATGTATGACAGTCTCATGAGGAGAGATTGGGCAAAGTAGGGACCATCTTCTGCACAATTTTTATGAATGAGAGGTTATCTCATTGAAACTTACAGAAACTTAAAGGGATAGACGGGGTAGATGCTGGTAAAATGTTTCTCATTTTAGTGTGTGTGTTATGGATTAGGCCAAAGCCCCTCAAAATATTTTAAGATGATAGCCTAGACCCTAATCTTTTCTTATTTTCAAGGCAAGTGCCAGATGTTGTATTCTGGATGCAATTTGATTGGTCAACCTACTCATCTTGAAGCAAAACACATTTTATTCATGTACTATAGTTAAAATACAACATAAGAAAGAATAAACTGGTATAACTTAACTATTGGAAAAAACAGAGTGATAGTTTATTTGACTACTCAACAGTAACTGTTCAAATATGGTAACATCTAATAAACACACCCTTGGCAAAGGCAAATTCTGTAACATAGATTGCCTCTCATGCAATTCCCCAGTCCAAGGGGGACAAACATCAAGAGAAGACTCCGCATCTGGGATAGATACACTGCAACTTCAAGACCTCAGCAACTTAAACTAAAAGTCATGGTCCTGTGGGAGGTTGACCCCACCCATTCAGATTGCTTCTGTTGTTCCAATGTTTTTTTTTTAAAAGTCTCACGAGCTGTTGACTTTATTGGCTTTGGAGCAGACTGTCTGACATTTCTGTCACAATCTTTTTTTAATTAATAAGAGAAATGACAAAATGCCACATCTGAAAGCCATAGTATCACCACAAGAGGAAGCTAGGAAGAGGCATCATTTAAAAATAATGGGGATGCTACTTGGTTTTGAAATGAAATGTTTTTAACTCAGAGTTATGAAACTTTGGAATTCTCTCTAACAAAGTACTGTGGAGGCTTAGTCTTTGAGTATTTTTAACATAATGGTTAATATATTTCTGATATACCAACGGGTACAATATACTGAAGTGCTCAGACAGCTATGCTCATGCTGGAGGAGTTGCATTACTGGTCAAAGAAGATATAACAGCTGTGCTGAAGGAGGGCACAAGGGAAGACTCGAGCAGTGAGGCAATCTGGGCAGAGCTCAGAAATAGGAAGGATGCGGTAACAGTGTTGAGATTGTACTAGAGGCCTCCCATCAGCGATGTCATAGAGGTGCATATATGTAGAGTGATCATAGAAAGATTTAGGAGCAACAGGGAGGTGGTGATAGGAGATTTTAATTTTCCCAACATTGACTGGGATTCATTTAGTGTTAGAGGTCTGGATGGAGCAGAACCTGTAAGGAGCATCCAAGAGGGTTTTCTAGAGTAGTATGTTAGGAGTCCAACTCGGGAAGGGGCCAAACTGGACCTGGTGTTAGGAAATGAGCCAGACCAAGTGATTGAAGTTTCAGTGGGGGATTACTTTGCAAATAGTGATCACAATTCCATAGGTTTTAGGATACTCATGGACAAAGACGAGAGTGGTCCTAAAGGAAGACTGCTAAATTGGGGGAAGGCCAACAATATCAAAATTCTGCAGGAGGTGGGGAATGTAGATTGGGAGCAGCTGTTTGAAGGTAAATCCACATTCGATATATGGGAGGCTTTTTAAGAGAGGTTGATTACAGTACAGGACAGGCATTTCCCTATGAAAATGATGGATACAACTGGCAAGATTAGGGAACCATGGATGACAGGTGAAATTGTGAGACTAGCTAAGAAGAGAAAGGATGCATCCATCAGGTTTAGGCGACTGAAGATAGACCAAGCTTTGGAAGAATATTGGAAATGTAGGACCAGTCTGAAATGAGGAATTTAGGAGGGTTGAAAGAGGTCATGAGCAGGGTTAAGGAAAGCCTTTTATTCATTTATAAGGAGCAAGAGAGTAACGAGGGAAAGGGTGGCCCACTCAAGGACAAAGGAGGAAAGATATGCATGCAATCAGTTCTCCTGTACTGAAACCATGTCTTTCAGCAACTCCCACCTTGTACAAAGATCTGTGACCAGACCTCAATAATTTTAAATGTCAGTCCTGACAGAGCTCTTCATTCATTCTGTTTGAACCTACAGAATTTGCAATTTGTGACATGTAGGTAGCTGGAAACAATTATTTATCCAAAAGTTTCGTGAGGGCAGAAGTCATTTGATCTAGAAAAGAATCTCTACATAAAATTTAATCCACTATCAAAATCAAAAGTCATTCCATGTGAGATTTGTGCTTAAAATCATAACTTGAATGGAAGCACAGAGTCAGGAATTTCTCTCTTTTTTTTTTAGTATTTTGTGTAACCTGTCAAAATCCATGATATGTTCCTTGAAGGATTAGCTGTCCATCATCTTAGAGTTATTAAAAGTCAACCATGCCTCGAGGGATTGCAGCAGATTTCTCTTGGAAATTTTGCCCGTAAATTGTAACAGAATCTGCAATCCTTTTTCGGTATCTAAGTCAATTACGTACTTATGGTTCTGAATATAATTTAAACCTTATTTTTCCCTGGTAAAGAAAAAGCCAAGACCATACCTTGTTTCCAGAAGCTTCGAGAAGCAGTCCTTTTGTTGGAAAGAAATTTCTTTATTTATCTTCCTGTCTGAAGGGACCATGGTTTATCCTCTGGTATTTTTTATCCATTTTAAACAGTGGACTTATTGAAGCAAATATCGTTTTGTGTTCCACAATGGTTTATTTGCATATTATAGTTCATAACAAATGCAAATCTGCCTTTCCCCTTCCTAACCAACACCATTTACTAATGGAAAACTAGCTCATCTTTTTCATTAACTTGTTCAGACATGTTCTATCATGCTTCTGGAGCAGGTGTGACTTAAACTAAGACCTTCTGAGCTAGGCATAGGAACACTGCCACTGTACCACAAGAGTCTGAAAAGATCAATCCATGGATTTTTTTTAAAATCAACCTGTTCAGAGATGTTACACTTGAACCCAGGCTTCCTGCCTCAGAGGTATGGACGATACAACTTCACCACAGGAGATCATTCAAAAACCAGTCTTTTTGTTTATAATCAGTCTGTTCAATATAGTTTGACGCATTTCCAGTGCAGTTGGGACTTTGGCTTTCTGGGTCAGCGGTACCGGAGCCCTTAATCTGTTATGACACACTTCCGCAGCAGGTGGCACCTGGATTCAGGCCTGTTGTCCCTGAGGTAGGAAGACTTGCACTGCTGTATAGGATATCGGGTTTTTTTTTTCAGTTTACAGATGTTATTACATACCTCTAAATGTTTTTTTACCTCTAATAACCTGCCTGTGTTTCTCATTAAAGGAGCAATAATCTACCAGGGCAGTACAATAATAATGAACATAGGAGAGAACAAGAAAGAGAGAACTAAATTAAAATGAAATTGGAGGAGGAAGTAATACATTCCAGCCCCTGCAGTTTCATATCTCTCTAAAGACTTTGAAGGCATCAGTGGAGAAAAACAACCCTTAACTATATTCAATGGGCATCAGCTACTCTCTAAAACTTCTGCGACATGTCCTGGTTCATTATTAATTCGATCATGATTTACATTGTCAGGCTTTTGTATATTAACATTACATATCTATTAACATTATTATGGCACTATCCTAAAATCAGTTATACTTGTGAGAAGAAAAAAATCAGATCTTTTATACACGTGACATTAAATTATTGAAGTAGAACAAAAATGAATGGCAGGAATTCCAGATCAGAAATTGTAATGTGTTATTTTCTAGATTTTAAGTAAACTTTTCTCTTGGAGTATGAGTCCAGCAGTATTTGTTTTATAGTGATACATTGTATATTACCATAATTAACCACAGCATACTATTTAATTCACTTGCAGCAGCAACATGGATGATCTAAGATTTTCTTACATGTTTGTCCTACTTTAAGTAGAACATTAAGTGGTAATCTCTCTGTGCAGACACTGTTCAGTATATAAGGCAATTTTAATACTTTATAATCTGAAATCAGTTTAAGGTTCTGACCATCCCAAAATGTCACAATCTCAGTTGGAATATTCAAAAGCAAAATAAATATTAATGGGAAATAAAGTTGTTCGTGTATTAAGAGAAAAAGCAAGGGCTTAAAATTTAAAAGATAGACTTGAAAATTACAGTCATGATTTGGAGATGCCGGTGTTAGACTGGGGTGTACAAAGTTAAAAATCACAAAAGCTAGTGTGCTCCGAAAGCTAGTGTGCTTCCAATTAAACCTGTAGGACTATAACCTGGTGTTGTGTGATTTTTAACTTCTGAAAATTACAGAGCAGACTGAGTCAGATCATCTTCTGTTACACCATACTTCTGAACTGAAGCTTGAAACTGGCACAAACATTCTAATTTGCAAAGTTACTTATGCAAATAAATAAAACTGAATAACCCGAGGATCTGTTTATTTTATGTATAGTCTGCACAAATGTATACTGTTTCCATTACCAGTAGTCCCTTATATTGCATTCTGGATCAGTGGTGCTGGAAGAGCACAGCAATTCAGGCAGCATCCGAGGACAGGCAAAATCGACGTTTCGGGCAAAAGCCCTTCATCAGGAATAAAGGCAGAGAGCCTGAAGCGTGGAGAGATAAGCTAGAGGAGGGTGGGGGTGGGGAGAGAGTGGCATAGAGTACAATAGGTCAGTGGGGAAGGAGATGAAGGTGATAGGTCAGGGAGGAGAGGGTGGAGTGGATAGGTGGAAAAGGAGCTGGGCAGGTCGGACAAGTCCGGACAGGTCAGGGGATCGAGTTTCTGGAGGTTAGAAGCTAGGATGAGGTGGGGGAAGGGGAAATGAGGAAACTGTTGAAATCCGCATTGATGCCCTGGGGTTGAAGTGTTCCGAGGCGGAAGATGAGGCGTTCTTCCTCCAGGCGTCTGGTGGTGAGGGAGCGGCGGTGGAGGAGGCCCAGCACCTCCATGTCCTCGGCAGAGTGGGAGGGGGAGTTGAAATGTTGAGCCACTGGGCGATGTGGTTGATTGGTGCGGGTGTCTCGGAGATGTTCCCTAAAGCGCTCTGCTAGGAGGCGTCCAGTCTCCCCAATGTAGAGGAGACCGCATCGGGAGCAACGGATACAATAGATGATATTAGTGGATGTGCAGGTAAAACTTTGATGGATGTGGAAAGCTCCTTTGGGGCCTTGGATAGAGGTGAGGGAGGAGGTGTGGGCGCAGGTTTTACAGTTCCTGCGGTGGCAGGGGAAAGTGCCAGGATGGGAGGGTGGGTCGTAGGGGGGCGTGGACCTGACCAGGTAGTCACGGAGGGAACGGTCTTTGCGGAAGGCGGAGAGGGGTGGGGAGGGAAATATATCCCTGGTGGTGGGGTCTGTTTGGAGGTGGCGGAAATGTCGGCGGATGATTTGGTTTATGCGAAGGTTGGTAGGGTGGAAGGTGAGCACCAGGGGCGTTCTGTCCTTGTTGCGGTTGGAGGGGTTGGGTCTGAGGGCGGAGGTGCGGGATGTGGATGAGATGTGTTGGAGGGCATCTTTAACCACGTGGGAAGGGAAATTGCGGTGTTTTTACCTTATATTGCATTGTCTATCACACCTATTACTACCAATTGAGCGTGATTAAACTTACTATATGAAATGTAATGGAAAATGCTGATGTATCAAGGTCCATCCTCAAGAACTTAAACATAGCCCAGTTTAAATTGGTGTCCCTCGAGCATGGTGAGGTGAAGACAGGTACAGATATCTAATGAAAGACTCCAAAGTGCACCCTTCAGTATCTGAACCAGATACTGCTATTTCTGAGAACACGCACCACAAGAAAACAGAAGGATGATGTTGACTTGAATTTTCATTTATTGCAAATATATATGTGGTATTACATAAAAGTGGACTAGTCCTTCAAAAATTTTAAAACAATCAATTTTTTTTTAAGGCTGTGGCAGTGCTGGACCTCATTACAACCCCTGTAATGAAACTCATGGAGCACCAGAAGACAAAAAAAGGTGAGTTTTATCTAAACAGCAAAGTTTGAAATGCTGAAAGTTTATGGAAAAGTTTATGAAAAACTTTGTTACCATGTTAATTATTTTGACTAAGTACACTTTGGCTTTTCATCTGTATGGCAGATGAAGTATAATGTGGATACAAGTAGGGTTATCCACTTCAGTAGCAAAATCGGAAAGGAAGATTATTAGTTGAATGTCTATAGATTTGGAAAAGGGGAGGTGCAGTTTGACCTGGGTGTCCTTGCGCACCAGTTGCTGAAGGTGAGCATGCAAGTGTAACAGTTGGTGAAGAAGGCAAATGGTATGTTGGCTTTTATTGTGAGAGGATTCGAACAGTGAAGCAAGGATGTCTTACTACAATTGCATTGAGCTCTGATGAGGCCACATTTGGAGTATCGTATACAATTTTAGTATCTATGGAGAATGTGTAACAAAGGTTTACCCGGCTGATTCCTGGGATGGTAGGACTGACATTTGGTGCAAGTCTGGATCGGTTAGGACCACATTCACTGGAATTTAGGAAGCATGAGGGTGATGTCTAAGTTGGATTAGTTTCTGATCACATCAGGTTTTCAGAGTATTTTTAAGTCATATTATATTCCACTGTAATGTTTTTTAAAAAGCAAATCATTTCAGTTGATAAACAAAAATGCCTGTTGAGTGACGTTTTGGAGTCTAGGGATGGATTCAGTCAACTATAACCCTAATACTGAACTTCAAAGTTAGCCTATATTTTAATAAAGTCAGAAGTCACACTACACCAGAGTTTTATTTGAAATCATAAGCTTTCAGAGCACTGCTCCCTCATCAAATCCCCTGACAAAGGAGCAGTGCTCCCAGTCAAATTCTTTCTCACAAACTTTGAAATTTTCTCATACGAGCTTACACCTTCACTTTTTCTTGATTATGCAACCGATGTTGAGCACATTTCTTGGGGAATCTCATGGCAAGTGAGGTGGTAATGCTTGCCATTGTCAGGACCTTCTAACTATTTAAAGCACAGCTGCACACCATTTCAATGCTGCAGCAAGGATCAACCTTTCACACTGTGGTGTTCATTTCTGAAATCTCAGCATATTGTGCCAAAGAAGGCCAAGCCTACTTCCTACTTCCAAGACAGAGTTCCTAAGTTGCTGGGAGACAGGTCATAGGGAAGAAGCAGCCAACGTCTTTGCTGACCATCACAGACGGCCAAATCAATACACCCAGCCAGCCTGACGAACGTTTCAGTATGCCAAAAGTAGTGTCACAAGAGGGTAAGTGCCACCATTTTCTCATCCTCTAATGTATTGCTCACATTATTACTCTACCACTCGATTGGCATCTCATCAAGTTAGATGAACTACACTTTCCAGTATCCTTCCAAACTCAATCCATATTGCATTCTACACATTCTACTTACTCAGTGGGGACACCTCACTGTCTTTCCTGCTCATACACGATCACTAATTTTACTAAGCAAGGGCCGCTTGCTAGTATAACAAAATAATTGCAATTAGTTAAACAAAGTTAAAGCCCAACTTATTCATCCTGGAGGTAAGGCTGTCTCTGATCTTCTGGCTTGATGGCTTCTTGGCCTTTTATGTACTCAATGGATGGCTGACCTGGTGAATATCATGATCCTGATCCTGATCCTTATCTTCATGCTCAGAATATTGCTGTTCATTCCACGATTCTTTCTGCATCCAAGACATTTCCCAACTTTCTCAGCTCTAGTTATGAAGGACAAACTATGCCAGAATGAGGCCCTCCCCAGACTTGCTTTCTCTAGGACCAATTGAACTGTCTTCTGATGAACCCTGACCATTATTGACCAAATCCCAGGACTAACCTAACAGGACAGCCATGAGTAATCATGCCATCCCCTAGACTTATATCACAATGATAACCTGACTGACAGTGTCTAGGATCAGGATCTGGATCCAGAGACTTGCATGGGACCAAGTGACTGACTGACCAAGGCCAATCCAAAGAACTGGAATAGGACACGTCCTTTGACCTACTTCCCACTGTTATCAGTTGCCTGCTGCTTCTATGCTGAAAATCAAGATAAACTGCAAAAGCTGACAGCCTGTAAATATGTGCTCAAGACATTGTGAACTAAGAAGGCAATAAGGCTGGGAGCCTCCAAATAAGTGCTGAACTCCGAGAGCTCCAGCAAAGCAGTGTAGAAACTGGCAGCCTGTAACTCCACAATAGAGTCAGTGAGTGCTAAGAAAGCAAGCTAAATGGCATAAGATACTTGTGACTATGTCAGTGTAAAAGCTTCTTGTGTAGACACATGAAATGCATGACTATCCCTGCACACATTGCAACCTGGAGGAAGCACACAAGTCAGCTCCAGATCCAAAGTAAAGTATTGTAGGCATGAAGTGTTGGCTGAGTTGTTCCACGAGCAAAGCTCAGTGTGGTGAGACTGATGACTTGCTGATGATGAGCTGCATGGATGAAGGGTTGAGGAGGATGGTGGCCATGGAGCACGTAGGTGCATTATGCAGATGAACCAGTTGTATGAAGTCTGGGTGAGGCATTTAACAAGCTGCAGCTGTGTCTGATCTGTCAAACACAGTTTTTGCACTATTTAATTTCATACAGGAGGAGAGAAAAATTGCAAGTGGATGTAAATAGGGGGATTTGGGGCATTAATGAAATACAAGTACACAAATATAGTTAGTCACCAATCGTGGGTGAATACCACAAGAATTTCAGAATACAAATGCCTGTTCAACTACAAGATGTGTGCTGTGAAGCATACCAAATTCAGTACCCAAGAGGATTACATTGAATATAGCAGACATTTACCTTGTATGTTCCTGTCACTTAGGTACAGCTGGGAGGACTATACCAGTCATTGAATATATATTGTAAGTATTAAGGCTATTACAATTATAGTAAGGCACCTAAGAGTGCAACGAGATATCTAGAGACAAGTTGAGCTTCTTATGTAAAGTCTGTAAATTTTCAAATGGAATTAGTTTGTAATCTACTTTTACCAGTTTTATGAATAAATATTTTTCTGAAAAAAGCACACGGTAAGAGTACACAGCTTATATACTTCTGCCTCCCTCCTTTCTTCTCGTACTGTAACACAGCTATAGTGTACACCACACAACAATCACATGCAATTCAACCGTTTCAACTTTTCTATTTATAGTGCTGTAGGGCACTCTTAGAGCAACATGGGTGCAGTAAATAGCACCCTGCACTTTGGGGAATACGAATGCCATAGCTGCTTCACTACCATTGGCAAGGAGAAAGGATATGAAGAGGTGGTGTATGGCAAAAATGAATCTTGTCATCAGTAACTTCCCAGAGTAATTTTGTGGATTGGAAAATGCCACACAAATCCCCTAGTGCTCCCTGTAATGAGCCCTGTCCATAAAAGTTCAGGACTGCTGTAATAATTAGCAGTCATAGGGTGGGATTGCCAGTTATTCTGAGCAGAAGTCCCCCTGCGAAAGCTGGTATAGTTCAGAGATAATGGGGGTGAGGCACTCTCAATTTGCACTTGCAATGTCAAACAGTTGAAGAAAGTGACATTGAGGTCTTTTATGAGGGATCTAATTTACCTGTGCTTCCTGGGCTGAGGTCACACAACATCAGGTTATAGTCCAACAGGTTCATTTGGCAGCACTAGCTGATGAAGCTACCGATGAAGGAGCAGCACTATGAAAGCTAGTGCTTCCAAATAAACCTGTTGGACTATAACCTGATGTTATGTGATCTTAACCTGGTGGTGTGATTTTCAATTTTGTTCATCCCAGTCCAACATCAGCTTCTCCACATCATTCCTGATACTGTGCTGCTATTTCCCCCTCTGGTGGCTGTGTTACAGCTGCTGTTATTGCTGGTGTATTAAATATATTCTAATTGTTGTCTTGTATTGTATTCTTCTCAGAATCAGCAAAGCTGCAATGACTCCAATGATGGAGTTATCCACGTGAGCTCTGTGAGCATAGAATTTGTGGGAAATGTCAGGAATATTTGCAATTTCAAATAAAGAACTTTTGAGTTCTCACATCTATAAAAATGAACAGCACTGAGGCATTCCAAAGAGATCATACTTAAGCCTCAGTAAAAACTAAGCTTCAATAATAGTTATGTCTGACAACAAAAGTTTTCAATGTCAAATTGGGAATAGAGTTCTTTATTCAATTATTCACCACGAAAGACACACCTCCCCAAGAAAGAAAAGGTTCCCTTCCGCATCATAACCCTTGCTGTACCCTATTTATAAATCGGTGTGACGGTCTGGCAGATGAAATGTATTGAATTCCAGAACTTTCTGTGGTGTCATAAATCATACAGTACAGGAGAGGCACTTCTTCAGCCTATCAAGTCCGCACCAATTAAATCTATTTTAAATGTACATTTACATCCATAGCTTTGGATGGCATGACATTTCAAGTATTCATCCAAGTACTTTTTAAAAGTTTCAAGGTTCTGCACTTCAACTACCCTCCTAGGCAGTGTATTCACATTCCCGGTACCCTCTGGGTGAGATTTATTTTCCTGAAATCCCCTCTAAGTCTTCCACATGTTTATGACCTCTTGCTATTGACACTTCAACTAAGGATAACAGCTGCTTTCTGTCCACCTCTCCATGCCATTCATCATCTTACATACCTCCAATCAGACCTCCTGTAAGCCATCTTTGCTCTCAACAAAACAACCTGAACTAAATTGTGCAACATCCAGGTGAATCTCTTTTGCACCCTCTCCAGTGCAATCATATGTTACTTATAGTGCAGAGACCAGACCTGCACAGAGTACTCCAACTGTGGCTTTTGTACAGCTTCAGCATAACTTCTCTCTTCTTAAAATCTATGCCATGACTAATCATGACAGCATCCCAAACACTTTCTTAACTACCCTATTAACCTGTCCTACTGCCTTCAGGAATCTGTGGATGAGCACCCCAAGATCCTTATGTTTCTCTGAGCTTCCTAGTGTCCTGCCATTCATTGAATTCTTTCTTATTACATCTTGCAAAGTGCATCACCTTTTTTTACATACATGGTGTGCATCTGTGGAATGAGCTGCCAAAGGAAATGGTAGACGTGGGTAAAATTACAATATTCAAAAGATATTTGGATAGATACGTGGTAGGAAATGTTAAGAGGGATATTGACCAAATGCAGTCAAATGGGACTAGTTCAATTTAGGATACCTGGTTGACATGGATGAGTTGGACCAAAGGGTCTATTTCTGTGCTGTTATGACTGTGACTCTTGCTTAGGTTTAAGTTTCATCTGCTATTGATCTGCCCATGGCCAATCTATCTATATAATCCTGTAACAAAGACAACCTCCTTCCTCACCGTCAACCACCTGGCCATTCTTTGTAAAGTTATTGTGTAGTTAGCTTTTGAATCTAGCATAATAGTATTATGATGTTGTATTAGTGAGAGTGATTTGCAGGGTCCACCTGTGATGCACTGTTTTCCTAAAATCCTTTATGTTCCCTTTTCCTATTGCTGTACCTATGGTCATATGACTTTTCAGCAAACCCCCAGTTTTGGTCGAGCCCTTTTGCATCACTATAAATATGCCTTGAAATTTTTATGCACTTACTGGCCCTACACATCTACATCATGTAGGCACAAGAATTACTGTGACCTGCTTAAACGGCACCACGATCATCACCTTCGCTCCCAGTCCACTCCTGTTTCTCTCACCCATTACAATGAAATTTATGAGGAGAAAGTGAGGTCTGCAGATGCTGGAGATCAGAGCTGGAAATGTGTTGCTGGAAAAGCGCAGCAGGTCAGGCAGCATCCAGGGAACAGGAGAATCGACGTTTCGGGCATAAGCCCTTCTTCAGGAAGAAGGTTCCTGAAGAAGGGCTTATGCCCGAAATGTCGATTCTCCTGTTCCCTGGATGCTGCCTGACCTGCTGCGCTTTTCCAGCAACACATTTCCAACAATGAAATTTATCCCAGACATGAATTGACACTTTCTCCAGGACTTCCAAGTCCTGCCTCTATAAACCCCCTGACCATTGTTGACCTAAATCCAATGATCGACCGTGCTCCACCCCAGGATTGACTCAGCAGAATGCCCTGAGATCATGGCTCACCTCCCATACTGATGTCTCATCCCAATTGAGACATGTACCTGTAATCTCTTGCACTTTACCTGCAGAACTGATCGTGCCTTATTCCCAGGCTGCAAACACATTGATTAC
Source organism: Chiloscyllium plagiosum (assembly GCF_037043375.1). NCBI lineage: Eukaryota > Metazoa > Chordata > Chondrichthyes > Orectolobiformes > Hemiscylliidae > Chiloscyllium > Chiloscyllium plagiosum. The sequence continues at coordinate 72,855,246 of NW_028270150.1, read as the reverse complement.
CAGACCACAGTAGAACCAATACTTGACTGACTGTGGCGAATCCCCTGGATTGAAATGGTCGGTGTTTTGACTAATGACAGTTCTGATTCATTCAAATTTCTGCTGTCTACTGTATACAATTCTGTGAGCCCCATCACCTCCAAGCTCCCTCGGCTGTTGTGTCCTAATGAGTAGAAGCTTAAAACTTTATACTTGTTTTCCAGTGGCTTATGATCTTAATGTTTTCCTGCTTTACCTCCCTAACTATACTTTTCACTCTCACAGTAGATTTCTCTTCAGCTTGCATTTCTTAGTTGTTACTATTGTTAAATATTCATTCAGTCACTATATTCCTGACCTTTGAAATTCCCTAAATGGAATGTTCCATGTTGACTGTTCCTTCCACTTCTAAGATTCTACCTTGATGACTGATGATTTTCATATTAACCCCTCTACATTAGTTCTCTTCTTCCAAAGGTTTAATGATGACCATCTTTTTTGGACATGACAGTTCAACATAAGTGCGGTTCTTTTAAAATATAAAATTAGACTGTATCCCCTTGACAGCAGAAGAGTTGAAATTTTGAGGATTTCCTCACGGACCTTTACTTTGCTGAAAACTTGTTGGAGTAGAAATGTATTGATCGGCATAATGGCTCATTTGGCAGTAGGTTTGTTTTGCAGTTAGTTCCTCTAATTATGGTTGGCTTATTTTTTTTTCCCTTTCTGTAATAACCTGAGACTTGTTCTGCAATACATCAAATTAACTTATGACCAGATAAATCAGGTGATATGCTTTAATAGTTTCAGCTGAACTTGGCAGAGGTTTCACATCTAAAGATGCTATTTGGACAATGTTTGCTCGTCTTTCTGGTTTGATTATATTTATTTTTATATTGGAGGTCCAGTGAATTATATTGCCATATTCAAGGAAACTGCCCCTCGACTAATTTACAAGTAATAACCACAGAGGGTTTTTTTAGGCACAGAGGTTTTAGTGGATATTCCCCTTTTGAGATATTGATGAAAGAGGAAAAGGAGAGAAAAAGGGAGCTAAATGTGGCAGTGTTGCCAATGGATTAAATCAAACTGTCTCTCAGGCCCATGAGATTCTAAGTGAGGAACTGTTTTGCATATTTAGGTTCACAAAGGAATCCTCAGCTAACCTAGTTTCTACATGTTAAACTTCCATGCCTGATTTAATAGTCAAACATGTTGACAACTTATAGCAAAGCTGGGTACAGATCTAATTTTTCATGCCACTGATTCGTTTGATATTGTATGTAGACCTTCTATAACAGCAGTTAGAGTGCTATCCTGTCCAACATTCCCAAGGCAGTCAGTGCTGTGTTTAGGAGAGCTAGGACAAGTAACCATTCTGATATAATAGAAGCATGAAAGAACTGTTCATTTCCATCATGTTATTACTTTCCTCAGAATTCAGAGGGCAATATGAGATCCACATTTCACCAACCACCCTCTCTGTAAGTCCATCAAATTATCACAATCAAATGGGACTGCATGGTCGGGTTTGTGAATCGCAGCAATTAATTCTCCATATTATTACCAATACAAATTAATACAAAGTGACGCCTCGGAATCTGACTTTAATTCGTTCCAGGAGGTTGTTCTGATTGCGAAAAGTTCGGATTCTGAAACTATTTTCCCATAAGAAATAATGGAAAGTGAATTAATCCATTTCTGGACCCAAAAAAAACATTTTCAAGACACTGTTGACTGCAAATACACATGGTTAAGGTAAAATAAGATGAGTAAATGACCTAAATATCTAGTAATAATAATAAAAACAAGAAATAAATGTATTAACATGAAAATAACTTAATTTACCTTAGTGAGGAGTGCTAATGGTGCATGTGGAAGCTGGAGAGGAGGAAGGACTTCCTCTTACTCTTATTTGCTTCACTGCTCTTCTTGGGTGCCATGGTGAATGCACAAGGGTGATAATTTAAAAAAAAAACTCAGCACAAATCAAGGTGAAAACACGAGGTAAACTAGTGATGGACACACGAGAGATGCTTTCACGACTACTTCCTGGGACAAACTGAACAAACAATGTGCGACCTGAACTGTACATGGTGTTCGGATTCTGAAAATATGTTTGGATTTTAGGGCAAAATTTTCCCGAAATAATTGTTTGGATTCCAATTTGTTCGAACAATAGGGCGTTTGGATTCCAGGGACAGCACTGTACTTTGTGATTCTAACAACTATTTCTTAGAGGGATTACGGCTGTCAAGATAAATCATCATTTGTTACTGTTTTGCTTTCGGATGTATGAGAACTGTCTAGTTTGGAGGACATTTGGTTACTCAATGTCTATGGCTGCTCATGCGGAGGACTGCACAGATAATCAAGGAGGAGGAAGAGTGTGACTGTACGTCACCTTTAAACCCAAACACAAATCTTCAATGGCAGGCCCACTGAATAACTTGTAAGCCAATTTGGGACCATTGGAAGTCAATCACATCGTGGGCAACTGACATTGAATGTGAACCAGGTGTATCAAATTTAGTTTTGAAACTTGTCATGAATAAATTTAGACTCTCACCATAACCACTGAACAACTAGATTCAGCTTGAAAGGAGCTGCTACTGCATTAGACTAGATAAAATTGTGTCCATAATGGCAAGATAAAGATGTGAAAGGTGAACTATTTATACATTATTTACTGAATTTTATCACTTTTTTCATACTTTGAGTCTAGAAGCAATTAAATTGGAAAATTCTGACATTTTGTCATTGACATTAGTTGTGATGCTTTGCTGAATTGAAGTAAAGGCCTTGGTAGCTACATGGCTTAAATAATAATATGTTTAATTCTGATTAAATCCCAATTCTTAAATCCATATAGACATGTAGGCGACCTGGGCAACATAGAAGCTGATGAAAATGGAGTAGCCTGTGTTGAAATGGAAGACCGACTTATTCGCCTAGCTGGAAAGTATTCTGTTATTGGACGTACTTTGGTGGTAAGTGTTAATGCTGTACTGTCAAGTAGTGTACCAGTACACTGGGTTATAGCGCAGTTTGAAGAAGCAGCCTTCTTCCCACAGTTTCTTATGTTAGCAAAATAGATATAACCAAAGTTAATATTACAGATGTGGAGAGATGATAGAATAGTCCCTGGTTTTATGACCTCTGACTGACTGAAGGCAGGTGTGTTTTTGAAAAAGTGTTCTAACACTGAGTGCTGTAACTTAAGAATAGACAAATTACAATGTTTCTGCTTTGTTCTCGAAAGGATTTTTTAAAATAGCTCAACAAATGCGATAGCGTGCACGTCCATATACAGGAAGAGGTATGAGAAAAGAAGTAGCATGCACTTAAAAGTATAACCATTCACTAGCATATTTGCTTGTTTTGAGATGAGGTCTTGAAATCTTTTTGATTCCCTTCTTTAAGGAAATAAAAGACAGTTATGAAGATTTGTAGTAACTTACTGCTTGTAAAGACTGGTTTCTTGGGTTTCAATCCAGATGAAGTATAGTCGATCAGTAGATGAAAGCCAGCATGAATTTTGTGTCATTGGATTTTAAGCTGCATTCAGTTCCTTTTGCTTTTCTGGCATTCTGTTTCTTTGTCTCTGACCACTTTTCTTAAAACATCAGAAATCTGGTTCCTCTCTCATGATCGTTGTGTCATTGCCTGCACTAATGGTCTCTGATGCTTTGGCCATGACATACAGTGGTGTTTAAGTTTCCTCCATTTAAATGTACTTATGATATATTCAAATTCATCTCACAACCATTCTTTAGAATCCAATTCCAAAGCCATGAAATCTGAATGTCTATTATGAACTAGTATTAATAACTGTTTGGATAATAGCAGCCATTAATGTTCAGGATGATTTGTTAAATTGTTGGTACCTCTCAATAAAATGTCTCAGAAAATCAGTTATGTTTAATGCCTTGTCCAAACATGCAGACTAAATTCCAGAGCCTGACTATTTCCATTTATTAACAGAGAAAAGAATCACTTTACCCGAGGACAAGGTGGGAGGCAGATTTGGATCTGGACGGGATGATGGTCTGGGGGAAGCAGTTTCAGAGTGTGTAAGGGAGAACCAAGTCTAAAGCGGGAGCAGGATAGCATGGGAATCTGGTCCAGAGTGGATGAAGGGAAGTCAACTCCTTGGGGAATTAAGGGACAACAGTTCAAGTGGATGAAATTGGGACAGTTTTCAAGGAGAGGAGGTTGGGTTGAAGGGGAGTTGGTTCTGGAAGAGGTGAAGTGGAGACCCAATCTTGGGGGTGAGAAATGTTGAAGACTGATCAGAGTCTGGAAGGGGAAAGGTGGCTCATCTCCTGGGGAGCTGGAGGGGTTTGGGTCTGAAGAGGCAGAAAGAGGAATCTGACTTGAAGCAATGAAAAGGGTGTCGGTTCACAAGCAGGTGAAGAGGCACATCAGCTGAATCTTAGGATTTTTGAATTCATTGTTCTTGAGCGGGATATGTGCCTTCCTTTTTAAAGTATTTAGAATTGGAAGAAATGAAACCTGAAATTGCAATGTCATAAACTGGAATTAGCTAAGATACAGTTAGAAATGAAAAAAAATTGGATTAGAAGAGAGCTAAACAGACTGTTAAGAGCAATAACCAGAGGAGGAAAATGAAGACACAGAAAAACGAAGATAAATGGAAAAGGAGATGGAATTTCAAAAACAAACCTTGTGCCTTAAAAGGGATGGTGAATTAAGGAAAGTGATTTGGATATGAAAAAGCTTAGAGCAAAGAAGAGAAGAGGTACACATTTTAGAGAACAGAAAAAAGAATGCCTCAGTTGTAAAGGAAAAAGGCTATAGAAATGTAATAGAAGTTGATATGTTTCCATTTTGATAAGACTGGACATATCATACATATCAAAGCCAATTGCTGGAATTTAAATGGGAGGTCAATTGGAGTAGTAGAAATAATTAAGGAATCTTCAGAAGGGACATAGGAAAGGAAATAGATATAGAACATTAGCAGTAGAACAAAGAATATAGTACTGTGTCTCAGTGGTTAGCATTACTGCCTCAGCACCAAGGACCCAGGTTCAATTCCAGCCTTGAGTGACTGTCTGTGTGGAGTTTGCACGTTCTCTCCATGTCTGCACAGGTTTCCATTGGGTGCTCTGGTTTCCTCCCACAGCCCAAAGATCTGCATGTTAGATGAATTGGCCATGCTAAATTGCCCTATACTGCCCAGGGATGTGTCAGCTAGGTGGGTTAGTCATGGTAAGTATGGGGTCAGGTGGGATGTAGGCTTGATGGGCTGAATAGCCCGAACTGTACTGTAGGGATTGTATGAATGTGCTTACTTATGGTATACTAAGGAGGTAGAAATGGTTCAAGACAGGCATGAAAATTCTTCTGTAAAGTATTGACAGGGATAATCAGGCAATTGGAGATTGAGGATTGTTTTAAAAGAGATCTCAAAAAGGGAACCCATTCCTAATAATTTGAATCAAGGAGGTAATCCTATATTGAGAGAGAATTAAGCAATCAGTCACTGAACTGGCTTAATGATACTTGTCTTCTAGATAGATTAATGAAGGTAATATTAACTGGAGGTTCACAAGACGTTTACAAACCAGTCTTGTTGTACAGTTGAATTAAAGTTAATTAAATTAAATGAGTATTAAAATAAATTCATATAGTAGAAATTGCCTTTATTTTGGGAAACAACCTGTAGGTTCAAGAATATTGGCTTCACCAAGAATGATGGAACAGCTAGTAGATGCTGAACTGTTATAAGAGGAACGTATTGGATTGTTTTCAGACTCTGTTGTGACCGGATCTCAGGCCCATAGAATTAAACAGGAAGAAAAGTCTATTAAACAAACAGTGGATTTGGAAATTTAACCAAAATGACTGAAAGCAAAAAAATGAGACTGATGTATTTAGCCCATGTGTTTTGATAGTAATCCATCAAATGGATGTCAAATTAAAAAAAAAGGAACCTTGATTATCTGGCAAGATCGCAAAGTCCTGATCCTTGGCTAAATTATGTTATCCAGCATTCAATTATCTGGAATTCGATTAACCGAATGAAATACGCATTGCTCGTGTTCTTCTGATAATTGAGGATCCTTGGAAGTTGGATCAGAGACAATACTGGTGGTGTGTTAATATTTGAAAAATGAAGTGTTAATGATTAAGTGGAGATCACCTCAACGACCCTGATAATGAATGGACAGTGTTGTTCAGAGTAGTGTATTGAAATTTTACACGTGGCTCTCAAAATTCTGATGGTTGATCACTTAGGTATTAGCAAAACACAGGCTAAAATGTTAAAACCTACTTACTAGTCTGGACTACATAACAATGTAGTTACATTTTCAGACATACTTACAGCTCAGATAATGGGGAAAACCCAGCTCTCAATTAAAACTGTGACCTTAACTTTAATTCCAATTTTTGAAGAACCATGTAATAGTTTGTCTAGACCCCTGCCTATAACTAGGAAGGGAACCAGCATTTTTGAACAATTATGAATGTTTCCACAGATTTCCTGAAGCAGAGCCTTCAGGGAAAATTATTGCAAAAGTCGTGGTGAAAAAGTTAGTTCAAAGTTTCTTTTTAAACAAGAATATGGATTATTTAAAGACATGCAATCAGATGAAGATTTAAATATTTAAAGAAATTATGAATAGTTTGGAATAATTTATATCTGCTCATCACCCATTATTACAAGGTGCATTTGAAAGAAGATATCATTCGAGCTTATTGCCAAGAACATTCTAATTGATTTGGAATTTTTCTGTCACTATTTGCCCAAATTAATCCATGGGATGTGATTTTGAACTAATATCTGGACTTGAGGTAACTCATGCAGAGTTGGACAAAGAGTTTCATTCCAGAAGTGAGATGAGAGTGACAGCCCTTGATATTAAAGCTGCATTTTACTGAATGTGGCACCAAGGAGCCCTAGCAAAAATGGAATCAAGGGGCAAATTCTCTACTAGTTGGAGTCATGCTGGGCATATTCGAAAATGGTTGTGGTTATTGGAGGTAGTCACCTCAGGTCCAAGATGACTCTGCAGGAGTTTCTCAGAGTAGTGTCTTATATCCAGCCATCTTCAGCTGCTTCATCAATGACCTTCCCTCCATCAGAACGTCAGAAGTTGGGATGTTTATTGATGTTTGCACAAGGTTCAGCAACATTCATGGCTCCTCAGATACTGAAGCAATCCATGTTCAAATGCAACAAGATCTAGATAATTTTCAGAACTGGGTAAAAAGCAGCAAGTAACATTTGCACAACACAAATGCCAGGAAATGACTTTCATGAATAAGTGCTAGTCTAATCACTATCCCTTGACATTCAATGTGTTACCATCACTAAATCTCCCACTACCAATATCCTGGCGATTACTTTTGACCAGAAACACAACTAGACTTGCCATGTAAAAACAGTGGCTACAAGAGCAGCTCAGAAGCTATAAATACTGCAGTGAGTAACTCGCCAAAGCCTGTCCACCATCTAAAGGCACAAGTCAGGAGTGTGATGTACTTGCTTGAAGGAATACAGCTCCAACAACACTCAAGAAGCCTGACACCATGAAGGACAAAGCAGCTCACATAATTGGCACCACATACACAAACATCCCTATGATACTCAGCAGCAATGTGTAATGTCTACAAGATGCACTGCAGAAATTCATTAAATATCCTTCTCCACACTTTCCAAACCCACAACCACTTCTATGTTGGACATACAGCAGATATTTGAGAATACTACTACCTACAACTTCCTCTCCAAGCCACTCGTCATTCTGGCTTGGAAATGTATTGCTGTTCCTTCACTGTCACAGGGTCAAAATCCTGGAATTCCCTCCCTAAGGATCATACCTACAGTTCATAGACTGTAGCAGGTCAAGAAGGCAGCTGACCACCACCTTTCAAGAGCACCGAGGGATGGCCAGCCAGTGACATCCCAAGAGTGAATAAAAAAGGACCACTTAATTAGTTAAGGAGAAGTTAGTAAACTGAAGCTCAAACTATGCTTCTAGCTGATGTTTCAAAGTTTGGAGACAATTTGATCATATAATGTAAATTGGCTAAAAAGTTTTTAAAAGGTACATAACCAAATAAAATAAAGCAGATGGAAAGGCCAAAGCTTGAAATATTGTGACAAGAGATAAGGTGTTAGTGCTGTTACCTGTCCTGGGGAATCATTGAAAACAAGTTCACTGGACCTTATTCAATATCAGAAAGGAACTGAATGTGTAGTAAGTGCACCAGCTGGGACGATGACTTTGTTTGTCTTGATGGAACCTGCTTGCATTCAAAACAAGCTGAAAAACAGATGATGAAAACTCATCACAGGCAATAATGGATATTATGTCATTTAAGACACCCACCATTCTTTAACTCCAAAATTAAAATCCCAACTTGTGAGTTTATAGTTTGTGTATATAACAAAGATCAGATAAAAACATTGAGTGAAATACAGAATAATAATGTAATTCACTACCATACCAAGTGCTTGAAATAGGTAACATGAATGCGCCTATAGATAGGTTTTATGCAAAGAGAGGGGTGAAAGTAATAGATAAGGGGCAGAAACCCAGAATTTTCCCTAGGATGTAGGTTATCAAGTCTTGTCCACCTTCATACCACAGTGAATTTTCCCTAGTGATGATGGTTGCTCTAAGTTCGTCCATTTCTATAATTTTTGTTTTACCTGTTATTGTTGGGATAATATTAGTGTCCTTCATGAAAACTGAGGCAAAATATTGAATTAGTGATTCCAACGTTTATGTATTCCCTATGATTAATCCCCAGTCTCATCCACTAAGGGCCCAGTGTTCACTTTCGCTACTCTCTTCCCACTTTCGCTACTCTCTTCCCTTTTATATACTTGTATGAGTTTTTATTATGAGTTATTGCTTTGTGCTAGTTTATTTCATAATTTGCCTTTACTCTTTTTGAATTTTTAGTAACCATTTGGGAAACTTTTCAAGATCAACTACCTTCCAGTCTGCCACTCGCCTTTGCAATATGACATGCCTTAGTTTTTATCTTTACGTTATCTTTAACTTGCTTGCTAAGCCTTGGATGTTTGTTTCCCCTCTTACAATATTCCTTCCTTTTTGGAATATATTTTACTTTGGAGAAATTGAGTGTTTCCTCAAATACATGCCACTGTTCATTAACTCTCCTACTTTTCTTGTCTTCCAGCCCAATCTATCAGTGCCAGATCTGTCCTCATACTATATAACGACCTTTATTTGATTCCAGAATGTTAGTGTGAGTCTCCAGTTTCTTGTCTTTCGACTAAGTTTGAAATTTGAGCATGCCATGGTTACTTTTTCCTCGAAGATTCTTTTACAATGAGATTATTCATTCGTCTCACATTGTTACACAATAGCCAATCCAGAATAACCTGTTTGATTGATTCTACAACATATTGCTCCAAGAAACAATAGCTAATACTTTCAATGAACTCTCCCTCAAGACAACTCTTGTCAATTTGATTAATCCAGTCTAAATACAGATTAAAATCATCAATCATCACTGCTGTACCTTTGTTACAAACCCCCAGTATTTCCACTCCACTGCAGGACTACTGTTTAGGAACCTAAAAATTACCCTGTTCAGGGACCTTTTTCCCTTGCTGTTTCTTTCTTCTACCCAGACTGATTCTATGTCTTGAAGGAAAAGCAAGGAATTTATGTTAATCTTATCCTAAGCACTGGTTTGGCCTCAACTGAAGTTCTTCAGGCAGTTCTGGCATTGCAACTTAAGAAAGATGTGAAGACATTAGAGATGGTGCAGAAAAAACAATTGCAAGAATGGTCCTCTAAAGGGGGGGGGACTTCAGATACATGTACAGATTGTCATTCTTTTCCTTGGAGAACAGAAGATTGAGAGATTGATACAAATATTCAAACATAGTCAAAAGATTTAAAGTAAAAGATAGAGGTGACACAATGAAAATCTTTTTTCATAAGCAAGTGTTTAAGATTCAGAATGTAATGAGTATGGTTTAATCAAGGCACTCAAGAGGAATTTGGATTTTTGTTTTGTAAATCTGCAGGCTAAATGGAAAAATTGAAGAAATGACACTCCGAGTTGTTGCATCAGAGAGCCAACACACAGTGGGTTATGTGACAATAAAGGGTATTCTAGTCTATTCTAAATGGTTCCTCTGTGCTGTAACCATTTTCATGGTTTGATTTTTTAAAAAATTGAATTGCCTTGTATAAATCTATGCACAATCATCATTTCCATAGACATTCCCATTTCTGTGCTTCTTGTTAGTTTGGTTAAATGTGAGGGATTGCATTTTGGTTTTAAAAAAAAACAAGAACAGGACTTGTACAGTCAATGATAGGACCCTGAGTAGTAGTGTCAAACAGAGACCTAGAGGTTCAGGTACATAGTTCTTTGAAAGTTGTATCACAAGTGGACAGGGTGGTTAAGAAGGCATTTAGTACACTTGCCTTCATTGCTCAGATCATTGAGTATTGGAGTTGGGATGTCATGTTGAGGTTGGACAGGACTTTGGTGAGGCCATTTTTGGAGTGCTATACTGGTCGCCTTACTAAAGGAAGGATATTAAATTGGAAATGGTTCAGAAAAGAGTTACCAGGATGTTGCCATATTGGAGAGTTTTGAGTTGTAAAGATGGGCTGAGACTTTTGCATTGGAGTGTAGGACGTTGGAGGTGACCTTATACAGGTTTATAAAATCATGAGGGGCATTGATAAGGTGAATAGCAAAGGTCTTTTCCCTCGGGTAGGTGAGTGATTTCTAAGCTAGGGGGGCTATTTTTAAGTTGAGAGGAGAAAGATTTAAAAGAAACGCTGGGGCAACTTATTCACACAGAGGGGTGGTTTGTATATGGAATGAACTGCAGATGAAATGGTAGATGCAGGTACAGTTACAACATTTAAAAGACATTTGGACAGGTACATGAATAGGAAAGGGTTAGAGGGGTATGGGCCAAATGCAGGCAAGTGGGTCTAGTTCAGCTTGGGAAACATGGTCAGCGTGATGAGTTGTATTGAAGGGTCAGTTTCTATGTGTTATGACTGACTTGCTCAAAAAAATAGTCTTGTTAGATGTGACAAATTCATATTGCCTTTCTGATCATGTCAATTTTAAGTGCACCTTGTGTTCCTAATTAGATTGCAATAATTTCCATATAGTAGAGAAACAGGACTGTACGGCTTGGTTCCTTTTTGTTACCATTCTTAATGACAGTTGTAGTTTTCCAATCCAAAGGGATAGTTTGAGCTTGGAAGGTAATAGCAAAATCATTTGCAATTTCCTCATCTAATAGCTTTAAGTCCTTTGTAGAAATCATCATATGCTTAGCATTTATTAATCTTCAGTGCTATTATCTTTTCTTGCCCAGAGTAATTAAACTTGTCTGAATGTACAAGTTCTTAAGACAAATACCACCAGTGTTTATGTAACTGGGATGTATTCACATTATTTGTGAAATTTAAGTTCATGGTAGCTTTGTTGCATGAGGTAACCTTCTTCATGTCATCCAGTGCTGTTAAATTTCCATAAAATAATCATCTCTTTCCACAGGACCAGCAACCTTTTATAATCTGGCAAATCTTTGGAGCTGTAGCTTACTGGGATTCTTTGAATGTAAAGATTAATATTCCTGTAAAGATTTTTTAATATTGAAGAACTTGCATTTTATGCACCTCTTTTACTACATGCATAACTGTTGCTTTATTTATATTGTTACTAGTCAATGAATTTAGTGGAAACTTGACAGGCTGTTTTGCAGTGCTGCTACTAGGTTTAATTATCATTGGTTCATTCTGTGGGCAAAACCTTAAAATAAGATGGTCAGCAAAGCGAAGGAAAGATCATGGGCTGAATTATACATTTGTTTGAATAAGTGCTAGTTGCGATGAATTTTTGGAGTGTTTTTCCACCACGAGCCTGAGCCAATTTTGTCACTATATCTTATCAATCTTTACTATATCTTGTTAATTATCTACTCTGCTGTTATGATACCTCTATCTTACAGGATTCTGGACCCATCTTACCATAAGCAGTCCCATGAACAACTTATCACTTCCAGGATATCCCAGAATTGACTAGCATCCATCTTTAAAATGCTAAAGTATTGCACTGTGCAGAGAAGTGAAATATGGTGGCCCAATTTTTGAGCAGTGTCCATGACACTAGACTTTGCGAGCCTGAGCCAATGTGTGACCCAGTGCAGTCTCAGCTATGTAGAAAGAAAGCCAGTGGCCTTTTCTACCATCTTAAGTGCCACCATCTTCTCTCTGATATCTTGTACTACTAAATCCACCACCCACTAAGTCGTGTTCTACTATGCTCATGGTTGCCTCCAAAGTCTTCCCTTGCAACCTTACCCACCCAAATTGCCTGACATCACTAACTCTGTATGCCATCTGTGCTGTCTACTCGCTTAGTCACCTCTCAACCAGGATTAATAGGCTGTGCCATCCTTAGTTTGTTATAAAGTCAGAGACATACAACACGGAAACAGACCCTTCGGCCCAAGCAGTCCATGCTGAACATAATCCCAAACTAAACTAGTCCCACCTGCCTGCTCTTGGCCCATATCCCTCCAAACCTATCCTACTGATGTACTTATCCAAATGTCTTTTGAACATTGTAATTGATTGAAAGTTATCCCCCTTGGCTTCACTGAAGACAACTGACACCCACGACAAGCTTCTTGGTCAGCAGTACTGAATTGTGTGCAGCTGAGGTGTCAAAATAAGGATGCTGAGAGCATCCAGATAGGTCAGAGTGAGTGAGCACTAACAGAAAGCAAACAGGCTGGATATGCAGTCTGATCCAAACCACAAAGTGGCGCTTATCCGTAAGTGTAGTGTCCTTGAAGCAACAATACAATGATAGTTGTTGGTTCAGCCTGAGATGCCACTTTGAAGTGCAGAGGTTGACTGTAAGCATATGGGAGATGTGCATATGGCTGGTGCCTGTGGAATATTACCTGAGGTGTGGGTGCTGAGTGTGCAACACTGAGTCCTTTTGAACTGAAGTTTCTGGATACCCACTGTAACTTCCATGTTGACAGTGTTTGACTTTGAATTTGTTTGGTACGTTTTAGGAAGCAGAATAATGGAGGTGAGTGAGTTGTAGCATTTTTGTGGCATCTTTAATGAACAGTAATTCTCCTTAATTGACAACAGACCACTGCTTAGCAAGAAACTGCCACACTGCAGATGCAACAACTTTTTCTCAACATCAAGGTAGGTCTCACCAGACAACTTGGCATGATTTTACTATAACCCACTGTCATTCAGGGCTCTGTGAAAGTTAGATGGAGTGGAACTGTAAAGTTTCAAATAGTACCACTTAGAATTTTTTAAAAATTCAGTTGATATAGATCATTTTGAACTTTGATGTGAAAATTAGATTTCTTTCAAAGATATAAAGGGTAGTCATCCATAGTCTTGAAATGTAATGTAGCTTGTATGTAAAATCTATAACTTAACATGCCCTCAAACCTTACTACATTTCTATACAACAGAAGTGTACTTTTTGCACATTCATAAACATACTTCAGATTAACTTGTAACCAAAATTGTACTTTTGTTTTAATTGAAGTACATGTTTTAATTGAATTTTCAATAACTCTTTAGGTATTTGGGACCATGAGAGCAATTAATATCTTGTAAAGCAGCTTACTTGCATTAAGTCTTGTGTGTTTACTAGTGTGGACTGATTGTGATGTATATTTTCCTTTTAAGGTTAATGAAAAGGAAGATGATCTGGGCAAAGGTGGTGACAACGAAAGTCTTGAATCAGGAAACCATGGAGCAGGTGTAGCCTGGGGTATAATTGGAATAGATGAAGACCCCAAGTAAATATTTAGCAAAGAATTCTGGTTAGAGACACGATACTGATCTCATAGACCTAAAACTCTAGTCATTGTTATAGATCGCAATTGCATAATTTTGTATTGTTTCCAACAACGTGCATGCACTTATAAACTGTATGTCAGGAACTTAATCTTTAGGGCCTGTTTTTAAAAGTCCAAATGTTACCTCTAAAGTTGGGGCTAACTTGAACATGCTTTTTGTTGCTTTGAGCATTTTTAATTTTTTTCTTTAAACATTGAATACTGATATCAAAGGATGACTTGGATGAGTTATTGAGTCCAGCACTTCAAGAGATCTGAATTGATATATTTCTAAAACTGAAGTGACCTAGGTTAATAATGGTATCAATGAGTAATTTAAATATACTGTCAGAAATAAGTGACTTCCAAACCAGTCGCTCAGCATTGAGGATTCACTGGAAAATAAAAAGTCAACACAGTTTAATCATAATTATTTCTAATTATTTTTAAGAGGTGGTGATACATCCTATTAAATCAATTTGGAAAAGCCATGTATAATTCATTGTATTTCTTAAACTAATATTACAGTGTTTACCAAGCATTTAACAGTATTGTATTTAAAAATGTAAACTTTTTTAAAAGTGAAAGTTCAACAGTGCCTACTATTTCCCCATATAAGCCAAAATTAAAGTTCATCAATAGACTTCAAGCCACATGACAGTAATTTAGATGTGTGATTGTAACAATTCTTTTCTCAGATTATTAGCTTTCCCTGCAACTTTTGTTTCCAAACCTTTTACTGGGCTGTGAAGTGAACATAAATTACTTTTTAGTTTTGATGACTGTTGTCAATTTGAATACTTTCTTCCTGCCTTTGTCATAAATTATGTTAATCAACAAAGCTTAATGCAATTATTTTACATTCTGGTACATTACTTTTACATAACTGTTGGATCTGGGGACCATCTGGCTAGGTGATAACTTGGTAAAATATGAACTTAAAGTAGAATTTCCGGTGAAGGTGGTCTGATGGTTAATGATGAGCTCCAGATGCAAAAGGTAGGACTTGTGGAATATTGTCACCTGTTACAATTCTGCTATAATCTCTTATTTCATTATTATTTGTAAAATTTTGAAAAGATTAGCCGCTGCATATCTCTGTAAAACAAGAGACAACAAATACTTGTGAAGTTTGTTTCTGATATAAAGGTAGATAGGAAAGGAAATTGTCAGAAGAAACAAAGCAGCTACAAAGAGATAGATAGTCAACCTCATTTCTTGACATCTATCTACTTCAGTGTGAGGAAGAAAAAACATTGAAAGAGAGCATTTCAGAATACCAATCCATGTACACAAGTCACAAAAAGTTAACATGCAAATGCAGAAAGTAATTTGGTCAATGGTTTGCTTTGCTATATTTACAGACCTAACCCCTGTAACACTCCATCATCACCACCACACCCCCCCCCCCCCCCCCCCAAAAAAAAAAACTAGAAAGTCTAGGGCACTTTCTTTGCAGTTGTGAAGTCAAGAATTCAGCTTTAGTTTTCCCTTTCAGTTAAGATATGGATTAAAAAAAAATCAAAGCTTTAAACTGCAGATTGCATTTCATCTGGTCAGCGCACTGCGTGTACTTACGCATATAGTTTGTTGTTCAGTCAAAAGGGCTGCTGATTTTCTTTTGAAACAATTAACTTTGGTATTCTCTCGCATTTTGTTCTCTTAACTTCTCTAACATTTCTAGGTATTTTCTAATCAGCCTCTTCAGGAATGTTGTTATATAGCTCCGGGGCAGATGGGACTTGAACTTCCTTTAAGTTTTTATATTGTTGCAAAAGAATGTGTATTCAGTCTGTCATTAAAACTGAGTTAATAACCAGTCTACTTTAGAATAGACTGGTATAGATAAAACATTTTCTTAGTGAATAATTTGCAGAAATGTAAAGTGCTTTCCATTAACCTTGAAGTCCCACTGATAGGCAATCCCTGTTGAAATGTAACATACCCTTAAGATAACTTGAGAATCTGTTTTTAGCACTGATTAAACAGGTAAAAGGAAAACCCCTTTGCTCATCTTCAAAATACTGCTGTGGATTCTTTTGTTTTATGTAAACTTGACAGGACTTAACGTTGCCTCCAAAAGAAAGCATTGTTGATCATGTAGCAATCCTTCAGTAGTGTATTAGAGACTGGCAATTTTGGGCTTCATCCGTTAGTGTATAAGTAACCTACAACCTTTTTTCATATTCATCCAATAATACTAAATGTTTGAAGCAAAGTGGAAACAGCAAAAATGAAATTCAGTACTGAAAGTAGTAGCTAGTCAGCAATTTCAATAGATTACACTACAAAGATATTACTAATTTCAGAATTTGTCACCCTTCATCATTCCTGCCATCTATATGAAAGCTGCTTTGGAATATGCTGGCATTAATTGCTAATGGAGATCTTAATACAGTCCTACAGATTGCATATTTGAAATTGCTTGGCTGGAGTTAAGCACAAGTAAATTGCAAGGTTTTGGCAGGAGGAAATTATCCAGGGCAGTTTATTTTCTTTTGGAACAACTAATTTTAATATCCTCACTTTAGCTGAAAATGGAGTGAAATCTGTCATTCTTCACCTCATTAAGTTTTTTAGTGCTTTGTTCTCTTGAATGCTAATTTCAAGATTTAAACATATCCAATAGTTATTAATTACATTAATTTCCCCCCCATTGCAAAGCACTGGTTAATATGGTGTATGAAACCATTTTGATATCAGACATCTAGATCTTTTCCTTTTTAATAGGTTTCCTCTGGATGTGACATAATCCTGTCAACTTTTGGAAAATCTACTTGTCAGGAATCTTCCAAATGGTGATGTTTCCACATACTTGCTGTCCTTTTCCTTCTATGCAGTAGAGATCTTGGATTTGGAAGGTGTTGTTGCAGAACATAGTGTGGATGGTACATATTGCAGCCTTGGTAGAAAGCAAACACAGAGGATGGGAAATAGGCAGTTTTGTCCTGGAAGGTTGAATTTCTTGAGAGCTTTGAGACTAGGATTGAGTGACTTTTCCTTAGAAGGTGGAGAAATTCAGCAGAAATGGCAACAACTGTGGAGGGAAAAACAGTTAATGTTTCAAGGCTAGTAACCTTTCATTAGAATTGAAAGCATCTGGGAAATAGTGGTGACATGAGTAGAATAGATGGAGACATGCCAGGAGAGAAAAGGAAAACAGATAAAGGAGTGCAGTCATTATGTTGACTGACGACAAAATGCAGACTGGCTGACCCTGTACACCTGACCTATCTCTAAAAATGACCCATGTTTCCAGTTGCTTGCCATGCCAGAATTTGTCTCAGACCTGTTTCAGTGAAGCTCAGTGGAAGTTGGAGGAACACCACCTAATCTCCTGCTTGGGAACCTTACAGCCTTCAGGGCTTGACACAGAATTCAGAGCATGAACACCTTCCTCCTTTTTCATTACCTAGCTCCCCAGGTCCTGTTCTATTTGGGATGATCTGAACACATGCAACTATTAGCCCTGCATCAGAATTGAAAGCAGGTGGAACTGGTCAGCTGTTTTTCCAAACTAATCAGATATATGTACTTCTGAATATAGTCACCATTTTTAAAATATCCTATAGATAAAATATGTTGACTTAAAAAAATTATGTAATTACCTCATCTCTCATCATATTATTGGAAATGTAATGTCCATTTTGAGGATGTGAGCAGTTTTGTGATAGTGGCCTGACATTTGAATCAGGATGCCTGGGTACAAGTCCCACCCCCTCTAGCAGTGTATCTTTGAACAGGTTAATTAAAATCTGTTTTTTTAAGGACTCATCAGAATTTCTATGCTTTTTGGCTTTGTACACCTGAAAATGCACATCTCCTTTAAGATGCCAATCCAACAGAGCAGCCCTCCAAGAACTACACTGAAGTGTTAATTTAGGTTATATATAAAGTATGGTGTGAATCAATGACTTTTGACCTTTGGGGCAAGAATATTTTCTAGGACTCTGCAATCCTTCCTGTTAGATCTTTTGGACTCAGGTTTTGTAGTACCACAAAAGGAAAGTAATTCTGGTTTGCTCTTAAAGGCATACATCTTCTAGTGAATGGCTATGTCCTGAAAATAGTTTGTTTGTCATAAAAATTGACAGAATATTTCTCAAAGAATTGTAAAGCAGGCTGGTGACTTAAAATTATTTGAGACCATTAATCTTAAATTCTTGAAAACAAGCTGGGCCCTACTTAGTTCTCACATTTTTACAAAGTAATTTTAAATTATCAGGATCATTATTTGATACTGCTAACCATCCATATGCTATGGTATCTTTAGCAAATGAAGGTAAAACACTAAAGGTTTGACATAAAAGATTCATTTAGATAATACCTTCCATTTCAAAAGTCATTCCAAAGCCAATGAAGCACTTAAGTGCCACAACAGTAATAAGAAATATTGCAGCTAATTTTCGCACAATAGAAACATGACTTAAAATATGTCTTGACCTCTACCTCAGATGGTAGGTTGTGCTTCCATTTAACATATCACCCATAACTTAGCACCTCTAACTGTGCAACACTCACTTAACTACTTCCTCAGTGGTAGTGCAAACCTTCACTCTGTGCTTACGTTTTAGGGTGAGACTTGAACCTACAGTTTTCAAATTGAGCCAAGATTAGAAATGCAGATAACTTGGGTTTGGTCAAGCTTAAATTAAGTGGAGTTAATATATATTTAATCATATGGGAAAAATTTTGCAAAGTCATGCAATTTCACAAGTTCAATACATTGTATCATTAAGAAAACTCCAAAGCAATAAATTGCCATTAAAAATTAGAATTCTAGTAGCAACAACTTAGTCAAACTGGCTCCTATTTGCCAATCACTCAAGAAAGTCTCAGTTAACATAATTTCAACAAAGACCGATTTATAACTCATGATATTCTCACATTAGATTTCACCTTGCAAGCACAAAATTATTAACCCTACAATTGCCTAGAAATTACAAAATTTCCTTATCCAAAACAAAAATGGAAATTGCTGCAAAATGTCAGGTCTAGAATATCTGTGGAGAGACATCAGATTTAACATTTGGGTCCAGTGATGCTACTTCAGGTCTTTTAGTTTTTCCCGAATTCAAGAGTTTCATTCTCATACAGCAACAAATCACGTCAGCATGTGCCAAGGTAGTGAAGGAAGAATGGAATCAGAAACACAAAAAATGCTTTGTACTTAAATCATACATTGTCCTAACCAGGCAACTGTAATCATAAGAGTTCTTGGTCATTCAGCAATACTGTATATTGGAAACATTATATAACTAAAATCTCAAGATGATTCAGAGGATAATTATAAAAACAACTGACACCAGGCCATAAAAGGAGATCAATCAGATGACCAAAAGGTTGGACAATGAAAGTGAAAAAGCAGAGAACTTGGTGCTTAGGCAATTAAAGGTACAGCCATGAATGGTGAAATGATAATTGGGAATGCACAAAAGGCTAAAAATAGAGGACTACAGGACTTATAGCAATTACAGATGTAAAGCAATAAAGCATAGAAGGATATGTAAACAGCTAAGAATTTTGAAGATATCAACTGGGAGCCAATGCAAGTCAGCAAGTAATGCAGTAGATGAATGGCACTTGATGCAGTTTAACTCAAGCATTTGTGAATATCTCAACTTTACAAAGTCAGAAGTGACAACACCAGATTATGGTTTAACAGATTTATTTGAAATCACAAGCTTTCAAAGTACTGCTCCTTCAGAAGGTGAAGTGGAGGGTAGCACACAGGCACAGAATTTATAGTTGGAGACATCATTGCAAGAAAATTCCTTGTCTTTGCACATGATCAAGAGTCAAAAATTGACCAAAAACTTTTGATCGCCCATAGACCTGTTTCCCTCCCCTTCATCTGACGAAGGATTGGTGCTCTGAAAGCTTGTGATTTCAAATAAAGTTGTTGGACTCTAATCTGATGTCACATAACTTCTAAATTTGTCCACCGAGACCAACACTGGCACTCCCACATCAAGTTTATGGAAGACAGAATGTGGGAAATTAAGAGCTATGCTATAAGAGTCGAGTCTAGCAGTATTAAATATGTTAGAGTAGTTGAGCTAAGACGGGAAAAGTCACGCAATACTATGTAGGTGGAAACAGACAACCTTTGATTCTCCCACAAAATAAATAATCTGCAACTGAAATGTCACTTCTAGCTTGAGGACATGATACGGAAGAACATAAATCTCAACTGTATACTGGACAAAACTCTTGAGCAAAAATGGCTGAGTTACAAAATATGATTAGAAAATGTGACATTGTTCAATTTCAAATTCTAAACAGGATTAAGTTTTTGATCATTCAATCCCAATCCCTTCCCCATCTCCCAATCCAATTTATTCTTCCTCCCCTATAAGAGTAATGCTTGTATATCAACAGGATAAGGCAAAAACAGCAACCTATTTAAATCCAGCAAGGGGACTCATGCAAAATACAAAGCATACACTTTCCTAAAACAGACCAAGACCTTTGACCAAATTTTAAATTAGCTATTCTAGTTGCAATTCTTGTAAAGTTGTTGTGGTTCTGTTCGCCGAGCTGGGAATTTGTGTTGCAGACGTTTCGTCCCCTGTCTAGGTGACATCCTCAGTGCTTGGGAGCCTCCTGTGAAGCGCTTCTGTGATGTTTCCTCTGGCATTTATAGTGATTTGTATCTGCCGCTTCCGGTTGTCAGTTCCAGCTGTCCGCTGCAGTGGCAGGTATATTGGGTCCAGGTCGATGTGCTTATTGATTGAATCTGTGGATGAATGCCATGCTAGGAATTCCCTGGCTGTTCTATTATAGGACAAGCCAAACAGAGTAATGTTGTCCCAATCGAACTCATGTTGCTTGTCATCTGAGTGTGTGGCTACTAAGGATAGCTGGTCGTGTTCTTTCGTGGCTAGTTGGTGTTCATGGATGCGGATCATTAGTTGTCTTCCTGTTTGTCCTATGCAGTGTTTTGTGCAGTCCTTGCATGGTATTTTGTACACTACATTGGTTTTGCTCATGCTGGGTATCGGGTCCTTCGTCCTGGTGAGTTGTTGTCTGAGTTCGACTGGGACAACACTACTATTATAGGACAAGCCAAACAGAGAACAGCCAGGGAATTCCTAGAGGCATGGCATTCATCCACAGATTCAATCAATAAGCACATTGACCTGGACCCAATATACCGGCCACTGCAGCAGACAGCTGGAACTAACAACCAGAAGTGGCAGATACAAATCACTATAAATGCCAGAGGAAACATCACAGAAGCACTTCACAGAAGGCTCCCAAGCACTGAGGGTGTCACCTAGACAGGGGATGAAACATCTGCAACACAAATTCCCAGCTCAGCGAACAGAACCATAACAACGAGCACCTGAGCTACAAATCTTCTCACAAACTTTGAATTCTTGTAAAGTGTTTGGGAGAAAAATCTCAAAATGCTTGCTCACAAGATTGAAGAACTTAAAACATACTTTCATACAATTACTGTCATGAGGACAAAAGAAAACTTCCACAAATGCTTTTAAAAAATATCAACATCTATAATAACATAACTGCAACAGTTAAAATTTCAATTTGAAATCAGACCAATTAAAAATGAATTAGAAAAGGGGTAGTTAGAGGAAGAGAAGTATACTGGCATTTAGTCAATAAATCTTCAATTGGGAGTCCATAGACATAGCTTTAGGAAAAGGAAAACATCTATAATTGTTCATGTGTATTCAGTGACTTTAACACATCAAGAACAAGAACAAACCTGTGTTCAAGCCCAAGTTCCACAGTTACATCATTTCATGTTGTATGAAGCTGTATTGGTGATCATGGATGTGTTTTCATGATGAGGATAATGATGTGATTTCTGTAACTTTTTAACAGTAATCTTAGATTGAAGAGTGATCATTTTTCTTGGGATATAAACACAGCAAATAAGAAACAATGCATTCCTTTACAGAAATTGAACAGCACACCAAAAAATGCTATCATCCTGTAGATGCAAGATGAATATAGCACCATAAGTATAGAAAGCCTTATTTGATACCCAAAGAGAGGAGAACTTGGCAAAATCAACTTTTAACATTTATTTTGCCATATGATAGATTAGCTGTCCCATTACTGGACTAACAATCCAGGAAACAGATTAAACCTTGTCATGCCTGTTCATGAATGAGTTCAGTTTCTTTTTAAAATGTTAGTTAGGAATGGTAAAAGCAATCATAATGCAGTCTGATCAATGTCATACTGTGTAGAAACAGACCCTTCCATTCACCCTTCCTACACCAGAAACAGCAAACTGTATAAATCCCATTTACCTGCACTTGGTTCATATTCTGGTATTTTAAGTACACATCTAAATGCTTCTGAAATGTCACTAGAGTACTTGTTTACACCACTTTCTCAGGTAGCATGTGGGTGAAAGAAACATTCCTAGATCTCTTCTAAACCATGTACTACTAACATTCAACTCATTCGGCCTTAGACTCATCTGCCATGTCTATGCTTCTCATAATTCCGTATATCTCAAATCAGATCCCCTCAATCTCCTCTGCCCCAAGGAAAACAAACCTAGCCTATCGAGTCTGTCCTCTTAATAGCTTTTTCTTCCCAGGCAACATTCTGGTGAACCAATAAGCACATCGACCTGGACCCAATATACCGGCCACTGCAGCGGACAGCTGGAACTGACAACCGGAAGCGGCAGATACAAATCACTATAAATGCCAGAGGAAACATCACAGAAGCGCTTCACAGGAGGCTCCCAAGCACAGAGGATGTCACCTAGACAGGGGACGAAACGTCTGCAACACAAATTCCCAACTCAGCGAACAGAACCACAACAAGAACTGCAGAGTGTTCCATCTGTGGCCTAACCAATGTTTTATAAAGTTATTGCTTCTATTTTCTATGCCCTGGCAAACGGATGCTTCCTTCACCACCCTGTCCACCTGTG
Organism: Chiloscyllium plagiosum; assembly: GCF_037043375.1. NCBI lineage: Eukaryota > Metazoa > Chordata > Chondrichthyes > Orectolobiformes > Hemiscylliidae > Chiloscyllium > Chiloscyllium plagiosum. The sequence continues at coordinate 72,832,471 of NW_028270150.1, read as the reverse complement.
CTCACACCTTTAGGGATCTTTGTTCCTCAGTACTCCCTAGGACCCACCATACATTGTGTACATCCTTGTTTGTTGGATCTCCCAAAATATATCATGTCACGTTTGTCAAGATTAAATTCCAACTGCCATTGTTGTGTCCAGTTTACCAGCCAATCAATATCAGATTGTAGCCTGATACGATCCTCCTCACTATCACCAGCAATTTTTGCGTCACTTGCTAATTTACCTGTGCATTCAAAGCTTAATTTGTTAATGACAGCAAAGGTTCCACTCTGCATCCTGCGGAAACTGCTGGTCACAGGCTTCCAATTTTCAAAACCAACCGCCCACCATAATTTTGCCTCGTATTCGTAAACCAATTTTAGATCCAGTTTACCAACTTACTCAAATTGCATGGGCTCGTACCTTTGGGATCAGTCTTCCATGTGGGACCTTCACAAGGGTTTAGTTAAGTGAGGCCTTAAGTCCATGTAAACCACATCAACTGCACAATCCTCATCAATATAGTCACCTTTTCAAAAAGAAAAATCAACTAGATAGGATTTCCCTCTTAACAAATCTGTTGACTATCCATAGTCCCCTTGCCTTCCAAAAATTGGTTAATTACATCCTTCAGAATTTTTTCCAATAATTTCTCTACCACTGATGTCAGACTAACTGGTTCTTACTTGCCTGGTTTACCCCTGCTGCCCTTCTATAAAGGAAGCATATTAGCTATTCTGCAGTCATTGGTCACTTCGCCTGTGGCCAACCAAGTGTTAAAAGTTATCTGCCAAGGCTGCAGCAATCTCCTCCCATGTTTCCCATTAGTCTGGGAGACTTCTTATCAGACCATGGGGATTTAAGTACCTGTTACGGCCCCTAAAATATTGAATACCTCATTAATCTTAAAAGTGTTTTAGAAACTCACCATCCCAAATGAAATCCTCAGCTACATGGTCTTTCTCCTCTACCAATACAGATGAGATATAATCATTTATGTCCTCACCTATATCCCCTGGCTCCACACATATTTGGTCTCTAATAAGTCTCATTCTTTCCTTGGTAATCCTCTTTCTCTTAATATACTTATAAAAAGCCTTGGGGTTTTCTTTGATCGCATTTGCCAAAAGATATTTTGTGACCCCACTTTGTTCTCCTAATTTCCTTCTTAAGCAATCTTCAAACTTTTGAAGGGCCCCCTTAATGTGCTCTACCTACCATTTGTTTCCTCCTTATTCTTTATAAAACTCACCATATCCCTTGCCATCCAGGGTTCCCTGGACTTGCTGCCCTCACCTGTAAGAGGAACACACTGGCCCTAAATTCTCACTACACTGGAACTTTCCAAATGCAGACTTACCTGCAGGTAGCTGCTTCCAGTCCATGTTTGCCAGATCCTGTCACATGATTTTGAAAGTGGCCTTCCCCAATTTCGACATTTAACTCTGCATTAACTTTATCCCTTTCCATAATGACTTTTAAAACCTATTATGGTCACTATCTGCAAAATGCTCCTCCATTGAGACAAATCACCTGACCAGCTTTATTCCCTAGGATTAGGTCTAGCATGACTATCTAAATACTGGCACAAAAAAAAAGCTCTCTTGGGTGTTCTTTAAAAATTCCACTCCATCTAATCCTTTTACACTTAGGCAATCCCAGTTAACATTAGCAAACTTGCAGTCCCCTACACCTATAACTTTATTTGTCTCACACCGTCTTCTGATTTGCACACACATCTGCTCCTCTAATTCCCTCAAATATTGGAAGACCGAATTGGCCTTTTTATTTCTAAGTTATACCCATTTGAAGAGCCTTTGAGGATGTCCTCCCTCATTATGATAGTTTCCTTAAATCAATAATACAGTACCTCAGCATACTAGCATTCCTTCCATCAGATTGAACCTTGCTCCTACCTTCACATCTACTCTGCCTCCTCCCCCTGCCATATCAGCTTAAAACCTCCCTGGCAGCACAAGCAAACCTCCCACAAGGATATACTAGACCCATTCTGGTTCAGATGCATCCATTCAGCTTGTACAAGCTTCAATGATCCAAGAATCGAAAGCCTTCCATTCTACACCATCCCTTTAGTCATCTGTTTTTAACTGGCCTATCTTCCTATTCTTATACTCAGTAGCACATGGCACTAGAAGTAATCTGGAGATTACAATTTTAGTAGTGTTTCTCTTTAATCTACCACTTCAGTTCCTGCTGCAGGACCTTTTTAGAAAGCCCATGTTGTTGGTACTGAGTAAGTATATCTTTGTATTAAACTGCTTCAAGAGGGCCAAGCTATCACCTCAATTCAATAAATATTGACCTCGGCAGTGATATCCACAAAGTAAAACAGAGGACAAATATAAAGGTTATAATTCCAAGAATAATTATCAACTTGATCAAAATGGAGAAGGAATTAAAAGGGAAATCCATGGAAATCTTGAACTATTTTGGCAAAGGATCGAAATATATTGTCAGAATGATTAATAAGATTAGGATTATTCAGTGGACAGTGGACTCAGTCATAGAGATAAACTTTATTCAGAATGCTTCAGACTAATCAAAACTACTTGTCAGGGAATATCAGACTAAATTGAATAGAAGAGCATCTCTTTGCTGAACTTAACCTGGGATTACCTCGTGGCTTATCTGTAACCATGTCTCCTGAACATGTTTGAAAAGCCATGGCCAGATTTAAAGTCTACAAACAGGATGATCTGTTGCAGAAGTTGGTACCAAATGTTCTCTGATTCAAATTAAAGTGTCCTATCCTACAGAATGTTGAATCATGCAAAGTCCTACAAATAAACCCAAAACACAATGAAAATCATACAAAGTCACAATGTTTTGAAAGTGATTATATAAGGCAATAAAATCACAAGTTGTAGTGTTGAGTAAAACATGCAAAATTTAAATAAATTCATGTATGTCTCTTTTCCCTGTAACAACTATTCTTAGGAGTACATACATAAGATCAATATCAGCCTTTTATCTCTGGCAGATTAAAAGTGCAAAGATATTAGCTTGAAATTACCTTGAATACCACCTAAACATGGAACCAAACATATGCTCAACATTCTCAGATGCCACACTATGCCTAATAGAAGTTCCATTCATATATTGTCTTTCATATTTGGGAGTTCCCAAAGTAATATAAATTATGACTGCTGTTTTGAAACGAGAACCATTTTGTACATGAATTACAATCCATTTTTGGTGGAGGTTGCTGCAAAACTGATGGCCTGTACAGTACACCAGGTCTAATCCCTAGCCAGCACTCATGCTGCACTGAAAGTTACTATAGATTCCATAATCAGGATTTGAAGTGGTGCTTCAACCCACAACTTCAACTTCGGAGCATGAGTACCATCAGTCAAGTTCCAATATGCATTGAATAAATATGTTTGAGACTGGAACCAAAGGAGTTCCAATATATCCTACTGTATTCATAATCTTTTGCAAATGTTCTTTCATGAAAATATCAAGCAACAGAAATATTCCTCCATGAATGGAGCAAAGCAGACAGAGTATTGCTCTGTATCTTATTGCAATGATGGTTTTGGTTCCCTTGAAAGGAGTTTCCAACTCAATTGTAATATCACAAAAAGAAAGATCTTGCTAACAACATAAGAAAATACTATAATCCAAGATAATATTCTGCATGTAAATGAAACAGTGTAATACTAACCTCCAAGGTATTAAGTTGCCATGGATTTTCATCATCAGGTAGGTAACTGATGCTTACTGAATTTGAATAGGTGAAACTCCCATTTTCTAACTTCGTATTCAAAACAAGCATGAAGACCTAAACCCATTATCATCCACATATTCCACTGCATGAACACGATTAAATGGACTAAAAGTAGAATTGTTTATGTCAAAAGCATTTCATTGAGAAAAAAACGCACTTATTTTCCCACAATGAATGGAGCATTAACAATTCAAACAGAATCTATGCAAAATCTTACTTTTGGGAATGTCCTGAGATTAGGTGGAAATAACATGAAACTTTAAGTGAGCCAAAATGCTGTTTTGCGTAAACAAGTGGGTGAATAATTTCCATGATTTTTTTTATGGTTAAAGCAAGTTACACAGCCATATATTAAATCTAAACAACATTCATTAACCCAGCTATAATATTGATGTCTGCTAGAATAGTGAACATGTGATACTCTTTTTACAACTACATTAGCATCCAAAACAGAAGAAAACAGGATAACTGTTACTTTTAAGAAACAGTCTGTATTTAAGGGAAAAGAACAAATAAACTTTCAAGAAACATTCTAAAACAAAGTACTGTTCAGACCATTTGTTTCCTGATCTTGAGTGGGCAACTTTATAAGTTTTCTATACATCACCAGTGAAATACACTAATATTTTTATAATACACTTTGCAAAGCAATCTGTTTTGGGTTCTAGTTGGTTGTTGAAAAACAATTTCCAATTTTTTTTTTTAAAAGAATGCATACTGAGAGTCTAATTTAGACTTGCTTCCCATATAGAAAATATCAAACTTTAGGGTGTTTATCAGCCTTATTCTTCCATCCCATGACATTCTTTTCTCCACAAGTCCGAGGAAGAATATCACACGCTCTAAAGTTTGTTAAGAAAATAGAGTTTATTAAAAACAAATCCCTAAGCTCAACTTTTGGAGGAGCTTTCATCGCTTGTTATCTTTTTAAATTAAAAAAGAATAGAAAGCACTTCTACCTTATGTCAAAGTTTTAAAAACGTACAGCAAAAATTTGATTTTTTTTTTCCCTGGTTGTTGGGTGTTCAGCCTTCGGAGTAAATCATATGGTCATTCTGAATACTGGGGAAAGCAAACAATTTGCTTAAAACTTTAAAACTAGACAGGACTGTAGGATAGCAGAAGCAATACTTTATACATCATTTTTTTATACAACTCTAAAGCTTCACAGCACAATAATGTGGTGTATACATCAATTACTACCACATCATGTGTTTTATTACAATTAGTTCCTATCACTGAGCCTCATCAGCTGCACCTGAATTTTTTGTATCAGGTTGATTACTTGAGGTAGGCTCCAATCCTACCATTCCTGCAGCTTTCAAATTCATGTTTGGTGAATCAGATTCTCCTTTAGCAGATTCAGGACCTGGGATCACGTCGGACTGTTTCATTATTTCTTCCTGTGTATCGCCATTAGATCTGTGATGCTCTTCAATGCTTTCATCAGTTTCTTCAGGCTTTTCTTTTCCACGTTGATCCATATCTCTATCCCTGCGAGATTCTTTGTCTCGTGAATCACGATCCCTATGTCCACTTGATCGTCTATTCCTTTCTTCCGAGTCTCTGTGTCTCTCACGTTCAGAGCTTCTTCTCCCCCATTCCCTTCTATCACGTCCACCACTATGGCGATCATGATCTCTATCTTCATGACGATTTCCATAACGATCATTTTCATTTCGGTTTCCACCAAAAGGACGATTTCTGAAATCTGATCTGCCAAAGCGTTGATCCTGGTCGCGATCCCTTCCTGGAGGAAATCCATGTCGGTCATTCCTAAATTGCCTTCCATCTCTATCCTCAGCCACACCAGGGCGACCAAAAACATTTTGAGGTGGAAACGGACCACGCATGGCATGAGGTGGAGGAACTCCATATCCTCCTGGCCCTGGAGGTGGTGGGCCCCTATGTAATAAATGTGGTAGCAGAGGACGTGGTGGAGCAACAGGAAACCTTTGCAGATGAGGTGGTGGAACTCCAGGCGGCCGCTGTAGCGGTATTAAACCAGGCCGCGCACCCAAGAGACCAGGGCTTGGTGGCTGTACACTCATTAAGGGAGTGTGTGCTGCAGTTCCACTTTGACTTCCTGAAGAATAAACACAAAGATGTATGTTAAGCAAAATCATTAACTTACTTGTAGTGGAAAACAAAAGTAAAATTATTTGATGGGATATTAATACTCTAATACCAAACATTCAGTATTATATAGAGCTATTTTGCCATCCAAATGGAGTACTACATTCAGTAGAACACAAAAAAACTGAACAGTAATAATGGCTCATACATTATTACTGTGCAATTTGCAAGGTGAAAACATCTAAGTTTTCCACCTTGAGATACAAAATCCACACTACCTGTTTAAAAAATAATTACATCAATACATTTTCATTTAATCCCTACAATGTAGATACAGCCCAACAAGTCCATACTGACCCTCCGAAGAGTATCTCACCCAGACCCATTCCCCTACCATATTATTTTACATTTCTCCTGACTGATACACGTAACCTACACATCCCTGAATACTATGGGCAATTTACCATGGCCAATTCACCTGACCTGCACATCTTTGGACTGTGGGAGGAAACTGGAGTACCTGGAGGAAACCCATGCAGACACGGAGAATGTGCAAACACCATACAGATAGTCACCCGAGGCTGGAATCGAATCTGAGATCTTGGTGCTGTTAGGCATCAATACTAACCACTGAGCCACCGTGCTGCCCAAAACATGGAAGAAATAAGGTGGCGATTGCCTTGTGATATTACCGCTAGATGTTATTCATCTATTATTAAATCCATTATTAATATACTATTATTGTTCTGGGGACCCCAGTTCAAGACCTGTCATGTCATGGAATTTGAATTCAATTCAATAAACATCTGGTATTAAGAATCTCCTGAAAACTATTGTCCATTGCCAGAAAACCCATCTCTCTCACTAATGTTCTTCAGGAAAGGAAATCTGTCATCCACACCTGGTCTGGGCTATATGTAACCAGAGACCCCATGGCAATGTGGTTGATCCTCAACTGACCTCTGAAATGGCCTAACAAGCCACCCAGTTATATCAATCGCTATGCAGTCTCAGAGAAATGAAACCAAATGGACCAGCTGGCATCAACTTAGGCACCAGAGAAGAGAATGGCAGAAGCAGCCATGTCAACTCTGCAGAGCATTCCTTACTAAAATCTGGGAGCTAGTGCCAAAATGAGAAGAGGCTCACAGACTAGTCATGCAACAGCTTGATAGTAATAGTCATGAAATCATACTTTGGAGATAATGTCCTAGGCACAACCATCACTTTCCCTGTATATGTTCTACCCCACTGGCAAGGAGTTACTCTTGGAGCCAAGTTGCCTTTAACATTGACTCTGGATCCCATGAAGTCTGATGACTGCAGATTAGAGATGGTTTTAGGTATGCCTGGTGCCGTTCCCGGCATGCCCTCCTGCTGGTTACCACATATTGCCCTCCCTCAGCTAATGAATCAGTACCCCTTCATTTTGAACAACAGTTGCAGGAACACAGAGGGTTGTGAGGGTGTAAATGTACTCCAGGTGCAGGATTTCAATGTCTACAACCAAGAATGGCTTGTTACCAGCCCTACTGATTGAGCTGGTGGGTCCGAAAGGACATAGCTGCTCAACTAGGTCTGCAGGTGTTTACGGAATCGACAAGAGAAAAAATGTATTTGATCTCATCCTCACAAATCTGCCAGCTGCAGATGCACCTGTTCATGAACGTACTAGTAAGAGTGACCAGCACAAAGTTCCACTTTCACAATAAATATAACCTGCATCATGTTGTGTGGCACTATCACTGCACTAAATGGGACAGACTTTGAACAGATCTAGCAACTCTAGACTGGGTATCTATCAGGCATTGTGGACCATCAACAGCAGCAGAATTTTACCCCAGCACAACCTGCAAACTCATGGCCAGTTAAATATCCCATTCAATCATTACCATCAAGCCAGGTGACCAACTCTGATTCAATGGACAATGCAGGAGGGCATGCCTGCAGCAGCACCAGGCATACCTAAAAGTGACATGTCAATTGGTGGACAATCTGCACACCAAACATTACAAGCAGCAAGTGATAGAGCTAAGATATCGCACAACCAAAAGATGAGATCTCAGTTCTGCAGTCCAGCTACATTTAATTGTGAATAGTGGTGGTCAACTGAACGCCTCACGGGAGGTGGTGGCTCCACAAATATCACCATCCTCAATGATAAGGCTAAAAGAAAAGGCTGAAGCATTTCAGGCAATCTTCAGCCAGAAGTGTAGAGTGGGATGGTCCATCTCGGTCTCCTCCAGTGGTCCCTAGCAATACAGATACCAGTCGTCAGCCAATTTGAATCACTCCTCGTGATATCAAGAAATGGTTGGAGGCACTGGATGAGACAAAGGCTATGGGCACTGACAACATTCTAGCAAAAGCACTGAAGACTTCTGCGCCAAAACATGCAGCTCCCGTAGCCAAGCTCTTCCAGCACAGCTATAACAATATCTAGCCAACAATGTGGAAAGTTTCCCAAGTATGTCCTGTACACAAAAAGCAGGACAATCACCACCTCATCAGTCTACTCTTAATCATCAGTAAAGTGATGGAAGGTCTCATCAACAGTGCTATCAAGCAGCACCTGCTCAGCAACACCCAGTTTGGGTTCAGTCAGGGCCACTCAGCTCATTACAGCTTTGCTTCAAACATGGACAGAACAGGCTGAATTCCAGAGGGGAGGTGAGAGTAACAGCTCTTGATATCAAGGCTGCATTCCACTTGACAATGCCATCAAGGAGCCTGAACAGAACTGGAATCAATAGTGACCGGGAAACAAACTCTCCGCTGGTTTGAGTCATACCTGGCACGTGGGGAAGACGTTTGTACTTGTTGGAGGCCATTTTCAGGACATGCTTGCAGGATTTCATCAGGGTAGTGTCCTAGGCCCAAACATCTTAAGGTGTTTCAATAATGACCTTCCATCCATCATAAGATCAAAAGTGGGGACGATTGCACAATGTTCAGCATCATTCACAATTCCTCAGATACTGAAGCAATCCATGTTCAACAATATCTAGACAATACCCAATTTGTGCTGACAAGTGGCAAGTAACATCTGTGCCACAGAAAAGTGAGACAACATCTCAACACTGCACCTTGACATTCAATGGTGTTATCACTGAATTCCCCACTATCAACCACCTTGGGGTTACCATTGACCAGAAAATCAAATGGACTTGCTGCATAAATACAGTGGCTGCAAGGGTAGGTCAGAGGCTAGGAATACTGCAGTGAGCAATTATCTCCTAACTCCTGAAAGCCTATTGACTATCTACAAGGCACAAGTCAGGAATGTAATGGAATACTCCCACTTGTCTGGGTGGGTGCAGCTCCAACAACATTTGCCAAACTTTACAGGACAAAATAGCCTGCTTGATTGGTTCCACATCCACAAACATCTACTCCCTCTACCATCGACGCTCAGTAATAGTAGTGTGTACTATCCATAAGATACACTGCAGATATTCAATGATCCTCGACAGTATCTTCCAAACCCATGATGACTTCCATCTAAAAGCAGATACTTGGGAACACCATCTCCACCAAAGTCCCCTCCAAGCCACTCAGCAACCTAACATGGAACTATATTGCTGTTCCTTCACTGTCGCCAAGTCAAAATCCTGGAATGCCCTAACAGCTCTATGGGTCAACCTACAGCACATGAACCGTAGTAGTTTAAAAAGGCAGTGCACCATCACCTTCTCAAAGGCAACTAGGGACAGGCATATATGCTAGCCAGCCAGTGATGCCCACATCCAAAGAATGAACAAAGAAAGCTTACAAAATTTGTTTGCTAATGTTGTTAGTCTGATACATCAGAAATATCTAGGAGACACAGAACAAAATACATTTACCACTGTCATTTTTTGAACATAACCATCCACGTTCTATTCAGGATAAGCTCTTCTGGAACACAAAACGGTAATGGAAAGACATGTTGATACAAGAAAGATACTAAACACAAGGCGGCCACAACTGTTTCCTGAGTTTAAAAAAAATAGCCTTGCATATGGAGACAGAATATAGGATGACTGAATTCAAAAGTGGGATAACAAACATTTTACTGCTTGACAATAAATTATTTGAGCTCAAATTTCTTTATAAATGATACTTTGGGATTATGATCGGCATGGACTGGTTGGACCAAAGAGTCTGTTTCCATGCTGTATGATTCTATGGCTCTACGACAATGCTGAAAGCAGTTTGGAGCACATTAGTACCAAAGCCCTCATCTTAAGGAATTTTTGCAGGACAACTTTATTCAGCTGCTGTTATTACAATAATAGAAAAGCCTGAAAGGAAACCATTCAGTCAATGACATTCATGTCAGTTCTTTGGAAAGAAATGCATCTCGGCCCACTCATCTTGCCTTTTCTCCACAGAATTGCAAATCTCACCCCAACAGCTAATTATGGAACACCTTATGCTATAACTGAATCTGGCTACACCACACTCAAAGGCTATTTTTTCCAGGACCTCACACTCAACACAAAATGTTTTTCTTCAACCAGTCTCTGGTTCACTTTCCAATAGTTTTACATTTGTATTGTGGTTCTTCACCCTTCCCTATGTACTCTAAGACTCATATTATATTTGCCCCTATACACACTGAAATCTGATGTAATAGCAACTGAATTAACTTTGTCACCATAATTATTGTCATTAAACTGAACAAATAGTTGGACTATAATTATTTGGTAGCAAAGATCTTGAATATTTCTAAAACAAAAGGACAAGGTCTTTCCTACAGTTCATTTGCCAACAAATTAGCACTCTGTTCTAATGCAGTGTAAATGTGATGTCCCCTTAAGTCTTTCTCACAAATTGACCTGACAAGTGCATGAGGAAAAGCTTCAACAAAAGTCAAGTATTGCCTTTGTACATACATCACTTTGATCGTACCATCACAGAACTTTACAAACTAGCCAGTAAATGTGTCAGGATGCATGCAGTAACAAACATAACTTTTATGCCACAGTTTCTTGAGATAATGGACTTGTTATTAGAGAAGACTAAACCTTGTATTTTGAAATTAATGTGCTTTTTAAAAAATCAGTCAGGGATAGTATACAGGAAGTTTACTTGTTCCTTGTCTGGAGAGTACCTTAGAAATTTGTAGGATTGGTTTTTCCTCCCAACCAAACTGGAATATTCCTGCAAAGACATGTCTTTAGCCATAGATCATCATAATTTCTAACAGAATGGGAGATGTTTCACTTTCCAGTTTCAAAACTGTTGCCTTCTTTGAACAACACTACCGAAAATTTAGATTATATATCAGAGAGATGAGTCACTGACTGGAAGTAAGCTGATCCATGACTCTTGCATACAACACTCGTGATAATACACAACGGATAAGCAACTACAATTTTTCAAATGTCCGTTTGGGAATCAGTCTAGGCAACAAATTTTAGATGAAAACTAAAAGAAGTTTCTTCTTCCATTTTACAGAAAGATGGTCATTCACCTGCAATATCTTTGACCAACAGATGGTACAATCTTTTACAATATATATTTTCCACAAAAATATCCACATCAATTAGATCTTCAATAGCATGACAAAAGATAACAACCTGAAAGCTGATTTTTGACAATGTGTTAAACTGAAATTCATGTTTTCCCTTCTGACCCAGTCATAACAAGCCCATAAACAAGCTATTAATTAACCTGAAAATGCCTACACTAAAATAAATACATATTTGAAAAATATAGCAGTGATCAGGCCCAGACTGGTTAGCCCTGCCATTCAAACCCCAATTACGATGTTCAGGTAGGTCAGGAGTTACACACTCAGAAAAGCGATACAGCTGACGTATTTCAATGTAAAAGAACAGCGTGTTTATCAAATGCAGACTTAGAGTCTCTCAGCAAGCAGACTCAAAAACAACAGTAGTTTGTTTTTTCCAATTTTCATCCATCATAATACTTTAAATATGAAACTTCAAACTGTGCAATATCTTGCTGCCAAACTCAATGACCACTTTGATTTTGTAAGTCTCAAATCCACTTTCTTGCCTTACATGCATCATCTTCAATTCCCTAAATGATGAGGGATCAATCTCTCAGTCTTGAATACACCTAATGACCCAGCCTCTTCAGCCCTTTGTGGTAAAGAATTCCACAGATTCACTACCCTCAGAGAAGAAATTCCTTATGTCTTAATCATGTGACCCCTAATTCTGAGATTGTACCCTCTGGTCCTAGACTCTTCCGCAAGAGATAATAACCTCTTAGCATTTACCCTGTCAAGTTCCCCAAGAATCTCGTGTGTTTCCTGTTGTTCTAAAGTCCAATGGAGTGTGAAAATACTTAAACCTTCCTCATATGACAGGCCCTCCATACCTGGAATTCATTTAGTGCAGCTTCTCTGGATTGCCCCCAATGCCAGCTAAACCAAGGGGCAAAAACTGTTCATAGTATACCAGCTGTGGTCTGACTGGTACCTTGCACAGTTTGAGCAACACATCCCTATTTTTATACTCAATTCCCTTGGAAATAAAGATCAATATTCCATTTGTCTTCCTTGTGACATGGGATAAGAATAGGAATAAACCTGCCAATTTCTCAGTGACCAGTGGGATACTGCAGGGATCAGTGCTTGGATCCCAGGTATTCACAATATACATAAGTGATTTAGAGGAGGGAACTAAAAGCAATATAGTGAAGTGAACAAGTGACAACGCTGGGTAGGAAATTGAGCAGTTAAGAAGATGCAGAGATGCTTCAGTTTGATTGAGACCAGTTCAGGAGAGACATGTTTTCTCTCTCTCTCTCTCTCACACACACACACACACACATATAGAGCAAGTGAGAGAGATACACTTAAAGCGAGACACATACAAAGAGACAGAGAGAGAGACACACACACACACAGAGAGTGAGACACACACACAGCGTGAGAGAGACACACACACAGAGACAGAGAGAGACACACCGAGAGAGAGAGAGACTGACATACAGAGAGAGTCACACACACACAGAGACACCCAGAGGGAGAGACACACACCTAGAGGGAGAGACAGAGAGAGAAAGACACACACAGAGACAGATCAGGGGTCTGCCAGGATGGTAAATTTCCCATTGAAACAAATGGGTTTACACCACTGTTTCAGGTTTCTGCAATAGGTCTTCAAATGTACCTCCTGCAGATACGAGGGAATTACTGTATTAATTGAAGTTCAGAAGAACATGGGAGTGATTTTATAGAAACCTATAAAATTCTAATTTGTCTAGACAGGGTAAACACAGGAAAGAATATTCCAATGACCAGAACGTCCAGAACCAAGGACATTGTCTATGGAAATGGGATAGGACTTTTTTGGACTGTGAAGTGTCTTCATCCAGTGAGTGTGAGCTTATGGAATTCTCTTAAGTAGTTAAGGCCAAAACAATGAATGCCTTCGAAGAGTTAGATATAGTTTTTTGGGGCTAAATTGATCAAAGGACATTGGATGGAAGCTGCAATTATCAGTCATGATCATACTGAATGGCGAACAAGGCTTATGGCTTACTCCTGCTTTTATTCTGTTTTTATTTTACCCACTGTACTTTTTGTGAATATTGCACAAGGACTCCAAATCCCTCTATCCTAGCAATCTCTGGATCTACCACACACTTGTGAAGATCCAGGAATCCATTATAAGATAATTTCCTATGATCCCACAACAGCCTTCAGCTAAACAGTTTCTCCTCTCTCAGGCAATCTCTTTCTTACGAAAAGCAACAGAAGTATCTGGCACCTAGTAAACTTGGTCTTTAAACCAACTGTCAAGGAAACCGTAGCATAGTCTTCACTGAAATGCACCATTTTCATTGTGACTCCTCAGATACTAATGCAGTCCATGTTCAAATATAGTAGGACCTATCCATCATCCAAACTTGGGGTGATTAAGCAACAAATAAATCATGCCACACAAATGTCAGACAATGCCCATCTCTAACAAAATAAGCTAACTATCGCCCCACGACACTCAGTTGCAGTATCATTGCTAAACCCCCATTAGTGAAATCCTGGGAATTACCACTGACAGAAACAGAAATGGACAGCCATATAAATACAATGGCTATCATGGCTCAGAAGCAAGGAATTATCTAGCAATTAACTCATCTTCTATCTCTCAAAATCTGTCTATCAAGGCACAAGTGTGAAGAAATATCCTGCACAAATCTGGACAGGCACAGCTCCAACAGCACTCAAAAAGCTCAAAGCATCCAGAACAAAGCAGTCCATTTGACTGGCTCCCCGTTTATCACTTTGAATATCCACTCACTCCACCATCAGAGCGACAGCAATTCTTAGCATCTATAAGATAGAATGACAGCACCTTCTAAATTTACAAATACAATCAGAAAGACAAGAGATGCCTGGGCACACCATCATTACAAGTTCTCCTCAATGCTACCCACATCAGAATAGCTCTGGTTTTCCTCCATTATTGCTGAGTTAACTCCTGCAGCTTCTTTCCCGAAAGCGGTGTGTGCCCTTAACCATCTTGAGATAGCAGTGGTTCTAGGAAGCAGATCACCACCACTTTTTCTCAAGGCAATATAAGCTGGCCTAGCCAGTGACATCCATGTCCATAAATTAATTTTAACAAGTGAAACTTTCTAGATTTCGTTTATTTTCAAGCATTCAGATAAAATGGGATTCTGTAATTTGGTGAATGATTTGCATAAAAGCAAAATACTGCAAATGGAGGAGATGTGAAACTCAGCAGTTCTGTCAGCATCTTTGGACACCAAAAAACAAATAAAAGCAAAGGACTATAGATGCTAAACATGTGGAACAAAAATGAAGCTCTCAGATTTTCTCTATTCACAGATGATGCCAGACTTGCTGAACATTCCCAATACTTTCAGTTTTAACAACTGAATCATTTGGGCTTGCATCATAACCTACTTTTACCTCTGAATGATGAAGGCATATAAATGCTCACAAAATAAGGAAATAAATTGAAAGTCTACTACGACCTGTCAAGGAGATTAACAAAGATAGTTAGCTCGCCAGGTATCTCTGCTTGAATATAACTGGAATCAAAAATGACTGTCTATTTAAGTACTAAGTCGGTGAATGCATGTCCTTATAAATACAATGTCCTTATTTTTGCTCAATGGAATGAACTTGCGTTGTTATTTCCGCTAAAAGGATCATCTCATGAAAGGTAATCCATTGCAGAAGCTTGAAATGACTAAGAACTACAGTAAACTGAAGATTCAAGATCTCAATCCCACAAAAATAGCTTACGCAACAATATCAGCCATATAAACTGGAGCAAAGGTATTCATAAAAACCATCAGATTACAAAGAGAAACCTCCAAAATAATGAAACCCTACTCTGTTGAACCAACAGACAAACATTCTCGCAAAACTTCAAGTTGATGAACTGATACTACCAACTTGAATTTATCAAGTCCATTTTGCATGCAAAATCAAAGCACAAAGGATTGGTGGTAATACACTTTCACTGATTAAAAATTATCATGCAGGAAACACAGCAAGAACAAATAAGTCATTTTCAGACTAGAAGGCATTGACTAATGGGGTACTGCAGATATCAATGCTTCAGCCCCAACTATTCACAATATATATTAGCAAGTTAGATCAGGGAATGGAGTATTAAGTTGCCATGTTTGCTGAGGATACAAAATTAGGTGGAATTAAGAGTCATAAAGAGAACCAAGTAGTTCCAGGGTAATTTAATGAAGTTGAATGAGTAGGCAAATATATGGCAGATGCACTATAACATAAGAGGAATGTGAAGTGGTTCAATAGCAAAAAACACAATTGGGCAGAGTTTTATTTGAATAATGATAGATTACCAAAGACTGACATACAAAGGGGCATTGGGTATCCTCGTAGAATATCCATTGAGAGTATCATATGCAGGTTTGGTCTCCTTACCCAAGAAAGGACATATTTGCATCATAGGGTGTTCAAAAGACTGATTCTTGGATTTGCCAGTTTGCCATCTGAGGAAAGACTGGGCCAATTGCACCTGTATTTATTGAGGTTTCAAAGAACGAGAAGGTACCTCATTAAAATGTATAAACTTCTGAGAGGGCTGAACAAACTGTACACAGGGATAATGTGCTCCCTGGCTCAGGAATCCAGAATAATTGATCATGGTTTCAGGATACCAGGTAGGCCATTTTGAACTGAAGCAAGGAGACATTTCTTCACTCAGAGGGTGGTGAACCTGTGAAATTCTCGACACACGTTGTGGAGGCAAAGTCACTGAATACATTCAAGACAGGAATGGATTTCTAGAAACTAAAGGTGTCAAGGGGTATTGGGAGATCACAGGAGTATGGCATTGGATCAGACACAAGCATATCAAATAGCAGAATGGATGTGATAAGCCAAATAGCTTTCCTCTTATTTTGCTTGATTCAATTATCTAAATCTAAACTATTCTAAAAAATTATTTACAAGCCTATTTCCTTTACAAAGTGAACAACATCGAAAGTGTGCAGCTGGAAAAGTACAGCAGGTCATGCAGCATCCGAGGAGCAGGACAATCAATGTTTCAGACATAAACCCTTCATCATGACTTATGCCCAAAACATCAATTCTCCTGCTCCTTGGACGCTGCCTGATCTGCTGTGGTTTTCCAGCACCACACTCTCGACTCTGATCTCCAGCATCTACAGTCCTCACTTTCCAATAAGTAAGCAACATATGCTCATCACTAGAAGCTGGACAAAATGCACAGCCATTGATCCCAATGGGAAGTATGATACACACAATGATGATTTTGTGGGGTCCTGTTGGAATGTCTCAAAGAAAGGTTGGAGTTGTGCCTGTGACTAAATACTGTAGTGTACTTTTTGGAGTCCAGGGGAACATGAGCCCATGCCAAGAGGGTGATTAACTAGAATTAGAGCAATCCATCACTGAACTGCACTTGGGTGGGTTGCCAGATCGGCGTAAGAACTGTAATTACTTATGACATTCGATGACATTGTGTCATTAATCATAGAATCCCTACAGTGAAGAGGCCAACCGGCCCATCGAGCCTGTGACCCTCTGAAGAGTATCCCACCCAGACCCACCCTATTCCCATAACCTCGCAGCCACCATAACTAACCCACCTAGCCTGCACATCCCTGGACACTATAATGCAACTTAGTACATTCAAATCTACCTCCCATGCACATCCTTTGGATTGCAGGTGGAAACTACGAAAACCCATGCAGTCATGGGGAGAATGTGAAAACTCCACAGTCACCCACAGGTCCTTGGCACTGTGAGACAATAATGTTAACTAATCTCTGGGGAAATCGCATGTAATGTATTTTGTTTGCAGGTGATGTGTCCAATGAGGTGTTCAATCACAGTGTTTACCCATGCTTAATTCTAAATGCTAGAAATAAGTTGCCGGTGTACAGGAGATTGTATCACTCATTAAACTATGAAATCTTGTGTCTTTAATGTCTCAATCAGTCCCCTTGACCTTAGCTTTATTTTTAAAATAAAGATCACTGCTCTTTAGCTAAATTGTAACAAAGTTGCTGGTCTGGTATCATAACTTATCTGTCCTTCTTAAGCATCTTCAATGTGATAGGCAAGTATATAACCAGACTGGACAACCACATTTTTGAGAGTTCAGTACACCTAAGTTCATTACAATTCGTTAAAAATATGCAATTTTTTTCCAATGTCAATCTCCGAAGAGTACTTCAAAAAATAATCTTACGATTTAATTTGGAATTTTGCATAACTATCATTGTCAAGTGCAGGAATCTATCAAACTGACATATGTTTCTCAAAAAAATCATTACAAAACAATTATTGGACACACTAAATGAATAGGAAAATCTATCAGATGATAAGTAGTGTGCATGTACTTCTAAATAATTATATGAATGCAACATAAATGAAACTTGTCACTTTGAATATTCAGAATAATAATTAATCTGTTGCTTAATTTTAAGTCTTTTAAAGCAAACACAAGATCAGATCCATATGTTTCAAATCTAATCATACAACCTTAAATACGACCTGCTTATAAATATTCCCCTTATTCTCCACCTACCCTTTCTAAAATTCCAAGATGGAAGGGCTTACCAATGACAGGCATAGCTTGTGTTGTAGAGAATGGTACGTTGGTACCTCCCAGCCCAGGGTTATGTCCCTGTACAGGTCCAAAATATTTAGTACCATCTGTAACGTCCTCACTGTTTCTCAGCGTAGACACTAAGGTAGGGGTCGGGTTCCTCAGTGAGGAATTCTTTGCACTATCTTCCTGGGAACCCAGTGGTGTTGCTGGATAAAATTACATCTTATTAGTATGCATTTATAAGATAAAAATCAAATTATTTAAGAAATTTTACAAATTATACTTCATATTAAATATTTTATGGCTAGACTGGCTAGAATAATCTTAGAAACATTGATCACCATTTTATGAAACAATGATTATGCAATGGCTCCAACCTTAAGCATTTAGGTAACAGCAACACAATTCTACTTCATCACCAGATTAATTTCAACGAAATCATGTAAAATGTGAACTGACATCCTGCAACCACAGTCGCACTTTACCATTCAAATTCTGAAAGATGAGAAAACACCCTTAAACTTTTAATAAAACCCATAAAACATGCCCAGAATTTTCTATCAGATAACTTTCAAACTTAAGTCCCTAATTCAGTGCATTGTAATTTATCCCCCTCCTCCCCCTCCGTTATGACCCAACAGAGACTTGAAAAACATTGTGTTCCCTCTATGAAAAATGTAAGAGTTGAGTAGGGAGGCTGGGAGGGCAGGGACTGGTTACAGCAAGAACACAGCTGTTATAACTTGGTCAAGAGCTCCATGGTACAATTACTGCCTCCAAACTCAACGTCTGTTTGTGACTCCACTTGGGATTCCCATCCCCCACTGTGATAAGCCCTGTCTGAATACTGCATGTTTACATAAACTGCTGTCTCATTCCCCAACAATAAATATATATATTATATATATATATATATATATATATATATATATATATATAAAAACATAAGATAGCAACCTGGATTTTCGGAATGTGGCATATTTCTGGTGTGGTGGGACTTCCACCCAATCTGGAGTTGGCTCTTTTACCCCAACATATATTCTGGTCCCAAGATCATTTACAACTATGGTTTCCAACCTCCACAAAGTGACTGAGCTAATCTCAAGTTGAATCTAACAGCAACAGACTTGGATGCATGGCTTTCATGCCCAGTGAAAAAGTGTTTGAATTATTCCATGTAGATATGGTACAGATGCCTTTCAAGGCGAAAACAGATGGTCACCATAAAATGGTAAGTACTTTAGTGCATCACTTCTAATGTTTGTGAGGATTTCGTGCAACAGAGTATATATTTACCTGAAACTGGAAAATGAACCTAAAATTACATCCACTCAACTATTTTTGCTGGCAGAGCCAAAGTGCTATGGAAACAATGACTACAAGCGGCAGTGGTGCTGCCTTAATTTTCAAACACTTGTCATTAGCTACAGTTCTGACACACCGTCTCCCTGTAACTAATGGTACTCAGTGTCAACAGTGAACCTGCTCCTCAAAGATTGCTGCAGAACATCATGACATCTGTGTGAAAGTTGACTATACCTTAGAAAAAAAGCCAAGTTTTCCAACAAACCATTTGTACATTCACAAATGTAATCTAGGCATAGATTGTGGCTGTAGAACCTCAACTGCTACCTTCTCGAGAAATCTGACCAACTTCACTGAATTTGATGTGATAACAGCGCAGTTTAATCAAGCGAATACAGTGGATGTATATATGGATTTTCAGAAGGCATTTGAGAAATTCCACATAGGAAGCTCATCAAAGAGAGAGAAGGGTAACGAATTAAGAAAAAAATTGGCAATATGGATTCAAAATTAGCTGTGAAAGAGAGCCAAGAGTTATAATGGATGAATAATTTTCAGACTTAGGATGAGTTACAATGGTCTCCTCCAAATGTCATAGAGATCTACAGCATGGAAAAAGGCCCTTTGGTCTATGTCCAAGCCAGTCAAAAACAACAATTTAACTATTCTAATCCCATTTTCTAGCACTTGATTCAAAAGCCATGTATGCCTTGGTATCAACAAGATGCATCTGAAATACTTAAATGTTTTGAGGGTTTCTGCCTCTACTACTCTCATGGGCAGTGAGTTCCTGATTCCCACCACCCCCGGGTGAAAAAGGTTTTCCTGACATCTCCCCTTACCTTAAATCTATGCCACTGGTCCAGCCATCAAGGGAAAATGCTTTCATGTCTACCTTATCCATGCCACTCAATTTTATACACCTCAATCACCTCTGCTTGACCAAAAACCACCTCAGTTCCAATCTCTCTTCATAAACTCACCAGCACAGCCAACACCCCAGTAAATCTCCTCTGTGCTTTTTTGAATGCTAGCATTCCTATAATGTGGATTCCAGAACTGTATACACTTGCTGTGGCCTAAACAACATTTTAATGCAGTTCCAGCATCTCTTGCCTCCTCTTGAAGCTGTGTGTATTAACGGATAAAGGCAGGTATACCACATGCCTTCTTAACCACTTTATCCACCTGACCTGATACCATAACGGGGCAGTATATTTTCCAGGGTTCTGCTGTTCATCACATACTCCCTTGCCTTGTTTGTTCTGCCCAATGCAAAGTTTCAATTTATCTAGATTCAATTCCAATTGCCACTGATAGCCCGCCTAACCTGCCCATTCACATCTTCTTGTAAGCTACATCTATCTTCCTCACTATTTATCACGCCACCACTTTTTGTATCATCTGTGAACTTATGGATCAACTCTTCTACATTCGAGTCCAATCATTTATATAAACCAGAATCAGCAAGAGCCCAATATTGACCCCTGTGGGACTCCACTGGACACATACTTTCAGTTGGAAAAACATCCCACAACCATCACCCTCTGTTTTTTGCCACTCAGCCAACTGTGCATCTAATTTGCCAAATTTCCTTGGATTCCATGGGCTCTTACCAACCTCTCCCCCCCACCCAATGCAGGAATCTATCAAAAACCTTGCTGGAAGTTCAAGAAGGCCAATCAAAAGCATTGCCCTCATTCCCCAAGAGAAAGAAAAAAACGACTTGGATTGTTTATTCTTTTCGACTTGTTATAAATGACATAGATCCAGGTGTAGGGAGCAGCAAATGTTTGCAGTACATCTATGTACTGCAAAGTAGTACATTATGGTAAACAGAATTTTAGGCATCAGACAGAATAATGAAAT
This sequence comes from Chiloscyllium plagiosum, assembly GCF_037043375.1. Classification (NCBI taxonomy): domain Eukaryota; kingdom Metazoa; phylum Chordata; class Chondrichthyes; order Orectolobiformes; family Hemiscylliidae; genus Chiloscyllium; species Chiloscyllium plagiosum. The sequence goes on along the minus strand of NW_028270150.1, from coordinate 72,811,438 downwards.
TGACAGACATTTGGAAACTCGGGTTATCACACCAAGAAAATGCAAAGGCACCAAAGGGGAGGCTCACTAGATATCCAGGAATGAAAAGTTCAGTCATGAAGAGTAATTGAATAAGTGAAGTCTATTCTCCTCGGAACATAGGAGATTTAAAGGTAACTTAGAGGTTTCCAAAATGTTGAGAAGTTTCAAGTAGAATGATGAGAAGATAATCCCTCCAACAAAATGTTAAACAATCGAAGGTCAGTCAAAATTCACCAGCAAGAGATCGCGAGGAAATAAGAAAAATATTTTTCAGAGTTTTTGGGATATGAGAATGCTCTAATTGAAAATGTTGTGAAGTCGATTCCATAAATAATTCTAAAAGGCAATTGCACATGGACTTAAAGGTGAGAAACATTAGGGTTATGAGAGAGATGGGACAAATTACAACCAATTGCTGAAAAAGGGAGCATAGGTACATTTTGGATCAAACTGCCATCCTTTTAGCTGCATAATCTATATTTTCTACATTCCTCCATTGTTGCGTCCAAATTTTAAGATACAGACATTACTGCCATTAGGGGTCTACCTAATGCTCTTGTGGGGACTTTGGACACAAGCACTTTCCTTGAACAATGAATTCCTAAGGCAGAAAAGGTGAAGATTCTTTTAACACTTTGGCCTTTACATATGGCATAGCAACACAATGGTGATTTTAAAAAGGCTTTAAAATAGCCTGTCGCTGTAGTTCCTTTCAATTTGTTTACAATCAGCTTTTTGAAAAATAATCAAGTGACTAACCAGTCATCAAAAGCCTAGTTTTTGTAATTCAACTACATACTGCCAATTCAGCAGAACGCAGACTGAAGGAAACTGCAGAATTAATGACAATTATTATTCAAAATCTGCAACTTTGCACTGTACTCATGCATTCCTAACCTTGTACTCGTGTATTCCTATAATTGAGTATGTGATATTAAAATGTAATTCTAATTCAAATATTATTTAAATAATGTGATCACAGGGTATAATTGCTCAGGCAAAGCAGGTGCAGAGTGTACATTGTTGCTTTTTACATTAGTTTTACACACCAAGCTCAAGCCTAGGAATATAATAACACCATGAACCTAACTACAAAATCTGTTTCAAATGGCATATACATCACCCATAGCAGCAGCATGCACGTGTTAAGTGACTATACGGTCATAAGATCAAGTACATTACCTTCTGAATTTATTCAGAGACCTCTCATTCTATAGCACCAGTCTAGTCTATTAGTATATTGTTTTCTTACGCTGATTAAGCTCAAGAGATCTTTTTTCATATATATTTTAAAACTTCTTTAAAGGGATTTTAAAATTCCCAAATTACAACTTCTATTAAAATTTTGAAATATGCTCTAAAATCTAAAGCATCCTCAACTTTGAGGATATAGTTAAAATGGCCACAGTCTTCACTGGTTTAACTAATTCCCTTACACTGCTTACTAGGTCTCCACATAGTCAAACTGATTAAAAAAGGAAGTCAACCAAGTCCCAGACCAACTTGCCATTGTGGATTGTCCTGGCTGGATCCTCTGCAAATTTCCTCTTATCAGAGCACACTACGCACTCCTTTTATCTTAACGAAAGCATGCAATACACATAGGCTCTGTTTTAAAATAGTGTATTCAATATTTGGGTGATGGAAGTTCACCTCTATATACGGAGAAAAGGAATTGTGTGGTTTACTTTACCAAATTCCTTTCATAACTGTATGCCTGATTGAACCTTTAATAGCAGCTGAAAATGTTTCATTTCATTCGCATTTTTAAGTCCAGGCAAATTTTAACTAGCAGAATAATACCAAAAATATTGACTGACGATTTTTACAGCACTTAGTATGTTTCTTGAAAAGTGCCATGATGTTTAAAAAGACAAAGAAGAAAACTATCGAAAAGAAACATTCCTTACATAACAGCAGCCTGCCAACACTTCTGAATCATAGAATCCCTACAGTGCACATAGAGGCCACCTGGCCCACCTGTTTCACCAAACAGCATCCAACCCAAACCCAATCCATAACCCCATAATTCACCTAATCTGCACATCACTGGGCACTATGGGACAATTTAGTAAAGCCAATTGATTTTATCTGCACATCTTTGGACCATGGGAGGAAATCAGAGCACCGGGAGGAAATCAGAGCACCAGGAGGAAACCTATGCAGACACCGGGAGAATGTACAAACTTCATACAGCCAGTCACCCAAGACTGGAATCAAACGCGGTTCCCTGGATTTGTGAAGCAGCAGTGCTAACCACTGTGCTAAGTGCCATACAGTGCTTTTCTGACTTAAGAAAATTCCTCCTGATGCCGACTATGTGCTTTTTTTTTCTCATGTTGTGCAGTCTGCTGGTTGCTGACATGAGATATGCTTATCTAAGAACTACGTTATGCCTCAAAAATCTCTTCAAAAAGCTAACCTTGCGATATTTTTCCCCCAAAAGAAAACCTTCCAAATGGAAAGCAAATTAACTTAAACATTTACATGGCATTAAACACTGCAGATGCTCAAGATCTGAAATAAAAATAGAAAATGCTGGAAGCACTCAGCAAATTCAAGACAGAAACAAATATTGTTTCAGGTTGACAATGGCAGTATATGTAAATCTAGAATTATTTATTATTTACATTCACATTTAGTTATTTACTGAACAACAGATATTTCAATCTGCTTGAAGCCACAAAGTTATGAAATTAAATTCAAGAAAGCAACTAACCAGGAAGATGGGAAGACTCGCATGTTGGAATGTTCGTTCCTGAACTCCCAATGGGCATTGCAGAACTCAGTGGAGGAATAGGCCCTGGTGGAAGATAACCTGAAATAATAGAACATTTACAGGATCAAAATAGGTTCTTTGCATAATAATCCAGAAATGGATTACTTAATGATGATTGTCAAGTCCAAAAAGTGTTCACTTTTTCTAACCTAGTTTATATTTCTAAGGATGAATGTACATTACAATGTATTGGCAACACTGCCACAAATAATTGAAAGACGCATTTTAAAGTTTAATTAGTTTTATTAAGCATATTTTACATGTACTTTTATAACTTCGAAGCAAAGTAGTTAATAAGCTAAATTAAAGGTATTTTCTCCACAAGCTAAACAATGAGCAATGAGTAAACTTGTCTAGGTAAATAAAAAACCTTTACCATTGTGTTAGAAAGTACTGATTTCCATTTATGAATGGAGGGAGATAAAAGGGGGACAAAGTTTTGGCGAACATACAAAAGAATAGAATGGCAGATTAAATGGCTCTCTCTCAGTGTAGCATTCTCTGATTTCTACAAGGGTCTCGATTTTATGAAATAGAAAGCTGTGAAGAATTCTGTACAAACATAAATCTGAAATACTGAAAGATGGTTAAATGCTATTTTGTTCAAGTTAAGCAAAATATTGACATGTTAACTAGCATGATGTATTCTTTGTACTTGGATAATTTTGTAATGATGATCTGTTTGAATTAAGAAAGCCCGCCAAATAGCTGTACTTCAAAAAAATTAAATGTGAAGGTAATGGTATTGAGTAGTGATGTTGATCCACCAATCCAATGGTCAAGAACTCAAATCAGAAAATGGAATGTTGCATTACATTTTGGATGTTGGTTTTATTATTCATGCTCCTTTGGGGCCTCGAACAAGGTGTGTGTGTGTCTGTGTGCGTGTGTGTGTGTGTGTGTGTCTGTGTGCGTGCATGCGTCTGGATTTGACACCTCTTGCGGTGGCAAGGGAAGATGCTGGGAGTGGAGGGTAGGTTGGTGGGGAGCATGGACCTAACAAGGGAGTCACGGATGGAATGGTCTCTGCGAACGTAGATAGGAGTGGGGAGGGAAATATATCTCCAGACTCCCTTGGTCCTCCCCTTCCACCCCACTAATCTCCTGATTCAGTGCACTATCCTCTGCCATTTCTGCCACCTACAATCAGACCCCACCACCAGAGATATACTTCCCTCCCCAATGCTACCACCATTCCGCAGAGACCATTCCTTTCGTGACTTTGTTGTAGGTCTATGTTCCCCACCAACCCACCCTCCACTTCCGACACCTTCCCTTGCTGCCCACACCTCCCCCCTCCCCACTTCACCTTCCCTCTGAACTATTACCCCCCCCATCTGTATCTATTGCCTTCCCAGCTACCTTTCCCCCCCATTCTCCTATTTATCTCTCTACCCACTTTCACCACCCCCTCTACCACACCCTTCATAAAGGGCTTATGCCCGAAACACTGACTCTCCTGTTCCTCGGATGCTGCCTGACCTGCAGTGGTTTCCAGCGCCACACCTTTCGACAACAATCAGAACTAGTTAGATTAGATTACTTACAGTGTGGAAACAGGCCCTTCGGCCCAACAAGTCCACACCGATCTGCCAAAGCGCACCCACCCAGACCCATTCCCCTACATTTACCCCTGCACCTAACACTACGGGCAATTTAGCATGGCCAATTCACTTAACCTGCACATTTTTGGACTGTGGGAGGAAACCGGAGCACCCGGAGGAAATCCACGCAGACAGGGGGAGAATGTGCAAACTCCACACAGTCAGTCGCCTGAGGCAGTTCCATGGTTAACAACTTCCATAGTTAACAACATGGAAGAAAACAAGTTAATAATTAAATAGTTGATTGCTCCAAGTTAGTATTAGAAACAAAGATGGAACCAAGATGTAATAAAAACTCCTCGCATTTATATAACATTTGGTTTATTTTCTCAGACAGGTTATATTTTGAAAGACAGATCAGTGAGAACATTCATTCATATTGGTAGAAAAAGGACAATTTTTTTTAAGAAATGGTGAGAAACTATTAAATATTGATGCACTGAGGGGGCTTTGAGTGCCCTTATACACTAGTTTCTTTCCAGGAACAGCAAACAGTGGAAAAGCAAATGGTAGGTTAACTTGTTCCGATGTGCAGAAGTTTGGCGAGACATCTGAAAACCACAAATAGCTTTGTCAGCATACCCAAGAGTGGATGTACAACATCAACAGGGTACATGATGAAGGCTCACTAGCCTAAATTCTGAGACGGAGAGAACTTGAGATGAATTAGCTCCTACTGTTGTTAGGAGGAGCGGGATCTCACAAATATACAAAATTCTGAGGGCTTGATAGAGTACAAGTTGAGAGACCATTTCCTTGAACCGCAGAGACTACAATTAGGCAGAATAGTTTCTGAATAAAGGGACAGGCATACCAGCCTAAACCAAGGATAAACTTCTGTATTCAAACTGAGAATATGACAACATTCGCTACCTCAAGAATTCTCGATCTTTGTATTTACTGAGTCAAGCCTAAGATCAATAATTTTTTTTGCATGCAAAAGAAGTCAAAGCAAATGAGAAGAAGGTGAGAACAAGATTTCAAGATCCAAAAGTAGACATAATCCTAAGTAAAAAGTCACACAACACCAGGTTATAGTCCAACAGGTTTATTTGAAATCACAAACTTTTGGAGCGCTGCTCCTTTTTTCAATGAAGCAATGCTCCGAAAGTTTGCGAGTTCAAATAAACCTATTGGACGATAACCTGGTGTCGTGAGAGTTCTAACTTTGCCCACCCCAGTCCAACATTGGCATCTCCACATCATAACCCCAATGGATGGTGAAGCTATTTTAAGTGACCAAGTAACCACTTAGCCCACTTCCATTGCTACTTTTTCTGTTTATTCTAGATATAGCAAAATATTGCACAGTAAGCATTCCAAAAAAATCAGTAATGTATTAGTTGCAGATATATTTTCCTAAAGCTATTGCTTTGTCTTGTCAAATGGAAATATTTTCTGGAATTGCAATTGCTAACACATTATGACACAAATGAAAAGTCCTGTGAAGTAACATACCAGGCGGTGGCTGTACTGGATTGAAACCAGGTCGCATAAAGGGAGGTGGTGGTGGTGGAGGTGGAGGTGGTGGCACTCCAGGATTGAAAGTAGGTGGTGGAATTGTTGAAAAGTTTGGTGGATGGAGCCTACTAACAGCTGGAATTGGCTGAACTCCAGGAATCTGCAAGAACAAATTTTATAGTAATCATCTTTTCATTGAATATTTGGTTGCAAAATACACTGAAGGCAGTGATCTAAAAGATGAATATCTATATCGTCAATCTTTCTGACTGTCTTCAAACAAAACTTTAAGTAAATGCTAACCTTCTTCAACTTGTCTGTTGTTCACATAAGAATGAGTATAATTCAATTGTATTTCAAATTTAAAAAAGGCCTTTTACTAACAGATAACTTACATTCAAGTGAATTAGTTTAATTGATTTTACATGTATTTACTGAGCCAGTATTACTGTGGTACAAATAATGAGAGATAATCCGACATTTTCTAAAACTGGGTACACGATAGCAAATACAATGCAATCTGGTTAAATATCGAATAATTCGAAACAAAGAATGAAAGAACTATGGGTAAAAGGATGAACTGTTGGTACTGAGCAAAGTTAAAATTCATAATAAATAACTGCGATTTTTTTTAATATAGAAAACATCAAGGTACTTTCTACAGAGGATTGGAAAGTTGGGACAGAATATATGTTTTAAAGAATAAATTCAGATTATTAAAACATGGAATTCTGGAAAGGAAATAAGAAATGCTCAGTGTTCCAGAGTGCACAGAACTGCCAGGAATTAAAAAGGCAAATAGAGGGTGAGGTGCACAAAATGCAGGCCGTGTTGGTGCATATCATATTGAACTTCACCAAACAATTTTTCTAGGGGTATTTTTGATTTTTCCAGGGCACTAAAACAAACTAGTGTGAAGCACTGTTGTAAGATGATACTCTGAACACAACATACTGAATGTGAATTCTGAAGAGTTGCACTGGACCTGTAATATTAACTCTAGTGAGTTTTGAAAAGATTTGTAGCTCAGGTTGAGATCCTGGATGTAAGTTTTGTCTCTGAGCTAGAAGGTTCATTTTCAGACATATTAACTCTGTTTTTCCTTCTCAACAGATACTGCCAGACCTACTGAGTTTCTATAGCATTTGTTGTTTGTTCCAGATTTCCAGAATCTGCAGTAGTTTGCTCTTATTACAATGAACTGAATCAGTATCTCACCCTGATGACCAGTGCTTCATGAAAGGACATGGAGTGCTTCTCTTCAGCAAACATATTTTGAAGTGATATACAGCAACCAGTCAAATGTGTCATAAACAATTCAACAACTGGTACTATTCTTGAGGAAAAGCCTGCACTAAATCAGGTCCTATACCAGTTATATTATCTGACATAGATATATAAAGATGCAAGAGGAGACTTACTTCAGTCATAACTTGGTACATTGCAATTATGGTAACGTAATATACTACGCATTCTGCTCATACAAAGTCGATTCTTCACTCTGATAACATTGTGGATCATTTAATTTATTTGATAAATATAATTCACTTTTTTATTCTTACCTGTGCAGGCATTGGCAAAGACGTTTGAGGCATTTCTTCTGGTTGTGTCACAGCAGTGTTACCATTTTCAGCTGTATCAACAACTGTTGGTGATGCCTTTGTAATAGTCTTCCATTCTAATTCATAAAGAATACAACAAGTTAAACAGCAGAAACTGGCCACATGGCTGTTCAGGTTTGCTCTGCTACTCAGGTTCATAGCTGATCTTCTAGCTCAACTTCACCGTACTATACCAAAAAAATGTATCAATGTCTTTAAAATGCTCACTGAGCGATTACTATATTCCCAAGATTCACAAACATTTGAGTGAATTTCTTAACTTCAGTTTGAATGATCAGCACATTTCAGAGTCTGTGACCTCTTGCTCTAGATTCCCTTGTCAGCAGGAACATTCTCACCTTCCACAGTGCCAAGCCAATAAGAAATTTTAAATTTCAATGCAAATGCCTTCGTGGGAGCATGCCTAGGAAGCCCAGTTATTACCCTCAAGAAAGTATGGCGAGCTGCGAGCCACTGCAGACTCTAGTGTAGATATATTTACATGGTCTAAGGGAGGGAACTCCATTCCTGATGATGGGCTTTTGCCTGAAACGTCTATTGTCCTGCTCCTCAAATGCTGCCTCATCTGCTGTGCTTTTCCAGCACCTCACTCTCGGTTCTAATCTCCAGCATCTGCAGAATTTACTTTCACCTATTTCCAAGATTTACACCGTAGAAGGGAATTTGCTGGCGGTGTCTCCATGCACCTGCTGCCCTTGTGCTTCTGGGTAGTAGGTCATGGTTTAGAAGGTACTGCTAAAGGAGCCTTGACAAGTTACTTCAGTGAATAGTATCCACCACCATGTACCAGTGACAGAGAGTGAATGCTTAAGGTGGCAACTTGGATGTTTATCAACCAAGTTACTTTGTCTTAGATGACAATGGGCAGCAAGCATTCAGTCAAATGGAGAGTATTCTAACAGACTTCTGCCTTGCAGATGGTGTACTGGCTTTGGAGAGCACTAATGGACTTCAACAGGATGAATACTATGGCCATACTTATTTACAGCATATATTACTGGCCAGGATGAAGGAAGCAAATGCCAAGTTTGTAGACAACACAAAAATAGGTGAGAAGGCAAGTGGTGAGGATGACCCAGTGCAAAGGGATACAAACGGAGTTGGGAAGACAACTGAATTTTGGCCTTTATTTCAAAGGCAATGAAATATAAAATTACATAAGTCTTGTTAAAACTACACAAAACAAGAGTGAGACAGCATAAAGAATACTGTGAACAGTTTTGGTCCCCTTACCTAAGGAGAGATAGCATCATAAAGCTATACAGCATGGAAACAGATCCTCTGGTCCAACTCGCCCATGCTGACCAGATATCCTAAATTAATCTAGTCCCATTTGCCAACATTTGGCCCATCTCTCTCTAAACTCCTCCTATTCATAAAACCATCCAGATGCCTTTTAAATGTTGTAATTGTCCCAGCCTCCAGCACTTCCTCTGGTAGCTCATTCCAGACATTTACACGCAGAGGGTGGTACAAGTTCTGTAGGTTGAGCCTGTACAGTTTGGAATTCAGAAGACCACACTGAAACACATAACATGCTTAGTGGGACTGACAGGGTCAATGGGGAGAGGTTGTGTCCCCTTGAGAAAGATTTAGGGTCTGAGACCAACATCTCAGCACAAGGGGTAACCCAGTTGGACAGAGCAAAAGGTATTTCTTCTGAAGATAGTAAATCTGTGAAATTCTTTATCTCAGAGGATTGTTTATGCTGGATCATTAAGATAGACGATCTTTTTTTAATTAGTAATGAATCAAGAGTCAGAGGAAAAGGCAGCAAAGTAGTTGAGAGTTATCAGATCAGCCATGATCTCACTGAATGGTGGAGCTGATTCAATCGGCTGAATGGTTTAGTTCATACATCTTTTGGTCTACCACCACAGATTTAAAAAAAAACACCATATACGTCAAGAAATTTAAGGAACAGACCAAAATATGTTTGTGGTGCCGATGCTTACCTGGACAAAGTGTTTCATTGTCTAGCATTCCTCCCTCACACAAACGGTCCAATTCTTCTGGTTTAACTTTGTCCCAAGGAATGTAAGTTACTCCAAGCTCCACATCCCAAAACTGTTTGTATTCAGTTTTCATTCCCTTGTTTAAGGCCCAGGCAATCTGAAAAACAAATAACCTTACTTGATACGCATAAAGCTAGCCCAAAAGCAGTTTCTTGATTTGTCACATTAGACAAGTTATAGCATCCAATTTCTCTCTCACAAAGTAACCCTGACTAGTGTGCTAATATTTCTTCTGCACAAACATTTGAAAGACTATTTCAGGCACAAGCAATAATACAAACAAAACAAGATGGCATTGGGTTTCTCAGTAATTCTCCAAAATGGATATACATTCCCAGAGCGCAGTATTAAATTCTATAATTCAATAAACAAGTGTAATTACAAGTAGCATATCTGTGTTAAAAAAAAGGAAATTTATTTCAATTTTTATTCTAAATGTTGTAACCCAACAGTAAATTTGTTTATAGGAGGAGCACAACATAAAAATAGGTCATTAAGTTTGGTGAATGGAAAGTCAGCTGTATAGTCTGGTGCATAGAGAAGGAAAATATCAATTTTCTAAAACTCAGCACCCCTTACAGGACATACCTTTATATACTTTTGATTGACCTTAAATGTCCCTCTGCTAAGCTTCTGTAAGGCTCTGTATGCATCTTGTCGATGCACCATCACAATGTAAGCACATCCTCTTGGAGGAATCATCTACAATGGAACACAAAATAGACCACAGAATCACAAATTAAGAACCAGACTAAGTAACACAAAATCAAATTAAATATACACGTTCTGATGACAGGTCAAACATTCATTGCTCTTTTCTCCCCTATATGCGCTGCCTGACCTATTACATATTTCCAGCATTTTCTCCTTTTGTAACAATTTCCATGTATGTTGTGCTCCAAGGTGACGGGAAGTCATACTGGGATGGGCTCTTCATCTGGCAGAGTAGCCCTGGACTTGAGAGCACCTGCTGCATTTGGAGTGCCATAAAACGAAGACATGATGTTTGGAATGAAATTAGCTCAGAATAAACATATAAGCTAATTATCAACATTTTGAAACTTTAAAATGCCCTTAAATGCTCATTGATTTCCAACCCTTTGTTGCACAGCTGTCAGCAACTTCTTCAATTCACACAAACGAACTACAGTGAATGCAGCACTCAGTGTTTAATCAAAACAGGCTAACCAAGAAAGATTTTGGTCACACTTAACATTCAAACGTATCTATTTCCATTAGGACTATATACTTAAATTAAGAAAAAAAGTCATGGTTGAATTTCAGACTCTTCCCCTCACCTACAGGTACTGAAGTAAACTGGGTGCTCAACACTGGGCGACTGACTGTGCGGTGTTAGCACGTTCTCCCCATGTCTGCGTGGGTTTCCTCCGAGTGCTCCGGTTTCCTCCCACAGTCCAAAGATCTGCAGGTCAGGTGAATTGGCCATGCTAAATTGCCCGTAGTGTTAGGTAAGGGGTAAATGTAGGGGTATGGGTGGGTTGCGCTTTGGCGGGTTGGTGTGGACTTGTTGGGCCGAAGGGCCTGTTTCCACACTGTAACATAATCTAATCTAATCTAATTCTGAATGTCTCAACTCTGGACAACAATGACACTTACACAACAAGCTACACTAACTTGACAAATATTTAATCCAATGTCACAAAACAATTTTTAACTAGGGATAAAATATACTCACATTCAAAGATTCGATTTGGCCAAATTCTTCCAGAAGATTTGCAACATCCTGCTGCGTTGCCCTCTTGTCTAATTGTCCTATCCAGAGGGTTGTGCTGCAAACTGTGAACATGATGTTGAAAATATTAAGATCAGGATGCTTTATTTTAGTAGCAATTAAAACATAGTTAGTAATAGATTTTGGGGTAAAGGAATGGAGTAAGAATCTCAGATTTAAGGGTTAGAGGACTTGCTTATCTTCCAATCAGGGAATGAGAGTAAATTCTTTAGGCAAAGAATTTTGTTGAATGAGCAGTTTGTCATCTTTACAATTTTTAAAATATTTCCATCATAAAATTATATACACAACATTTATTTTGTTGTTAATGGGACAATGCCAATTCTAAACAATTATGGTCATGCCAAAATGCTCCTTCAAAAATAGGACATATTCTAATATGATATGATGGATTTTATTCTAGATTCTAACTACCTACCGCTAACAATTTTTGATTTAATTGGTGGAAGTCCTTTTTGACGGCGTTCTCTCTCCTTCTCTCTTTCACGTCGCTCTTGAGATCGCGAACGAGGAGAGTGCCTGCGTCTTTCTCTGGATCGTGATCGAGAACGCTTGTGTCTTGACCTTCTTGACCTAGATCCAGACCGAGAACGTCTTCGCTTTGGTGATCTGTGAAAAATATACAATTTAAATATTCTGGAAATGAAATACTCTTTTCGGAATTAATGAAATGCACTATCTTCTCAACATGTGACAACTTTATAACAGACTGTACTTTTTAAGTACGAATTAATTTAGCAGTTCCCTAGTTAATCTAATTTAATTTTCTACAGTCATATTTGCTATCTTTAGGTGCATAGACTGTGATCTCCAGCTCTATACTTCTTGGAGCCAACGAATGCGTCCAGCAGCTATCCTAGGACCCTCCAACAGTGAAGGTCAATGTAATAACAATTTCTTTCATTCAGATATCTAATATGAAGTAAATTAATTTGTAATTTCACAGATTACATTTCTCCAAATAATCTGGAAATTACCTTTTAAGACATGCTATTATCTCTTCCAAGTTACATTACTGTTCCGCTCAATTGATATACTGTCAAGTATGAAAATGTTAGTGAATAACCAAAACTTTCTCAACGTGTAAAGTCCACATGTTTGGAACAAATGACTTGAATATGTGACTGTTTGTTGAAAAGGTGCAGTTCCTACCTATAGTAAGTTTTTATTTACCTGCACTTTTCAGACTGGTCAGTGGGTTGGGTTGGTGGGCAGAATCTTGGGCATCCAGAGGCTTGCAAGGCATACAGAGGGCTGGAGCATGCGTTTTATTTGTGGATTCCAGTGGTTAGTAGCAGCAGGGTTAGCGGAGCAACTAAACACTGCAATAGAAGGGGTGCTCAACAAAATTACCCCAGATAGAGGGACAGGGGATACAGATGGTATGGGATGGATAGATTGTAAGGATATGAATAATATGCGAGGGATTGCTTAGGAGAGGTGGATGGGATGACAGAGTGAGATAAGTAGGTTAATTTGACCACAAATGTTCTGCAGATCACTGTTGGTTCAACAGTGATTATCAAGGATACAATGAACCAACTATTAGGTGAGGGGAAAATAAATAAGAAATTATACATATAAAACCAATTGCCTACTTTTAGTAAACTTGAACTTATGATGCTTCATGTAAACATTCAGATTGAATTCATGCACAGTATTCTCGTGTTGCTAACCTTGATCCAGACCGAGTGCGTGATCTTCTAGTTTCAACACTACGACGTTTTGTTTCTCGTGTATCAGGTTTTTCAATCTCCATATCTACTTCCTTAAAATCAAAAGATTACGCTTATTAGATTACGATCTACAAAAGGGATCACACATTACAAAATATATTATGTGAAAGCTTACTTGCTGCTGCTGCTGTTGCGATGGTGGTGGTTCACTTGGAGTATGGTAGTCTTGCTGAAAAACAGGCTGTATAGGTGGTGCTGGAGGCATGGTAGGCTGTGGCATAGCTGCATATGGATGAACAGGAACCATGCCAAATGTTGGTAATTGTCCATTGGGAGGTGGGGGAACCTGAAATAAATTAGTATTTCTAAATATTAACAAGAAAGAAAGAAAAATATTCTGAAAGAAACACTTTACACTAAAAGAAAATTCTAACATTAGATTCAACAGTGTAGTCTTGTGATGATCAATGCAGAGATGTGCATGGGAGAAGCAAGATAAACAATGAGGAAAATTTTAAAATGGAAAAGGCTCCATAATTGAAGATTACAATCTCTTCTCACTCCAATGTACCCATGAGGACAGATCTGGCCCCAGTGAATTGGGCAGGAAGACTAAAAGATAGGACAGTTGATAGTCAGTGGCAAATGCTTAATGAGATACTCATCGCTCACAACTCAAATATATTCCAGAAAGGAAGATGAGAGGAGGAATAAACATCCATGGCTAAGTAAGTTAAAGATAAAGAAAGACAACACTCAGGCAGACCACACTGCAAAGGTGGGAAAAAAAAAGGCATAAAAAGGCAAAAGGGTAAATGATGGAAGAAAACTAGCTCAAAATTTTAAAATTTATAGCAAAAGCTTATGAGTACATAGAAGAGAAGACAGTGGCAAAAGTGAACATTGGTTTCTTGGAGGATGAGACTGAGGAATGAATAGCGGGAAGCACAGAAATGGCAGAGTCACTAAACTGATAATAGTATTTGGCTTGGTGCATTCTACAATGTAGTAGTTATATTCCCCCATGGCAATTAAGTTTGCTTTCCAAATTAATTGCTGTCCAGTTAAATTATGTGAGAATTACTACCATGACAGCTTTATCAACCTCAGTAATCAGGTCGCAAATTCACCTGCACCTCCACACACATCATTTACTGTATCCGTTGCACCCGATCTGGTCTCCTCTACATTGGGGAGACAGGCTGCCTACTTGCAGAACGTTTCAGGGAACACCTCTGGGACACCCGCACCAACCAACCCAACCACCCCGTGGCTGAACACTTTAACTACCCCTCCCACTCCGTCAAGGACATGCATGTCCTTGGCCTCCATCACCAGACCCTGACCACACGACGCCTGGAGGAAGAGCACCTCATCTTCTGCCTAGGAACCTTCCAACCACACAGGATGAATGTAGATTTCTCCAGCTCCCTCATTTCCCCTCCCCCCACCTTATCTCAGTCCCAACCCCCGGATTCAGCACCGCCCTCTTGACCTGCAATCTTCTTCCCGACCTCTCCGTCCCCACCCCCTCTCAGGCCTATCACCCTCACCCACACCTCCTTCCACCTATTGTATTCCCAGCACCCCTCCCCCCTACCCTTTATCTCAGCCCGGTTGGCATGCCAGCCTCATTCCTGCCAAGAAGGGCTTATGCCCGAAACGTCGATTCTCCTGCTCCTCGGATACTGCCTGGCCTGCTGTGTTTTTCCAGCACCACATTTTTCAACTCTGGTCTCCAGCATCTGCAGTCCTCACTTTCTCCTCAGTAATCAGGTTGCCTGTCTTGCAAATACTTGCACCAGACCCATACCACTCATATATGGTATAACAGAATAAAATTACAACATCATCATTAAATGCCCTTCAACATCAAATTGTTCAGTCCAACACCCACGTGCCTCAAATCTAAAAGACCTTTTCAGTTTATTTGAATTGATTTATTCCTGTCAAGTGTACATGGAGATACAGTGAGAAGTGTTGCTGTATGTGCTTCATAGGCAGATCATACTATACAAGTGCATCAGGGTAACAGAAGAGTTACTGCTGCCAAGAAGGTGCAAAGAGACAGATTAACATTAACATTAAAGAGGTCCATTCTAAACTCTGAAAACAGCAGGGAAGAAGCTGTTCTTGAATCTGTTTGTACATGTATGCAAGCTTTTACATCTTCTGCCCAATGGAAGAGGGTGGAAGAGAGTATAACCAGGGTGGGAAAGTTGCCTGTGTTCCCTTTGCATCAGGAAGTATAGATGAAGTCAATGGATGGGAGGCTGATGTGAGAGATAGACTGGGTTGCATTCACAACTCTGTATTTCTTGCGGTCCTGTGAACAGTAGTTGCTATACTACACTGCGATGCACCTAGAAAAGTTGCTTTCTATGGTGCATCTATAAAAGTTCGTAAGAGTCTTATCAACAGATGATCACTGAAGTCCCTCAATGATCTCCATTCAAACTTGATGACTGATGACATTATGCTTGGAAAAATTTAGTCTGCTCTCAAACATTTGCAAAATGATGAAAGGTGTTGTCAATACTGCTGACAATAATCTGTTCACTACTGCTTAGCTTGGGTTCCACCAGGTCCACTCAGCTGCTGACTTTATTACTGTCTTCGTTCAAACATTGAGAAAAGACCTGAACGCAAAAGGTGCACTAAGAGTGACAGCCCTCGACATTACGGCAGCATTTGAATATATAGCATCATAGAGCCCCAGCAAAACTGGTGTTAATGGGAGTAATGAGGAAAACTCTTTATTGCTGGAGTTATACTGATACAAAAGTAGGTGACTGTTCGAGGTCAATCCCTTGAATAGTAGCCCAGCCAATGAAACTCACATCATATGAAAAAAGTAACTACAACATAGCAAATAGATTTGTTGTGTAAACTCCATAGTATTAAAGGATTTAATCTTCCTTGTGAACAGTGCAGAAACCTATAAGTGCCTAAGAATGAAAGCGGTAGACACTGTCAACTTATCCAATAGGTAGATTAAGGCAACTTCATAATATGATCGTAAGTTTGTTAAATAAACACACCCCGCTAATGAAAACCTGAAAGAAGTTGAAGGTTGATTTGGAAAGTTTGGCCTGGACAAGTGACTTGAATATTGGTTATATGATTTGCTTTGTTGTTATTATATAAAAGGAGAGACACTGAAAATGTGGGTTTTGGTCAGATGAGAGCTCATGAACATGGAGCTATATATAGGTTAAAACAGGGAAAACCTACAAGTTAGTATATCTATTCTGGTTAGTGCAATTCAAATTTCAATCAGTATCACATCTAATATTCTCCATAAGTGTACATCCTATGCAATGTCCAAATATTTGACTGGCAAATATCATTCCACATTTCAGACAGGCTGCACGGAAATGAAGTCTTTTGCATTTTCTAACCTGCTGTTGCAATGTCTCCTGCTGGAGTCCCATCAAGGTCTGCTGAAATTGTTCCATATTTGGCAGTCGAATTCCAAGCTGCTGATACATAGGTGGCTGTATACCTTCTCCAGAGTAGCCACTAACATTAAAGAGATAAAATATTTCAAAAATTTGTTCATTTGATATACTCACAAAGAATGCAAAGGCAATATATCTAACATACCACAAACTAAAGGATCTTACATATTTTTCCCCCCAAAAATTGCCATCAATAATACTAATTTCGTAAAACAACTGCAGTGACAAGTGAAACTTCAATTACAATTTTTAATTATCAAATTTTGGAAAATTTTTGACACAAGGACAAAGTAAACTTTAAGCAGGATTATCACAAAGAACTTAATTGCTTCAGTCCAGTAGGTTTGCAGCACTTACAATGAAGTCTGAGAAGGTGGTGGACTGGATTCTTCTTCCTTCTTCACATCATCAACCTGGTCTGGTTCATCATCATAATCAAAGCGGTCAAGCAATTTCTGCAGTAAAATTGACATGAACAATTCATCAACTCACTGAGCTACCAGTGTCACAAGTCTTATCAGCTACTAAACTGCAGAATATGAGGGACTGTGACTTAAGTTGGCAAGTATTAATGTGTACTAACACAAACTTCCGATTTGTAATATTATTGACTGCTTCTGCATACCTTATCAAAGGCAGCCTTTTGCTCTGGAGGCTGTGTACTCTGTGGCTTCAACTGAGCTGTTAAGGCTTCCACCTGGGACATGATGCTATTGTCTACAACTGGTGACTGTGGCTTTGGAGCCTGCTGGAAATTCTGTAATATCTGTTGTATCTGATGTAAAAAATGAAATCTAGTATAATTATGAACCATTAAAAAGAAATTCAGAATTAGATCTGATCTCAAAAATTGAAAAATTTAGAATAAAAAGACAGTTAATGGCTCAATTTATATCTGGAGGAACAGTAATATATTTATGTAATACTTTAAGAAAATTTTCCATAGAACACAGTCATAGAGATGTACAGCATGGAAACAGACCCTTCAGTCCAACGCGTCCATGCTGACCAGATATCCCAACCCAACCTAGTCCCACCTGCCAGCACCCAGCCCATATCCCTCCAAACCCTTCCTATTCATATACCCATCCAGATGCCTCTTAAATGTTGCAATTACACCAGCCTCGGATTTTCATTAGATGTTCCCATGTCCGGACAATTTTTTAAAAAGTTTCAAATATCTCAGTTTTCACTTGCCCCCTTTTTTGGTCAATTAGAAACAAGGAGGGAGAAAATCTGAGAAAGATTTTGTCCTTTTCTTTTCCATTAACACCCACTGCACCGCAGACTATTTTGGGCAATCGAACCATATCGCTGCCCCACCACCTAAAGCTACCATTTTAATGCCAGTGGCTTCAATGCTGATGATGCCTTTGAAACCATGAAACAGGATTGCTAACTTTGATAGGACAACTGTCATCACATTACCTCCCATCAAAATCTGTCCCTCCCCAGAGTTCAACCAATGATTGCAGAACATTGCAATTATCATGAGCCCCAACCTAACCATAATTTTTCAAAATCTGATCACCATACTAAAGTGCTACAAAATGTTAGGCTTCCTAAGATGGTTAAATTTTACATTGTCTCCTTTAATTCAGGCTAAAATGGAGTAGCTTGGAGATGTGATCTTATACTAAGTCTGCCCTGCAACAAACTCATTCTGCTTGTTATCAAGAAAGAAACTCAACAAAATTCATTGAATTGTGCAAATTTTAACACCTTGAAACAAAGATGGCAACATGCCTTGCTGCATGCAGGCTTTCAAAGTCAGAAATTTGGGGAAGAACGCCATTGCTAAAAGACTAATGATTAACGTGGAAAGAAAAATTAGAGTACAAGAAAAAGCCAGCAAGAAGTTTTAAAACATTAGTAAAAGTTTCTATAGACATTTAATAACAAGATGACAAAGTGAATGGTGGTGCTATAAAAATGAGTATGGGGAAACTAAGGAAAAATAAGGAGCTCATTATTAATTAACAGATAATTTGCACAACAGAAGATATAGTAATACCCCACAAATACTGGAAATAAGGAAATGGAATGGAATTAACTCAAGAAAATTTGCAAAGTTGCAAGGCTGACAAGTTCTTAGAAGTGGCTAAATGAGATACTTTTCCAAGATTCAGGGAAGGTTCCATTAGATTTGAAAATAGTCAATGTAACTCCTTTATTCAAAAATGAAAGGAGACAAAAAGCTGGAAACTAAAAGCAAGCTAGCTTAATACTTATAATAGGGGAGATGTGATAAGTTATTATTTAAGACTAATAACAAGGCACTTGGATAAGTTCAAGGTATATGGGCAAATCAACATGGTTTTGTGAAAAGAAAAATCATGCTCAACTAATTTCCTGCAGCTCTTTGAAGAGCTAACGTGCTGAGGATCAAGGCAAGTCAGTGGATGTACAGTATTAAATCTCAAATAGTAATTTGATAAACTGCCATATCAAGAGGCTATAGTGGCAAATAAAACCTCATGGTGTGCAGTTAACATTGTATAGGCAGAAATGTGGCTAGTTAGCAGGAAACAGTAAGCATAAGTATACTGTTTTCTGGTTGGTAAGATGCAATGAGTGATGAACTATATTTCACATTTCATAGAAAATGATCAGATGAAGAGACTAAAGATCTGGTTGCTAAATTTGCTGACAACACAAACATAGGTAAATTAATTTGCGAAGAGCACATAAGGAGACCACAAAGAGATGTGCATAGGTTAAGTGAGTTGGCAAAGATCTGGCAAATTGATGACAAGATGGGAAAATCTGAAATTGTCCATTGCAAGAAAAATTTAAACAAAAAGAAAATGAGGCTTTGCTTCAGTTATACAGGACATTCGTGACACCACGCCTGGAATACTGTCTACAGCATAGGTAACCTTATTTAAGGAAGGGTGTAAATACACTAGCAGTTCAGTAAAGGTTTACTAGTCTAACGTATGGAGAAGAAAAAAAACGGATATACTGGACTTGTGTGCGCTGCGGTGTGGATGTTGGATTTGACAAAAACGTAGGATCCTAAGGGATCTTAACAGGGTGAATGTGGAACGGGTTTTTCCTCTTGTAGGAGAACCTAGATTGAGAGATCATTGTTTATTAATAACGAGTCATCTGTTTAAGACAAGTTGAGAAAGCCTCTGGCAACTCTCGGGTCTTATAGTCTTCACAAGCTTCTCTTTCTCAAATAGGGAATCTGTCCTCACCAGCGCTATCTTTGAGGGGACAAGTGGCCTAATCCTGCCAGTAATTTTCATGTTGTTATACCAAGCAAGACAAAAGGACAATTGTGGGTAAATCACTAAGGATAAGAAGCCTCCATCTTCCAAATGAGGGGATTTAAACTGTACCTGTTTCTTCCTAATCCACAGCAACATGCATCAATATTCTATATGCAGTGGCAATACACAAAGTATCAATCTCTTCTTGAGTAAAGTGCTGATACAGTCATTGGCATTACTACATTGCTTCGAACTCAAACAACACATACCAATTTAAATTTTACCTGTGCTCCTTGTGTCGATTGAAAAAGCTGTGCTACAGCTACAAATGCATCAGAGTTGGGTAGTTGCTGCTGTATCGCAGACAAAGAATCAGATGTAATTGGAGGAGCTTGTGCAGGTGTCGGAGGAGCAACAGGGGGACCTAGGAAAAATAAAAATACACTCAGATACCACAATCATATTTCTCTGCAGTATTTACTTAATGCCTCTACGCAGACTTCAGAAATGCAACGATTACCCCAAAATCTTGATCTAGTCATGAACATGAAACTTTACATTAAAACATTAATATCCCATTTTCCCACTAACTCAGCGCTCTGATTAAGGCGCTGAGTAGCACACAGACCATGGAGTTCCCAGATTTAATCCTCAATCAATGCCTCAGTCAGCAGATATCAAGGAGCATACTTTGACCATCGCATAGGTAAAGGGAAATAATGCCTGATCATTTTTTATTCGGTGACTGAAGAATTTGTGCTAATGTGAAAACCTGCTCATGGACCAAACAGGTATTATGCAAGAAACATTCCAAAATCCAAGAGCTTTCTGAAACTCAAGTGCAAGGATCAGAAGTTGAATAAATATCACTTGAGCAAAGCGCCAAAGTTATCAGCCCTAAAGATTGTTTTCCGGAGCTGTAGCTTACTATGTACCTTGACAGTAGTTCTAATGAAAACCTATTGAGCAGAGAAAAAAAAGTCTCCCTCTACTTGTATTCCCAGCACTTTTAGTTTTTGTTCCAGTATTCTAGCATTCAATGTTTTGCTTTCTTGTCCTGCTCCCAATTGGAACTTTTGATGTTGCATACCAAATGTAAAATGTTACTCTTATATTGCAATACCAATAACAATGGAAGAAGTTGCTCAAGCAGCTCCACTTATAGTACACCATTCTCCATTAACAAAATGTATACTTGGTTTAGTGCATTAAGTAGCACTGGTACATGGAACAAACTATGTGGGTAGCTGTTATCCTCATGGCAAGTTGAAAAGTGTTGCCAATTGCTGAATCAAGCTTTCAGTCCTAATGGATTTCATATCTAATGACCAACTTAAGAATTGAAAAAAAATCTCTCTACACGAGGTTGGTTCATTCAAGTACTAAACAATCTGCAGAGCAGTCAAATAACCAACCTGTTATGAAATGAACAGTTCATGTTCCAATAACGCTCATTACTTTTCTTTTTAAAAATTGACAATTCAGCACAAAAATTATACTTACTAGTATTGTTATCAGTATTTTCCAGTGCAGGTGGAACTGATGTTGCAGTTGCCATATCTAATAATGGCTGTATAACTTCAATCTTGAAAACACAGTTCTTTTGCCAAAGGTTCAGCACACGAACTATCTTGCTCTGTTTAAATACAAACAAATAACGATTCTTTAGATAGATGCATTAATTCATGTCATTTAGCTCTAAGTCATGATTTAACAATGTGGCTTTCTGCTCTTCATATATTTTCACTAGTTGGCATTCACTGCCCCATTGATGTATCACACCAACTCAAAACTTCCTCATCTGCTAACCATGTAATTTTGATTCTGGGCGAAAACATGGATAATACAATGGAATAGTGAACAGCAGGTGCTGCTCACCTCAGTTCAGCCTTGGTTCAAACACAGACAAAAGAGCTATATTCCAAACAGAAGGCAAAAATGACATCCCTTGACAACATGGCTGCATTTGACAGACCGTGACATCAAGGAATCCTAGCAAAACTAAAATCAATGAGAATCAGGGATGGAGGACACTCTCCACTGGTTATTGTTATATCTGTCGCAAAGGAGTTCCTCAGGGTAGTCTCCAAGGCATAACCATCTTCAGTTGCTTCATCAGTAACCTTGCCTCCAACAAAAAATCAGAGGCAGGAATGCTGGCTCCTATTTGCAGAACTTCCAGCACTATTTGCAAGTGCTAAAGATCTGAAACAGTCTATGTTCAATCACAGAAAGATCTGGACAACATTTAGACTTGGACATAAGTGGCAAGTAACATTTGCACCACTCAAGTGCCAAGGGATAACCATCACTCTGACATTTGAAGGCATGCTATCACCGAATTCCCCAGTAGCAATATCCTGTGGGGGGGGGGGGGGGGGGCGGTTACCAGTGACCAGAAATTGAACTGGTCCAGTCATCTAAACATCATGACTACAAGAGCAGATCAGGGGCCGCTAAGTGCTCAGTAGTTTACTTCAACTCCTCAAAGCCTGTCTATCCATCTACAAGGTACAAATCAGTGTGTGATGAAATACATTCCACTTGCCTTGAAGTATACTGCTCCGACAATACTCAAAAAGCTTGCCATCATCCAGGTTGAAGAGGCCTACTTGAATGGTATCCCACCTAATATCTAAAACATCCATTCCCTTCACTGTGACAACAGTGTGCACTATTTACAAGATGTACTGCAGTACATCCTTGGCATCCAAAACCATAACCTCATCACCTCAAAAGGACACTGACAGTGGATGCATGGCAACACTGTCCTCTACAAGTTCCTCTCCAGGTCGCACACCATCCGGACTTGGAATCCTATCTCTTTTCTTTCACTGTTACTGGGTCAAAACCCTCAATACGCACTTCACTAAAGCACTGAGTGTGCATCTATTCACCATAAACTGTAGCAGTTCAAGAGGCAGCTCACCATGTTCTCAAGAGTAATTAAGGATGGATAATAAATACTGACTTAGTCAGTGACATACACATTCCCAGAACAAACAAAAATAAATGTCAATATAAAATAAAAACACATGCACAGTTTGAACTGTGCAACAATATTCATTTACTATTTCCCTGTAATGGCACATCGTCTGTCTTTTCCTAATTTAATTAGTTTATTTCGATACAATTCAAACTTCAGAAACAAGGTCTCTGACTGTATTAATACAATATGGCTCCAACAATCATGGCATTAAAATTTTACCGACCCACCATTAATGTTTTACTGAAACATTAGCAGTGGATCATAACTTGGAGAATTTCATTTTCAGAAAACTCAAAAACCATCCCAAAGGTAATACATTCCAGTACATCAATCTGCTGCCTATTCAATGTCCTTACCTTCTCATCAGATGGACATTTATACAAATACTGGAATGTCGCAGTAATATTTTTGCTGAACCGCGGCCCAAATACATCTTTTTCTGCTCCAAATTGATGACGGGATTGACGCACAATAGAGTCGACCACATACAATCCTGGAACTTTAAATTCTGGTTTGCACTATAAAATTATTGTTTAAAAGGGAGAATTAGTAAATTATTAAAAAATTTGTAAATGTTACTACAAATTAACTATTCAACTTCCAAGAAAAACACTTTAACAAGTTGCTCACCTTTTTGATAAACTTCTCTACAATCTGCACAACATGCTTGTAAAGCTGAAAAATGACATATTGCACAGTAATTTATTACAATTGAAATTTTTGACTCAAATCACAATTAACCTTTGGTAATTATAAATATGTTGAAATACACAATATCATTTGGAACTAAGTGCAATACAATGGTCTTACAAAGCCTTAAAATTCATGTGGAAAGTAGATTTGAATTTTCCATAAATGGGAAATATCTCGTGAAGTTTTTAATCTTATCTTTTATATGTTTTACTCTACATTCTTTTTTAAAGACAGAAAACAATGTGTGCCTAAATTATCTAAGCAGAACAAAATTAGCACATCCTACAATTTGGAAAAGTCAAATTTCATTTTCAATTTTTTTGAAAAATTATATGATAGCATTGAACATAATATTGAACAGCAAAGAGAGAGAATGCTATCTTATTTGCATCATTTATCACTTCCATCCTCCTGGAAAAAACTATCACCCAATTCACAAACAAATTCATTTTCAAAATCATAATTATCTAGTCTTTGGCCCTCTGTACACAACATTTCTGCAGCTCCCGATTTGCTCAGCTTTGTGCCCACATCCACTTTTAGTATCATTGTCCCAATCCCCATTATGTGGCCCTCATTTTCAGTAATCAAGTCTTAATTGGAAAGAATATTGCACACAACTGGCTCAGCCATCCACCAGCAGACCTGTCTGATCCACTTAAAACCATACTAGATCCTCCTCTCCCTCATCAAACTACTCACTATTCAAAATCATCCAGAAATAAAGGGATGATCTCCCACTTTTCTCAATTGCAAATCATTCCCTTTTACCCTCAAGGACAAGGAGCTCATGAAAGACATGATTAATATTTAGACAATTCAATCAGCTGTGTTGACCACAGCACCTATCTTCCACTTGCTGTACGGTCCAATGTCCTTTAATGTTCCTCCTTGCCCTGGTCTTGACTTTGCATCTTTCGCTTCCATCTCCCTCGTACTCTCTGATCGCATATTGTTCATGGGATGCATTTCCTGTTCTCTTCATTCTATTCCCATCACACTGCCGATTACCCAACCTCTTCTTTTGATCTTAAAGTCAGCCAATATTGCAAATGATTTTTGCTTTCCTAGTGTTATCATTCCAACCTTCAAATGTGCTATCATTATTCCATTCCTGAAGGTATCAACCCTTGACACCCCCCAACTTCGCAGACTACATCCCATCTTCAATTTCATTTTCCCCTCCAAACGTTTTGTACACATTGCTGCCTTTCAAATTCAGTTTCATCTTTCCCAGAATACCACGTTTGGTTGCCTCTAATCAGGTTTCTACTCTTGCCACGGGTGCTACACTCGAAGTGACATCATGTGCGAGAAACCTTGTCCTGGACCAGTTGGCAGCCTGTCACACAGTTGACCAACTTATCCACCTCAATATCCTCTTTACTCACACGAAAGTCAACCTAATTACATAACTAGGTTTTGTCAAATATAAGCAACTTCTAAGCAGACCCACACCCGAAGCAGGCATACTTGCATCAGTTAATGTATGCATATTGAACATAACTGAACATATTAACAGCTTATCATACAGTACAGAGGAAAACATTCAGCCCAGAATCTGTCCTGCCAAAAATACATTATCTACACTAGTTCCATTTTTGATATTTCAAGCGCTGATTTAATGACTGAAGTTTCCTGCGTAAACTAACCTCCAGGCAGTGCATTCCAGATCCTCAATACCATCTGAGTGAAAATGTTTTTCTCAAATCCCCTCTAAATCTCCTGGCTTTCATTTGAAAATTATGCCCTTTAGACTTTCTATTCATACTGTCCATGCCCCTTTGAATTTTCTGCAACTCTACTAGATCCCCTTCAAACTTCTCTGTTCTAAATAAAACTGAGGGTAGACGAGCAGGAGGCTGAAAGAACACAGCAAGTCAGGCAGTATCAGGAGGTGGAGGTCAATGTTTCAGAGTGTAACCCTTCTTCAGGACTGGGACGTGTGTGTGTGTGTGTGTGTGTGTGTGTGTGTGTGTGTGTATGTATAAGGGGATCTGCAAATAAAGGGGGTGGGGGAGACAGGGTGGTGAAGTGGGGATAGGTGAACACAGGTAGAGGGTACCTGATGGTTGGTCAATGGGAAGAATGAATCCAGTTGGTGGCTAGAACTCAATGTCTCCAATTTCAAATATCTTCCCTTCCCATCACCTGACTCCCCTCCCAGCCAGCTCATCGACCCTTCCTTCTAGACACCAATCGAATTCATTCCACCCAGGTCGTACTCTCTACTTATGTTCACCCATCCCTACCTCACCGAGCTGCCCCCACAACCCTCCTTATCTGCAGCTCCCCTTACACCTACCCCCAGTCCTGAAGAAGGGTTACACCCAAAACACTGACTTCCCCACCTGCTGATGCTACCTGGCTTGCTGTGTTCTTGCAGCCTCCTGCTTGTCTACATTGGACTCAAGCTTATACAGCCTTTCTTCACAGATGCAATGCTCAATCATCCTGGTGAATCTCCTTTGCACCCTCTCTAGTGCATTAATCCTTCCTTTAGTGAGGTGACCACAATGCTCCAGCTACAGCCTAACCAAACTACTGAACAGTTCCAACATGATCTCCCTGCCATTAAAATCTATGCCATAACTGATAAAGGCAAACATCCCATATGCCTTGCCGAATCAAGTAACAGGTCTTGCTGCCTTCAGAGAGACCTGTGGACAAGCAACCAAGATCCCTCTGTTCCCCTAAGTTTCCTATTGTCTTGCTGTTCATTGAACTACTCGCTGATCTTGTTTCTCCTGCCAAGGTACATCACCTCAAATTTATTGGGTTAAATTCTATCGACCAATATTCTGCCTATCTGACAAATTCACTTATGTTCTCCTATAACGTAAAACATTCATACTGTCAATCACTGAACCAATCTTTCTATCATTCACAAACTTACTCATCACTCCCTACGTTCTCACCTATAGCTTTTGAGTATCACAAACAATAAGGGACCATGCACTGATCTCTGTAGTATACTCCAGGATACAAGTCAGAGTTTTGTACCACAAACATCTCCTGCAAATAGGCTAACTTTGGATCCAAACTACTAAGTTACCCTGGATCCCATGAGCTTTTACCTTCTTTATCAGTTTACCATGTGGAACCTTGTCAAAAGTCTTGCTGAATTCCATAAAAGCTTTATCAAATATCCTGTCCTCACCTCAACACTTGGCCAACTTCTCAAAAAGCTTCACTAGATTTGTTGGGCCTGACTTCTCTCTGACAAAGCTATGCTGACTACCCCTGATTAAACTCGCTTCTCTAAATGGAGGTGAATCTTCTCCTTCACTATTTTCTCCATTAGTTTACCAACCAGCAACATCTGACCTCATAACCCCCACTCAATTATTACCATCAAGCCAGGGGATCAACTCTACTTCAAATGTAGAATGCAGGAGAGCATATCAGGATCAGCAACTGGTATATCTAAAAATAAATAACCTGGCGAAATTAACAAACAGAACTACTTGTTGCCAAATAGCATAAGTAGAAAATGGTAGAGTTAAGTGAACCCACAACTAAACAGATCAAATCTAAGCTCTAGTCCTGCCATATCCAGTCTGGAATGGTGGTGGACAATTAAACAACTCACTGGAGGAGACTCCCATCATTGAGAATGGGAATTTTTATGAAGAGCCCAAGACAATAGTGCAAAAGCTAAGACTGAAGCATTTGCAGCCATCTTCAGCCAGAAGTGATGATCCATCTTGACCTCCTACAGTGGTCCCCAGATACCAGTCTTCAGCCAATTTGATTCATTTCATGCAAAGACTATGGGCCCTGACAACATTCTGGCAATAGTAATGAAGAGTGCACTCCGGAACTTGCTGCTCCCTTGGCTGAATTCTTCCTGTACAGCCATAACACTGGCATCTACCTGACAATTTGGAAAATAGGGCGAAAGTGAGCACTGCAGATGCTGGAGATTAGAGTCAAGGCTGGAGTGGTACTGGAAAAGCACAGCAGGCAGCATCCCAGGTGCAGGAAAATCGATGAAGGGCTTTTGCCAATTATGTCCCATCTGTCGAAGCTTGATCATCAGTAATGTGATGGAAAGTATCACCAAGAGCTTTTAAGCAGCACCAGCTGAGCAATAGCCTGCTCAGTGACACCCAATTTGGTTTCCACCAAGGCTCCTGATCTCATTACAGCCTTGGTTCAAACATGGACAGAATAGCTGAATTCCAGAGGTGAGGTGAAAGTTACAGTCCTTGACATCAAGGCTGCAATCAATAGTGAACCATCACTGACCAAAGCTAGATTTACTAGCTAGGATATAGGGGCAAACTCTCTAGTGGTTGGAGTCATACATGGCACACATGGAAGACATCGTGGTTGTTGGAGGTCAGTCATGTCAGCTCCAGGACATCTCAGCAGGAGTTCCTCAGGGTCGTGTCCGAGGCCGAACCATCTCCAGCTGCTTCATCAACAACCTTCCCTCCATCATAAGGTCAGATGTGGGGATGTTCGCTGATGATTGCACAATGTTCAGCAGCATTGAAGTGATTTGTTTTCAAATTCAACAAGATCTGGACAATACCCAAGCTAGGGCTGACAAGTGACAATTAACATTCACACCATACAAATGCCAGGCCATGACTATCTCAAATAAGAAATAATCTAATCAATGCCCTTGACATTCAACAGTGTTATCACGACTGAATAGCCCACTAGAAATATCCTGGGCGTTTCCAATGACCAGAAACTCAACTGAACCTGCCA
Source organism: Chiloscyllium plagiosum (assembly GCF_037043375.1). Classification (NCBI taxonomy): domain Eukaryota; kingdom Metazoa; phylum Chordata; class Chondrichthyes; order Orectolobiformes; family Hemiscylliidae; genus Chiloscyllium; species Chiloscyllium plagiosum. The sequence continues at coordinate 72,783,424 of NW_028270150.1, read as the reverse complement.
CATAAACACAGTGGCTACAAGATGCGGTCAGAAGCTAGGGATACAGTGGAGAGTAACTCACTCCCCAAAATCTGTTCATCATCTACAAAGCACAAGTCAGGAGTGTGACAGAATACTCTTCAAATGCCAGGATGGGTGCACCTTAAGCACCACTCAAGAAGCTTGACACCACCAAGAAAAAGCAGCTGCTTGATTGAGATCTCATCCACAAGCATCCACTTCCTCCACTATCGGCATTCAGTAGCAGCAGCAGTGTGTGCTATCTACAAAATCCACTGCAGAAATTCATTGAAGATCCTTCGACACCATCTTACAAACCCACAATCATTACCATCTAGAAGAACAAGGGCAGCAGATACATGGGACAACTATCACCTGCAAGCTTCCGTCCAAGCCACTCACCATCTTGACTTAACAACATATCACTTACTTCACTGCTGCTGGATCAAAATCCTGGAAATTTCCTCCTATATTGTGGGTCAATCCAAAGCAGATGGACTACAGCAGTTCAAGGTAGCTCATATGACCTTCTCAAGGGCAACTAGAGACAGGCAATAAATGCTGACCAGCTATATTCACCCCAGGAATGAATTTAAAAGTATATAAAAACCACTGCTGCTATACTCACTGGTTGATCGTTTCCTACCAAACCTAACAAACTTTTTGTAAAATGGAACACATTAGCTGTCCTCCAATCCTCTGGCTCCTCTCATGACCAAAGATAATTTTAAAATTTAGGTCAGGACCCTGTAATTTCCTTCCTCATCACCAACTCATCTAACCTGGGGTTTTGTCTACTTAAATCCACTAATATCTCCAATACCTCCTTGCTTCTTAGAACAATCGGCACAAGTTTACGGTCCAACTTTTCAAACTCTGATCTTGCAGAAGACAGATGTGAAGTATTCATTTAATACTCAACCAAAGTTCTTCAGATTAATGCACATTGTCCCCTTGGTCCCGAAAAGGCCCTACTCTTTCCATAATTATTCTCTTCCCCTTGATATATTTGTAGAATATCACGGGGTTCTGTCTGATCATGCTCATCAGCATTTTCTCATACCTTTCTTTGCTTCCTTAATTGCTTTCTTTAGATACCCTCCTGCACTTCCTATATTTCTCTAGGGCCTCCATCGTCTTGCTCCCTTTTTAAATGTTATAGTTTCTTTTCCTTTGCATTCAGTCCTGACCATTCCGAGACATCCATGGTTCTCTGGGTTTGTTGCTTCAACAGTTTACCCTAAAGGAAACATGTTGGGGGCAGCACGGTGGCTCAGTGGTTAGCACTGCTGCCTCACAGCACCAGGGACCGGGTTCGATTCCAGCCTCGGGCGACTGTCTGTGTGGAGTTTGCACATTCTCCCCGCGTCTGCGTGGGTTTCCTCCAGGTACCCCGGTTTCCTCCCACAATCCAAAGATGTGCAGGTCAGGTGAATTAGCTATGCTAAATTGCCTATAGTACTAGGCACATTAGTTAGGGGTAAATGTAGGGTAGCGGAATGGATCTGGATGGGTTACTCTTTGGAGGGTCGGTATGGACTTGTTGGGCTGGATGGCCTGTTTCCATACTGTGGGGAATCTAATCTAATCTAATCTGTATGCCCCCATACCATGTTACCATGCTGAACACCTCCCATTGTTCTACCATACATTTACCCTCAAGTAGCAGTTCCAAATCTAATTGGGCAGATCTTGCCTTATTTGAATAAAATATACATAATCTCAATCCAAAACCCTTTTTGCAAGTCATCTTTCTCCTTTTCCATAATGAGCTGAAAACATACAGTGATGTGGTCACTATCTCTAAAATGCCTCCCTGCTATCATCTCAAACACCTGTCCGATTTCATTCCAGAATGAGATCCAACACTGCACCATCACTCGTAGGGTCATTGACACATAAAAAGCTCTCATGTACATCTGAAGAAATTTAGCCATCAAAACCCTTTATCGTAAGATTGGCCCAATTAACGTTTGGGTAACTTAAAATCTCTTGCTGTACTATTTTTACATACCTTAGTGAATTGACTACATATTGCTCCTTAATTGTCCACTGGCCATTTGGGGCCCTATATTATATTCCTAACAGTGTAACTACGCCCTTTATATTCTTAAGTTCTACCCACAAATCATTTGATGACGTTTCCAAGCTATCATTCCTCCATACCGCAGTAACTGACTCCTGAACTAATCACTGCCTTCAATGCTACCTCCACTTTTGCACTCCCCCCTGACCTGCCTGAAAATTCTACACCCCAAATGTTAAATTGCAAATCTTGGCCCTTCCTCAAGCACACCTGTGACAGCAATAATATAACACTTTGACATTTCAATCCATATCTTTAACTTACCTGCCTAAATTTGAATAGTCCTAGAATTAAGATACAGGCCATTCAGTCTTTCCTACTCCCTTGATATAACTATAGCTGAACTCACTATACAAATCAAATATGCAAAAGAATCACATTAGCTTAGATAACACTGAGAAAAAGAATCTTCGTACTGAAATCCAGGTAGCACAAGAAATCTGTATATTCCCTTGGCCCCTAATTTGCCTGTCTCACAGGCTATTTATGTGACATCCAGTTCTGAATAAAGCACACCTATTTATAATTTAGCATTTGGAAGACAGAAGCTTTCACCAACATGCTTCTTCATAAACTTAATTTCCCGCTTTCCGTCTGAGGTTAAACCAGACTATTTGTGACCTCAAGGCCTGATTTCACAAATGTGAACTTCTAATCCCATAACCTTCCAATTTGATTATATTTCTTTGTCATGAGGAATTGGCACTGTGTGGTTCAGAGATGAATTCTAACCAAATGTCATATTCTCCCTCCTGAATTTTCAGTTTCCTTCTAACATTTGAAAGGTCCTCATATAATCAAACAGGCAGACAGCTCTGGAAGTGAGTCTGCAGACCAGACATCCTGTAATAATCAGGACACGTATTGGTAAACAACTGAGTAGATCACGAACGCAAGCCATGCTTCAACAATGGTCAATCACCTGCAAGCAAATTCTGATTTGGAGGTTTAATGAGTCATTGAATCATGTACATGAACACTACTGCAGGCACATTGGTGGTGGAATTAAATTTTGACTTGTTCTTTATCGAAAGTGGGCAGGTTTTGGGCAGTAAGGATGTGAATTATTTGCTGTCAAGTTCCAAATCTGTTCTTGAATGCAGAGCACTTTCTGGTCAATAGGTCTCCCCCTACCATGAAAAATATATTGATCTATGTGCCTATCTGACAAGGATTGAAGCATTCAAGACGACAACTCACTCTCTCTACATTCTCAGAGGTAATTAGGGATGGGTTTAAACATTGGATTTTTCTAATGTCTTCACACAAAAATACAAAATGCCACCTTTTCCTGATTCATTTACCTGTGTCAAACCTACTTTACAAATCCTTGGCTCTCCCTTCAGATTCAGCAGTCCCCTACTCATATCTTAATTTTAATACTATTTGGAAATTAGGCCAGTTACAAGCAAATTGTTAATGCAAATTTTTAAAAAAGTTATGAAAGATTCAACCCTAACCTTATTGCAAGATGACCCAGTTAACTGGCGTTTGGGCTTTTCCTAATTGCAAATTTTAATTTTTCTATTTATCTTTGGCAGATTCTCAACATAAAAGAAAACATTTCTACCACTCAGAAAAGTTGCTATTCATCTTGGTGAATGCTTAGTTGTTGAAGTTACGGGGGAGAGCAGCAGGATTTCATGCATATACACAATTAATTTCTCCTATTCCATACCATAATCAGAAAGGGATACACAGAAGGAAGGAAGGAGCAAGAAACAACAATAGCTCAAACAATGAAGTACAGCAAATATGTGACTTTCTTACCTTTATAGCTTTGATGGCAGCTTTAGTAATAAGAATCATCTTTGCCCTAGAAATTGGTGGCTTTAGTTCCATCAGTGAAAAGAGCTGAAATGCACAAAAAAAAAGCACAATTAGTATTTGTTGTTTTAAGCTCAAGTTTCTTTTAAGTTATCCTAGGATATGGTATACATTGACATTAGTGTCATACTGTATGGCCACTGTTTCCACTGGCTAGAATTCATAAGCTAACAAAAACCAACAAATATAGTTCAAATTTCACAAAATTTCTACGTCAGCTTTCCCATATTGCTTAAATCATCTCAGGTATACAAGAAACAGCATTTTCTATAAACTTAACTTTAGATTCACCAGGATGTTACCTGGGATGCAGTGCTTTAGCTATAAAGAGAGGTTGAGTAAGTTCTTGGCTTTTCTTCTTTGGAGCAGAGAAGATCGAGAATGGACCTGATGGAGCTGTGTAAGATTTTGAGGGGTATGGGCAGGATGTACAGAAAACAGTTGCTTTCCTTCGTTGAAGAGTCAATAACAAGGAAGCACATTTTAAGATGAAAGGCAGGAGACTGAAAGGGAGTTGAGTAAAAACATTTCAATCGAGAGTGTTGGAGATCTGGAATGCAGTTCCTGCTAAATTAGTAGAGACGAGCAACCTCATCATTTTTAAAAAGTGCTTGGTTGAGCACTTGAAAGGTCATAATATTCAAAGCTGTGGGCCAATTGCTGGAAAATCAGATGAGTGTAGTGTTCACACAGTTTTGTCCAAAGGGCCTTGTCTAAGGTCTATGATTCGATCCATTACTTTAGTTGCAGAACAGTACCATTACCTCTGGTAAGTCTTTAAATCAAGCAGCAGTTAAGAAAGGTTGGTATTAACTTCCTACTTAACACTCACCGATTGACCATGAAAGTCTATTGCCATGTTTGCAAGAATATTACTTTTTTTCACGAGGTGTTAGTTTAGATTAGATTCATGAGTGTAGAACAGGCCCTTCGGCCCAACAACTCCACACCAAACTTCTGAAGACTAACCCACCAAGACCCATTTCCCTCTGACTAATGCACCTAATACTATGGGAAATTTAGCATGGCCAATTCACCAGACCTACACATCTTTTGGACTGTGGGAGGAAACCCACACAGACACAGGAGAATGTGCAAACTTCAACACAGACAGTCACCTGAGGCTGGAATCGAACCTGGATCTCTGGTGCTATGAGACAGCAATGCTAACCACTGAGCCACCGTGCCGCCCCAAAAGCTTAAGGATTATGAATCTGCCGGCTAGTAACAACAGGCTAGGAGTTCACAAGCAGTTTGTGAAGTTGATAATCAGTCACAGCTCTGATACTTAATTGAATGGAATTTAAAACATTTGCAAAAGCAGGCCAATGAATAGGGTTCACATAGCTTGTTGATAGGACAACCATTTTTCTAATGAAGATATCTCAATAAGGTTGACACTTTTAAAATTAATTTATGTAACTGAATACTATGTTTAATAAATTATGTACCCCATCAAACATTTAGGAAAGAATATTCAAATTCTCTGTTCACAACTATTGCAAGAAAAATCTAACTAATCAACTGTTTTATTAGCAAACTGTTTCAATTTTGGCTACAAAATCAGCACAACTTAACTGCAGGTAAGTTCATCTAGAAAAATGAAAAGAAAAATTAATTGGGTGAAACTTGGAACTTTTATTTAAATTCCATAAATAAAATGTTATGTTTGCTTACAGAAAAAACTACTCTATTCTCAAATTATTAATCTAAGGTAAGCCTAACACACAAATGATTCAATCATCAACAACTATCTAAATCTAGACTACCGAATAGCAGCAAATCTGAAACAAAATACAACACAAACATCTACATGTATACACGTACATCTAAAACAGTTTTATATTCCAATGCTGTTATGCAATGCGTAAATGTAGTTAATTGAAAAGCATGTGCAGATTTTTATTACTTTCCTCAGATCAGAGCAGGCAAAATAGCCAATCACAAACTTGTTCCAACATTTTCAACAACAAACCTGTTGTCATCAATCAAGTGAAGCAGTTATGATGAAATTTGCCAACGCTTGTCTCTCAGTAAAGAGGAATTGTAGCACTCTAATTGATGCCCCAGATGAAATCAGTGAATGATAACATTTATTAGCCCAAGCCATGACCTGTTAAATCTGATACTCCCCCAACAGCCCCCCCCCCCCCTCCCCACAACTGTACTGGCTGGTCCTGTTACTTGAGAATCTGCAGAGTTCAACATTCTACTCTATCATATAAAAATACTGTGCATTCCTTTTTATGCTTAATACTGGTATTTTGATAAGGAATTGATTTGCTGCACTATTAAAATGAGAGATTCACACTGCTTGGAATACTTGAATATTTTTAATATAAATTGTTGGTAAAATGAAAGACAGTCGTCATATTCTTCTTACTCAAACTAACTCTAAGACTTAGAAAACAGTCGCAAGATTTACTGGAGTAAGACAAAGTGCATCACTTGACTCACCCCTTTAAGGTCACTGCTCAGGTACGATCTGCAAGGAAGCAGATTAACAAGGCCAAGATTTTAAATCAATAAGGCCTGGTTCTCAAAATCAGGAGAATTATTTTCCCATTGTTTTATAATATTTTGACACCCATTTTAAAAGACATTGCACAAGGAGTCAATACCATATCATCTTCAAATGAAACAGGGTTACAGACTAGGGATTGCAGATGTAATTCAGACATCACTTTATGTCTTCATTACAAACTGCTAATTATCCACATTTATAATTATTGTATATTTACGATACTTCAACTTCATCTTGCTTTTTTTTTGTAGGGAGGGGAGTGGCAAGGAAAGGTAATCCAATGACAAATTCAAATGGGAAGCAGTTTCATTAGAAACAAGTGAGTTGGAATAAAAACTTTTCGTAATCATAGTAGGCACAGACATTAACAATGCCTGTCATCTTGCCCACGAAACCTGAAGGCACTGTGTAAGTGGGTGGAGTGCTTCAGAAATTAGTCAAATATTAGCTCAAGAGAAAGAAGCAAACATTGGCTCTATTGGCACAAGACTTCATTAACAATGTCAATCACTGTTGCTACTTACAAAGTATATGTTTGAATTGAGCATTGGAACTAAAGTTTTCCAAATTTGGAGAAGATATCAAGAGCGACTGCGAGTAACAGGAAACAAAGGTATCAAATCCAGATGAATTAGATTAGATCAGGAAGATGGACTAGCTGGTTGCAAATACCATTCAACGTGTAGAATGATGGAGAAAGTGTTTGTATGGCCACAAAGAAGGGTTAAGAAAAACGATGTGAAATGGAGAATTTCGCTTAAATGGCAAACATTTATAATTCAGGTCACATTATGATGAAAAAGACTTCCACTGGTTCCTAAGATAATAGTTGGGGGTTAGACAACTGAATTGTAAGAAGCTGCAGAAACTAGGGTTATTACACGGAAAGTCTTCAGATCTTCTGAAAACTATAATGGATTCTCCAAGATGAACATGATATCCGACAAATAAATGACACAGGCTAAAACCCAAAACAGGAAAGGATTTTGCTTTCAGCATTACCAAGAATAATTTACCATAAAGATGTATGGCAATGAAACTGGTGTTTCCTATGACCCATTTTTCATCATTTAAAAAGTGCTAAGTGAACACACATTTAATCCTGTTTTATAAGACTTGAAAAAATCCATGTCTGCAACAGGTGTCATTTAGCGTACTCTTATTTACGTGTAAATAAACTGATACTGGATGAGATAAATGGGGATCAGAAATACCTTTCTAAACATTTTAAAAATAAAATTTTGCTTTGGACATATTACTAATATAACTAATATAATGGCAAGGATTGTCAGTTAGCATAATCCTATCCACCTGAAAACAAAACAGATACTGGATACGTGAAATGAGAAACAAAAATAACTCAAAAATTTGCTTTGGGCATATTGCCAATGTAACTAATTACTGATCAGATAGTCAATGGACTTAAGTGCATGCTTAAATAACATTGTTTTGTGATAAACCTGCATAATATGCAATGTTTCTGAATTTCCACAGCAGAGACAAAGGGAAAAGCTATTTTTTCTTTAATGTTATTCACTTGATATACAGTTAAATATGCTTAGAGATTAAATTCCAACCATGCAAATGCTGTTAGAAAAACCTAGACTTTATTAAATGGGAATACATTGTCTAATTTAAACAAATTTAATTAAGTTTTACAAAATAATCTGTTCTGAAGAGGAGGTGTAGCAGGTTTAAGCCTCAACAATATTTTCACTGTTCAATACGTTCAGGCAGAGAAACTGAAATGCAATTTCAGAACTAATCTTCAAGACAATTGTTAAATGTGGATCAAGGCATATGAAAACGTACAGTAATTTTAAGAGAGCACTGTGCCATTGATCAATATATATTCATGAAAATAAATGTTTCATAGAGAGCTAATTTATGCAATAAAAATCTTTATTTTGCCCATATTGCTGAAAATGTTCAGTTATGGAAATTAAATGAAGCAGATATATTCAAAATGTGGAATATCAGAAGACTTTATTAAAACTCCACATTATATGACATTAATGCAATACTAAAACTACAGGACACCAGTCACGTGGAAAATTAAACCTGCCAAGTGTGCATATTTGACAACAAACATCCAAGAGTTGTGACAAGCTCTGCGTCAAATCGAAAAGAAAAATAAGGTTGCTTATATTTTTCTATTTTATAGTAGATTATGAAATACAAATATGGCTTTGATTTATGCTGCATCTTATTTACTCATTTAATTAGGTCAAATCTTCTGGTATGCATTGGTTCCACTTTTCTCCATCACGATGTCTAGTCAAATACCATGTAGCTCTGGATGTATAAGCAGTATCCTTGGGTGCAGACTTGCAGGACAAATCCACTGTGGTGAAAGTCTTAAAAGTGATAGCATGAAGTTTAGAACACCACACCTCCGGTGCAAATTTGAAAATCATAGTTTCTTACTCATGCATATCGACTTAAGTCAATTCAGATGCACAGTTATTTTCCATCTGTGTAGTACATCTTTCCATGTGAGCTTCAGTGATTTATGTAAATTTATTTATTTTTACAAATCCATTTCATTCCACCTTATGTCCGTTGCTCAAGAAAACCAAGTGAATTAGATCCATGATATTACAGATAGAGCAAGTAGACCTTTCTACTTCACATCATTGAATGTATGGACATGCAAACAGAATATTAGGCTTTTATACATGGAAGCTTGGAGTACAGAAGAAAATGGCTCAGCCTCAATTAAAATTCTAGGGTATTGGACAGATGTAATGATGATTCATGAAAATGATTTCAGGGATGAGAAACTTTAGATAAGGTCAGATTAATGAAGTTGGCCTGAAGGGTTTTGGGTGTGGGTGTGGATGCGAGATCTCAAGGGGACAAAACTGCTGTTGAAAAAATCAAGAACCAGAGGGTACAAATTTAAAGATTCAAGAGAGAAAAGATCAAAAACATTCATGCAGTGAGCAGTCAAGATCTATGATGCAAGATCTCAGAATACGGTAAAGTGAGGTAGAATTGTGGCATCCGAATGTGAATTAGATAATTATGACAAAAATATTTTCATGGAGATGGGGAGTCACATCAATCACAACCAAAGTGACAAACCAAAAAGCGATTTACTGCAATGAGATGAGAAATGTCATGCTTGGATGAGCAGCGTTCTTTGCTGGAAACCTTTTATGCTCCCCAAGAGCAATGAATGTCTCTCAAAAGGGTTTACATTCTAATTTTTGACTTTGGTGCTCAAAATCAAAAGAATAACAAAGGTAAAATTCTTTAAAATCCCTCCGTACCAGTGAATGTTTAATATTAAAAATATTGAAGTGTTTCAGAAAATTTCATATCGATTTTCAAATTGAAGAAATAATTATATTAACCATTTGAAAATGGGAAACACCATGGTTGTTGATTCTATTAATCTAACAGAAATATCCATCCCTTCAATTGTTCTAATTGTAGTAAATTGTATTTGTTACAAATTAAGCCATTTGGTAGGCAAAAAACCCCTAAATTTCCAGACTTACTGTGTGACCAGGAAGCGCTCTAACTCGAGTGGCTATTAGAATCATGTCCAATAATTGACGGTGATGTTCAAAGGCATTGTTCATTTCCTCAGGTACTTGACAATGGATACAGCATCATTGGTCAATGTAAAGTAGTTTATGACAAACAGCAAAGAGGTTTTTATGGTTTTACTTTTATAGTAAATAATTTTAAACTCTGCCACTCAATTTCCTGCCTTACCTATGAGAAAATAAATGCTAGTATGCTCTCCATATGTCCTGCCAACACTCATGTCTCTTAATCAAGATGGCTTTTTTCAAGTAAAGACAGTTGAGGCTGAATTCACAGCTGTAATTTGCATAGCCTACAGACATGCAGAATGGCAAACAGAAATTTTGCTTTTATTTGGTTGAGGGACACAAGCCAGTTGCACAGCTTCCAAAAGATCGAGGAGCACCTCATCTTGTATAGCTTAAAACCACTCAGTCACACATTAAAAGTGCAGAAATGGTGATGATTCAGTTCAATTAAATTAAATCTGTTCAGGAGCTTTCAAAGTAGTGACAGTCATCTTTTTCGAGATTGAGAAACTCAAAATACCCTACAACCTACTTAAGTAAAACCATATTATGAAGCTGTGGAAGTTACCAGTTGAATGTTTAACTTAATTTCCATATACTTTCAGATTAAATTAACAAGTGCTGACGTTATAATGAAGGAGCTAGCCACAAACTGGGCCAGAGTATGAAAAGTAGCCCATTCCAATTCTTCAAGGGTGCAAGATTAAAACAGACTGAAAAATGTGAAATATAAGCACAAATAAGGTAAAGTTGCTGGATGGCAGAATTGAGAACTTTAGTGCCTGACATGGTGGCTATACATAACCCGTAATAAAGCATACTACTCACTGCAAACTGCTATGAAGGTGAAGTTTTGAACTGGCATGGTCAAAAAGTATCAGTACATCTCTGAATAGTCACCAGACTAGTCATGCAGCAGTCTAATGTGCTTGGCACTGATGGAACAGTTCAAATAAATGTGAAACATAGATGTAGCATTAGTAATAGTGACAATGAAACCATTAATTGTGTATAAAAAAACCAGGTTCACAAATGTCCTTTAGGGAGGGAAATCTATTGCTGTTATCTTGCCAGGCTTGTGTGACTTCAAACCTACAAGGTGGTTGGCTCTTAATGGCCCTCTGAAATGGCCTATCAAGTCACTCAGGTCAAGAGCAATCAGGATGGGCAACAAATGTTGTCCTTGCCAGCAACATCCATATCCCTTGAAAACTATACACAAAATAGAATGGGAAATTAAACAGAAAAACTGGATTCAGCTCTTGGCGAGTGTGTTAATTACTCATCTGTGGCCATTCTACAAGCTGTGTCAAACATAGAAACAGACATATTTTGTCACTTTAGAGCATTGACTTTCTCATGGCGTGAGGAGCACAAGACTAGTCAATCTAAGTTCCAAATGAACTTTTCACTTTTGGCATTCTTAACAGTTAAGTAAGAGGATGTGCCATTTCATCAGCAAAGCCACATTATCAACAATCCCTGTATGATCAGCTGCTAAGATGAATGTATGCATTCTGACATGTTTCTTTAAAAGCACAAGACCAAAATGCTGTAAAAATACCTTCTGGTATCACAGGATATATTCTTTAAGAGGTGAAGGTATACAGTAATTTCCCAGCTCAAATGGCAACAAACGACCAATGAAACGTTATACTTCCTTTATTTGCATTTCATTTTCAAATAATAGTGCTGCAATTAAATTGTATGTGCTATATGTAATGAACCCATTTCAAAATATACACACCTTTAACCTGTGTGTCAAAATCTCCCATTAATTCTTATGGGGCATATCAATGAATGCTATCCATTGCACAATGTTGAAAATTTAGTAGTGTAGTATCTTGCAAGTGTTGCCTTCTTTCTCCCATCCACAATTCAAAATGATGTCATGTTGGTGCATTCAAGATCACTTACAAGGGACTAAAACCATTAAGATTAGAATTCTGTCAGAACTGTTCATATCAGTATCTTTCTAATAAGTTGTATATAAATCTTTCTTACTTGCAACATCAACCTCAGAATATCAGAATGCGTCTAATGCTACTTCATTTGAGGATCCGTGGAGACAAAGAGAATTAATGTTTCAGGGCAATGGTCTTCTTTCTAATCATTGACTTGAAACTTGAACTGCTTCTCTATCCATAAATGCTGGCAACCCTGTTGAGAATTTTCTGTTTTTAATCCGTATTTATGGCATTTTACTTTTGTATCTACAAATCTTGCAGCTGTCATCATAACAGCTTCAGAAATCTGTGAATATAGGTCTAGTAAATATTAACAGTTTGGGTGTAGATGGTTATGATCGGAATATATTTGGTTTTGCAGCCTATGTTTGTTTGCATTAGTAGCAACTTGTGCACACAAGTTAAAAATGTAACGAGGACTCAGCCCGTTTTCCCACTTCTGATGAAGAAATATTCTTTTATTCAAAGCACAATTTCCTTCATTCAGGTAGTGTGACTACACAAATAAGGATGCAAATGGGGTGTGACATTAGATCTCAAGTGTCAGGTGAAAAACTACAGAATGGTTATCTAAATGTCTGGTCTACAAATATAGAAGATGTGCAGATATTCAGCTTGTCTACATTCAAAACAGAAAGCATGCATTCAAACAATGTTTCATTTAGCAAAGTATGGAGTGCTCTGACTTGTAACTCTTCTTCAAACCAGTTAATATATTCACCAGCAGAATCATAAAGATGTGATATGCACATGATTGCATTTAAGTTCAAAAGGATAACCAAAATTGAACAAAATGGAACACAAACAGTTTGTGACATCCTATTTTTATAAAAAAATATTGACTTCAACACCAACCAAATCAGTCAGTTGAGCACGAATTTTCAAAAGATCATCTGGTGCATGTAAAGATGTTTTTTCCTCCTTTGGCCAGATCATAATTTCCTTATTTAGCTAGAAATCAATGGACAGTCAGTACAATTGTAAGTAATCCCGTTAATAGGTTGAGATAACACAATACCACAACAAAATTGAAGACTAAATGGTTTCTAATCACCCTAAATCAAAAAACAAGTGTCAATCGCTCAGCTGTATTAATTTCTCACTGACGGTACTGTGGATAATTTGTATTCCAGGTTTACGTTAAGATATTTATACAAAGGATTGCTAATAATTGCCTGTTCCTTTTAAGTTAATCTCAAATGCTACTGCCTGAATTTATTTTGGACCAAATTCAGAGTTATTTAGTGTTTAATTCAAATGAGTGATTGATTCACACATGAAGTAATTTTTATGCTAAAAATGACTGTATAGACATAGACAGAAGTCACAAAATTAATCCCAAATATTCCTGTAAGACACTTATAATAAATGGTATATAGATGCTGCTAATGAAGATTAAGATATTGTATAAATCTTGTTTTAAAAGACAGCTCTGAATGATTCCTACCAATGTCACAACAGGGCTAATTTCTATTCCTCACCTGAAAAAAGTGAACTGTAATCGCATAATTTAAAATGGCTGATGCAACACTTGTGTATTGCGAAGATGTATCATTAAGATTGCTAGTGTTGCTTATTTTGCTAAGATCTGCAGGGAACATAAGGCTATCACCATTTTTTTCAATTTAATAATCAGAATGCACAATATTAAAAGCACTTGATGGATGCACTTGCAAAATCATTATAGAATTTTAAACAAGAAACTCTAGAACTAATTGTAAAGATAAATTAAAAGTGTTTACAACCTGGTACTAATAACTGGTTGAATATACCATGACTGGCTCTGCACTCGCACTTTCTTTTAAAAACAATAAACTATGTTGCATTACTAAACCAACTAGAGTGCCATGTAAGTGAATAAAAATAGTAACCCAATAAATATGATTTGACGTTGAAACACCTTTCATATCAAAGTTAATGTGTGTGGGCTCCTCACACCTGAATTTATGATAGCAAACTTCAATTAGAACCATCCCTTACACCTGAACTAAGACTGCTTAATTCCCAAAGGTATTCAACGAACTTTGCATGTAATAAGACATACCTTTTTAGCACAACTGCTTCAAAGTATACTGCATCTTCAGTAGATAGTTATAATAAAGACAGCAGATTCATTTTAATATTTTTATTTTAAACCAAATTATACATTATCATGCAAAGTACGACCATATAAACATTTACAGCTGTTTCAGGAAACCAACAAAGCCATGGACAACACATGAGTACATGACTTTGTAATAATTTTACATTTGTTTATTCTAAAAGAGTCTATTCTCTGAAACATGCTTTTGATGCTCATCCAGCTGAGTTCATATTGGCAAAATTCACAGCGAAGAAGGTCCCTTCATCCAGACAGTCAATCCAAGGCACCCTAGAGCCTAAATTAACCAGTGTCACCACGTTCTTCACACTTCAGTTGCCAATTAACAGCAATATAATGTCTAAACTATACAAAATATCAGCAAAACAGCAAACATACAATTAAAAACAATTCTCAAAACAAGTTCAAGACCCTTGTGCAGTACCTTTTATTTATTGTTTGTTAATTATATTTTTAAGATGTGCAAAATTTATAAAAACAATATTAATTTGGCCAGTAGCGCTTTCTTAAATTTCAAAATCCATGTTGCATAACATTTGTGATTTTTACAAAATATTTTCAGTTAAATATTTTTTCAAATTTTGTCTTAACTGTGAAGGGAAACAACAGGCAGACAGCAGTATTATTATTGCTTTTTCAGCAAAATTCTTCCTCAACCTTGCAAACAAATGTGGTTTGGAAAATGTTGGCATAATCAAACATCAATGCATCACATAGCCCAGGCAAATGGACACTGATAGAATAAGCACAGTCATTTTCTAAAATCGATTGTTACAAACAGAAATCTGATGGCAAAAAGAAGCTTAAGGATTAACTACCAGCTAAGGAATGCAACTTTGCCTGGCAACAAACTGCAAAATATCAAGCACATGATAAAGTATCATATAATTTAAAAGATTTCAAAGTATAGTATTAATTACTTCATGTCAACACCTTGATTAGTTGAAGGTTGCTGGTAACCAATTAATCACCTAAATACTAGTGCAGTCAATCATACCAGTTATATTTATAATTTTCAATCAGGAAGCGGAATATTGTACCAAATAGAAGTGACATGACAAGGTGCTTGATGAAATTGCAGCAGCTGGCCAATCAGGAAGATGTTCAACAAGAGACCAATTTAAAAGAGTTATTTTATGCACAACCTTTCTTGATGAAAAAGATCCTCTTTAGTGTTAAGAAAGCTATGAGCAAAATTTTGAATAAGTTATTGCAGAGAAAGTGTCTGCTAGGCATTTAAAAGCATATGACAATATCAATGGATGACTGTGCTTTCTCAGAGAGATTGCTTAGCATATCTCAGATACAAGCATTCAGTGGAATGCAATTATTTTAAGGTAATCTGGCCTGTATGGACAGATTTACAATCTCAGCTATTCTTTCAATTTAGTAAAAAGAATATTTACTGAAAGTTACATCCCAGAAATAATCTTTTTGAATCATGCCCACATACTCAAGGGCTCCAAATCCCCATGAAAAGAAGTTGGTCATCTGAAGTGCATAGGTGAAATATTATTAATTACCAACACAGCTAAGATGGCAATATCAAAATAACATGCCAATTCAAGTAATTTGGTGAATTTAGCAATCTTTATTCACTATACATGAGGATTAATTTCAGTGATCTAAAGAAGGTACTTAGGAAAGCAATTTGGAACGGTGCTGTAACTTGTGAAGCCCTTGAGCAGCATTCTTCCTACATGTGTAGGCCTGTAGACAGGCACAAGCAGCAATGTTGGTGAAGCTAAAGTTAGAATGCACCAAAGACTACCACTGAGCCTTTTCTTTCCCTCAACGTCTAAAATGCTCGCAATGACCATGATACTTTGTCTCATTGCTCAATGATGCTTGCAGATGACACTAATCTATGTGGTGTTGTTGGAATATATCACCATATCTGAACAACTGGGGTAAAACAGAAAGACAGACATACAAAGATCTATGAATGAACATCCCAATTTATGAACTGTCAGCTTATGCTCATGGAAGAATATCAGATTAAAGGTGTAAATATTAGGGGAGAAACTAAGCAACCTCAAGTAGAAGATGGAATGTATGGAAATTGAAGACAAGCAATAGATCAGTTTTGACTGGAACAAATGAAAGAACTGTAGTGTTGTGACCAAAAATAAATAATGCTGAAGAGGAAACAACACACAAGGCAACTGTTCAGTAATTTTGTTGTAAAGTGCATAAACTTGGGCAGCGAGGGAACAATGACTCGATATGGAGATGCAGATGCCAAGCTTAGATGTGTTAATAAGAAAGGACAGAATCAGGAACAGCACACTGAAGGATCAGTGAAGATCTTGTTTGTGATATATTAACTGAAACGAATAATAAAGTGACAGACTGAATTTTTTTAAATTAAAATTAATGGCCTCAAGCAGAAAAATAAATTTTACATTAAAGATCCATGTAATAGAATAGACACAATGCATAGATAGGGAACACACCAGAAAGACTAATGCTAAGCGAAGAGGTATCTTCAAGAAGGCACAGATGAGCAGTGACTAGTAACAGCAATGCCAGTACAGTACAAGTAAAATGCCTTAACACTATTAGATTATTTGAAACATGGCATTGCCATGTTTTATTTACTTGCTTCCCATAACACTGAAGGGGCTTCTGGAATGACAATTATGAGTCCTGTGAAAACTAATAGAGGAATACCCAAGGGGAGCACCAAAAATTTAAATTTGAATCGAAGAAAGCCATTTGGAATCAAAACATGTGATTTACAAAACTATACCTCTTTGTGGCAATGCAGACAAAAAAGGTTAAATCAATCATCAGATTCAAACTAGCTCAATATTAAGGCTGTAGTTACAGCTCACAGTTAAATAAATTGTTTGATTTGATTTATTATTGTCACGTACCGAGGTACAGTGAAAAGCATTGTCTTACATGCTTTACAGACAGATCGTACTTTATGAATGCATTAGGATTACAGAAATGTGGAGGATACAATGTTACAGCTGCTGAAAAGGTGCAGAGATCAACATTTACATTAAAGAGGTCCATTCAAAAGTCTGATTAAAGTTCATTGTTTAGCTGGTATTTAATATGTAGGCTACTGTTTAGCCATCAGCAAGACCTGCAAACAAAATCTCATGAAAAAACCCACACTTAAAATGCGATAACCGAAGTGTTCATGATTTCCAATGTTTCAGACCTGTGGAACAATAAAAACCCATGTAATAAAACAGTACAACTTTAGAGGCCAAATTTCATGTTAATTTAGCCATTTAAAAATGTCATAATTCTATGCTCTGCTGGACAGGATGCGTGTGAAAATAGTCATGAGCTTGCATTCAATAATAAAGCAAGAACAAAAATAACAAATCTGACGTTCTTTTTGCATGAATTGTCAGGTACCAAACCTTAATTTTTCCCAAATTACTGAAAATGCAAATAAAACTGTTACATGTCATCATGTTTGAGTATTAGTTATTCATATTCCATTCAAATTGGCCACCTTAAGCAGAACAATACCAGTGAATTACTCAAGGCATTATAAATCAAGAATTTCTTTTATTAAAAATGTGTTTATGGGTTAAAAATCAACTATACTGCTGTGGGTCTGGAGTCACAGAGTCAGAGTCACACAGCATGGAAACAGACCCCTTGGTCCAACCAGATCACACTGACCATGTTCCCAAACTAAACAAGTCCCATCTGCCTGCACTTGGCCCATGTCCCGCCAAATCTTTCCTATTCATGAACTTATCCAAACGTCTTTTAAACATTCTAACTGTACCTGCATCCACCACTTTCTTTGGCAGTTCATTCCAAACATGAGCTGTGTAAACATTGTTGCTCCTGATGGCCTTTGTAAACCTTTCTTCTCATTCACCTTACCTATGCCCCTCATGATTTTATAAACCTCAATAAGGTCACCCCTCAGCCTCCTATGCTCTAATGAAAAACGTCCCAGTCTTTCCAGTCTATATTCAAGTATTCTATCTCAACCCTCCATTGCTGGCAACATCCTGGTAAATCTTTACTGAACCCTCTCCATTTTAATAATATCCTTCCCATAATGGAGCCACCAGAACTGGACACACTACTCCAGAAGAGGCCTCACCAACATCTCGTACAATCTCAACATGATTCCCAACTCCTGTACTCAAAGGTATGGGTAAGGAAGGTAAGCAGACTAAACACCATCTTATTCACCCTGCCTACCCTTGACACAGGTGGAATTAGCAACCTGTGACAAAATAATTATTTACTTAAAACCAGAGGCATTTCTGTTCTACAACACTACCCAGAGCTCTCTCATAATTACAAGTCCTGCCTTGTTTGTATTACCAAAATGCAATACCTCGCATTTATCCAAATTAAAATCTATCTGCCACTCAACTGAGCAAAATTTCTTTGTAATCTTAGATAACCCTCTTCACTGTTCCCTATACCAATTTTGGTATCAGCTACAAACCTCTAACCTGTATTCTCAGCCAAATCATTTACATCAATAAAAGTGGACCAGTACCGATCCCTGCAGAAGACAGTTGGTCACAGGCCTCCAGTCCGAAAAACAACTCTCCATCACCACCTTCTGTCCCCCACCATATAGCCAATTTTGTATCCAATTGGCATGCTCACCCTGAATCTCATCTAACTTTTCTATAAAAGTTAGTCCATCATGTGGAACCTTGTCAATGCCAGCACTCTACCATGCTGTCCTCATCAATCTTTTTGGCTATTTCATTACAACATGTATGCCAGACCAGTTCAGGATGGCAGATTTCCTTCCCTAAAAGACATGGTGGTCATGGTGGGATTTGAATCCATTTCCTCAATTTACTAGTTCAACAAAATTGGGTGACCACCTTCCCTTTTTCACACACTTGCTGTGGGTAGCAAATACTGGGGAAAAGCAACTTTCTGTTTGGTTGCAAAGATAGCACAATCACAATCACTTAATATATTCCTTTCTCAGGCAGCAGAGCTTCCAAAGGAAATTTAACAATAAAAGACAGAGTGGCTGATGAAGATGCAATTTACAAAGTTTAAAGGTAAAAGCCAATGTCTTGAGCATCCTTCCTGGCTCTACATATCCCACCAAATAGCATTCTAAGAACGACATTCTCCAGTGAATTCTCAAAGTAGCAAGAAATTTTCTTTCATTAAGACTATAGTAAGCATTTTATGACACCAACTGTCCTTGGGAAGATAGTAATGAATACAACAGAGCATTGAGTTTGTATTTTATACTCTCAGGAAATCAAGAGACATGAAGAGTGGGTGGGAAAATGGAGTTAAAGTCCAAGCCCTGTAAGCCACATCTGCAGTTTCTTGTAACTTTGTTATCTATTAAAAAAGGGGCAGTTAAGAGTCAACTATGTTGCTGGGTCTAGAATCATATCAGTCAAATGAAGTCTGGACACTAGATTTTCTATGCTTGGATGTGAATTTTCTTTTAATCATGATCTATTAGCTACATGATCATTACTGATGGCAGCTTTTTATTCAAGGTTTTATTCAATTAACTTAATTAAATTTTTCGAATTGCTGGATTGTGACTTGAACTGATATTTTTGAACAATTCGTAAATGGAATTAAGATTCCATGTGATTTGGTAATCCTTCGACAGATTTAAATGCCATGCTGATTTAGTGTGTTGCATCTAACCATGTCTTGCTCATCCAGTTTAAATACATCAAGTAGTCTCATAGTTTTCTCTTGTTAAGTTAATATTTAGAATCAAGACTGTTTATGTATTCCACATATATTAGGCACTGGGACAAATGAATGTCAACTGGGTATGGACACCCTCTTCAGGAAACTATGTTGAGGATTTTGATTTCCAGCTAACAGCAAATGCTGGAAATCTGCTAATGCTTTAAAAATTTACTTTCATGCTAAGGCCTTCAACAGTTCCTTTAAGGAATCTTGGTCTCATCATCAATACAGTGCCCAGTACATAATGCCCAGGCACCCACAGCTGAGAGAAACAGTACAGAACCACTGAACGTCCAGTTAATATTTTATTCTGTGTAGATGCATATCTCTTTATGGGTACAAAGTCATACTGATATTCAGTAAACCTTTTGCAACATAATTCAAAGGTTAACCCATAGCGCAGGCTACAGATCACATGCTGCTTGCTATTTGCAGGCAGGTGAATTAAAGACAGAAGGTACATGGTGGCTCCCATAGTTTGACTGTCAATATGTCTCATAAGGTGCGGAGACAAAGTTACAACACACATCATCTAAAGTTTGACATACCTAAAACTGCACAAAGTAAAGACCCAGCGTTTACTGGAGCAGATTTACTAAAGCAGGACTCGACATACCTGACAGCATGGATTACTGAGATCAAAGTAGTTAATGGCAATGGAACCATGGACTTTAGTGGCATGAGCAACTGGGGAGGGAGATTGATTGAGATTCAACCTTAGTTGAAAATCCCATTATCAAAGTGTTGTTCCACAGTGTCAGTATTATTCTTATGGTAAAATAACATAAAAAGTTGTTTTAAAGTCAGAGTTGGGAAAATAACACTGACATCAGTGAACTAAAATGGGATATACCATAAGAACTCTACAACAGCTCATAAAATCACAAACATCATGCCTGACAGTCTTGTCACTATACACAGAGATAGATGAACTAGCTTTATATATAAAGATAAATTTTGCTTAATAATAAGTGTATTCTAAATAAAAGGCAAGAACAATTAAAAATGTATTTACATTGTCAAGTTTAAAACCGAAGCTCAAGGTTTTGGTTTATTCACTCTACAAAGGCAATGAGAGAATTGGTTTTCAATTAATTAAATCTGCAGTGAATTACTACAATACTGATCTGCATGAAATTACAATAATTCATTCCAATCCAACAAAAATACTGGAGAACTTAAGAGGGATGATGCTAATCCAAATAATCACACACCAGGAAACAAGGTCAGAAATCAAACAACACCGGGTTGGATTTTTGATCTTGTCCACCCCAGACCAACTCCAGCATCTCTACATCATGACCAAGAAACAAGAGTGTGGTCCTAAGTTGCATATTTTCCTGTACTGAAAAAGGATTTCAGCACAAAGTCAGAATCATTATGGGTCATAAAGCTACACTTTTTTTGGCTGCTATAAAAAAAGTTGCAAGATTATGCCAAGAAATGCTCAAGTAAGCAAACTATAGACAGTTTCTTTCAGGTATGTTCTGATCTGATACAATGCAAGTATAACTCCCTGTCAGGAACATCTTGGATTCAAATTATTGCATTTTCACATTTTTACCTTCCAGATTCTGGCAACACTGAAAGCTACTTCAGGGTAATGCAAGCTGGCAGAGTATTTTGGTGCCTCTCCTGTTCTGCACTACCAAAACAGCATCCACAACACACACTAATATTTTATCAGCAATTGTGATACTGCCACCTAGCTATCGTCTTACTTTGAAAACAGAATCATGAACATCTAGCAATATCTCAAGAGAACTTTAAGCCTCTGAGGCAGCTCTACTCTCGTCTTGAATAGCTCCCAGCATGCTCCTTGCAAGATTTAACCTTTAAACTAAAATAAACTGAAAATATTAACAGTCAAGATCAACATGACATTTCGCAGAAGACACTGAATCAGCATAAGTGTATAAAACAGTAATCTTCTGACTATATGTTGCAATATTCACTCAACAAATAAAGGACCAATGCTGAAATGCAAAATCAGGCTCTAACAAGAAAATTTTACATGTTCTACATAAACTATTGATCCAATACATAATAAGATCTAGCAAGCAGATTCCGCTTTTCCTTTGGCACACTACATTAGCATTGTTTGTATGAACAAAGTGGAGGAAGAATTAAATTCATGCACAAAGCTATCAAATACACTAAATAAGACAAAGGACAACAAATGCTGGAGATCTGGAACAAAATCAGAAATTACTGGAGAAACTCAGCAGATAGAGCCACGGGACTCAAAACATTAATTCCGCTTTCTTCCCACAGATGCTGCCAGACCTGATCTGTCTCTTTAACAATTTTGTTTTTGTTTCAAATATATTAAACGTTTGCCTTTAATAAAAAAACAAGCACACTAGCACTCATGCAGAGTAAACATCAGCAGGTAGTAGCAGCATTTACCTGCATAATTAGTCTTCAAACCCATTGCAAGATCTTGAAATTCATCATTGGTTCAAAATGTATCTTATTATTTCATGTTAATGATGGCATTCTAAATGCCATTGTTGAAATTGGGAACAACTACCAAGGTATGGGGTGATTTCAACCCTCATGCACTTAAAAATAGAATTTTAGGAAGGGTATACTGAAGAAAAATCAATTAAAATCTGGACTCTACAGTTAGATTAAAGATTGACATTAAAGCAACAGTCTTGCCAAACAAACACACTAAGTGGACAAAATGAATCAAGGTCATATAGGATCATCTCAATCTTGTGAAAAAGATCTTTATCACACAAAGAAAATATGGAGCAGGATGTTCAGTACATGTGTTCTAAGAACTGAAGTTCTTATTAACCAATTAGGAATAGCATGCTTCTGATATGGTCACTGTATATTCTATTTGGAATAGTTGAAACTTTTCAGCCATAAATATTCAATGTGTTTTGTATTGTTAGTTGCTAGCTGTCGGAACACCTACGTGTTCTTTCTTAAGGGTATAGCAATGCTCTTCTTGTGCAAGTACTTACAAGGGATCAATAACTAGCAAGCTACATTTCCCAGCACTGCAAGATGATCAGTGAAAGTCTTAATGCCATAAAAAGTTCACACAATACACAATGGAAGACGGAATGCAAAAGCAACGTAATCATTCAAACACCATAATTTGAGGAATTATATAATTACGATACTCTGCTTAAATATCTGTACAAAAACACTTTATAGTGATGAAGAAGCCAGTCAACACCAGCACACTTCAGTGTGTAGTAAATGTTCTTAATTGCAAACAAGTGTTAATATTCTTACATAACCATAATATTGAGATTGAAGTTCCAGTAATAAACAATTCATTCCATAGCCTCTCAACCTTATTTCATTTTATCAACAAAGCTTCTCAGCTTTTCAAACTTGCCCATGGAGTATTTCGTTGCATATTTGCACATTAAGTTGACATAATCAGGTCCCTTACAAATAAGACTGCAATGTATACAATTATATGAAATATTTTCCAAGCACTTATATTCGTCATAGATCAAAGAACTGAAATGCCAGGGATGGACTTTTCTATGATATCTGTTAGGAAATAGGCACAGCCTTCCAAAGTGGGGATCAAGACCAACAGTGAGGCCATGGATTCAAGGCAATCACAACTGTTGTGGAGCTCTGACCAAATTATAACAGCTGTCCTCCCACTCGAAGAGTTGATCTTTACTTCAGTGTCTACAGGAATAGTGCCAGAAGGCCGAAGGATAGCAAATGTTGTTCCTTTATTCAAGAAGGGGAGTGAAGACAACCCTGGTAATTATAGGCCAGTGAGCCTTACTTCAGTTGTAGAAAGAAAGTGTTGGAAAAGATTATAAGAGATAGGATTGTTTTGGGGCCACTG
The DNA here is from genome assembly GCF_037043375.1 of Chiloscyllium plagiosum. Taxonomy (NCBI): domain Eukaryota; kingdom Metazoa; phylum Chordata; class Chondrichthyes; order Orectolobiformes; family Hemiscylliidae; genus Chiloscyllium; species Chiloscyllium plagiosum. The sequence continues at coordinate 72,759,830 of NW_028270150.1, read as the reverse complement.
CTGTTTGTCATTTTTATGAACGACCTGGATGAGGGTGTAGAAGGATGGGTTAGTAAATTTGAGGATGGCACGAAGGTCGGTAGAACTGTGGATAGTGCCAAAGGATGTTGTAGGTTACAGACAGACATAGATAAGTTGCAGAGCCGGGCTGAGAGGTGGCAAATAAAGTTTAATGCAGATAAGTGTGAGGTAATTCACTTTGGAAGGTGCAATAGGAATGCAGAGTACTAGACTAATGGTAAGATTCTTGGTAGCTTGGATGAACAGAGAGATCCCTGAAAGTTGCCATCCAGGGTGACAGAGTTGTTAAGAAAGCATATGGTGTGTTAGCCTTTATTAGTGGAGGGATTGAGTTTCGGAGCCATGAAGTCATGCTGCAGCTTTACAAAACTCTGCTGTGGCTGCACTTGAATGAGTCTTGCGTACAGTTCTGGTCAGCGCATTATAGGAAGGATGTATAAGCTTTGGAAAGGGTTCAGAAGAGATTTACTGGGATGTTGCCCAATATGGAGGGAAGGTCTTAAGAGGAAAGGGTGAGGGAATCGAGGCTGATTTTGTTGGAGAGAAGAAGGGTGAGAGGTGGGTTAATTGAGACACAAGATAATCAGGGGGTTAGACAGGGTGGACAGTGAGCGCCTTTTTCCTCTATGGTGATGGCTAACATGAAGGGGCATAGCTTTAAAATGAGGGGTGATAGATATAGGACAGATGTCAGATGTAGTTTCTTTACTCAGTTGTAGGGGTGTGGAACGCACTGCCTGCAGCAGTCGTAGACTTGACAACTTTAAGGACATTTAAATAGATAGTCTTATGGACGAAAATGGAATTGAATTGATTAGATGGGCTTCAGATTGGTTTCACAGGCCGGCGCAACATCAAGGGCCTGTACTGCGCTGTAATGTTCTATGTGTTCTCAATGAGGGAATGCACAATTTTGAAAACTTGAAATGGGGTCACAAAGGAAAAGCATTTGAGAAAATACTGGGTGGGTTATGCTCATCAGCTGACTACAAAACCATGCTTGGCCAGAATAGAGATAACATGCTTGCCTTCACTAGTCAGAATATTAAGTACAGGAGTTGGGACATCATGTTGTGGCTGTACAGGACACAAGTGAGACCAACAGGTCAGGCAGCATCCAAGGAGCAAGAGAATCGATGTTTCGGGCTGAGCCCTTCTTCAGGAATGAGGAAAGTGTGCCCAGCAGGCAAAGATAAAAGGTCGGGAGGAGGGCACACTTTCCTCTTTCCTGAAGAAGGGCTCATGCCCGAAACATCGATTCTCCTACTCCTTGGATGCTGCCTGACCTGCTGCGCTTTTCCAGCAACACATTTTCAGTTCTGATCTCCAGCATCTGCAGTCCTCACTTTCTACGAGTGAGACCAAGTCTGGAATACTGTGCACAATTCTTGGTGCTGTTCTATAAGAAAGATGTTGTTAAACTTAAGGGATGCAGAAAAGATTTACAAGGATGTTGCCAGTAATGGAATGTTTGAATTCGAGGGAGAGGCTGAAGAGGCTGAGGCTTTTTTCCCTCTTGGAGCACTGGAAGCTAAGGGGTGATCTTATAGAGATTTATAGAAGTATGATGGGCATGTATAGGGTGAATAGCTGTGGTCTTTTTCCTCGGTGGGGGAGTCCAAAACTATGCAGAGGTTTATGGTGAGAGGGGAGAGATTTAAAAAGGGATCTAAGGGGTAACTTCTTCATGCAGGGGATGGTGAATATATAGAATGAGCTGCCAGAGGAGGTGGTGGAGGCAGGTACAATTACACCATTTAAAAGGCATCTGGATGTGTATATGAACAGAAAGGATATAAAGGGATATGGGCCAAATGCTGGTAAATGGGACGAGGGCACATTAGGATTGCTGGTCAGCATGTACGAGTTGGAGGGAAGGGTCTGTTTCCATTTTGTACAACACAATGACTTCATAAATAACTACTATATTCAAATGAACAATGTAATGGGCCAAAATCTACACTATCTATGAGATGCATCTAGTGCTTGTTATGAGATGAAGACGACCCCACAGCTTGTCGAGTGTACATTACAGCACAGAATGTGAAATCAACATTACCTTTAAAAAGGTAAATATGGGACCAGCATAAATTTGGGCTATTTTATCATTCATTACACTAGTTTTCAGTTGGGGTCTTTCTGCCAATTTGGGAATAATTTCAGAAAACCTTTATTTTAAATTTTACAAAAATACTTCTACAAACAGTTTAAATTTTCTACAATGATGCATGTTTCCTAAATCAGACTTCCTAATTCCCTTCAGCAGCCTGCCATATACAGAATGTGGTGCAGTAACTGGAAGCCCCACCCATGACTGCTCTGCCTTGCTGCACTTCACACCAGGTGGGTATCTTTGAGCAATCAAATTTTATGATCCACGGTCTTAAATCTCATGCCACAAGGATTATGTGTAAATCTATTTGAGGTCAGTGAAAAGCAACCCCGCTATACCACTGGAAACAAAATCTGACTCACCCCAACAGAATAATTAAATGATTCATAGAAATTTCATCTTTAAATTCCTTCTTCATAGGTTCAAAGAATGGGTCTTATAAATTCCTGAAGAAATACAGACCTAAATTACAGTATATTTACATGAAATCATTTTTAAAAGGAACCCCAGACTATGTTTGAAAAAAAAGGCAGTTAAAAGAAGAATCTATTCACAAGTACCATTGACCAATCGAAAAGTGCCAATCCTCAACTTCTGACAAAATGACTACAGTAGTCAGCCTCCTCCAAAATCACAATTCAAAACACACAATACACAGGCATGAATATTCATATACAAACATGAAAAACACACAGCATAACAGTTTATCTTACAAAATACAATGCTGCTTTCACTAAGAGAACCTTTAGCTATGTTATGCTATGTTGTCTCCTCAGGATTTCAATTAGAGCTGCAGAATCAAATTGAGGTATTCCACTGATTTCAATCTGCCAACTGTTGAGGCTCCATCAGTCAAGTACCTCAATTTCAAATTGGAGGTATATAAACCAAGGCAAACTCATGGAGGAAATATTTCTGGCGATTTCAAACAAAATGTATGCAGGAAAGTTCCATGCTTGTCATGATTATCTCATTTCATTTCTTTATGCACTTGTAGGTCAGTGATATGCAAGATGACAGAAGCTTCAAAATATTATGCCACCTGCTGACAATTTTTGCTTGATTGTTTTTATCGTTTGCTGATAGTTCTTGAGTGGTGATTTTTATCCTTGTATTCAAGTTAAACAGATAATTCTGCGACCTACTCAGATGAGGTACATCAATATTTTATCAATGCAATATTAGAAATGTAACACAAAGTTTACTTTTGAAACTCAACATGCACCCACAAGATAGATTTCTTGTGAGGTAATCCTTTGAATAACACGAGGGCAAGCGAATGCTTGTAATACTGAGTACAGGCCAATTCAGAAATGGGAAATGGTATACATTAAATGGGGAGATGACAGGGAATGGCAAAGTGATATGCAATACAGTCCATTCGGGTATAACACGTGTTTGGTCAACGCGAATTGACTATGACTTGACTGACAAATTATGGAAGCTGTTTGGATAATATGAACTTTCTACTGAACAGGTATAGCAATTTTCTATAGCTATCTTCTACAGTGAAATTCTCTGTAGCATTTTCTATAGTGCGAATTGCAGAGAAACGAAACTGTTGCATTATACCAGAATGCACTGTATAGAACTTTACAAGTCAAAATCTTAAATACTGGCCCATCACAAACCTTTCAAACTGATCATGAGAAACCACCTGCAATTGGATAAATGGCACTGCCAATACCTGACAATATTTAATGAGACACTGCTAAATAAAGCTGTGTGCCACTTATTTCATGCAGTTTCAGGAGCATTTTATAACTTGTCATGTTTGTATGTAGTGTAAGTGAAAATTTTAAGATAGCTCAAATTATGATTTGTATTATTGATTATGAAAGTCATTCAGAAAGTGAAGATTTCAAGTAGATTCACTGATTTGGTTTTATGACCCTATAATCATGGGAAAAGCATGTTGGCACAAACATGCCCGATGTATGTGGTAGAACTGCACTAAGGAAACAAAACAATGAACAGGGACGGTAAAAAGGAATGTGAAACAGGTAAAAACTGAAGAGGTTTAAATCTAAAACAGGTAGTCAACAAATTATAGTAAAAATTAAATGGAAAGTAAGCTATTCCAGGTATTGCAAAAGTATGTTTAATGTCCGTTGGATTCGAATTGTTATCCATGGACTTACTGCTGGAAATTGTCATAGTTCAGATTTTGCGGAGGCAGATTTGCTAAAATTGCCAATATTTCTCAAACTGACAACACCTTCTGGAGTTGCACATGCAGAGTTAAATGCAGACGTCCAAAATTTACTGTCAGTGATCATATCTGTTCAGTTCCTCCATAGATTTGCCCTCTTGGTACTTCCAGGTAGTCACAATGTGAAATCCATGAACTGTCAAGAATTTTCAATTTTAATCCTTTTGTCCAAAACACACAGAAAAAACTAGTTTGTTCAATGAAGTACTGATGAGCTTTTAAAATGGTTTACTAAGTTCACATTTGCTGAACAATCACCTTGCTTCTGAAAAACTGATTTTCATTTTTAAATTCCTCAACTTCACAAGAAATTCCAAAATGTTATCTGAAAACTTAAATTTCAATCCGATCCTTAATTCTATATCACAATGTCAATCCTTCTTTGGTGACGTGTAATATGAGAGCATTATATTTTTCTACCTGGTACGGTCCCAGGGGAATACTTCAGCTTATATTGTTGGTTCACCAGCTTGTTGACATCCAGGACTAGGGAGTAATACATTCAGAATTTGAGGAATTTCAAGACTGAAATGTTTGGACAATATGGGTATCATGGGGTAGGAAAGTTGAGGTGAGGTAGACAAATAGACATATTATGACAACACAGGCTTTCAGTGCGCAATGGTGGACTTCTCTTACAAGCTTTGCAATGTTGTGACACTTAAATACAGTTGTTAACTTAGCGGAGGTGCAAAATAGCTTAATTTTCAAGAATTTTAATTCTTGGTACTTATGAGATGTACGTTTTTAAGAATGTACACCTGATATCTTTGGTTCAAAATGACAGATTTATTTTTGGAATTGATTTCACCAGTGTCTGAATTAGTATTACTCTTGTTTAAGTCACAAGGTTCTGGTTTCAAGTACTATTCAAAGATCAAGGCTGACATCCAGTGGGGGTAAGCTCTGTTGCTGGAGGGGTTATAGATAATAAACCATGGTCCAATCTCATCTCTCATTGACATAAAAGATATTGTGGCACTATTTTGAAGGACAGGAAGGGAGTTAATACCTGCATTGTCTAATATTTATCTTAGAGTAAAACCATTTATCTAGTCATTACCACTTTGCTGTTTTTGGTAGCTAGCTGTCTGCAAAGTTTCTACAAGTGATTACAATTCAAAACTACCTCAGTGGCTGTCAGCTAATTTGAAATCTCCAATGGGTTTGAAAAGCTCCATATAAATGCTCATATTCTTTTAATTTCTCTGCCACAGCTATATATCTACCTGCAGTGGATAAAGTGATCACCAAAGAGCCCCGTTGAAAGGGAGTGCAAAATAGGTAGAAAACAATAGTCAAATGAAGCAGAAAATATTTTCCAGCAAATCAAAGCTCACTTCTTTCACTGCCAGTAAGCACTTAGTTTCCAAATACAAAGACATTGTCTCAGGATGCATCTTTCTACTTCCATACACAGCAAACAATGTGACATCTGATTCACAGGAGACCAATTATTATTTAAAGCAACATGTAGCTAGCTGTACTGCAATGTTATTAATCATAACAAATCAAAAATAAGAACAAAACTCCAGCACATTATGACACTTGACCCAAACGTTCAGCTAAAACAATAAGAAAACTAGTCTGGAATATCTATCATTCTCCAAGTATTAAAAGCATTACTACATCATACCTCTATTTCTTGGTCTTCCCACCTCCCTTAAAATTTAACCAAATTAATGTACAAACATATTGCAGCCTTCATTATTTGCCATTAATCGATTACTCATTGCTGCCATAATTATATCAAGCACTAAATAACTCTTATATCAAGTCATTGTAAACATTTAAGAAACCACACAAAATCACTATTTCCCCCATCATCAGTTTTAGATACTTGAAAGGCACTTTCCATGTTGAAACGTCAAGTTTGAAGATATTCCTCATTAAATTATGGTTAACTAAAATATCTTTCTGGTAATTTTACTATTGTTTTCAATTTTAGTATTGGGTATGGATTTTAAACAAAATATCACACATACTTAAAACTTGTTAACTTCAAATAACATTGCAACAAGTTCACTAAGCAATAGATTTGTAGTCACAATTACCTCACCTGTGTGTTCAGAATACTTAAGCCAGACATTGCATGTGAAAATCAAATCCAATTTAACTCATGACCAAATTGCTGCTTGTTGATCACGTTGTCCTCCACAAATCCTACCAAATCAGCCCACAAAAGTAGACAACTCCGTTTATATTGCCAGATTGTCCTAACTGAACATTAGGATCTTCAAAGATTTGAAAAGAGGTCTTAATTAGTGCATAAATCCTAAATCAGAGCACCGAATTTTGTTATCTACCGTTTCAAATAATGAAAAATAACACAGATATTCATTTAACCATTACTTGCAGCTCTATGGCACTCAAAAACATAATCACTCCTGATCTAACCATACTGATTTCCCATAGAATGTCAATTCACAGAATTAAACTTGAACATTCATGCCTTTGACAAAATCCTAGTGGGGGAAGAAACTAAGCCTTCATCTCGTTATTTAAGAGATGGGATTAAAGATGAGACTGAAAGGAGGAAAAAATAACTACCACACTCCACAAAGGAGCAAGCAGACCTAAAGTTTAATCTGTGCAATAGCTGGATGTACCCACAAGTCAAAACAAACTCTTTCTAGAGTTGCTCTCCAAGTCAAGAACAAGAATAATCTATATAGACCAAGTCGTATGCCTCCCCCTTCATGTTTTAATTCTCCTCTGTGCTATCTCCCTACTTATACCCACCAAACAAACCAGAAACAGCAAGGTTTGAAGTTCAGCAAGCCAGCTGGAGCCAGGAACTGGAAACAATATGGCAGCTCCCAGGTTATGCTGACCAAAACAAATCACTGATACAAATTGAACATTAAAAAATTTCATACCATAGACTGAACCATGTCTGGCCATGAGCTGTTAATCATTCTATTTTAACACACGATGCGCCACTAGTCGTTTATAAGTGATCTATACAACTCAACTATAACGCAGGTTTAAAACAAACTTGCATCAAGTGTAGATTCTGTTCCTCTACTTGAGAAAGTTCGAATTATGTGTATAGAAGTAATGGAAACACAAAATGAGACTTAAATGGAACATTGTGCCCAATTATTTTCGACAGCCTGTTGTAAAATAAAATTTTAATTAGACTCCAATGTAAATCTTTACATTGGATAATTAAGTCAACTTGGTGTTTTCCCCCCCAAAATCCCATGGATAAATGCATGGTACAATCCAACTCTCAGTCATTGGCACACAGCCTCTCAGTTCCTCAGTGTTCAGATTACTTCCTCGAACGACACATCATTGTGTGTTATAGGAAAGAGAGTCATGCTCAGCCTCCAAAAATTCAATGAATCAACCCACCAAGCTCACTCCTGACTTAAACACAAGTAATATGACAAATTAATAAGGCACCTGGGTAAACACTACCCTGATGAAATTTCACCCATCGTGAATCCCTACCTCCAGGAAAAGGGCAAGACAAGAAAACCTGCGGAAACATACAAAGATTAAAAATGAAGTTAGAAAATACAACTACAGTTGTTTTGATAAAATTAACACCTCAAATGCAACTCCATTTTATTTCTCATACTGGCATTATGGCACCCATGGACCACATTAGGATGCACAATGCTTTGAGACCTTAAAAAGCTGTTAACATTTCCATGGTATGCTGTAATGGTTAAAAAAAGCCATTTCAGTCTGTTGCTTACTTTCAAAAAACCATCTTGCTCATTGACACCTACTCATCTTGGGAAATTCGTTGTGAGCACTCTTAAAATGTTGTCTATTTGCGTTAGTTAATTAGAAATACAGTATATGCAAGAGTATCATAAACAATGATGCACATGCATCCTAGAACTTAGGTTTCCACTGCAAAATTTTAAAGAGGATTCAATTTGAGGCAGGTGAATTAATGAACAACTAATTTCATTTCAGTATTTAAAAAAAAGGAAGAAACTGAAAATGCATTAATCCTAATTTTCCCAACAGCAGGAACTATACAATTTCAAAGGATTGTTAAAAATGATTCCAAATTGAGGGAATGAGAACTCAAATGATTATCTAAATCGGTCATGTCTGATTAATCAAACTGCATTTTTTGAGAAAGAAGCACTCTGTATCAGGCAAGTCTTGTGGATGTTGTATACGTGGACTTTAATTTTTAAAAATTGCTAAGATGCCATACAAGGAATCAATGATGAAAGGGCATGGAATTGGAGGAGGCTGTGTGACAGGGCATTGTAATCGGTTGCTTGGAGGAAAATAAGATAATCAATAAAACATTTTCAAATTCAAAGAAACATTGTGAACTAGAGCTTCAGAAAACAACTGTCAATAAAGTAACAATTGCCCAACCAAGTTTGTAAAGGACGGGATGGGAACAGGTACCAAAGCAATCAAAGCTAATGGAATGGCTGCCCTTTATCCACAAGAGGCTAAAATAGTGAAGATATGTTGGGATGTCAGTGAGTTGTAATGGTGATCTCTCCTTGCAGTGTTTTACCTCATCTCAATACCACTACAATGCAAGAGTGGTGATCAGGAGTTTGTATATTAATGTTGATGTCTGGAATTCACACCCCATTTCTGAAATACCTGAAGATGGTTGAGATCTTTCCTTCACCATAGCATCACATCAGGTTGTTTTAAGGTGGCTCCACTGTTCAGCTCCATTCACAGACAGGCAGACAAAATGACCCACAGTGGCTAAACAATCTTTCACAATCATGAACAGCAATATTATTGCCTAATGCCTCAACATCGCACAGGTAATTGTTCACAAGAAGATTAACTGATCTGGCCATATCATCACAGCTACAGGAGTACCAGAGGCAGTGTATTTTGCACCAATGGTTTATGTCCCAATCCTGCAAGACTCCGCAACCAAGATGATCCAAGTCAGGAATGTAATAAAATTCAAGCTACAACACACCAGAACAGAACAGATCCATTTTTTTTAAACCACCATGTAGTCAAATTCAATATCAACTCTTTGTCAGTGGTGCGTTGTGGCATGTATGACCTTCGGGATACAACTGTTCAAAGCAAGTACCACCCTGTAACATATATTGCAACATAACAGAACTACATTCCTTCACTGATGTCAAAAGCAGCTCACGCAGACAGATCAGAATGTTTCATAGGGAAGGATCACAATGATAAATGGTGAAGCATCTTTTCAACTCTCAAGGAAACTCTAGATGGACAAGAAATGTAGTATTGCTAGAATCAGCCCCACCCCAGGAATTGTTTTTAAAAACATATCACAATATTATAAACATTCCTTAGCAACATTTATCAATCATTGCAAACCTTTCGTACCAAGGATTGTGATCCACAAGTCTAGGATTTGTGTACACTTCAAGTAGTTTTTTTTCCCAATAAACAGAACACACCAATTTGGTCCATCATGCACACACACAGCTCATGCTTGTTCTAGTATCATCCCTTGCCTTTTCTTCACAACTCATTCAATTCTTTCTTTGAATATTTATCAAATTTCCTTTTTGAATATAATAGTGACTGTTATGGCCTGTTGTGATAATATATTCCATAGTTTAAAATACCTTCTATCATTCCTCTTTGTTCTTCCAGCAATAGCGATATTCGTACATTTATGTTACTTTTTTTTGCTAGCTCAATGACTCTGAAATAACTCCATTCTGTCTATAAGCTACTAGTATGAATATCATTTCAATCATGCAGAAGTCAGAACTTTATGGAGTAATAACCAGCGTCCAAACCTGTATATGTCATTAAACAATCAAAATTTTGAAATGCTCCAGCTGTATTGCAAAGTATCAGAAAACTCAAATACTAAATAACCACCTAGGCCCTTAATATCTAATGGCAAAAACATCTGCGATGCAGCAGACTTCACATTTAAATCTTTGAAAACAAATTTTGAGTTTATGGAAAATCTTATTCATATCACGTTCAATGGAGGTGACGCTTTCAGAGATCAATTAAACAACATATTAGAACATTTTATTTTAAAAATGGGAAATTGCCTGACTTCAGCTAATTGCTTGCACTCACTTCTTAGAAATCATCTTTTGGATTTTATGATGGCCTTTCTTCAAGTGTTTTACCTGCAGATAGGCTTTCCCCAGCTGAAAAGTGAGCTATTGAGGAAAGGCTCATCTCTGCTATGTTTCTGAAACACCCCTATTGTGGCCAATGTGAATCCAGATAGTCCTCATTAAAGGATATGTAGAAGACTTGGTGATGGCTGTTCTTCTACAAGCTGCACCTGCCAAGACCACAGTCAACTGCATGCACCTCGTGACCTGTGTATGCCAAAACACCAGATTGACAACCACCTGAATAGATCAGACTTTACCTCTTCCGCTCCTTAACAGAATGAACCACAAATGATCAATAAGGTTTTGTCCTCCGAAATGAATCACAACATAGAGAAATCATTTTTTATTGCTGTTTGCCTTACGTATGTCTGCTTTCGGTTCTTTAGAGGGATAAGCATTTATACTTTCATAATGCAAACTACGTGCTAACCAGTTCTACATCTTGATTTAATAAATGTTGTTTTATTCTAAGTCAATAGTTTTGCATTAAAGAAAGTTGGGATTATCGTTAACTGGAGACTTGGCTGAGGTACTCTCATCAGACTTTACAGTTCAGAGTATTTGATGAGCTTAGAATTAGAAAAAACAACTTCACTGATAAATGACATTTCAAGTCTTGTGATGAGCCAGGTGGCCTACATTTACCTCAAGAAAAATTTAAAATGAAGCTCACAGCTAAAAAGTTAAAAGCATTCTTGTAAATAAGGGTACAATCAGTAATAGTCAGAAGAATTGTCCTGACATCATTAGAAATGTAAATTATTGAATGGCCCAGAGTTTGAAGGCTAGATTTTGAAAGCAACAGATGGTTTACATTTATTTGGAACATGCAATGCATGCCATATTGCAATGCAATGGGTTGCCAGGGTTAGCGAGTTTTCAATTTTGAATTTATGTGTTAGCACCTCCGAAAAAGACGGTCAGTAGTTCAGTTTAGGAACAGAGATAGTTGCAGCTTTTTGCGCCAAGGGACAAAAAGGATACATGTTAGCCAATCCTGCACCTTAAGCAGAAAAAATTACTAACAGTGTTAACACTAGAATGCAGGTGGGAACTCAAGTTTCATGTTCATGAAGGAAAAGGAGACAAAGATTTACCTAGGTTACATAGAACATAGAAGAATACAGCGCAGTACAGGCCCTTTGCCCTCGATGTTGCGCCGATCCAAGCCCACCTAACCTATACTAACCCACTATCCTCCATATACCTATCCAATGCCCGCTTAAATGCCCATAAAGAGGGAGAGTCCACCACTGCTACTGGCAGGGCATTCCATGAACTTACGACTCGCTGAGTGAAGAACCTACCCCGAACTTCAGTCCTATATCTACCCCCCCTTAATTTAAAGCTATGCCCCCTTGTAATACCCGACTCCATATGCGGGAAAAGGTTCACACTGTCAACCCTACCCAAGCCCCTAATCATCTTGTACACCTCAATCAAGTCACCCCTAAACCTTCTTTTCTCTAATGAAAACAGCCCCAAGTGTCTCAGTCTTTCCTCATACGATCTTCCTTCCATACCAGGCAACATCCTGGTAAACCTCCTCTGCACCCGTTCCAGTGCCTCCACATCCTTCCTATAGTATGGCGACCAAAACTGCACACAATATTCCAGATGCGGCCGCACCAGAGTCTTATACAACTGCATCATGACCTCAGGACTCCGGAACTCAATTCCTCTACCAATAAAAGCCAGTACGCCATATGCCTTCCTCACCGCACTATTTACCTGGGTGGCAACTTTCAGAGATCTGTGTACATGGACACCAAGATCCCTCTGCTCATCCACACTACCAAGTATCCGACCATTAGCCCAGTACCCCATCTTTTTGTTATTCTTCCCAAAGTGAATCACCTCACACTTAGCTACATTGAATTCCATTTGCCACCTTTCTGCCCAGCTCTGCAGCTTCTCTATATCCTGCTGTAACCTGCCACATCCTTCCTCACTGTCAACAACTCCTCTGACTTTCGTATCATCCGCAAACTTGCTCACCCAACCTTCTAACCCCTCTTCCAGGTCATTTATAAAAATGACAAACAGCAATGGTCCCAAAACAGATCCTTGTGGAACACCGCTAGTAACTGCACTCCAAGATGAACCTTTACCATCAACTACTACCCTCTGTCTTCTTCCATCCAGCCAATTCCTAATCCAAACCTCCAACTCACCCTCAATGCCATACCTCCGTATTTTTTGAAGTAGCCTACCATGGGGAACCTTATCAAACGCCTTACTAAAATCCATATATACCACATCTACCGCTTTCCCCTCATCAACCTCCTTCGTCACCTTTTCAAAGAATTCAAAGGTTGTTACTAGAAGAAAATTTCTACAGTAACCATCATGAGCTTTCAGAAGTTGGGGGGGGGGGGGAGGAAATAGAAAGAGGGAGAGAGATTGGGCGGGGAACAAACAGTGTCTGTTAGGAGCTGTGCCTAGTTGGGACAAAGAAAACAGACAATAAATAATCAGAGATGTCCCTGATTTTCAAACCACAAATGTAGTCAAACCCAAGCCCATAGTCACAATGTGTTGAAGGAAAGTTGGAGGTTCTCTTAGCCAAGTGAAACCTGAAACGATAACTGATGATCACCTTGCTGCATTGGAGAATAGTTGGAAAATGGATGAAAAGTCAATTCCAGAAAATACTTCCAAAAAGAGAGGTGAATATTTTGGAATTGTTCACAAGACCACTGGAGCAGAAATTGTGTTATTCGGCCCACTGAGTCTGCTCTACCATTCGATCATGGCTAATAGGATTTTCAATACCATTTTGCTGCTTTCTCCCCATAACCTTTGATCCCCATGGTAATCAAGAACATATTTATCTCTGCCTTAAATATACTTAATGACCTGACCTCACTGACTTCTGCGGCAATAAATTCCACAGATTCACAACTCTTTCACTAAAGAGGTTTCTTCTTATCTCTGTTCTGAAGGGTATTCTCTTTACTCTCAGGCTGTGCCCTCAGGTCCTATTCTCTCTTGCCGGTAAAAAATCTTCCCAACATCCACTCTGTCCAGGCCAAATAGGAATTCCGTAAGTTTCATTTCAATCCCCCCCTCATCCTTCTAAACTCCACTGAGTATGGTCGCAAGGTTCATATGTTAAACATTTCATTCCAGAGATCATTCTCGTGAACCTGCTCCAGGGCCAATACATCCTTCCTGAGACATGGGTGCAAAGTTGCTCTAAATCTGGCCTGACCAGAGCCTTATAAGCCTCAGAAGTACATCCCTGCTTTTACATTCTAGCCCTCTCGAGATGAATGACAACATTGTATTTGGCTTCCTAATTACTGACTCTACCTGCAAGTTTACTTTAACAGATGCTTAGACTATATAAAGTCCCTTTATACTTCAGATTTCTGAATTTTCTCCCCGTTTAGAAAATAGTACATTCCTGGCCTCTATTCTTCCGACCAAAGTGCATGATCAAACACTTTCCGACATTGTATTTCATGTCACTTCTTAGCCCATTCTCCTAACCTGTCGAAATCTTTCTGCAGCCTTCCTGCCTCCTTAATACTACATGCCCCTCCACCTATCTTTGTGTCATCTGCAAACGTAGGCCGAATGCCATCATTTCCTTCATCCAGATCATTCATGTACAAAGGGAAAAGCTGTGGTCCTTGTGGAGTACTACTTATGACTGGCTTCCATTCAGAAAAGACCCTTTTATCTCCACTCTCACCATTATTCTTTAAAGTAGGCATAATGTGTGCTGTGGACAAGGGTACCAGTGTATTTACAATGTGTTTTTTTTTAAACTGGGAAGTTAAAGTTGATTGCAGAAAACAATACTTCGTGTAGTAGGGGTTAGCATATTGGCATGGATAGAAGATTCGCTAGATAATAGGAAACAGTAGCATAAATGGATTATTTTCTGGTTGACTAATATAATAAGTGGTGCGCCAAAAGGAATAAAAGGTGCAACCTAAACATTTAATAACTTACACAAATAGCTTGGAAGAACTAACTAACGGTATGGCTGCTAAATTTGGTGATCATACCAAGAAAGACAGGAAAGCAAGTGTGAAGGTCACGAGTACGAAATTGACTCCATGGGTTAAGTAGGTGGGCAAAGATCACGGACTCCATTGACATGCTTCGCTGTTGCGGAAAGGCTACTATCATCAAAGACCCCATCGTAGGCAGAAGACAGAAGTCTGAACACACGCCAACAGGTTCAGGAACAGCTTCTTCCCAGCTGTTAGTCAACTGATGAATGGACACTCTAGCATCACATAATGCTGACCTTGACAAAGCTGATCTCGCCTAGCACACAATCTGCTCAATGTAATCTGTATGCCTCTGTCTAAGTCTTTCGATCTGTACATTCTTGCTTACTATGATATGCTTGTACTGCTCGCAAACAAAGCTTTTCACTGTACCTCGGTACGTGTGACAATAAATAAATCAAGTAGATAAGTTATTGGTAAGCAAGACAATGAAAGGTTTTCACAGCAGGCAGTAATGTGGAAGAATCAAATATGTTCTTATTGAATGACAGGGTTAGCTCAAGGGAGCAAGTGGCCTTTTCCTCTTTAACTAGAGTGTTAAGTTATAACATTTACTTTATTAATGCATTGAATATAAAGTTTACTGAAAAATATGTAACCTTGTGGATTTATTCTTTGAATAATGAACGTGGATTTTTATTTTCTCTAATCATTAGAGATCTCTATTGGGATCTCAATAACCTTTATAAGATTATTTGCACGATGTTTCCTTTCAGAAGTTCTCCAGTATTCACACTTAGAAATCTTCAAGGCTTCTCTTCTCAATCCAGCATTTTTACCTCTGGCATCCTGCAAGGTTCCATCCTTGAATTCTATTGCACATGATACCACCAGTAACATGTGAAAACACTCAGTTTTAAGTCAAATGAGTATATCCAGCTGTACCTCAACACCAACTCTCTCCATTCCTATCCTGAAGCTTTCAGCCTGCCTATCCACATTCACCTTAGGTTCCCATCAAACTTTCTTCCACTCTCTCCTTCCACTCATTCCTGGAACATCTGGATAACAAGAATACCAAAGTCAGACTCCCTACTTACTGACAACAGTTCCACCTAAAATATAATTCCAACCAAACTTCTTTCCAAACTTCAAGATCTAGGTCTCTGCTCTGCCCTCTGCAACTGAATCATTGACTGCTTGGCCCACAGAAGGTAAACAGTAAGAATAGGCAACATTTCCTCCATAATAATCCGCAAAGCTAATGCCCTGCAAGGCTGCATACTCAGCTCCTTATTATATTCCATATATACACGGCTGTCGCCAAATTTCATCCTAACTCAGTTTGCTGACAACACCACATTTGTAAGCGAGAGTTCTTGGTGATATGGTGCAAAGATAACCTCTCCCTCAACATCAGCAAAACAAAAGAGCTGGTCATTGACTTCAGGAAGATGGAGTGTCTACATCAATGGTGCTGAGATGGAGGTGGTCAGGAGTGCCAAGTTCCTAGGAGTGATGATCACCAATCACTCCTGGTCCACCCACGTCAATGTAACAGTCAAGAAAACACAACAATGCCTCTACTTCCTCAGGAGGCTAAGGAAATTCAGCATATCTATTAAAGACTCTTACCAATTTTTGTAGATGCACAATAGAAAGAGTTCCATCCAGATGCACCACAGCTTGGTATGGCAACTGCTTTGCCCAGACCCATTAAAAAAAATAGAATTGTGAATGCAGCCTCATCCATCCACAAACCAACCTTCCACCTGTTGATTCCATCTACACTTCTCGTTGCTTCATGAAGTCAGCCAACTTAATCAAAGACCACTCCTAACCCGGTTATACTCACTTCCACTCTCTTCCTTCCGGCATAAGATATAATAGTTTACATACAGGTAAAAACAGATTCAAGAACGGCTGCTTCCCTGTTATTAGACTTCTGAATGGACCTCAAATTTTAAATTTAATGTGCACCTTCTCTGCAACCATAACATTGTATTCTTTGCTCTATTCTATTACCCTAAAAGCATTTGTATGGTGTGACCTGCCTGTACTGCACACAAATCAAAACATTTCGCTGTACCTAGGTATGTGACAATAATAACTCAAATCTTGTGATTTCTCAACTCTACTCATTCTTAGTATTTATTTGCCACTTCCACAATCTACACCTTTCTGCCTAATATTTAATCTCCATCTCCTGCTTATATTAATTTGCATCCAGGACATACCAGAAGCAAATACCAATGATGATCACTGCTCCTTTAATCCAAACATAGTAGGGGGTGCAGCTAAAAAAGAAATCAGTATTTAGCAGTACTGGATATCCTACAAATTCTATCTGTGTATTGCTTTCATGCTCACAGTCAAATTATTGTTTTGGAATGGGGACAAATGTCAGATCTGAAATATGGCATATTGAAACAAACACAAGTAAACTTTGTTTTAATGATTTTAACGGTAAAATAAAAGTCTTCTAATACATTTGGAAAACAAGGACTGATTTAATGTATTAGTCCCTCCATTTTATAACACCAGCTTCTGACCAAATGATCAAGCCACTGAGAAATAATAGAAACCCCCCCCCCCCCCCCCATATCACCTAATAATTTGAGACACTGCAAACAAAAGAAATCTCGATAATTGTGTTTTCCAAACCAAAGAAAGAGGTGCTAAAGAAGCGGACTTATCGTCAACTTATACATGCTATTTAAAACTAAATAGCCTGTCTTCCATGAACATCGAAAAATTACACAATAAGCTAAAATTCAAAAATTGACAAGTACTGGTTGAGGTGTTTTGTTCAATCCTGGTAAATACTATCGACTGATGACCATGAGAGATCAAAATGCGTTACTGCAGTAAATCAGACTTCAAACGATGTCGCGTTTGAAGTAACAAACGACACGAATGGTAGAAAGTCCAAACCAATTATAAAAATAAGCTAACTTTTTGAGAAAAACTGAAGGGTGCCAAAAAGGGTCGACGGAATGGTTTGGCGCGGCGCTGTGTAGGCCGCGATCCAGCTTCCTCGAACCGCGAACTGAGCCCAGGTCGAGGGAGCGGAGGGAGACATTGTCCTCACTCAGTTCTCGGGCCTGACAGGACTCCACCTTTCGCTAAAACACACACACACACACACACAAATAGGACAACACAATAGCAACCAACCGCCTGTCGCCCTGCTTGACCTGGCAACAGCGATCGGCTGCAATGCCGCACCGCAAAGCGGAGGAAGAGACACAGAGAGAGAGATGGGGACAGGATTGAATGTCTGGCCGACACTCCTGCCTCGCCCCGCTCCCCAGCCCAAAATAAGAGGCCGGGCTGCCGCCCTTGTGGGTGATACGGCTGCTTCAATCGAAATAAACGTATCCGCCGCAGAGCGGGCCCGCCGCCATGGCGCACCGCGCTCAGCCCGCCGCCTCCATCTTCTGATTGTTCACCAACACCGGGCCTATTCCCACCCAGCTCCTCCACTCAGACAATAATGTGACGGCCTACTGAGAGAGGAAGGGGAGGGGGGGAAGAGTAGGGGAGAAGGAGAATAAAGCTCGGTTTCGGCTGACATTTTCCCTGCTCCCATCCAGCGGCGGGGAGGAGACGAGAGATAAAGGCCAGCCGAGCGGCTCCTGCTCGCACTCACCTCATCGTTAAAGGCGTTGACGGCTTCCATGCTGCCGGTGCCGGGGGAGGGAAGGGGGGGAAGGGTCACCGTGCTCACTCTGCTCTGTCAGAGGTCCAAGCTCCGGCTGCGGCCCTAACCGGGTTCCTGCGGCGCGATTCGGTTCGTCTCGTCTCGTCTCGTCCCGTCCCGGCTCTCACCTCCAAAGCTGCTTCACACGCGCCTCAGTCAACATGGCGGCGGCTGCACAACATCGCCGCACTGTCTGCTGGGAATAGATCTGCCAGTGGCGCCCGGCAACCGTCTGCTCTCAGGCAAGGGGAAGGCGCTCCATGCGCATGCGGAGGCCAGCAACCGTCTGCATCCTGCAATGGGGAAGGCGCACTGTGCGCATGCGGACACCGGCAACCGTCGTGCAGGGAAGCTTAGTGTGCATGCGGACACCGGCAAGAGCCGCGGAGGGGAAACTTAGTGCGCACGCGGAGGCCGGCAACCGTGAGCTTCGATCCGAAAGAGGGGCAAGGGTATGAAAGGTGCACATGCGAGGACCACAGTGTGCTGGGTGGTAGGTTATCGATCCCATATTGTACCTCAGCTATATTTTGCAACAAAAGTGATTCAAGATCACTATTTTCACAAGCACTCCAATTGCCTTCCAACTCTCAAAACAGAATGTCTCTGACACTTAAGTTGCTGATTTCACATTTTTCTGATGCCTCTCCAATGAGATACAGTTATAGCCAATGTTATCACACTTGGCACAGCTTTACAGGTTTATGTTGAAATAGGAAGATTTGGAAAGCAATACCGACGGGGATTCTATACGTAGGGGAACAGCAATCGCTTCTGCAGCCAAAGATATGATTCTGGGATCCAGGATGTCACTGAGTGGCTGCAAAGCAATCTGAGACAACAAAGTAATCAAACATACAAAATTAAGAGCAAGAGGAGGCCATTTGGCCCCCAGAGTCTGCTCTACTATTTAACAAGAACATGGCTGTCTGATCATGACCTCTACTTTCCTGACTACTCCTGTATATTTTGACCCCCTTATGTTTAAGAATCTATTTAATTCAGCTTTAAAAAGTATAAAATGATGTTACATCTATGCTGTCTGGAAAGATGATATTCAACCTACCAAGGTTTTACCCATTTGCTTAACCTCATAATATATCATTCTGCAGACTCTTTGTCTCACTAGTTGTCTGGTGTGTCATTCACAGACTCAATTGGAGGACATTCACTTTCATCATTACTGTCATTAGAATGTATTGTCAATAACTGTGGACCCAGCATGGATCCTTGTGGCACGCCACTAGTTGCCATCCTCTAAATGGCCCTCCTCATCCCAATTCTCCGTCTGCTATTGTTTAGCCTACCCTCTATTCTGCACCATAAGCTTTAAACTGAATAAGTAGCTCTCAGTGCCGGCAAAACCAAGGAACTCATTATTGATTTTCGGCAGGATGTTACTCATGCCCCCCTACACATTAACAGCACAAAGGTGGAACGAGTGGAGAATGTCAAACTCCTGGGAGTTGTCATCAACAATAAGCTTTCTTGGACTCTTCATGTGGATGCACTGGTTACAAAGGTCCAACAATGTCTCTGCTTCCTCAGGCAGCTGAGAAAATTTGGCATGACAGCAAATACCCTTGCCAACTTTTATCGGTGCACCATCGAGAGCATTTTGTCTGGATGTATCACTACCTGGTGTTGCATCTATACCATTCAAGATCGGAGATGGTTACAGAGAGCGGTGAACTTGGTGCGGACAATCACAATGGCCAACCTCCCATCTGTAGAATCCATCTACCAGGCCCGCTGTCAAGGAAAGGCTGCCAGCATTCTCAAAAATCCATCTCACCCTGGCAATTTTTTCTGTAATTTCTACCATCAGGGAGATGGTACAGAAGCCTGAACACACGCACCAGCTGGTTTCGAAACAGTTTCTACTCTACTGTTGTTAGAATACTGAATGGACTCACAAACTCTTAGCATTCGCCTGTACTTGTGTTTTAGTTTTTGCCACTGTTTGCCTATTATTTTCTTAGCTATGCTATTTAACTATGCGATCTGCCTGTATTGCTCGCAAAACAAAGCTTTTCACTGTGCCTCGGTACACGTCATACAGTCATAGAGATATACAGCATGGAGACAGACCCTTCGGTCCAACCCATCCATGCCGACCAGATATCCCAACCCAATCTAGTC
Source organism: Chiloscyllium plagiosum (assembly GCF_037043375.1). Classification (NCBI taxonomy): domain Eukaryota; kingdom Metazoa; phylum Chordata; class Chondrichthyes; order Orectolobiformes; family Hemiscylliidae; genus Chiloscyllium; species Chiloscyllium plagiosum. Next base: position 72,739,585 of record NW_028270150.1, on the reverse strand, counting down.
CCACCTGCCAGCACCCAGCCCATATCCCTCCAAACTCTTCCCATTCACATACCAATCCAAATGCCTTTCAAATGTTGCAACCGTACCAGCCTCCACCACTTCCTCAGGCGGCTCATTCCATACACGTACCACCCTCTGTGTGAAAACGTTGCCCATTACGTCTCCTTTATATCTTTCCCCTCTCATCCTAAACCTATGCCCCCAGTTTTGGACTCCTCAACCCCAGGGAAAAGAATTTGTCTATTCTATCCATGCCCCTCATTGGAATTCTTGCAAGTAGAGTAATCGGGGTGGATTACTCCCCACATGTTGAAGGTGGTCTGGAAGGGAATAGCAGTTGCTTTCAGGATTAATTTCCAATCAAATGAGTTCTGTTGGTTAAACAAAGTCCAAAGGAAATGCCAAACAGTAATAGACCAGTTAGTCTTACTTTGGTGGTGGGCAAATCGTTAGAATCAATCCTGAGAAAATGGATAAACTGTCACTTAGAAAGGCATGAACTAGTTGGGGATTGTCAGCACGGCTTTGTTAAGAAAGATCATGCCTTATGCATTTGACAGAATTTTTTGAGGAAGTGACAAGAGGATCGATGATGCAGTGGATATTGTCAACATGGATTTTAGTGAAGCTTTTGATAAGATCCCACAGTCTGAATTAATGAATACAGTTTGATTCAGAGAATGAATGAGGCATGTCAGATTATTAATGGAAAAAAAATCAGGATTGCTTCCTTGAATGAACGAATGGGCCAAGTTTGATTCATTGAATGAACGAATGAAGTATGATTCATTGTATGAATGAATGCAGTTTTATACATTAAAAGTATAAGGTTTGGTTGATTGAATGAAATTATGAAGATTGCATCACTGAATGAGTGAAATTTGATTCACTGAATTAATTAATGCAGTTTGATTCACTGAATTAACTAATGCAGTTTGAGAAGTTTGATTCATTGAATGAATGAATGAACTTTGATTCAATGAATGAACAAAAGCATTTGCATTCAATGATTGAATGAATAAAGTTTGATCCATTGACGAATGAGTTGTGCCTGATTCATTGACTTGAAAGAATGAAGGTTGATTTATTGAATGAATGAAGTTTGACTCACTGAATTAATGAATGCAGTTTGATTCACTGAATTAATGTATGAAGTTTGCATCATTAAAGAAAGAGTGAAATTTGATTCCTTGAATTAATGAATTAAGTCTGATTCAATGAATGAATGAATGCAGTTTGATTCATTAAATGAATGAGTGAAGTTTGCCTGTCAAAAAAGTAAAAGCCCATGGGATACAGAGTAATATGCCAAATGGATCCAATAGCTGCCCTTGGAAAGCTGTTTCAAGTTGTGTTCCATAGGAAAGATGGGATTAGAAAAGGCATTGTGCTGTCTTTGGGACAGCATGAATAAAATGGGATGAATATCCTCCTTCTCTGCTGTATCATTTCTACGGTTCTATGGACCACAGTCAAGTTACCAACCTATAGGTTCCTGCCTCCCTCCCTTCTTAAACAGGGATGCTACTTTAGCTATTTTCCACTCTTCTGGGTCCCTTCCTGACTCCAGCGTTTGCTGAAAGATCACCACCAATGTCTTTACAATCTCCTCAGCTATCTCCTTCAAAACTCGGTGCAGTCCACCTAGCTGGGGTGATTTATCCACCTTCAGACTTTCAGCTTCCCCAGTACCTTTTCCTTAGCGATTGGCACTACACTCTCAAAGTTTTGTACATTGCTTGTGTCTTCCACTGTGAAAACTGATGCAAAGTACCGATTCATTTCCTCAGTTCCCATTACTACTTCTCTAGCCATATTTTCCAATGTGGAATGTCTACTCTTGTCTCTCTCTTACCTTTTAGCTATCAAAAAATACTCTTGCAAGTTACTTTTAATATTCTTTTGTTATTACTCTAATTTTATCTCTCCCCCACCGCTCTGCTTATTGCTTTTTTAAAAAACTATCCTCTGGTGTTTAAATGTTTCCCAATCCCCCAGACCTTATAGAAGTTTACAAAATTATGAGGGGCATGGATAGGGTAAATAGGCAAAGTCTTCTTCCTGGGGTCAGGGAGTCCAAAACTAGAGGGCATAGGTTTAGGGTGAGAGGGGAAAGATATAAAAGAGACCTAAGGGGCAACGTTTTCACGCAGAGGGTGGTACATGTATGGAATGACCTGCCAGAGGAAGTGATGGAGGCTGGTACAATTGCAACATTTAAGAGGCATTTGGCTGGGTATATGAATAGGAAGGGTTTGGAGGGATATGGGCCGGGTGCTGGCAGGTGGGACTAGACTGGGTTGGGATATCTGGTCGGCATGGACAGGTTGGACCGAAGGGTCTGTTTCCATGCTGTACATCTCTGTGACTCTATGACATTGTTTGCTTTCTCTTTTGTTTTTATGCTGTCCCTGACTTCCTTGGTCAGCCATGGCTGCTTCATCCTCCCTTTAGAATGTTTCTTCTTCATTGGGATGTACTCCAAATCTGGTCTCAGCAGTGCCTCGTGCACCTGGTGCATGATCTCCCTACTTTTCTATTTAACTCTCTTGCAATAAATTACATTCAATGAAGTTTCCTAAAACTTTGCTGTGCCTGCATACTAACCTTTTGGTGATTCATGTGTCCAAAGACCCAGATCCCTCTGCATCTCAGAACTCTTTAGACCTTGTTACTTTTATTTTTATTTTTCCTAACAAGTTCACAGTTCCATGTGTTTGATACTGTTTTGAAACTTTAGTTGACCACAGATGATGTGTCCTCTCATCGTATTGATTTTGTGTATTCTGCAACATCCTTTCTGATATTTGCCACAACATCTTTAGTGACACCTTAACCTAATTTTCAAGTTCAATTCAGCTGTTTTCTTGCCTTCATATTTCCCTTATTTAAGTTTAAAAACAATCTTTTCTCCCTCAAACTGAATATAAAATCAATCACTTCCATGTCAGGAGCATGATGGAACATTCTCCATTTGACTGGATGAGTACTGCTGAAAAAAACAAGAAACACCACCACCCAGGACAAAGCAGTCCAACTGATTGGTGCCCTCTCCATCACCTTCAACATTCACTTCCTTCTCCACCACAATGGCAACACCCACAAGATGCACTGTAACAACTAAGAGTTCCTTCTACAGCACCTTCCAATCCTACAATCTTTACTATCCAGAAGGACAAGGGCAGCACACACATGGGAACAACACCACCTTCACCCAGACTTGAAGTTATCTTGTCATTTCATCACTGTCATTAGGTCAAAATCCTGGAACAGGACTCTGGCTGTACCTACACATTATGGACAGCAGCTATCCAAGATAACTTTTCAATACTATCTTTGCCAGGCCATTTAGAGATGTGGTAACCGTCAACTTGCCTGCAATGCTGCATCCCTCAAATAAAAGTTATTTTCACAATATTCCAGGATGGAATTTATGGTTTCAAAACTTGTTTTGAGACAGACCCTAATTGAAAAGTTAAACAGAGAAAGGAAGTCCACTCAAGAGTTTAACCTAGACAAGTGTGATTTCATAGAGTCAGATGTACAGTACAGAAACAGACCCTTCAGTCCAACTCATCCATGCCGCCCAGATATATGCTGTAATTGTATGAGCCTCCCCCACTTCCTCTGGCAGCTCATTCATACAGACACCGCCCTCTGAGTGAAAAAGTGGTGTTTTCTGGAAGGTCAAATGCAAGAGGAAAGTATACAGTATATGGCAAGATCCTTAGGGACATTAATACACAAAAGGATTTGTAATGCAAGTCCATAGAGCTGACAGTGGCAACACAAGTGGATGAGGTGGTAAAGGCAGCAAATGGCATGTTAGACTTTATCGGTCAGGCACTGAGTATACAATGTGGTAAATCATGTTGCAGCTGTATACGTCAATCAAGTCACATTTGGAGTATTAGGTGCAGTTCTGGTTACTACACGATAGGAATGACATGGAGGCTTTGGATGGGGTGCAAAAGAGGTTTACCAGGAAGGTGCCTGGATTGGAGGGTATTAGCTACAAGGAGTGTTGGATAAACTTGATTGCTTTTGCTAGAGTATCGAAGGCTGATGGGCGACCCGATAGAAGAATATAAAATGAAAGGAATGGATAGTCAGAGCTTTATCCCCCAGGGTGAAAGTCAAATACTCGGGAGCATAGATTTAAAGAGAGAGAGGGCATGTCTAAAGGAGATACACAAGGCAAGTTTATTTTTACAGAGGGCAATAGGTACCTGTAAAACACTGCCAGAGAAGGTAGCAGAAGCAGATACAATTAGCTAATTATATCTGCTTCTGCTACCTTCTCTGGCAGGCATTTAGTCAGACACATGAAAAGGTAGAGAATACAAGGGATAGACCACACGCAGGCAGATGGGATTAATTTAGAACGGCATCGTGGTCAGTGCAGACACATTGGGCTGAAGGGCCTGTTCCTCAGCTGCACTATTCTATGTTCTTTTTATAAGGAAGCTAAAAGATTGGAAATCAAAATTTCTGGGGTCTCAAACTGGTTGAAAGAACACAGAACATGCCCTTACAGAAGAGTGCACCTAGGAAATGTGGTGTTGGCTGTTGCTGCTATCAGCTGGGAATTAGACTAAATCTTAGAAAGGGAAGAGTGAAATTCACAAGGATGATAACATTAGGGAGACTTTGTGATTGAGATTGATGATATAAATGCTGAGTGAACTGTCAAGCCAACTCAATATGTAATTTATAGTTTACAATCAATCGCAATTCACCTGTTAATTCATGTTTAATTTCTGAAGATTCTAAGTTTTGGACTCATTAACACTATTTTGGTTAAACTGTAGATCTTGTGGTTTAACTCTTTTAGTAAGAATTGGTATTTCAGATTTATTCTTTTAATAAACACCTCTACGATGATTATATCAATACTGAGGTAGTCAACATTAGGACATTCTATCTGCCAGTCATTGGGATTTGAAGTGATTGCACTCACAGGACAATTGCACAGAGCGTGAGTGAGAGAAGAGGGACTGTTGTTACATCCAGTCAAACCAGCTTTCATAAGCAGGAGGGGGTACCAAGGTTGACCCTCCGAGTTCCGTCCAGGGCTGAAGTTGTGAGTTTGACAGATACACAGCTCACTATCACATAACTAAGTTTACCCAATGATGTTTGGAACATCTGCAGATTTAGTTTGCAAACCACAGATCCTGTCCTATAGATACACAAGCGCCTTAATCAACTGGCTCCATGCTGGGAAAGGTCTTGGGAGATATCAATGAAAGAAGTCAATAATAACAGTTGTGAAGAGTAATAAATTCAATTCAATAGGGAGTGTTGCTGAACAAAGAGACCTTGGAGTGCAGGTTCATAGCTCCTTGAAAGTGGAGTCACAGGTAGATAGGATAGTGAAGAAGGCGTTTGGTATGCTTTCCTTTATTGGTCAGAGTATTGGTCAGGACATCGGTTAGGCCACTGTTGAAATACTGCATGCAATTCTGGTCTCCTTCCTATCGGAAAGCTGTTGTGAAACTTTAAAGGGTTCAGAAAAGATTTATAAGGATGTTGCCAGAGTTGGAGGATTTGAGCTATAGGGAGAGGCTAAACAGGCTGGGGCTGTTTTCCCTGAAGCATCGGAGGCTGAGCGGTGACCTTATAGAGGTTTACAAAATTAGGAGGGGCATGGATAGGATAAATAGGCAAGTCTTTTCCCTGGGGTCGGGGAGTCCAAAACTAGAGGGCATAGGTTTAGGGTGAGAGGGGAAAGATATAAAAGAGACCTAAGGGGCAACGTTTTCACACAGAGGGTGGTATGTGTATGGAATGAGCTGCCATAGGAAGTGGTGGAGGCTGGTACAATTGCAACATTTAATAGACATTTGGCTGGGAATATGAATCGGAAGGTTTGAAGGGATATGGGCCAGGTGCTGGCAGATGGGACTAGATTGGGTTGGGATATCTGGTCGGCATGGTTGGACCGAAGGGTCTGTTTCCATGTTGTACATCTCTATGATTCTATGACTTTAATTCAGTATGTGTGGTGGCTTATCCAAAACTGCTGAAAATCCAAACATATCACATCCGCTGCTTCCTCTTTATCTTTCCTGCTTTTTAACTCCTCAAATAATTCTAATAAATTTGTCAGGCATGATTTCCCCTTCATGAGACCATGCTGAGTCTGCCCTATTATGCATTTATAAATGCTATCCTATTACATCCTTTGAAATAGACTTGAACATTTTCCCAACAACAGATATTCTAACTGGCCTATTGTTACCAATGTGTTCTCTCCCCTTTTGAAATAAAGGTGTTACATTGGCAGTTTTCCAATTCTCTGCGACTTTTCCGGAACCTTAGGATTCCAGAAAATTCACTAACAATATATCCATTATCTCTGTAGCTACTTCGGTTAGTATCCTGGGATGCATCCCATCAGGTCCGAGGGATTTATCAGACTTGAGTTCAAGTAATTTCCCTAACACTATTTCTCCATTGATGGTTATGAAACTATTTTCCTCTCCTCCTTTTGCCCCTTGAATTTAGTAAATTTGAGATGCTATCAGAGTCTTCTACTGATGAAGATTTAACTCCTGATTCAACTGCTCTGCCATTTCCCAATTCTCCATCATTATTTAGAGTCATAGAGATAAACCGCACAGAAACAGACTTTTAGGTCCAACCCGTTTATGCTGACCAAATATCCAAAATAAATCTAGTCCCATTTGCCACCATTTGGCCTATATTCCTTTAAACCCTTCCTATTTGTACTCATCCAGGTGCCTTTTAAATGTTGTAATTGTACCAGCCTCCACCACTTCCTCTGGCAGCTCATTCCATACACACACCACTCTCTGTGTGAAAAAGTTATCCCTTAGGTTCCTTTTAAATCTTTCCCATCTCACCTTAAACCTACGCTTTCTAGTTTTGGACTCCCCACCAAGGGAAAAGACATCTAATTACCCTATCCATGCACCTCATGATTTTATAAACCTCTATAAGGTCACTCCTCAGCCTCTGACTCTCCAGGGAATATAGCCCCAGTCTATTCAGTCTCTCCCTATAGCTCAAACCCTCAACCCTGGTAACATTCTTGTAAATCTTTTCTGAACCCTTTCAAGTTCCACAACATTCTTCCTATAGCAGGGAGACCAGAATTGAATGCAGTATTCCAAAAGTGGCCTAACCGATGTCCTATACAGTCGCACATGGCCTCCCAACCCCTGTACTCAATACTCTGACCAATAAAGGAAAGCATACCAAACGCCGCCTTCACTATCCTATCTACCTGTGACTCCGCTTTCAAGAAATTATGAATCTGCACTCCAAGGTCTCTTTGTTCAGCAACAGTCCCAATCAGCTTACCAGTAAGAGTATAAATCCTGCCCTGATTTGACTTTCAAAAATGCAACACCTCACATTTATCTAAATTAAACTCCACTTGCCTCTCCTCGGCCCATTGGCCCATCTGATCAAGATTCTGTTGTGCTCTGAGGTAACCTTTTTCACTGTCTGCTACGCCTCTGATTTCCCCAGCCTCATCCTCTAAGGGACTTGTGTTCACTTTGTCTTCTCTCTCTTTACACATTTAAAGAAGAGCTTCCTGTCTGCCTTGATGCAGATTCTTGTATACTTACCCTCACATTTTATTTTCTCCCTTTTTGTATGATCATATATTATTGGTTTTTAAAACTTACCCAATCCTCTGGCTTATCACTAACCTTTTTCACATTGTAAGTTTTTCTTTCAATTTGATGCTGTCCTCAACTTCCCTGCTTAACCATGGTTGACTTATCTTCTTCTCAGAATCCTTCTTCCCCACTTGAACATGTCTTTCCTGTGAGCCACAAATTACTCTCTTTAACATCTGCCATTGATCCTCAACTGTCTTTGTTGCTAACCTTCTTCCCCATTTAAATCTGGCCAGCTCTGCCCTCATTCTTTTACAATTACTCTTATTAATGCTTAGGACAGTTGCTTCTGACTCACTTTCCTCTCTCTCAAACTGAATGCTAAATTTCAACATGTTTCTGTTTCCAACGGGATCATTTACTCTGGCATCATTTAACCACGTCAGATTATACATCATCATATCTTTACAAAGGAAACTTATCAAAATTAAATTAAAATGAAATATTATTTGCCAACATGTCAATGCACTCCTGTCCCTGCAGGGCCCATCTTTAAGGAAAGTCTGTACCAGACCAGTGTTTCTGGCCCAATCATTACGGTATTTGGATCTAGCAAATAACGTGGGGGGATCAACTATCAGCAGAATATCACTTAGAGAACATTGGCCAATGCATCATAAGGTTCAACATAGCTATACAAAAGATTAATGAGCATTCTATAGTAAAATGTAGATTTTTGAAGAGTGGTCAATTTTAGATGAATTGGAATAGATCTGTCCCAGAGTTATGGCACCCTGCATCCACTTGATGCTCCACTCCACCTGACTCTCCACAAAACTCTGTGATTTCCCAAGAAAGGTCACTAAATGCCAACATGCCAGAGAAATGACACCAAATATGGCATGGATAAACTCTTCCATTGTTTATGCAAGGGCAGAAACTGACAGACATTTGGTGGTACTGTGAAATATCTGCCTCTCTGCTGAAGACACATCTGCATGAAGTTGAGCATCGGTCAGCCGATCCTCACTCCTTCAAGTTATCATTTCCTCTGTTACCCCGTCCTGTGCATCTACCTATTGAACATAGAATGGGTGACACAACAAAATCCATTAATAACCATTCAGGTGAATGGCATGCTGGAATAAAGTCATGCAGAATCAAGATGATTTTCCAGCTTCTGAGCTTTCCAGTGTAGTTGGAGTCATGGTCTATTTTCTGTAAGTTTCTCTGTTTGATATCATCTGCTCCTGTTCCTGCTGGAGAGAAATCAGTTAAATAAAATAGTTGATCCTTCAATCAATGAGGTATGTTCCCTTGGTCAAGGACTTCTAGTGGTGCAGAAGGCCCTTACAGGCTAAACATGATCAAAGGAACGATGGACATAACCATCGCTGTACTTACTCTCCATTGCTTCCACACTGCTTAGTGTCAGGCTATCTTCCGGCAATTCATTTGCTGTCCATGGCCTCCTCATCGTCTTTCACTGACAGTACGGTGCTGAAAAGCATCCACATATGCAGGAACAGACAAGTGCAGTTTCACACAAGCCTTATGGACGTACATGGAATAATATAGGTGAGATGGGCTTCAGATTAGTATGACAGGGTGGCACAACATCGAGGGCAGAAGGGCCTGTACTGCGCTGTAATATTCTATGTTCTATCTACACAGGCATTCTGAGATGCTGAAAGGAAGTCAGCCTTCACTCTTCACTGAGCATGGAATTTTGGTGTACTGTGATCGAAGCATGTGTTCCAAGCATAGATCGGCTATCAGGCCTCACATTTCACATGTGCCTTCTAATCCAGGCTGGGCTTCCAGTTTGCAACTCTTGATCTCTCCTCAAGCAGGAAGTCATTAAATCTCCTCCTGTACTGGATGCAGGTTCTTGTCGAAATTACTCATCTGCTTACAATGTCTTCTACCTCCAGCCATTCCTCCCTTCTTTCTGTTGAAGCAAGTCACCTCTTACTTCTCTGATGATTTAAAAAAAATGGCTTTGGTGAATTGTGAAGTAAGCCTATTTTTAAAAAAATTCCTACATTGTGGAAACAGACCCTTCAGCCCAACAAGTCCACACCAACCCCTCCAAAGAGTAGCCCAACCAGACCCATTCCCCTCCCCTTTTATCCTACATTTACCCTTGATGAATGCATGTAACCTGCACATCCCTGAACACTACAGGCAATTTAGTATGGTCAATTCACCTAACCTGCACATCTTTGAATTATGGGAGGAAGCCAGAGCACCCAGAGGATACCCATGCAGACATGGGGAGAATGTGCTGAGGCTGGAATTGAATCCGGGTCCTTGGTGCTGTGAGGCAGCAGTACTGACCATTAAGCCACTGTGCTACCCCTTTATCATTTAAAAAACATTTCTCCACTTCTTGTGTTGTTGATAGGCACCACTTTTTTGTCTATATCTATGATATGTATGAATTTGCACATCTTCCTTTAAAAGTGCAAGAAGTAGGCACTTGGACCAATACACTTGTAGTTGGCAAGCTCCCTACCCTGTTGGCTCCGTATCAGTCCTTACTCATACAATCAGGAAATGCCCTCCCTAATGACATTTTGGGTCTAAATACGCCAGCATTATCTTGCAGCAGATCAAGAAAGCGGCTCACTACAACCTTCTCAAGGATAACTGGAAAGGATAATGCTGGCCCAACAAGTGAAACCCACTTTCCCAAATGAATAAAAAAGGGTTCTACCACCTGTCTGTGCTTGCAACTGAGCCCCAAATCTCTCTGGTGTTTGGTCCTCCACAAAAATCGGTAAATAGGGGTCATCAACTAAAAAAAACATGAAAATTACAATCAGCCTCAAAGCATTGTGTCCAATTTTGGGTACTGCATTTTATGAAAGTTTTTTTAAATGTACATGAATGTCTCGGCCAGCATTTATTTCTCATCCCTAATTATCTAGAAAGCAGTTAAGTGTCAATCACATTGCTCTGGTTCTTGAGACGAGACCAGGTGAAGGCAGCAGATTTCTTTCTGTGCCAAATGTTTCATGCCAATGTTACAATTAGACTAACTTTTAATTCCAGATTGTCATTGATTCAAATTTCACCATCTGCCATCGTGGGACTTAAACCCATGTCCCAGAGCATTGGCCTGGAGTTATGGATCACTAGTCCAGTGACAATATCATTAAATAATTGCCTCCTAAATTGGAAAGGTGTAGAAATTATTTACCAACATGATTCCAGGGATGAGAGACTTATGTGGCAGTTTGGGAGAAGCTGGGTCATTCTTCAAGTTGAGAGGAGATTTGTTTGAAGTGTACAAAATCAGGAGAGATCTGGACATAGTAAATTGAGAGAAACTGTTCCCATTGGCAAAAATGTCTAGAACCAGAGAAATTGATTTCTTGGCAAAAGAGCCAAAGGTAAAAGAAGAAAAACGTTTTTTCACATCACAGGTGGTACTACCTGAGAAAATGGTGCAAGCAGATACAATCATGGCTTTCAAAAGGGAATTAGATCGAAGAGAAACAAAATGCAGTTAAAAACACAGAGAAGTGGAACTGGTTATATTATTCATGCAGAGAACTGACTTGGTGGTTCAAGTAGTCTCTTTCTTTGTTGTAACAACTCTATGAATCTTCCATCCCATTTTCTCTCCCATACTCTTATGCATATCATATCTTTACAAAATGCATGACAAAATGTTTCCTAAGTAGGTATCAATAAATGTTACAGTTAATATTTAGAAATAATTCAAGACTTTTTATTGCTTTGTTGACTGATAAATTCGAGGAGAAAGTGAGGTCTGCAGATGCTGGAGATCAAAGTTGAAACTTTATTGCTGGAACAGCACAGCAGGTCAGGCAGCATCCAGGGAACAGGAGATTCGACGTTTCGGGCACAGGCCCTTCTTCAGGAATGAGCAGAGAGTGTTCAGCAGGAGAAGATAAAAGGTAGGGAGGAGGGACTTGGAGGAGGGGCGTTGGAAATGTGATAGGTGGAAAGAGGTCAAGGTGAGGGTGATAGGTCGGAGTAGGATGGAGGCGGAGAGGTCAAGAAGAAGACTGCAGGTCAGGAAGGCGGTGCCGGGCTGGAGGGATCCGGCTGAGACAAGGTGGGGGGAGGGGGGATGAAGAAACTGGTGAAGTCCAAGTTCATCCCCTGCGGTTGGAGGGTTCCCAGTCGGAAGATAAGACGCTTCTCCTCTGACCGTCGGGTTGTTGTGGTTTGGCGGTGGATGAGTCCAATGACCTGCATATCCTCGGTGGAGTGGGAGGGGGAGTTGAAATGCTGTGCTACAGGTTGGTTGGGTTGGTTCGTCCGGGTGGCCCAGAGGTGCTCTCTGAATCGCTCCGCAAGTAGGCGGCCTGTCTCCCCAATATAGAGGAGGCCACACCGGCAGCAGCGGATGCAGTAGATGATGTGGGTGGAGGTGCAGGTGAATCTGTGGCGGATATGGAAGTTTCCTTTGGGGCCTTGGAGAGAAGTGAGGGGGGAGGTGTGGGCGCAAGTGTTGCACCTCCTGCGGTTGCAAGGGAAGGTGCCGGGAGTGGAGGTTGGGTCGGTGGGGAGTGTGGATCTGACAAGGGAGTCGCGGAGGGAGTGGTCTCTACGGAAAGCTGATAGGGGAGGGGAGGGAAATATATCCTTGGTGCTGGGGTCTGTTTGGAGGTGGCGGAAGTGACGGCGGATGATGCGCTGTACATGGAGATTGGTGGGGTGGTACTGATAAATTCCATAATTTTATTAGTGGCCATGGATCTGTGAAAATTGATATCATGTTTAATTTGAGATAGAACAAGATGTAATTGCTTTCCTGCCATACATTAGCTGGGGCTTTATAAAAAGAGGCATGTTACAATGGAATGAGGTAGTGAGAGAATTCTTCACCTTTTTCTGTGCCTCTTGTTCGCAATAAGGTATATTTTTTAGGAAGTAGAGTTTCCAACCTTTTGAGTGCTGTGACAATTCAAGGATAGGATAGTATTTCTAATAGGTTTAAGTCAAAGGATAATATAAACATTTATTATCCAAAATGTAAATGCAACAAAACACTGACTCCCTTAAACATACACACGCATGAGAAAAAATGAGTTTGAGAGATGATACATGAACTTAGGTATTAATAGAGTAATTGGAGTAAAAAGAAACATATCACGTGTCCTCAATCAGTTTTTTAAGATTAAAATGTTGGGATCCAAGATGGCGGCGACCCAGTAAGACTGAGTCTATAGTGCTCCTCCCAAGACTTGGGCACAGTGGGTCACCTACCCCCTACCAAGCTCACCAAATCATTTATAAATCATTTTTAACAGTTTAGTAACTCAATTAGTTGTGCAATATTATATTTAAGCAACTTTATCCTAAGTTAAAATGACTAAAGGGAAGGGAGCCCGCAGCTCTCAGCAAGCAGGAACCCCTCCCCCATACTCTCCAGCTGCAGCAGAGGCGTCCACAGCCGCCCCGGGGGACTTACCTACAGTAACAAGCCTTGCATAAATGCTTTCCAAGCTTGACTCGAAGATCGGTGCCTTTATCGTCGAATCCAGGAACCGTTGGGAGTCGTTGTCGGCCGCGCTGCAGAAGCACGACCGTGAAATTAAAGAAATTCAACGCCGAGTCGGAGGGGCGGAGCTAAAGGCCGCGACCTCGGAGACAACCGCTCAATCGGCCGTGGATCAGGTCCGGACTCTCGAGCAGCGAGTCCGGACCTTGGAAAATCATATTGACGACCTCGATAATCGAGGTCGTCGAAAAAATATTCGTTTGCTGGGCCTTCCCGAACGGGAAGAGGAAGGCCAGCTTACAGCATTCCTGGAGCAGTGGCTGCCACAACTTTTAAATCTGCAAGCTGGATCAGGCCAGGTAAGGGTGGAATGGGCCTACCGGGTAGCAATACGCGGGCCCGGCTCAAACCAGCGCCCACGCCCGGTCCTGTTCCGGCTGCAGAGCTACAAGGAGAGGCAGATACTCCTAGAAGCCTCTAGAAATCTCGGAAAAGACCCCCAAGCTATGATCTACAAAGGATCCAAGATCATGCTATTTCAGGACTTTTCCCCGGCTCTGGTTCGAAAGAGGAAGGCATTCGACGAGGCGAAGAAGCGTTTAAGGGACTTAAATGTACAGTACTCCTTACGCTACCCAGCGATGTTACGCTTTAACCATGAAGGATCTGTATATAACTTTGGATCACCAGAAAAGGCTAAGGAATTCTTGGACTCTCTTAGATAAACTGTAGGACATAATGGATGTTGGTCTGCCTTCCCCCCCCCCGTTTTGGTTTATATCCCCTCCCTTTTTTTTCTTACCTTATTGCTTAATATTATTATGGGGGGTGGGGAGAGGGATTTGATTTTCTCCCCCCCCCCGCCTTGGAGTTGTTTTCTGTTATTATTTTATGTATATATGAGAGGTGTATGTATATGTGTGTGTGTATATATATATATATATATATATGTATGTGTATGTATATATATGTATATATAAGCTGGGGGATTTGGTTAATGTTGGTGGGGGGAGGTGGTTACCTTATTCGATTTTACCTCTGTCTTTAGGAGCGGGGTTGTTTTTCCCTTCGTTATTTTGTATTATCATATTTAATTATTATTTGTTGAACTGGTAATTTTATAGTTATATGTTTATATATGGTATTAACATTACCAAATATACCCAGGTGTTGGTAGGGGTGGGGGTGGGGTGCTCACTGTTAACTCTAGCTTTGTATTATATTTGAATTTTCCTCATTTGATTGAGGAGTGCCTGGGTCAAGGGTGGGGCATCGGTTGGGAGAGGATATGAGGGATTTTTGGAGAGGAAGTGATGCCCCCTGGGAACAAGGGGGAAAGTCTCCACTTAGATACGTTTTATATTTTTTTTATTTAGAAATAGTTTTTTACTGTATTGTTGTGGGTGTATTAAAGAGGGTTTATTTTTGTAAATTTTACATGTTCCATGCTCGGGATGTTCTGGATAGGGTTCCCCCTCCCGAGGGGTCTCGGATTGGCCCAGAGGATTATGGTTGATCAATCGGTTAAGTGGTGCACCTGGAATGTCAAGGGGAGTAATTCGCCACTTAAAAGGAAGAAAATATTATCAAATCTTAAGAAGGAAAGAGTTGATATAGCTCTCCTACAGGAGACACACCTGTCAGATAAAGAACACTTGAAATTACGACAGGGCGGATTTGATCAGGCCTTTTTTTCTTCTTTTAGCTCAAAAAGCAGGGGAGTTGTTATTCTTGTTCGGAAGAATTTCCCTTTCAAAATCCTAAAGCAGATAAAAGACGAATCTGGACGATATATCTTGATTAAAGCTCTCATAAATGGAGAGGAATATGGGATTTTAAATTTGTACTGCCCCCCGGCACACCCCTTTAAATTTATAACGGAAGCCTTTTCAAAATTGATGGCTTTTGATGCCCGTCATATAATTATAGGGGGAGACTTTAACTGTATTATGGATCCGGAAATAGACAGGATTCCCAAGAGTACTGCAGGAGTATCTCCCAGATCTAGACAATTGATGGATCTGAACAAAGAATTAGGATTAGTAGATGTATGGAGATGTCTTCATCCACGGGGTAGAGATTTTTCTTTCTACTCTAATCCACATAAATGTCACACCAGAATTGATATGTTTTTTGCCCCCTCAATTTTTTTAAATTCCATATCATCCTGTAAAATAGGTAATATAGCAATTTCTGACCACGCTGCTGTATATATGGAAACTAAGGCGAGGAACAGTGGGACATCCCCTCGGCATTGGCGTATGGACCCCTTCTTAATGAAAGATAGTAAATTTGTAAAGTACTTCTCGCAAGAATTTAAAACTTTTTTAGAAATTAATTCAGGTACAGCTAGCAACCCGTCAATGATGTGGGAGACCATCAAAGCTTACACGCGAGGCTTGATCATCTCCTACTCTGCGACCCAGAAGAAATTAAAGGGAGAACAACAGCGTCTGCTTGAAGCCCGCTTAAAAGCGGCTGAAACAGCATACACTGATAGACCCTCTATTATTAAATTGCAAAGGATTACAGCTCTTAGGACAGCTCTAAATACTACACTTACTCAAACGGCTAAGAGGGAAATACTATTTGCAAAGCAAAGGTTATATGAATATGGCGACAAACCGGGTAGATACTTAGCATTTCTTGCAAAGAAAAAAAAGGCCCCTCAGACTATTATGTCTATCAAGGAAAGTACGGGTATTTTGACTCATGATCATAAAAAGATTAATGCGACCTTTAGAAAATTCTATTCTGAGTTATATAAATCACAGGATTGTGAAGATAGGACGAAGAGGATGCAGTCATTTTTTAAAAATTTGACTTTTCCAGACCTAACTCCGGAACAAGTATCGGTCCTAAATGCTCCTCTTACACCCCAAGAAATAGTTGATGCAATTAGGCACCTTCAAAATGGTAAGACGCCGGGCCCAGATGGCTTTCAAGCTGAATTCTATAAAGAATTTACAGAAATACTGGTTGGTCCACTTATGGATATGTATAACTATGCATATAGTCAGGGCTGTCTCCCGCCTTCGTTGAAAGAGGCAAATATCTCTCTTATCCTTAAAAAAGGAAAGGACCCAGAAGATTGTACATCATACAGACCAATATCCTTGCTAAATGTAGATTTTAAAATCCTCTCTAAAACGTTAGCACTGAGATTAGAAAGGATACTGCCACATATTATAAAGGAGGATCAGACGGGGTTTATTAAGGGCCGTAGATCATCCAATAATGTTAGAAGGGCTCTGAATATGATTCAAGCTTGTCATCAGGGAAAGATACCAGGAGTCGTGGTTTCATTAGACGCGGAAAAGGCATTTGATAGGGTCGAATGGTCATATTTGTTTTACACATTGGAGAGGTTTGGTGTTGGACAGGTGTTTACCAAATGGATCTCAACATTGTATAGTGATCCCAAAGCAGTTGTGGTTACCAATGGATTAGGCTCGGATAGCTTCAGTGTGGGTAGGGGCTGCCGTCAGGGATGTCCCCTCTCGCCGTTGTTATTCACGCTAATAATTGAACCACTAGCAGAAGCTATACGAGCTGATCCTAATATAGTGGCCCCAAGGATTGGTACAGGTAAACATAAAATTACCCTTTATGCAGATGATGTTCTTCTATTCCTCAGTAACCCTTTGATGTCCATACCTCGCTTAATCCAAGTTATTAATACATTTAGTGCATTCTCAGGTTATAAAATTAACTTTTCAAAATCGGAGGCTATGCCAATGGGTGGCCTTGCTGTGATACCCCGCTTAGCGGACGGTTCCCTTTTTCCCTTTCGCTGGTCCCTGGAGGGTTTCTTATATTTAGGCATTTTTATTACCCCAGTATTTGGTCAGTTGTATAAGGCTAATTTTGTGTATTTATTGGAAAGGATAAGGCAGGACCTCCAGCGATGGGGAGACCTGCCAATTTCCTGGTTGGGTAGAATAGCATTAATCAAAATGAATATCCTGCCCCGTCTCCTATATCCTATGAGAATGCTTCCGGTGATGCTGCCGAGGACAGCTTTATGTAAATTATACGGCTGGCTGAGTTCCTTTATCTTGAACCATAGGCGGCCCCTTATTAAGCTGAAGAAGCTACAGCTTCCACAGGCAAGGGGTGGATTGGACTTCCCAGATTTTAGGAAATATCAATTAAGTTCCCTATTAAGTTATATAGCTGATTGGGTCTTGTCTGATCCACAATCAATCTGGTTGGACATCGAGGCTTCTCAAGTAAAAGCCTTATTAACCTTTTATTCTCAGACAAGAGGAAAATCATTACAGATCACTGTAAAAACCCTATAATACTGAATACAATCAAGGCTTGGAATATAATGCGGCAAAATGAGGGTAATTCACATAAAACATCCCCCTATGCACCGATAGTGGGAGCATGGGGATTCCAACCGGGGTTAACAGATGCCACTTTTAAACTCTGGAGATCCAGGGGTATCTCATGTCTCGGGGATTTATTTAAGGATGGGGTCCTGATGTCTTTCGGACAGCTGCGTCAGAAATTCGGATTACCCAATGGAGACCTCTTTCGATACTTCCAAATTCGAGATTTTATACAGAAGAAGACGACGTTATTAGATAGTCTTTATAAATCCGATAGAGAATGTAGTGTCCTACGACCAGTGGGGGTATCTTCCGTCAGTAATATTTATCATTTGCTACATGATGAAGTATCGGGAGATATGGATAATCTGCTTAAAACATGGGATCAGGATCTGGGACTAGAAATCTCCACAGAAACGTGGAATGATATCTGGGAAAATGCTAGAAGAATTACTATTTGCAACAGAACCCAGGCTATCCAGCTGAAGATACTTCATAGGGCCCATCTAGCACCGGTTCGATTGGCAAAATTTAAGGCAGGAGCATCTCCAATGTGTCCTAAATGCAAAATAGAGGTGGGCACTCTTGTACATTGCTTATGGACCTGTCATAAGATCCGTAGATATTGGACTAAAGTACCAAGCACCCTGACAGAAATTTTAGGAACGGAAATAAAAGTGGACCCCGTATCTCTCCTCTTGGGCTTTTCGAACTTTCCCTCCCTGGACACGTACGGGAAGAGACTATTTTCTATTCTTTCTTTCTGTGCAAGGAAAAATATTTTGATGAACTGGGTGGCGGAGGGCCCCCCTGGACTTTCAAATTGGCACAGACTAATTATGGAATGTATTCCCCTTGACTTCCTTACAAATATGGTGCACCGAAAGACCGAATTATTTTATAAAATATGGCAGCCCTTTTTGAATTACATAAATACAGATATTTCGGCTATCCTAACAAGGGCTTTTATTTAATTGAGACTACAGACCTGGCTGGTCCGCGGCCCCTCGGGGGAGGAATCCCGCACGAATACGGGTTTTATCATATCTGATGTTAACACATCCCGAGCATGTAAGAGACTTAAATATACACCCTGGTTAGTTGTAGGTTAGATTAGTAGATAGTTGAGTTTTGTTTGTTTGTGTTTTTTTTTCTTTTCGTTTTTTTTTGTTTTGTTTTTTTTTTCTTTTTTTGTCAAATTATGGTTATTGTATATTTGAGCTAATTGTATATCAATGTTTATATCTGAGAGTTTTGTTTATTTTTGTAAACTTGTAAAAATGTTAAATTTCTAATAAAAATATCTATAAAAAAAAAGATTAAAATGTTGCAGCCTGTAGGTTTTTTTTTCACCTCGTCCTTTAAAATATAATTGACAGTTGCACATTTTCAAGTTTCCAAAAACATTTTGGCAATGCCTCTGTAGAAAAGAAATATAATCTTACAAATGAAAACAAATTACCCCATCTGCTCACTACTTGAATTGAGTGTTTCTTTGGAGAGGGTTCATTCCTTCTTGCTGGTGAAGTGATGATCCCTATGTCTTAATTAGTCCTTGCCTGCCATCTGCATTCCCCAGTAAATTAATATGGTCTTGAATTCCCTTTGGCTCGTTCTGATCGTTTGTAGGTAAATTTTGGTACCTCCCATTGTCCACATAATGGATTTAAGCCAATGTGATTGATGTATTGGGGAGGATGATTAATATTCCATCAATTATGCCAGTCATGATTAACTTATGGAGAGACCGTGTTGGATGTTCCATGGTCAGGCCCCAATAGATCTCGCAGTTATTTCTATTCCATTGAGCTCGTGCAGACAGTGATTTCACACCTGGAAACCCATTTGTATTTTTAAGTAATTTCTCAATAATAATGTGTCTGTCCTGAATTTCTGGTTGCCATTTTCTGAGTCCACTGATCACTTATCTTGACAAGAATTGTCTGACTGGCACAGCCACAACTGGAAAAATGCATATTGGGTGGGGGAAGTGAGAGTACTATCAGTGAAGGATTCAGTTGTGAACCCTGTGTTGTGCATGGCTGATGTAAATAATTGAGGATTGTCAGTTATCTTCACTGTATCATTTTGAAGTCTTTTACTGGTTCATTTAGTTTTGTTGGTATTCAAAATATCAAAAAGTGGTTTATGATTTTTGCCTAATTTCCCCTGGTTTTTAGGTCCACTTTTTCCCACTGATATTTTTCTCTGTCTAATACAAGAATGTAACCAAAATTTGGATAATATGCAATAAAACTAATTTTAGCATTCCTTATTTATTATGCATGAACAGCTACATTCCTGAAAAAGAACTTCAAAAGTTGGAATCCAAGGACACTGAAACAAAAACTGTAAACTATAAACATACAACAACATCCATGACGAAAGCTGTTAACATTTCTAATATACTACATGCATTAATTGTCTTCATCATTTAAAAGAGATTGATTAACTCCCTGCAATGTAACTGTATTTAATACAGGAAAACACCTTATGGTTATGAAGCAGATATTATACAACCAACTGATTTCTATGCATGATCAGCTTGCAGATCACAGCCATCTA
Source organism: Chiloscyllium plagiosum (assembly GCF_037043375.1). NCBI lineage: Eukaryota > Metazoa > Chordata > Chondrichthyes > Orectolobiformes > Hemiscylliidae > Chiloscyllium > Chiloscyllium plagiosum. The sequence goes on along the minus strand of NW_028270150.1, from coordinate 72,719,606 downwards.
ACTGCCAAGCAGAATCTCACTATTGTCTCCATGCAACATATGGAGTCCTTAAGGGTAAATTCTCTTAAAGGAAAGGTATACATACAAAATTATTTCCAAAAGATTGTTCAGTTATTTACGTTAACTTGTGAGTCTGTGAGTGTTTATAAGACACAATAGTTCGCTGATACATTCACATCTCATGATGGTGATTTTGCCTGAAGGTGCTGTTAATTTCCCACAGCAATTTATAATATTGCCGGTTTGTGTTTGGCATCTTGGACACAATGCAATAATATTGGGAGCAGATGGGAAATTGAAACAGATCTGATTTGCTGTAAGTTCTGTTTCAGCATTGTGCCATCATGTGCATGGGCCTCTTGGCTTCTTGGTCCTGAGTACATTCTTCTCATCTTGACTCTTTGTCGTATATCTTCTATGTGGTCGTTGATGCAAACTTTTTATTTCACTTGTAACTTTGGCAATTCCATTTCCATATCCTCATTGTACATGTTCATCAACTTCTCATGTAAATTTACAAGCTAAGTCTCAAAAGGAGTATTTTGTGTATGAGTCAATAAATTGATATACACTCGTAATCGTAATCAGTCAGAGAATCGAGTTATGATGAAAAGACAGCTTAGTGGTGTTCAGGCTTATCCAATCAGCCACGATCCCATTGAATGGCGGAGCAGACTCAATGGGCTGACTGGCCTACTTTTACTCATAAGTCTTACTGTCTGCCAAACATGAGCCTGCTGCTTGAGGAACAGTTGTGCTCAGAGACGCTGTCCTCAAATGTAATATTGTAATTTGTAAGTCTTAGTTGATCTATCTACATCTCAGGATTAGATTTCTGACTGATTTCTGCAACCAGCCAAATTATTGAATATCAGATAATGTAGAAAAGAAATTATGTCATTAATGCTCCACACATGCTTCTCACACATGCCCTGGAATGACATGCCAATAAATTGTGGACTGTTATTCTTAATGGTCTCTCTAAGGGTACCAGATAAATTAAAAATGGAACTTATACTGTGGTGGCAGGTGCGTCTGATGTCTTGTGCAGCTGATTAATGATGGGGAATGGTGCTCACTTATGGGACAGTGATAGTGTCCCTATCCCTGGATTGGGAGGCCTGGTTCAAGTCCCATGTCCTCCAGAGGTTTGGATAAACATGCCTGAACAGGTTGATTAGAAAAACAAGTGACAAGGAACTTGGCAAAAAGGTCACATGCAATTTTGGATCAAGGATTGACAGGAACTTCATGCAGCATCAGTAATTCCTTATAATAACTTGAAACATGCTCTTGACATATCTTGCAGTTCTTAATATGGATTTTAATATCAGTGTTAATATCCAACCAATATTTTACCTCTATTGTGAATCTTCTTGTCTGATCAATGCTCCTGCGTGAATAATTTAAGTTATTGGAGAACATCAATTCGCAAAAAGTTCTGGCTTGATGATGTGTGTTTTGTGATGGTACTGTGCCTTTAAGAGAGATTTGTTCTGTGATGTTTCTCTTGCAGAGAGGTGTTGCTGCAGTAGTGCCAGAATGTCTACTTCAGAAGCAGTGGGTAAATAGCTTTGAGCTCCTTGAGATTTTTTAGTTAATTAGATAAAAGAAGCATGCGTAGGTGGATTCAGATTCACAAAGACCCAGACTTTTGGTTGTGCTTTCATTTAGGGTGTTTGGCTATTGAAGCTGGTAGATATAGCTCTCCCTCTGCTGCAGCAAAAAACTTGAGTTCTCCCTCTGTTGCAAGATTATTTCTTTTGGTATTCCTTTTCTCTGGACCAGAAGGGAGATAACATGTGAAGAAAATCTGTTTTGCTGAATTTGCCTTTGCCAAAGGTGTGTTTATGAGATGCTGTTATATTGGAATAATTGATGATTAGTAGTTAAATAATATATTATTTTATTAAGTATTTCAATAGAGTTAAAGTTATGTCAATACATTTTTTGTTTGTATTTTAACTGTGTGTAAGAATGAAGTGTGATTGGATTAAAGCCTAGTGGTGGTCCAATTGAATCACAGCACCTTACACTTGCCGATAAATAAATGTAAAAGTTAGGATCTAGGATTTCTCATTACTTTATTTTGGGGAGGCCCGGTCTGATACCTGACATTATCTTCAAAAGTGACTCCTTGAGATCTAAGATGGCAGTGACCCAGTAGGTCTGAGTCTGCAGAGCTCTGCCCAAGACTTAGGCAAAGTGGGGTGCCCACCCTCACCTCACCTGCTAAATTGCTAAAAATAGTTTTTGCCCAGAACCGTTGGCCATTCTGCATCAAACTTTAACAGTTTGATGCTTTTTAAAAAGACCAAAGGCAAAGACTCTCGCAGTTCGCAGCAGACAGGCATCCCTTCCCCACCACCCTGAAGCAACAGAGACATCCGCGGCTGCCCCGGGGACTTACCTGCGGAGGCGAGCCTGATCTCGGAGTTCGTTAAACTCCGAAAGAAGATTGATGAGTCCATCGAAGAGACCCGGGAATTCGATCTCGGTCATGCTGCAGAAGGTTGTTTAATACTTGCTGGGATTATAATTTTGTAACCTTAGGTATTTTTATCTTGTATTGCTTTGTCAAGTATATCTAGGTGATAGTGTGGGGGTGGGGGGAGGTGTCGCCCACTTTTAACTCCTGTTTTATAAAATATTGGAATTTATTTACTCTACTTTGTAATGCCTGGGCTGAGGGCATGGCTCTAGCTGGGAGGTGTTATGGCGGGATTATTGGAAGGTAGTAGTGCCTCCTGTGAGCAAGGGGGAAAGTCTCCTTTTAAATATGCCTTATGTTATTTGTATTTAGGAGTAGTTCTTAGCTGTTTGATTTAGCCGATTTAAGGAGTGTTATTATACGTGAATCATTTTTGGTTTTTATTCAATGTCTTTTGGGCAAGGTTCTTCCTCTTGGGAGGTCTCGGCCTTGCTTGGATGATCATGGCTAGTCATTCGGTTTAGGTGGTGCACCTGGAATGTCAAGGGGAGCCACTCACCAATCAAAAGGAGAAATACATTATCAAGTCTTAAAAAAGAAAGGGTCGATGTAGACCTTCTACAGGAGACACATCTACTTGATAAGGATCATTTGAAGCTGCAACAGGGTGGGTTTGGCCAGGTGTTCTTTTCATCTTTCAGCTCAAAAGTAAGGGAGTAGCCATTCTTATTTGGAAGAATCTTCCCTTCCAAATGCTAAGCCAGATAAAAGATGAGTCTGGACAGTATATATTAATTAAAGCCCTAATACATGGAGAGGAATACAGAATTTTGAATCTTTATTGCCCCCGGTGCACCCTGTTAAATTTGTAACGGAAGCATTCTCCATGTTGATGGCTCTTGGGGTGCGCCATACAACCACAGGTGGAAATTCTAATTGTATCATTGACCCAGAGATGGACAGGATACCTAGGAGCTCTGCAGGCATATCTTTGAGATCTAGGCAGTTGGCGGATCTGAATAGGGAGTTGGGGCTGGTAGATGTGTGGAGGTGTCTTCATCCTGAGGGGAGAGACTTTACTTTCTATTCTAATCCACACAAGCGCCATACCAGAATCGGTATGTTTTTTGGCTACTCGACCCTTTTGAACTTGATATTGTTTTGTAAAATAGGTAATATAACTATTTCTGACCATGCTGCAGTATATATGGAGGTTAAGACTAGTGATGATGAGATAGGTTCCCGACATTAGTGTATGGACCCTTTTCTATTGAAAGAAAGTAAGTTCATAAAATATTTTTTGCAGGAATTTAAAACCTTCTGGGATATCAACTCAGGTATGCCCAGTAACCCTTTGATAATGTGGGAGACTGCTAAGGCATACGCACGAGCTTGGTTATCTCATATCCTGCGACCGGAAAAGACAAAAGTGATAACAACAGCGTCTGCTCGAGGTTCGCCTGAAGGCAGCTGAAACAGCGTATGTTGATAGGCCCTCCATTACTAGGGCAACTTTGAATACTGCACTTACTCAAACAGCAAAGAGGGAGATATTATTCGCGGAGCAGAGACTACTTGAATACGGTGACAAGCCTGGCAAGATTCTAGCATACCTTGCCAGAAAGAAAAAGGCTCCTCAAGCCATTATGTCTATTAGAGAGAGTGCTGGTATCCTGACTTGTGGTCGTAAAAAGATCAATGCAGCCCTTAGAAAGTTCTATTTCGAATTGTGTAAGTCGCAGGATTGTGAGGATAGAACGAGAAAGATGGAGTCTTTCTAAAACAATCTGGCCCTCCTGGGCCTAATCTCGGAGCAGGTGTCATTTTTGAATGACCCTGGCAACCCAGGATGTACAGGAGGTGGTGAGGCAGTGTCAAAGTGGCAAAGTGCCTGAACCAGATGGATTCCAGGCTGAGTTCTGTAAAGAATTTATAGGGGAATTGGTCAGGCCACTTATAAATATGCACAATTACCCACATAGTCAGGCCTGCCTCCTGCCTTCTCAGAGAGAAGCAAATATTCCTCTCATTCTTAAGAAGAGAAAAGTCCCAGATGACTGCTCTTCGTACAGACCCATATCCTTGTTAAATGTGGATTTTAAAATTCTCGCAAAAATGTTGGCATTAAGACTGGAGAGGGTTTTACCATTCATTATAAAAGAGGACCAGACGGGGTTTATAAATGGTTGCAGATCAACTAATAATGTTAGAAGAGTCCTAAATATGGTACAAGCCTCCCAGCAGAGAGCGATACCAGGATTAGTTGTCTCCCTAAATGCAGAGAAGGCATTCGATTGGGTAGAATGGCCATATCTCTTTTATACGCTGGAACGGTTTGGTTTTGGAGACGTCTTTATTAAATGAGTTGCAGTATTATATAATGATCCCAAAGCAGCGGTGATTACCAACGGTTTAAGTTTGGATCGTTTTAGCATTGGCAGAGGCTGTTGTCAGGGATGTCCTCTATCACCATTATTATTTATGCTAGTGATTGAGCCACTGGCGGAAGCTATACGATCTGTCCCTAATACAACAGCTCCAGAGGTTGGATCGGGCAAGCACAAAATTACTCTCTATGTGGATGATGTCCTCCTTTTCTTAAATGATCCATTGACATCTGTGCCCCGCTTAATTCAAGTGGTTAACCTATTTGGTATGTTTTCAGGTTACAAAATCAATTTTACGAAGTCGGAGGCCATGCTGCTGGGTGGTTTTGCCAGTGTATCGAATTTACCGGATTGATCCTGTTTCCCCTTTTGGTGGTCACTAGGAGGTTTTCTTTACTTAGATATTTTTATTACTCCGACATTTGGTCAGCTATAAAAAGCCAATTATACACACTTACTAGAGAAAATAAGACAGGACCTTCAATGCTGGAAAGATCTCCCAATATCCTTGCTAGGTAGAATAGCTTTAGTTAAGATGAATATTCTACCTCGTTCTTTTATACTCGATGAGAATGCTCCCCTTGATGCTGCCGAGACAGGCACTGTGTAAGCTTTATGGTTGGCTCGGCTCCTTTATTTGGAGTCATAGACGGCCCCTTGTTAAATTAGAAAAACTGCAGCTTCCACAAATAAGGGGTGGGCTGGACCTTCTGGATTTCAGGAGGTATCAATTGAGTTCCCTGTTATCATATGTAGCTGATTGGGTCTCTTGTGACCCACAATCAGTCTGGTTAGATATTCAGGACTCCCAAGCAAGATGTCCCCTCATCAAACTACTATTTATGGACAAGGTGAGAGTTATTACAGATTATTGCAAAACCCCTATTGTATTAAATACAATCAAAGCCTGGAGGATAATGTGACTTGATGAGGGTAACCTACAAAAAACCTCCCCTTATACTCCTCCTATAAGTGGGAACGTTGGGATTCCAGCCAGGGCTGACTGGTGCTGTATTCAAAATCTGGAAGTCCAGAGGTATCTCCTGTTTGGGAGATCTGTTCGATGGGGAGGTCATGATGTCCTTCGAGCAGCTGCGTCACAAATTTGGGCTGCCTAGCAAGGACCTTTTTTGATATTTTCAAATATGAGACTTTATACAAAAGAAGACCACATTGATAATTAATCCTTATAAATTGGATAGGGAAAGGAGAGTGCTTCGGTCGATGGGTCTGCCCTCTGTCAGTACTCTCTATCACTTACTATGTAATAAGGTATCAAAGGACATAGAACAGTTATATAAAACCTGGAGTTAAGAATTGGGGATGGAAATCTCCTTAGAGATGTGGGAGGGTGTCTGGGAAAACACCAGGAAGATCTCTATCTGTAACAGAACTCAGGCTACTCAATTGAAGATACTTCGCAGGGCTCACAGGCACCTGAGCGACTTGCAAAGTTCAAGGCAGGAGCATCTCCAATGTGTCCTAAGTGCAAAATAGAAGTTGGTACTCTCATGCATTGTCTGTGGACATGCCATAAGATCTGCAGGTACTGGGACAGTGTAGTGATTGCTTTGGCAAAGATTTTGGGGACAGAGATTGGGTTGGATCCAATGTCTTTACTCTTGGGCTCCCCAAACCTCCCCTCTTTGGATGTATACGGGAGGAAATTATTCACTATCCTTTCCTTTTGTGCGAGGAAAAATATTTTCGTGAATTGGGTCCCCCAGGACTTTCAAATTGGCATAAAATAGTCATGGAATATATCCCCCTTGACTTCCTTATGAATATGGTGCATCAAAAAAAGGGCAGCCCTTTCTGAACTACATTGACACAGATATTTCGGCCATATTATTCAGGGGCTTTGCTTAGCCGTGGTAATGGTTCTAGCTTTATTGGGGGCTCCCAGGAGGAGGAATCCCGTATAAATACGGGTCTTGTTATGATTTGATATAAATTTATTTTGAATACGTATTTAGTTAATTATTTACTTGTTTGTTTTCTTTTCTCCTTTTGTTTATTGTTAGTAACGTATGATATCCTAGTTTATGTTATGGTTGTCTGTAGAATAGATTAGTAGTTTTTTAAAAATTCTATACTGGTGTTGTTATTATATGGTAAAGTGGAATACACTAGTTTGTACTACTTTTGTAATTTTGTAAAAAATCTCAAAAATCTTCTTTTTCTATAAAAATACCTATAAAAATAAGTGACTCCTCAGGAGATGCCGAGCTCATCCCAGAAAGAACAATATGATCTCACGTGGATATACTAAGTTGAATTAAACCGTCCTTCAGCAATGTTTTTCCATAGTTTCTGTAGCATCTCAGAAAGAAAGAAAGAGTTGAACTGGTAAAAATGGCAAACTGGTCTGACTCAGCTTGCATGCTTCAAATGTAAGATCAAAATGTTAACTTGCAATTATTATTCTTTTCCTTCCACGATAGAAACTTCTACGGTTTCTTCTTGATTTCCTGGAATATGTGCTGTAGAAAATATATCAGGTCAATTTAGAGAACATCTGCAAGTTTGATGTCAATAATGTTAGTTTACATGTTTAAGGGTATATCTTCTGTTTTCACCAGATTGGGAAGCCTGCTAGGTGCAACTTATGTGACCATCCTGGCTGTACCTAAGTTCATAGTCATAATCGTTGAACTTTATGAGGAGACATATCAGTTTGGCAGTCCAGTGATTTTCAATCATTATCCATGGTACAACAGTACACCTCAACAAGGTGAGAAATGTGTCATGAAAGTTTTGAGAAGCAGCGTCGCTTTACCTGATTAGATGAATCAATCGAAACCTGCACCCCCATTCTCAGTGATTAACAGCAATCTAGATTTATTCAGTTCATAGTATCAGTTATATGACACCTCGATCTTTTACTATAAATTCTATGTCCTATGATCCCGCCCAATAGCTATCTGGCAAAGGAGCAGCATTCCGAAAGCTTGTAATTTCAAATAAACTTGTTGGACTCTAACTTGGCTTTGTGTGATTTTTAACTTTGTCCATCTCAGTCCAACACTGGCACCTCCACATAAATATTAAAATCATGTTTGTGTACAGAGATGGGGGCTAGGCATCAGAGTTCGTGCTCACACTCTGAAGTGCAATGGTTGTGCAAGGCATGTCAGAAAGGCAAGGTTACATTGATCATGGGAGACTTCAATATGCAGGTGGACTGGGTAAATAATGTTGCTAGTGGATCTAAAGAAAGGGAATTCATGGAATGCTTACAGGATGGCTTTTTGGAACAGCTTGTCATGGAGCCCACAAGAGAGCAGGCTATTCTGGACCTAGTGCTTTGCAATGAACCAGACTCTATAAAAGATCTTAAAGTAAGGGAACCCTTAGGAAGTAGCGACCATAATATGATAGAGTTCAGTCTGGAGTTTGAAAGGGAGAAGGCAAAATCGGATGTAATGGTGTTACAGTTGAATAAAGGTAATTATGAGGGCATGAGAGAGGAACTGACTAAAATAGACTGGAAGCAGAGGCTAACCGGGAAGACAGTAGAGCAAAAATGGCAGGAGTTTGTAGGTATAATTGAGGACACTGTACAGAGGTTTATTCCCAAGAAAAGAAAGATTAACCGGGGAGGGATTAGACAACCTTGGCTGACAAAGGAAGTCAGGAAGTGTATTAAAGAAAAAGAGAGATCCTATAAAGTGGCTAAGAACAGTGGGAAATCAGAAGATTGGGAAGGATACAAAAGCAAACAGAGGATAACAAAGAGTGTAATAAGAAATGAGAGGATCAAATATGAAGGTAGGCTAGCCAGTAATATTAGAAATAATAGTAAAAGTTTCTTTCAGTACATAAGAAACAAACGACAGGCAAAAGTAGACATTGGGCCACTTCAAACTGACGCAGGAAGCCTAGTGATGGGAGATAAGGAAATAGCAGGAGAACTTAACAAGTACTTTGCGTCAGTATTCACAGTGGAAGACATGAGTAATATCCCAAAAATTAAAGGGTGTCACGGGGCTGAGTTGAGTATGGTTGCCATTACGAAAGAGATAGTGCTAGAAAAGTTAAAAAGTCTTAAAATTGATAAATCTCCTGGCCCCGATGGGATACACCCTAGAGGTCTGAGAGAGGTGGCTGAGGAAATAGCAGAGGCATTGGTTGAGATCTTTCAAGAGTCACTGAAGTCAGGAAAGGTCCCGGATGATTGGAAGATGGCTGTTGTAACCCCCTTGTTCAAGAAAGGATCAAGGCAAAAGATGGAAAATTATAGGCCAATCAGCTTAACCTCGGTTGTTGGTAAAATGCTAGAATCCATCATTAAGGATGGGGTTTCTAAATTCTTGGAAGAGCAGAGTCTGATTAGAACAAGTCAACATGGATTTAGTAAAGGGAGGTCATGCCTGACAAACCTGTTGGAATTTTTTGAAGAGGTAACAAGTAGGTTAGACCAGGGAAACCCAGTGGATGTGGTCTATCTAGACTTTCAAAAGGCCTTTGATAAGGTGCCACACGGGAGGCTGCTGAGCAAGGTGAGGGCCCATGGTGTTCGAGGTGAGCTGCTGGGATGGATTGAGGATTGGCTGTCTAACAGAAGGCAGAGAGTTGGGATAAAAGGTTCTTTTTCAGAATGGCAGCCGGTGACGAGCGGTGTCCCACAGGGTTCGGTGCTGGGGCCACAGCTGTTCGCATTATATATTAATGATTTGGATGAGGGAACCGGGGGCATTCTAGCGAAGTTTGCCGATGATACGAAGTTAGGTGGACAGGCAGGTAGTACTGAGGAAGTGGGGAGGCTACAGAAGGATCTAGACAGGTTGGGAGAGTGGTCCAGGAAATGGCTGATGGAATTTAACGTGAGCAAGTGCGAGGTCTTGCACTTTGGCAAAAAGAATAAAAGCATAGACTACTTTCTAAATGGTGAGAAAATTAATAAAGCCAAAGCACAAAGGGATCTGGGAGTGCTAGTCCAGGATTCTCTAAAGGTAAACATGCAGGTTGAGTCCGTGATTAAGAAAGCGAATGCAATGTTGTCTCTTATCTCAAGAGGGTTGGAATATAAAACCAGAGATGTACTACTAAGACTTTATAAAGCTCTGGTTAGGCCCCATTTGGAGTACTGTGTCCAGTTTTGGTCCCCACACCTCAGGAAGGACATACTGGCACTGGAACGTGTCCAGCGGAGATTCACACGGATGATCCCTGGAATGACAGGTCTAACATATGAGGAACGGCTGAGGATACTGGGATTGTATTCGTTGGAGTTTAGAAGATTGAGGGGAGACTTAATAGAGACGTACAAAATAATACATGGCTTGGAAAAGGTGGATGCTAGGAAATTGTTTCAGTTAGACGAGGAGACTAGGACCCGTGGACACAGCCTTAGAATTAGAGGGGGTCATTTCAGAACAGAAATGCGGAGACATTTCTTCAGCCAGAGAGTGGTGGGCCTGTGGAATTCATTGCCACAGAGTGCAGTGGAAGCCGGGACGCTAAATGTCTTCAAGGCCGAGATTGATAGATTCTTGTTGTCTAGAGGAATTAAGGGCTACGGGGAGAACGCTGGTAAGTGGAGCTGAAATGCGCATCAGCCATGATTGAATGGCGGAGTGGACTCGATGGGCCGAATGGCCTTACTTCCACTCCTATGTCTTATGGTCTTATGGTCTTATGGTTATCGCGCAGGAAGGTTCTCTGCTGTGATCATGAATTCTAAAGAAACTGGCAGAGTTTTCAGCAATGCAAGAGTTACTATTTGAGGATTGCTAAACTGGCAAATACTAAACTGGCATAACTTGCAGACATTTTCAGCCATCTGAATGAGCTGCACAATAAAATGGGGAAGAATGAGATGATCCTGACCATTAAAGGTAAACTTCAAGGTTTCAGATCAAAGCTGGGCGTTTGGCAAGAAACAGTGGCACGGGGTTCACTGGAGATGTTTCCATTAGTATCATTGTCAGCAGCAGATGCAGCTGTCAACATGTACAGCCTCATATTTTAAACATCTCAAAGCACTGCAAGAGAAGTTCAAATTCTCCTTACCTTCAAGATGATGTGGAAGATGATGACTGGATACGTGATCTATTCAGTTCACTGTATTCTAATTCATCACAAAAGCTGACATTAAAAGAAAAAGCATAATGTACAGAGCTATAGATGGATTACACAATGAAGCTGAAGTTTGAAGAAGTGTCTGTATGTGTTTTAGCTGACTGCAATTCATGAATATCCAACAATCACTGAACATGCTAATGCTGTATTCTTACCATTTGCAACACCATATCTGCAAGCTGGCACTCCACTGCTTCGCAACCATTCCCCAATCTACTTCTGTAACCACTCCTCCCTCCCCTCGAAACGCAATAAAGGCAGGGTCCTGCTTGTCCTCACCTACCACCCCATCAGTCTCACTAAACACTTACGCCAACTCCAACTAGACTCCACCACCAAGAACATCTTCCCCTCCCCATCCCTCTCTGCCTTCCGCAAGGACTGTTCCCTTCAACAGGCTTGCAGGGGCTGACCTGACCTCCCAGTCACCGCCCATTTTAATTTGCCTTCCCACTCCCTTTTCAACATGACCATCCTTGGCCTCCTCCTTTGCCATAACTAATCAAACTACAAATCGGAGGAACAACACCTCATCTTCCACCTAGGCATCCTATAGCCCGGAGAACTCAACATTGAGTTCCCTATTTCAAATAACCTCGATTCCCATCTCCCAACTCTTTTCCCAGCCCTTCCCCTCCCCCTTCCATTCCTCTCATCGACTCTTCCTTCCAGCCACCACAGTATTCATTCCTCCCATTGGCCAATCAGGTCGTCCCCTCTACCTATGTTCACTGATACCCACCTCACCACCCTACACTCCCATCCCCTTTATCTGCAGCTCCCCTTACTCCCAACCCCAGTCCTGAAGAAGGGTTATACCTGAAATGTTGACTTGACCACCTCCTTGATGCTGGCTAGCTTGCTGTGTTCTTCTCGCTTCATGCTTGTCTACCTTGGATTCCTGCATCTGCAGTTTTTTGTCTCTAGCTAGGCACTTTCAACAGTAGCACACATGAAGAACAATAGAGCGAGCACTTGTCAATGGAGCAAGACTTCTGGGTAGATTTCTTATCAATTACTCCCTGGATCAAGGGGACCTGCACACTGGCAGGCCCAGATTTCGCACTTACACAGTAAATTGCACTTTACTGTTTTGCTGTGATCCATTGTTCATGAAAAGTTAAAAATAGCTGAGTTAAGTTAATTTTGAAAATGTGTGCTCGAAGTTAAAAATAGTGAATTTTTGTTTGTGGATTTGGAACATTAATGCTTTTGGTCCTTCTTTATCTTGTGTGCAGATGTTGCAAAGCTCTATAGTAAGACTGTAACCATAGTTCATGCGAGTAAAATGACACTGATGAGTCATCAATTCAGCTGAAAAAGTAGGTGTGCCGTGGAATTGTTTGTCTCCTTTTTTTATTTCAAATTCATGAGTTGAGGGCATCACTGGCTAGGCCAGCATTTATTGCCCCATCCCTGACAGCTAAGGGTCAACATTGCTGTGGGTCTGGATAGGCAGGTCAGACCTGGCTGGGTGGCAGATTTCCTGAAGAAGGGCTTATGCCCGAAACGTCGATTCTCCTGTTCCCTGGATGCTGCCTGACCTGCTGCGCTTTTCCAGCAACACATTTTCAGCTCAGATCTCCAGCATCTGCAGACCTCACTTTCTCCTGGCAGATTTCCTTCCCTGAGGGACATTCGTGAGCCAGATGGGTGTTTCTGACAATCAACAAGTGGTTTCATGGTCATTATTAGACTTCCAGATTTGTTTTTTGAATTCAAATTCTACCATCTGCCATGGTGGGATTCAAACTCAGGTCCCCAGAACATTTTCTGGATTAACAGTCCAGTAATAATACCACTAAGTTGTTGCTTCCCTGGCATTGAAGTACACATTGATACAGAAAAGGTTAGGAACTATTGCACAAGTTTTCAATGTTTTTCACCAAAACGTTTGCATTAGCTTGTGGTTGGTCTCTAAAATAATGTTTTTGCTGGTGTGAAAATGCAGGACTCCAAAATATAAAGCTGATATTTCCTGCTCAATGCTAGAGCAATTGGACCGCACAATAGACAAAACTTTTGATGAATGAGTTTATCTTTTACAGTACATGTGCTCCCAGTCCTTTTTGTGAGGCAGCTTTTTCTCAGGTAGTTGGCTCCCTAGATTTGTAATATTGCATATTGATGGTTCCTGAAGAAGGGCCTGTGCCCGAAACGTCGAATTTCCTGTTCCCTGGATGCTGCCTGACCTGCTGTGCTGTTCCAGCAATAAAGTTTCAACTTTGATCTCCAGCATCTGCAGACCTCACTTTCTCCTCCTTCTAAAAGTGACCGTTTAGAAGTGCTTTGAAGACAGATAGGAAGTCAGTGTACCATAAGAAAGACATACCCTTTCTCAATAGTTCCCTGAGTGATGCAGACTTGTGGGTGAAATTGGGAATGCATGACAACAAATAATTAAATATAACTAGACACCTTTGAAGTCATTTTTGACTTGAGGAATTGACATGACCTTTATGGCCTCTGTTTTATCTAGATCAGATGTATGCCTGCACTGGCATAGAGAGATCCAAAGAAGCTGATCTAAACATATTGATGTGGCATTTCTGACTGTTGAACACCAACCCTGAATTCCAGGTGACTTGGATCAAAAGTGCAGATGGTGGTCATGTTTTTGCTTCATTCTTCCTATCTCAGCAACATCATACACATGCATCCTGATGCAATGAATCTAATGATCTTTGTGAGCTTGAAAGAAATCCTGTCTAACATATAGCCTGAAGAAGAGTAAGTCAAAACAGGATTATCCAAATGGAATATAAAATAAAGTTGAGCTCTTTTGAATCCTCTGCTAGATGTACTGACTAATAGTCCTGCTTGCCATCAAGCTTCAAGAAGAATTTCACATTTGCGCATTTCATGTTTAGCACATCTAAATTTTGTAAGGGCACCATTTTAAAGTTAAGTTTTGAAATTGTGTTCCGAAGCATAATTTCAAAGACCTAATCTTTTTTCTGACTTAATTCATTGAAATTTAGAGAATTCTGAGATGCCTAGGTAAAGTGGATAGGGAGAAGATGTAGGAGAGATTAGGACCTGAGGGCATAAGCCTCAAGATGAAGGGACACCCTTTATTACTGAGATGAGGAATTTCTTCAGCCAGAGGGTGATGAATCTGTGGAACTCATTGCCACAGGAGGCTGCTGAGGCCAAGTCACTGAGTGTCTGAAAACAAAGATAGATAACTTCTTGTTTTGTAAGAGGATCAAAAACATGGGGAGAGAGCTGGAGAATGGGCTGAGACACATATCAGCCATGTTCAAATGGCAGAGCACATTAGTCATGGACAAAAAAGTCTAATTCTGCACCTACATCTTATGTTATTGAGCAATAATGGCCTAGATACTCATGCCCTGTTTTAAGGATTCCATCTTGTTCCATCTTGTCTAGTTCGATCCTCGATTTGTGTTGGAAGTGAACTCTGCAATTATGTGGTGTGGTAATGTATGGGTTTGCATTTTACTTCAAATACAATGTTGCAGTTCCCCTGAAACTCCTATTTTTTTCAAAACATCAGCATGTTAAGTTGTGAACTGAAGTGATAGTTAAAGTTCCTGAGACTTTTTTTCTCATTTTTGATTGATTCCATGTATTTTGGCTAGTGTTAGGTCAGAACATGTTGATAAACCTCCAATTAGGGGAGATGGTGGTGTAGTGATAATGTCACTGGACTAGAAATCCAGAAGTCTAAGCTGACGGTCGAGGGACATAGGAGAAAGTGAGGTCTGCAGATGCTGGATATCAGAGTCGAGAGTGTGTTGCTGGAAAAGCATAGCAGGTCAGGCAGCATCCAAAAAGGAGAAGAATCAATATTTCGGGCCGGGGTCCTAATGAAGGGCTCTGCCCCAAAACGTTGATTCTCCTGCTCATTGGATGCTACTTGGTCCAGCAACATAGTTTGAACACTGTTGTGTCTGACTTCAAATTTGAATTCAAAAAAATCTGGAATTAAAAATTAGGTCAATGGTAGCCTTGTGACAATTAGGAAAGCTGGTCACTTACCTGGTCTGGCCTATGTGTGACTCAATTATGGTTGATTCTAACTGTTCCCTGAAATGACCCAACAACCCATTTAGCTCAAGGGTAATTAGGATGGACAACAAATGATGGCTTTGTAAATGAAATCCAAGTCCCATGCAAGGATTACTTTAAAAATTGCTGATTCCACAGTCCCTGATGTGCAATATCTATGATGTGGAGGTGGATTGATCTGCAGGTGCTGCTGGAGTGCAAGCTGCAGCTTTATCCTGCACTTGGAATTGGTGAACTATTGTATACTGGAAGTCTTACATTTGTAGGTTTCATGTTGGCTTCCAGTATCTGTGGTTATCCGTTTTTGAGAATTTACAGGGGTGGTATATTGGCACTTGACCTATGTATCAATCTTAGTCAATAATAAATGTCCACCAATTGTCTGAGGACAAATCATTTAAATACAGGTAGTTCTCCTCTAACACCAAAGTTGCATTCTCGCAAAACCTCGCTTAATAGAAAACTGTTTGATATAAGTAATGGGGCCTAATGGGAAAAGTGAGATTGGGGCAGACTAGCAAAAAGTATCACTTACGATCACTCAAAAATCATCCAAATGTGTAACACAAAACATAGCACAGCCTGAATGAAGGTTTATTGACAAAACAAAAGTAAATTTAACACAGTACATTTAAAAAATATTGTTAATGCAGGTACAGAGGGTCATTATAGTGCATACGGTAGACTCCCTCATTCCTGTTAAACAAGCTATAACACATATTCTCCCCTTATGTCTAAAATGCTTTATAATATCTAGCTTCTCTTCTAGTGTTATAGCTTTTCTTTTGTGTTCACTACCTGCAATATTATCACCAGGATGTTTTTTGCTAACATTCTTGCCCCTCCATTTTTGTAAAAAAATGGATAATCTAGGAGTAGTTTACATTTCACAGGAAGCTGCTCAATGTATCTCTCTCAGAAAGCAACTCTCTGTGCAGTACCTCTCATAGAAAACTGCTCTATCAGCAGTTGACATTGATGCGTGCACAGAATGGCATGACAACTGGCACTGACATCGGTGCATCACACAATGGCATGGAGACTTCAGCGCCAACATCAGTGCATGCACAGAACAAAGCATACAAAACAATGACTGCTGGAATCGCGCTACTGTGAACAGGAGTAAGTGTTCTCGAAAACATTGTTCCCTAATTCTTCAGCGACCATTATAATCAAATTGTGCTGCCAGAACATGTGTTCTCTGAGAACTACTGGTAGTTGCAAATGATTTAGTTGTTGTGATGACATTGATATTTGCCATGGGTTGATTGCATGAAACATGTGTTTACCACTCTTTGTCTTTTTGTATACATAATCAAATTCTGCTTTCTCAAACATTTTATTTGTACACCTTTGGCGGGATACTGGATAGTAGTTAAGAGCTTGAAGATTCTCCCAATAGAGTCATAGAGATGTACAGCATGGAAACAGACCCTTCGGTCCAACCTGTCCATGCTGACCAGATATCCCAACCCAATCTAGTCCCACCTGCCAGCACCCAGCCCATATTCCTATTCATATACCCATCCAAATGCCTCTTAAATGTTGCAATTGTACCAGCCTCCACCACATCATCTGGCAGCTCATTCCATACACGTACCACTGTCTGCGTGAAAAAGTTGCCCCTCAGGTCTCTTTTATATCTTTCCCCTCTCACCCTAAACCCATGCCCTCTAATTCTGGACTCCCTGATCCCAGGGAAAAGACTTTGTCTATTTATCCTATCCATGCCCCTCATAATTTTGTAAACCTCTATAAGGTCACCCCTCAGCCTCCGACGCTCCAGGGAAAACAGCCCCAGTCTGTTCAGCCTCTCCCTATAGCTCAAATCCTCCAACCCTGGCAACATCCTTATAAATCTCTTCTGAACCCTTTCAAGTTTCACAACATGGTTCCGATAGGAAGGAGACCAGAATTGCACGCAATGTTCCAACAGTTGCCCAACCAATGTCCTGTACAGCCGCAACATGACCTCCCAATTCCTGTACTCAATACCCTGACCAATAAAGGAATGCATACCAAACGCCCTCTTCACTATCCTATCTACCTGCAACTCCACTTTCAAGGAGCTATGAACCTGCACTCCAAGGTCTCTTTTTTCAGCAACACTCCAGAGGACCTTACCATTCCGTGTATAAGTCCTGCTAAGATTTTCTTTCCCAAAATGCAGCATCTCACATTTATCTGAATTACACAGTGGTTAGCACTGCTGCCTCACAGTGCCAGAGACCCGGGTTCAATTCCCGCCTCAGGCGACTGACTGTGTGGAGTTTGCACATTCTCCCCGTGTCTGCGTGGGTTTCCTCCGGGTGCTCCGGTTTCCTCCCACAGTCCAAAGATGTGCAGGTCAGGTGAATTGGCCATGCTAAATTGCCCATAGTGTTAGGTAAGGGGTAAATTTAGGGGTATGGGTGGGTTGTGCTTCGGCGGGTCGGTGTGGACTTGTTGGGCCAAAGGGCCTGTTTCCACACTGTAAGTAATCTAATCTAATCTAATCTAATCTAAACTCCATCTGCCACTTCTCAGCCCATTGGCCCATCTGGTCCAGATTCTTGTGCAAGATCAGTTTGGATTTGGGCCACTGTATATTTCAACTCTTTGTAGCTATATCAACCTTTGCTCAAGTGCACTGCCTCTATCAATGCCATGCAAAATTGATTGAAAGCTGGGCATTTACTTGTAGAAGGCCACAACTTCCAAATGTCTTGTGATGTTCAGATGTTCTAGTGTGTCAACTGTGGAGGTTGTACTCAAGACCTGTAAGCTTTGTCAATCCACGAGGATTGTTTCTGTCTTACATTCATCTTTCAGGAGCTCTTTGATATTCGAAGTCTTTGTGTTGTCCAGCAAATATTTTTAGTAAGATTCCTTGGGTGATTGCAGCCACTAACTCAACAATTCTATTTGCTAGCTTCCCATCCCATAAATCACACACTGAGCCCAATTCTCTGCATCTGCTCACTAAGCAGTCAATGGATTTTATAGACTTCTTTCTAAATGACATTAATTCTAGTCAATGAATACAGAAGTTTAATCTAACTACGAATTGGTCTTCTAATGTGGTCTTTACCTTTTGGGGTCTTTTAGTTATTTGGTTGTTAATCCTGATGTGTTAAGTCTGTGTAGATGTCTGTTTCCAATTGTTAAGCAAATCTTAGCTTCCTTTTCTGCACTGGACACACCTGAGTCTCAGACCTAAAGCTCTGAAGACAGTTTAAACATTTTAAGTTCTGTTAGGATGTCTCCTATGTCCCAATTTAAACTCAGGAATCTTATAAACATTCTGAAAATATGCCTTTGACCTTCCCTTTATGCAGTGAGTTTTTATGTAGAATCCTGTCAAACGTAGAATGTGTCTGACCCAAAATACAGAATATCTACAGGTTCCCCTTCATCCACAATGCAGCTTCAAAGAATTCCAATAAATAGGTTAACTACAATTTCTCTTTCACAAAATCATGCTAATCTTCTTGATTACTTTGAATTTTTCCAAGTGCTCAATTATAACGTTCCTAAATATTGATTCTAACAGCTTCCCATATCAAAACATAAAGCTAATGGTTTCCTGTTCTCTGACTCACCTTTCTTAAATACCACATACTCCTTAAAATCTATCACTTTGACAAAGCTTTTGATCATCTGTACTTATATTTCATGTGTCCTTATACCAAATATTGTTTGATGACTTTCATGAAAAGTGTATTTGAATGTGTTAAAACATTAAAGGTATATAAATGCAGGTTGTCGTATTGATAAAAAAAATTGAGCAAGTATTTTGAGTAAGACTGGAGAAAAGAATGTGCAACATGTTCCACAGAAATCAGGCACTGTACTTTTCAATTCAATAAGTGATACCCTTTTTTTGATTGTAGATTTGCAAATTTGCAGATTGCTGCCTTTTATTACCTGATACTTAGAAAGTGTGAAATTTTGAATTGAAAGTAAATTGAAAGGGAGCCTTGAAGCCAATAAGATGACGTAAAATGTAATGATCTTAAATCTATAAAGAGTTTGAGGAATATATATACACAGACACTAGAGGGCACAGTTTTTCAGCTGAGACTGCTAAGTTGAAGGAACAACACTGTACCTTAAAAATATCCAGGAAGGCAAATTTCTTGTCATGCTTTATGGAACAAAAAAGAGACAAGAAATATGCAGTTTCCAGACACCATCTGACAATGACATTGTTTTAGCTGTCAAACAAGAGGACAGCAGTATTGACCTGGGGTGTGAGAGGTGGTTGTGTGAGGTGGGGATGGGGGTGAATAATCCACTTAAACTAGGTGGCAGCAAGAAAGAGAAGACCCAGAGGTGTTGAAGGGCAATATTTAAACAGAGAAAATGAAGAAAGTTTTAACAGTAAACTCCATGATCAGATGCATGAATGGAATGTTTGGCAACATGATCATAACTCCTATATAATCTGCTGCCTTGCTGGAGTAAGGATCAGGAATGTCTATAAGTAGCTATACAAGCTTCTGGCATAAGATCTCTCTTTACAGAAATATTGTTTACACATTAATAGTGGCTATGGACCTGGATAATATTTTGACAGAAGAAGTGTAAATCAGCTCCACTGGCAACTGGGTCAAGCTGAATTGCTCAAAGATTAGTGCAGGAGAAATGGGCTCTAATTCGTGGGGCACTTGTGTCAGTACTGGGAAAGTGAGAACTGTTTCATTGGGACGGGCTTCATTTGAGTCATGCTGGGATCAATGTCTTGGCAAATCATATAACAAGGGTTGTAGATAAGGCTTTAATTTGACTAGTTGAGGGAAGGGCTCAATTGAAGGAATGTTTTAAATATCAAAAAGAAACAAGGGAGCAGAGGTGCAGGGTGGTAAAGAGGCAAACAATATCCATACTGTCAAACAGAGGGGTAGAAAATATACACAGAAGCATACAGCAGAAATCCGATGCAGAATAAGTTATAATGGTAAAAAAAATCAAAGCTTGAAGCTCCTATCTGAATGCACGCGGTATTCTAACAAAATAAATGAACATGACTTGATAGTTACTACAGAGATGTGATTATAAAGTGACCAAGATTGGGGACTCAATAGTCACGTGTATTGAAAAGTTCTGGAAGAATTTGCAAAAAGGAAAAGGAGGGAGGGTAGCTTTGTTAATAAAGGAAGGTATCAGTCCAGTGAGGAGAAGTTATGTATATGTAAAGATCATGATGTGGAATCAGTTTTGGTGGAAATAAGAAATAACCAGAGAAAGAAGTCACAGATAAATGTCATGTGAAGGTCTGCAGAAAGTTGCTGTAGGAAAACATATAAATTCAGAAATAATATGTGTGTAAGAAGGACGCTACAATTTTCACGGGTGATTTTAGTCTACATATTGACTATGAATCACATGGACAAGGATAGCATGGAAGACAAATTGTTAAAGTGCATTGGGATTGTTATTTAGAGTAGTACATTGCCGAACCTAACTAGGAACCAGCTATTTCAGATCTAGTAATGTGCAATGAGGTAGGCTTAACAAGAGATTTCATAGTAATGGATCCTTTCAGATTGAGTGATCATAATATGGTAGAATTCCAAATTCAGTTTGTGAGAGAACAACTTGCACCTCAAATGGTGTCCTCAACTTAAATAAGGGCACTTAAGAGAGGCATGATGAAAGAGTTGTCTAATGTGGGCTGGGAAATAGACTAAAAGGAAAGTCAGTAGATGAGGAGTGTCAGTTAAACAGATATTTCACATCACTCAGTAAAAAATCACTATGGTTAAAAAGAATGACACAATTAGGTGATTAACAAAGACAATCAGAGACAGTGTCCAGTTAAAAACCAAGGCATGCTAAGCAGCAAAAATGGTGGTTGGCCAGAGCATTGAGAATTTATTTTTAGGCATCAACAGTAAATGAATGAAAAGCTAGTATATGGAGAAAATTAATGATGCAAGTTGATTTGCAAGAAAGAAAAGCAACAGCAAGAGCTCTTTTATGGCTAAATAAAAAGAAACAAGCCAATGTTACACCTTGCTGGTGAACATTTTTTTTAGAAGTATGCAGATTTCCCCAAATTACCTGTGCTTTAGATTCAGGTTAACACAACACAAGGATTATGTCTTTGTACTTAACAAGAATTACTACTTATTACAAGAAAATAATCTCTAGCTATAGGTAAACAATTATGAACTGTCAGCATAGAACTCTACTAGTTAAAACTCTAATTCACTTTTAAACTCCCCCTTCTTCGACCAAAAGGCGCACATTAGAGCATGTTAGCCTCTGAGTCACCCACAAATACAGATAATATCTCATTACATGATAATCAGTGTGGAATCTGAAGATTTGAAATAGCAACACTACTCCCAAAAAGGGAAACATCTGATAACCCGGAGGACGTCAAGGAAAACAAATACTGCCGAGTGCTGAGATCAATGAAACTCAGAAAACTCTGTGGCAACATTCTACATTGAAGAATATGATAAAGAATGACATGGAAACCATAAGATATCCATTGGGACAGAAAACATATGCAACCCTAAGGAAAGGGTAGAAACTGCATTCTGAGATTGATCCTGAGTCGAGTTCAACCAAAATGTAGTCAGGGCATTGTAATATGTCGGAAGCAAAACTAAAAATTTCTGGATTAAAGGGGAAATTTTGTATAGTATAGTTATTCAAGCTGAAAAGGCAAAAATTTTGAAAATAAATTGCAGTTCAGAATGAGTGGTCATGCCTTAGTGAATGGATAGCATAATCCACAGCTGACAGGGCCAAGAGAAAAATTTGCATATCCTAGGAGCAGAGAGCCATGGGAATCATGATCCCAATCATTTGATCTGGATAAGTACTGGGAAATTAAAAGATGTGAGCGATTTTGGTTTCACATGAAAATTATGTTAAGAGATGCCGTTAATGCCATGGAATGGTGGGAAATCTTCCATTACATACAGTCATAGAGACATAGAGTCATAGAGTCTTACAGCACGGGGACAGGCCCTTTGGTCCAAACCAGTCCATGCTGACCAAAATATCCATCCTTACTAACCCCATTTCCCTGCACTTGGCCCATATTCTTCTAAACCTTTTCGATCCATGTATTTATCCCAATGTCTTTCAAATGTTGTTAATGTCCCCATCTTAACCACTTCCGCTGGTAGCTTATTTTATATGCGTACCACCCTCTATGTAAAAAGGTTGCCCCTCAGGTTCCCTTTTATTCTTTCCCCTCTAACCTTAAACTGAGTCCTCCAGTCCTTGATTCCACAATCAAGGGATAAAGACTGAGCATATTCACCCTATCCATGCTTCTTATGATCTTATACGATATAAGATATCCTTTCAGTCGACAAGCAACATGAATTCGACTGGGACAACACTACCATTATAGGGCAAGCCAAACAAAGAACAGCCAGGGAATTCCTAGAAGCATGGCACTCATCCACAAACTCCATTAACAAACACATCGACCTGGACCCAATATACCAGCCACTACAGCGGACAGCTGAAACTGACAACCGGAAGCGGCAGGGACAGGCCACTATATCCTTTCAGTCTCCTACACTCCAAAGAAAAAGGGCAGAGCTTGTCCAACTTACTCCTATAACACAGACCATTGAGTCCTGGTAACATCATTGTAAATTTCTTCTGCACTCTTTCCGGTTCAATAACATCCTTCCTATAGCAAAGTGACCAAAACTGAACACAATACTCCAAGTGCAGCCTCACCAACATCCTGTACAACTGCAACATAACTTCCCAACTTCTATACTCTTTACCCTGACTGATGAAGGCCAGTGTGCCAAAAGTCTTCTTCACTGCCCTGTCTACCTGTGACTCCACTTTCAGAGGACCACGCACCTGAATTCCAAGGTCCCTCTGTTCTGCTACACTCATTAAGGCCCTACCATTCACCATGAAACCCCTGCTTTGATTTGACTTTCCAAAATGCAAGACCTCACACATATCTATATTAAACATCTACAAAAGGCAGCAATGCTTAATTATAGCTGCAAAAGAGCTTACTCTTATAAGCTGTATACAATTGCAGACATTTAATAAACCATATCCTGGTTGTTTTGCAAAAATATGCTTGATTGATAAATTATCTGTAAATACATTAGATATAGTTGAAGTCAAATATTACACAATATACAATAAATAATTACATTTCACACAAAGGTACCTCCAGCCATATGTCAAATCAGAACGTTTCCTAAATATGACAACAAAAGATTTATGTTCCAATACAAGCTGTGAGGAATTTTATAAGCTAACAGACCATAGCAAAAAGGCCTTAGAGGGTGGCCTTTCAAAACTGTGTCTTGATATCTGCCTCAAGCTTTAACATGTCTCTCAGCATGTGGTTCTGGACCTTGGAATGTGGCAATCTGCAACACTGGTTGGAGGACTCTTTACACTGGAAGGTTAACAGTTTTTTTATAGAATGCCTTTCACCAAATTGATGTCCTCTTGGTGCAGTTGATATTTGTCTTGGTGCATGTCCCAGGTAATAGCCTGCAGAGTTCAGTGTCATGGGTCTGCTTGGGACAAACTTCAACAAAAACTACTGCATCTCTCTCCAAACCTTCTTAGCAAAGACACATTCCAGAAGGAGATGTGCAATGGTCTCTTGACCACCATCTGGGTAAAGTGTGCAGTGGCAGAGAGAGTTTGGACATACATGAAAGATCCGGCAGGTAGCGTTTTCCTCACTATCAATTAAGCTACATCTTGATGCTTGTTGGAAAGTTCTGACAATGAAGTGTTCTGCCAAATAACTTTGACAGTCTGTTCAGGGAATCATCTGAAAGGATCAATGTTCTTCTTTCCTTGTGGGATGTTTAGGATATCAGGTGCTGACCATTCCTGACAGACTTGTTGTCAAATGTTTTCTTTCCATAAGGGGCACGTGGTACAGTACAGTCCAGCCACTTGAACCATATCTACAGCATCATGCCCAGACCCATCCTTCGCAATCTCAAAGGGAGACAGAGCCTCAGGACATTAGTGACACTTGGTTTTTGCATTCGAGAATCTATGTACAACTTGATGCAACCACATACAAAGGCAGCCATCAGGATGAGGCAACATTCCTCACCTCACACTTTACCCAGAGGTTTGCACATGGTATCTTGTGGACACAATTCAATTTTAACCTTCAGATCAACTTGAAGATGGTGAGGGAAAAGGCCAGACCTGCGCCACATACCCCAACACCAAGTATACCTCACACCTGATGATAAAGTTTTTCAAACTTTGGGAGAAGATTTGTAGTTCGGGTGCTCGTTGTTGTGGTTCTGTTTGCCAAGCTGGGAATTTGTGTTGCAGACGTTTCGTCCCCTGTCTAGGTGACATCCTCTGTGCTTGGGAGCCTCCTGTGAAGCACTTCTGTGATGTTTCCTCTGGCATTTATAGTGATTTGTATCTGCCGCTTCCGGTTGTCAGTTCCAGCTGTCCGCTGCAGTGGCCGGTATATTGGGTCCAGGTCGAACAGCACATCGACCTAGACCCAATATACCGGCCACTGCAGCGGACAGCTGGAACTGACAACCGGAAGCGGCAGATACAAATCACTATAAATGCCAGAGGAAACATCACAGAAGTGCTTCACAGGAGGCTCCCAAGCACTGAGGATGTCACCTAGACAGGGGACGAAACGTCTGCAACACAAATTCCCAGCTCGGCGAACAGAACCACAACGATAAAGTTTTTATCCACAATGGAAAGGGAATGGTGCTGCCACATGCCCAATTTCTGCATTACCATGGCAATATGCTCCTCCTGAGTTTTACTGCATGCTCTGGTCCCTTGAACCAAATGCCCAGCATCTGAGTGGTGGCAGGGGTAAGGGATCGGTTGACTCAGGTCCCAAAGAACAAGGCCTGACTCTTGCCTTAATTGACCTTGGCCCCTGAGGTCAGTTTAAACCAGTCATAGCTACTCATGTTTCTGCACACTGACAGTGAATCTGGGCAGAAAATTTCACTGTGATCCATACACAGGTACCTTGACATCCACGCCGCTGTGGTCTGTGATATTCAGTCCTCTTAAGCTCACATTCTTTCTAATGGACTTGGCGGTAGGTTCTATGTATCACACAAAGAAGGCTGGAGAGAGAGAGAGGGAGCAATTTTATTTGGCTCCAGATTTGATCAGGAATCTTTCTGATTCCCACCCATTGATTGAGACTGCACTGCTGATACTTGTCTCCAACAGTCAGGATCCAATTGAAGACTCCCTCCTCATAGCCCATTTTGGAGAGCACATCCCTCATGTAGGTGTGTGATACTCTATCAAAGATCTTCATCTGGTCCAGGCAGATATTCACCCCACTGTCCTGCATGTAGCAATCGTACCATTGAGTTGCTCAAGCCTCTCAGAGACTCTCCAGCCGAGTACAGCACAGGTCTGTTCAGGGTAAATCACTGATCCTAGAGCAGACCTGATCTGGTTGGCAAGGACCCTGAACGGAATTTTGTCATCTAAATTCAGCAGTGCGATTAGTTGCCAATTCCAAATTTCCTCCCCTCCCTGTTCCTCCCTTAGATGAGAGTGATAATGCTCTTCATCATAGATTCACATTTTAAAAGCTAATAGCATCCTCTTATACACCTCCTAGCCCACGAAGTCCCATAGGGTCATACAACTCAGCTAGTAAGGACTCACAAGCGTCTGTCAGCTCATCCAGAGACATGGACTTGTTCAGACTTTCCCACATATTGTTGTCTAAGACCTCCATGATAAAGGTCAGGAACAACTGGAGGCTATGCTGTCTGTGGGCTATCTGGCATAAAAGAATTTACTGATCCTCAAAATGACAGATTGAGTTGATGTTACCAAGGCAGCTTCTGGAAGAAGAAATGCGAGCACATCTCAATTGGCTCCACAGCGAGGACCCTGTACTCTGAGGCAAAGAACAAAACGTGTTGGCTCTTCACCTGTTGGGAGATTAATCTCCAATGCCTGCAGCAGGAGTAGGTTTTGCACATTTTCTGGAATCGGGATAATGCCACACATCTCTCTTTCTCTGTCTCTCTCATTCTAATTATCTTTGAGGATGAAGAACCTTTTGATGTTTGCCTTGATTTCTCCCCAGCAGTGCTCTTGTGACTCAAAAAGAGGTTTCACAATTCTCCAACCTTTGTCACCACCATTTGAATTTCTCAATGTTTCCTGGGGTCATCAGTTTCACATTCAGCTCCCACATTCCCCTTCCAACCCCTGGTCCTGCTGTAGGTGACAGTCGGCTAGAAGGAGGCAGTGGTCAGAGAAGAACACTGGCTTGACATTGGTGGATCTGACTGAGAATGCTAAGGACAGACCAAAAAAAATCTATCCTGGAGCAGATCGCCCTGTCTTTCTGTGGCCAGGTGTATCTACTCTACATTCGGTTCGCAGGGCTGCTGAAGATGTTGTACAGCTTGACATCTTCTACTGTTTCCAACAGGAGTCTGGTCCAGTTTGCTGTTAGCCCCTCCAAATCATCCAGCCACATTGGTGATGCAATTGAAATCACCACCCAGAATCACCGGCCTGAACATCAGTAGCAGCAATGGGAGCTGGAGATGGACGGCCAGCTGTTCAACCCTTTTCAGCCAGAGCCTACACATTAATTAGTCTTAGAGGAGTTTTTTTTTACGTAACACCTGCTGTGAGGAGGGATCTATTAACCATCTCCTCCTTAACTTTGAGATGGTGAAGTTTCTTCAGCATTGGAGAAGACTCTGGCCAATTGAATGGTAATTGTTATGTCCATGAGATGACCAACTTGACCATTCACTGTAGTTGCTAAGGTGCAATAGCCCACACTCCTGCAGAAACAACAAGGCAGCTTTGACAGTATCCAGTAAACCAACGCAAAAACACATCACGTAGTTGATGCTCCATACATTCATAATGGCAATTTCTTTGCCCACATTTTGTTTACTCTGTAAGACTCTATTCATTAGACCAGAAGTTGGCTACCTTGTGCACACTAGATAAGATAAGTCCCTAAAAACTCACACATTTAGAAGATAGTGATAGCAACACACACAACAAAATTTTATAATTTTACTTCCAACTTGTTTATTACTCTGGGCAACTTACTGTCATTTATATTTGTGCATCTGAAAGTGAACCACAGAAAAAGTGTTATTTGGTAATATTGTTCACCATTTCAGGAGAAGAACATTGTTCATCGAGGCCACCAATTCACTAAAAATCATTGGTGCCTTTTGTGGGGGTAGAAATGCATCAACCTCAAACCTCCTAAATTTTCATGGTAGTTTTCCTGAAATGCTTTTAGTTTATTGTTTCCCTGTAAAATTAATTTCTTCCATTTCCTTTGGATGTTTTCTATGTATGCTTTGTTATTTAAATGCTGTTCCCATGACAATTTCTTCTATCCACACCCTTTAAAATGTATGCACTGTTTTCTATTCTGTACTTTAATATGCCAATTTATAAACTTCTGATTAGATCAGATTTTCACCTACTTCGTTGTATTAGCAAGGGAAGACTACAGATCATGAGGAATTCCATAAAGTTCCAGGACAACAGAATGCCATCCGTGTATGCTGTAAGTTTCTATTTCTAAAAGACTCCCAACATTTGGCTTGTCATCATCTACAAAGAAGCTGAAGTAACACCACATTGAAGCAGAAGGCTGTGGTAGTGTTCATCCTCGATTTCTCTGACATTTTTAAATTAAATGGGTATACTTGCTCATTGGATTACTTACTCATTGAAGCATGCACTGGCCAAAGTTTATATGTCATTTATCCAACAGTAACCCCCATGTGAAAAGTTGCCATCACGACTCCATTGCAAACATAGACTTTGCATATATTTGCCAAGGATCAGGGTAGAGATCCGAGATAGAAGCAGAATGCTTCCGCCTCTGTTACTTGCACTTTCAGTGCAAAGTCCCAACAAAATTGATCTATCTTCAGAGCTATGAAGTATGAATTGAAAACGTGTTCACCGGTGATGCACAGAGCTCAAGTGTGCAGATGGTGGCAGCAGAAGTTTGCTTGTCAGAGAACTGGAGCTTTTAGCAACTTGTCTTTAATTGTCACAGACACACTTCCTGTTTTAATTTCAGATTTCAGTACAGTTTTGATGAGAGTTTTTAATTCATTTAATCAACTGGATGTATTTTTGGTCGCTCAGCAAGTTCATTTTCTTTCCATATCTTTAATAAGAGGAAGTTAATTTGAAGTGAAACTCAATCATCTTGGGAAAGATCAGGTGGTTCATTTCCAATTAAAGCTTCAACTTACATTTAATTGCATGTTGTAACTTTCTGTCAGATCAATTATGTCACAATTTGCGCAGAAGATAGTGGGCCTCCATTCAACCAGGATAAGCAGCTTAGCACTCCCACCCTAACTGGGAAATCAAATTATAGTTTTGTGTAAAACCAAAGTAACATGAAGAGAATTGTATGACACTACAAACAGAGTCAGACAAAATGGCCTTTACTAAATTACTCAGGAAGTTAGACAATCTTTAGTCATTAGGGTCTAAATTTTCTGCTTTAGACTTGATATCCCTATTTCCAGTCCAGATCAGACTAAACATTGCCCACCAAACTTTGGATAAACTTTGAGGCCAGAAGCCTAGTTGCCAAGCAGCCTAGCCCAGTTCAGAAATCTGTTATTACAGTAATGACATGGCTGAGGTACCAACCATTTTTGACTGGAGTAGAGTTCTGTTATCAATTCTATTTCACTATGGTAGTCTAAGGGCTTTCAAATAATGAAGGATAAATATCAAATATGTCTCAGCAGAAGATGCCCTTGTTTTAGATAAAAGGATGCAGTTGTACTAGATTACATTAATTCTTTACTACCTACGACTAGCTCCAAGATGGCCCAAATGCCTGATGCTCCACCCAGTGGGCTGTCCTATATATCAGAGTAGGCAGAGATTCAACTTTGCTTAGATCAACTGTATTCATTATCGTATAGAACAGAATCCACAGAGCTAGCAGTGGAGAGATTTAGTGCTGGAGTCACATTCCGTTTTTTAGCAGTAAATACCATAGTCTGTTGGTCAAATGTCAAGAGTCAATCTGTCAGATACTGAAAGAAGGTAAGTACAAAAGGTAGGTGAGATGTAGAGTGACTGGTGGGTAAGGGCCTAAAGTGTACGTGAGTAAGGGAATAGGATGCCAGGTGAGTATAGGTATGGAGTGGGGATAAGGGCAGATTGTGGCATTCCAGTTAGGTGAGGGGGTACAGCACCAGATGTATGAGGATGTAGCACATTAGGTGGGTGTGTAGGGTAGCAGGTGGGTGCAGGGTCTGCAAGAGTTTAGGTTTGAGGTGTTAGGGAGCCAGGTGGGTGAGGATATGATGCAGTCATTGCAGTAAATGCAAAGCAAGGTCCAAATGGATGAGGGGTAGACTGCCAAGTGGGTTTTTTTTGGCAGACTAGGTGGGTAAGTGTAGGTGGATTGGAGTGGGGGGGCTACCATGAGGGGGAATTAGGTACCAGCTGGGTGAGAGGTAAGATGCAATGGGTAAGGAAGTACAGGTAGTTCTGGGATAATGCGCATTTCGGCAGAGCGAGTTGGCTACAACGTCGCTGAAGAGTTAGGGAATGGTATTTTGGAGAATTCTTATCTCCGTTGGCAATTGTGCAATTCCAGTGGAGATCGGTTCGTGTGTTTTGTTCTGTGTATGTGCCAAAGTGCGCGTTGAAATCTCCGCGCTGTTCTGCATACATATGCGCCGGTGTTCTTGCCATTCTTGCTAACAACAGAGCAGCTTTTTGTGAGAAGTACTGTACAGAGAGAAGCTTTTTTACAGTTTTTAAATGTACTGTGTTAAATTTACTTTTGTTTTGTTAATAAATATTTCAACCTTCATTCAGGTTGTGCTATACTTTGCGTTAGACTTTTGAGTGTTTTTTGAGTGTGTGAGTGAGTGATATTTTTTGCTGGTCTGCCCCAACCCTACTTTTCCCATAGGCTCCATTGTTTCTATTAAGTAATTTTCTATCAAGCGAGGTTTTGCTGGAACACAACTATGGCATTATAGGAGAACTATATGTAGGTTGATGGGGTGTTGTGCTTTAGGAAGGTAAAAGGAGGTTGGCAATAGATGAATCAGGAAGGTACTGATGCCAGGGCCATGTTGTGGTAGTATAGTAAATGGTATGCAATGACCATAAAGTGACATCATGGTGAACTGATAACTATGCGATCCTTGTTCCTTGCCCAGGCCCTTAGACCTCACATATCTCATATTCCACTGCATGTAAATGCCACTTCATTGTTGTTCTAATAAGTCAGTACAGTGTACAAGACAGAGTTGAGGTGGGACGTGTGAACAAGGATTAAATATAAGTCGACCATTACTTTCAATAATTTCACTCCCACCTTCTGCCACATACTCAGCAAAGGCCAGCACGGTAATTAGCAGTGTCTTCTTGAGAGGTTGTGGTATGTCACAGAAACAAGTGTAGTATGGATTAAAAATGAGGAGAGTATGTCAGAGCAGTGAACCACTATTAGTTTTCTGTATACCAATAGTAACCCTTAGAATGTTGCTGCTAATAACTGGTGATCTTCATCCGTTACTCACTGTACAATGTCCCCAACTGACTTGTGTTCACTTATTTCAAGGACTCTGAATGTCGTTCCTACAGCTCTGAGGGACCCAATTTGAGGATCAGTGAGTATGTTCTAGGAAATAGATTAGATTACAGTGTGGAAACAGGCCCTTCGGCCCAACAAGTCCACACTGACCCGCCGAAGCGTAACCCACCCATACCCCTTACCTAACACTACAGGCAATTTAGCATGGCCAATTCACCTGACCTGCACATCTTTGGACTGTGGGAGGAAACCAGAGCACCTGTAGCAAACCCACGCAGACACGGGGAGAACGTGCAAACTCCACAGTGTCAGTCGCCTGAGGTGGGAATTGGACCCGGGTCTCTGGCGCTGTGAGGCAGCTGTGCTAACCACTATGCCATCGTGCCACTTCTGCTTTGACTCTTCCTCAAAGCTCAAATGGCTTATTACCATGTATGTTTTTTTTAACAAAATCATTTTCTTCAGCCATTTTAATATTGTGTCACCTTTCAATTGTTCATATTGTGTCACATACTTGTTACGGCGATTGAATAAACTGTTCAGAAACTATACCTTTTGACAGTAGAAATGTCCTTTTAGAGACAGAAAGAGAGAGAGAGAGGTAGAGAAAGAGATCTCCAGTTCCAGTTACAAGTCTCAGAGCTAAAAGCAGCTCCCCAAAAAGACAGTTGGATTGTGTATTCAAATGTCTGAGTTCCTTGTTTTCAAGCTGAATAATTGCAGGTGATAACGTTTGTCTCCAACATATTACATGTATCATGGAAAATCATAAAAATAAGAGATAAGTGTTTGTTCATGCCTAAATCATTTGTCACTTTTGATAAAATTATCAATTTATGTTTGAGTTAGTTTTTCTTTGTTGGTCGTTTCATGATGTTTATTTGAAACTGTGGTCAGATGATATTGTGGTCTTTTTTATGACAGTATGTTTTCCCATTTTGAAACCATTTAAATTCAACCCAGGTGTTAAAAGCAAATCACAAGTGAATCTAAGCATGAAACATTGAGGAAAAGCACAACACAGAAGGGAGAGTCCAGAGTTTTTGAATTTTGCACTGCAGTAAGGGAATCGATACCCTTGACCACTTCAGATTAGCCCCTTTGTGACCTGTAAGAGTGAGGGAAGTGTGGCAATGGGTCTCATTGAAATCTATTTGGATCATATGCTTGCCATGACAAAACAACAGGTAGTCCATGCAAACAAACTGTAACCTGTGGGTGTGATGTATACAGAAGAATTTAAGTTCACGAGGGTGTGATGGAGAATAGGAATGATAGCTATGAGGCTGGATTGATAAAAGTTGTTGGTATTTGGGTCATGGAGTTTTAGGAATTAAGCAGTGTCTAAGGATACTAGTAATACAATTGATAGAATATTGATTCTGCAGTTACATTCACTCACATGAAGTCTTGAGGCTCTGCATCTTAGTCCTCAATGTTTTGATCCTGTTCTCTATGACTACCTGAATATATATTGACAGGATCTTGCCAATATGGGCATTTCTTTTCATTTCCAGCTCCTCTGCCAAGGCCTGCAGTGTAGCTTTTAAACTCTGGAATCTCTTTCTATGTCATACTATTCCTCAATGTTTCATGCTTAGATTCACTTTCTGCATGACTGCTAGGCATATCCTAAGCACAATGGATTTTTTTTAATGAGATGAAGGCTAACTTTAGCTGCTCACAAGATTGGACCCTTGCTGATGTATCCAATTTGTAACAATAATGGCAAAAGGTGGACGATCAATTTTCAACTTCCATTTTTTGATTTTAATACTTGAATGGTTTCAAAAAGGGAAAAAATGCTGACATAAGAATGGTCACAGTTTGAAACAAACATCATGAGACCATCAATAAAGAAAAGCTCATTCAAACATGAATTCATAATTTTATCAAAAGAGACTGAAATGAATTGGGCATGAAGAAACCTGTCCCTCTTATTTTTATGACTTTCTGTGATATGATTAACATATTGGATATTAAAGTTATCACATGCAATTATTCAGTTAAACCAGACTTTGGGATGCACAATTCAACTGTTTTTCAGGGAGCTGCTTTTAGCCCTGAAACTTGTAACGAGAACTGCAGATGTCTATCTCTCACTCTCAGCCTCTCAAGAACATGTCTGCTGTTGATCCAGAGATCCCTGACCAACTCTGGTCAATGTTGAAATGCTAATATTTGAAGAATCCCCTCAGGATTTTAAACTACATATTCTTTTATCTTCCTTTTAGAACTGAATGCTATCCTTGTTTAAACATTGTTCTTGTGCTTGCATTTTTGTGTATTTGATGGTGTGTCTTTATTATTTTTCTCAGGTAAGCAAGTAATGAAGTTGCTCTTAACTGCTGTCATAGGGTAGCCATGATTTGGAGATGCCAGTGTTGGACTGGGTTGTACAAAATTAAAAATCATACAACACCAGGTTATAGTCCAACAGATTTTGAATTTAGATTTGTTTGCTGAGCTGGAAGGTTCATTTTCAGACGTTTCATCACCATCCTAGATAACATCTTCAGTGAGGCTCCGGATGAAAGCCTCATCTGAAGGCTCACTAAAGATGTTACCCAGTATGGTGATGAAACATTTGAAAATCAACCTTCCAGCTCAGCGAGCAAACCTATATCCAGAACCTCAACCTGAGCTACAAATCTGGTCATAACTCTCATGCTTCCAAATAAACCTGATGGACTATAACCTGGTATTATGTGATTTTTTAACATCATAGGGAATACATTAGAAATCATGATTAAGGATGTGATAGAAGAGCTGTTCGTAAAATTCCAGGAAATCAAGTAGAATCAACATGTTGTATGAAAGGGAATTCATGTTTAACCAATTTTCTGGAGTTCTTTGAAGAAACAACATGTGCTGTGGATAAAGGGGAATTGCTGAAAGTGCTGTATTGGATTTCAATCAGGTATTTGATAAGGTGCCACACCAAAGATTATTGTAAACAATAAAAGCTCATGGTTTGGGGTTAACATGCTGACATGGATAGAAGAGTAGTTATCTATCAAGGAACCGAATAAGATGGATCATTTTCTGTTTGCAAGATGTACAGCGTGCTATGCCACAGGGATCAATGCTGGGCCCTCAACATTTTAACAGTAACACAAATAATCTGGATGAAGGTACTAAAGATATTGTTACTAAATTTGCTGATGATAAAAAGAAAGACTAAGTAAACTACAAAGACAACCTAAGGAGGCTACAACATAAAATGGAGAAGTTAAATGTGTGGACAAAAATCTGACAAATGGAGTATGGTATGAGACTGTGAAATTGTCGATTTCTGCAGGAGGAATAAAAAAAGCGGTTTATGTAAATGGTGTGATTGAGGGGCTCTGATATGCAGAGGGATCGTAATGTTTTTGTGCATGAATTACAGAAGGTTAGTCTATGGGTACAGTAAATGAGAAGCAAGTAGAACGTCACCATTTGTTGCAACAGCATTAGAAAACAAAGGTAGAGTTCATGCTTCAGTTATTCAGGGTGTTAGTGAAATCACTTCTGGAGTCTGTGTTCAGTACTGGTCTCCTTACTTAAGGAGGGATGTAAATGCATTGGAAGCAATTTAGAGAAGTAATACTAGGATAACTGGAATGAGGTGAAAAGGTTGGACAGGCTAGGCTTGTATTTGTGGAAATTCAGAATAGCAAGAGCCAACCTGATTGAAATGTAAAATCTTTAAGGATCTTGAAAGGGTGGATGTGAAAAGGAATTTTGACAGGGTGGGTGTGGAAAGGATGTTTCCTTTTATGAGAAAATCTAGAACTAAGGGTCACTGGTTAGAAATAAGGGATTGCCTGTTTAAGTCAGAGAGGAAGAGAATTTTTTTTCTATCAGTCCAAGAAAAACAGTGAAATTTCACAGCTGACCTTGAAGAAACCTCATTATCAGAACCTGATCAACTAAGTGTTTATTTTTAAGACTTATAAAACTTATAAATCTTAATGTTATATTTTGCAAATCTATAACAGTGAGCAGGGTGAGGGTTTTTAAAATATTTTGTTGAGATCTGTTTCTTGGTTAAATTTTATTTTAATGTAAAACATTACTTATTATGTTAGCTTAGGTTGAATTGGAAGGGGATCAATATCCTGCCGGAGAGTTTTGCTCATGCTACTCGAAAGGCTTTTAAAATAGTAAGGAAGGTTGTTGGGGGGAGAGGGGAAGTTGGAGCCCAAAGAGATACTCAGAAAAGAAATAAGTCTGAAGTTGGTACAGTTGAGAAGAGGAGCAAGTCAAATAAGTCAAGAGCGAGGCAGAGAAGACTGATAAAATAAATTGCATTAATTTCAATGCAAGAGGCCTGTTAGATCTCAGATTTTCCAATAATGGTCTGAATCTGGTGAGGTAATCGTTATTGCCATTTACAGCTTCATTTCTCAGAGCAATAAGACACACACAGAGCTTCAAATGTCTTAATTTATATTGTTTAAACTTAGAGCGCACACACCCCCATCCCCTTTGATGATGATTGGTCAGCAGCACCAGGTTATCCCTTCGTAATTGGATCTCTGGAACAGCATCTTATACAGTTCAAGCTTGCTTCAGAAATTTACTTGGTGTATACGGTTTAACTGTTGATAGTCCTAACCTGAAGGCAGTACTGCCACACTCAGCAATTTCAATTAAGCTAATCATATCACTGAATGACAAAGAAATGGACAGGCTTGTGATCCATCCCCCAGCCCTTCACAATGGTTTCCCAGACTTTCTTATCTTCTTCTTGAAACTTTTTACAATGGATACATGTTCAAGTAACTTTTGCTAGCTACACCGTGTTAACTGCCAACTAATTGGATCCTTGCCGATCACTTCAGGACCTTATTCATTTCTCACTGCAATGTTATTGGTGTTGTCTACATTTACTGCGTGAAACTGGTTTGAATCTTGTCCTTTAATGCTTTCAGTGTTTTTTTTGCACACAGGTGAATCGTTAACTACTTTTGGATCTATGTCTATGATTATTTGAAGGATATTAAGTAAAACCTACTCTTAATATTGTAACAGATTGATTAAATAAGCCTAGAGAGACAACTAATTAATGTGAAATATTCTTATTGATGTCTTATGTGTAAGTAACTGCAGCTGCACATCCAGTAACCTTGAGTCTACAGAGCTACTATTGTTCTACTTGTGAAGACTGCATTAAGCAACTAGTTTCCCAAGTTGTCTAACTACTGTCAGCCTTGTTCGGCTGCATTAGCCATGGGTAGCCTTCAGCCATTTTGTGCTTGCTGAGTCATGGGCAGGAGAAAGTGAGGACTGCAGATGCTGGAGATCAGAGCTGAACAATGTGTCGCTGGAAAAGCGCAGCAGGTCAGGCAGCATCCAAGGAGCAGGAGAATTGATGTTTCAGGAAGAAGGACTTATGCCCAAAACATCGATTCTCCTCCTCCTTGGATGCTGCCTGACCTGCTGAGTCATGGGCAGCCCTAACAAGGCCTGATAGGTAAGGCAGATAACCTCAGGGCATGTTTGGGAACATGGGACTGAGATATCAGAGCTATTACAGAAAAATGGCTCAAAATAGACAAAACTGGCATGCTTAATGTTCCAGGGTATAGATGCTAAAGGAAGGATAGACAAGGGGGAAAGGGAGGAGGGGCGGGATGGTGTTTTTGGTTAAGGAAAGCATAATGGTTGTGCTCAGGGAGAATATTCCTGGGAGTACATCAGTGAAGCTTTTTGGGTGGAACTGAGAAATAAGAAAGGGATAATAACCTTATTAGGATTGTACTATAGGCACTCCAATAGTACTAGAAAATTGAGAAATACATTAGATTAGATTCCCTACAGTATGGAAACAGGCCCGTTGGCCCAACAAGTCCACACCAACCCTCTGAAGAGTAACCCACCCAGACCCATTCTCTGATCCTATATTTACCCCTGGCTATGGGCAATTTAGCATGGCCAATTCACTTAACCTGCACATCTTTGGATTGTGGGAGGAAACCAGAGCACCCAGAGGAAACCCACGCAGACACAGGGAGAATGTACAAACTCCACACAGACAGTCACCGAGGCAGGAATTGAACCCAGGTCCCTGGCACTGTGAGGCAGCAGTGCTAACCACTGAGCCACTGTGCCGCCCTAATTTGTACAGTGATCTAAGATATCTATAAAAATAATAGGGTTGAAATGGTGGGGGATTTTAACTTTCCAAACATAGACTGGGACTGCCATAATGTTAATGGCTTGGATGGAGAGGAATTTGTTAAGTATGTACGAGAAGTTTTTTTTCATTCAGTATATGGATGTACCTACTAGAGCAGGAGCAAAACTTAACCTACTTGGGAAAGAAAGCAGACAAGTGACTGAGGTATCAGTGGGAGAGCGCTTGGGGCCAGTGGTCATAACTCTAATGGTTTTAAAATAGTGATGGAAAAGGATAGACCTTATTTAACAGTTAAAGTTCTCAATTGGAGTAAGGCAATTATTGATGGTATGAGACAAAGGTTGATTGGGAAAGGCTATTCGCAGGTAAAGGGATGGGTGGAAAGTGGGATGCCTTCAAAAATACGATAAGGAGAGTCCAGAGACAGTATGTTTGCGTGAAGGGCAAGGCTGGTTGGTGAAGGAAATGCTGCATATCAAGAAAATTAAGGCTGTGGTCAGGACAAAGAAGGAGGCATATGTCAGGTATATACCTGTTAGGGTGAAAGGAAAGTCTGGTAGGTATAGAGAATGCTGGATGACAAAAGAAATTGAGTGTTTGGTTAAGAAAAATAAGGAAGCATATGTCAGGTATAGATAGGTAGATTGAGTGACTCCTTAGAAGACTATAAAGGCAGTAGGAGTATACTTAAAAGGGAAATCAGGAGGGCAAAAAGGAGCCATGAGATAGCTTTGCCAAATAGAGTTCAGGAGAATACAAAGGGTTTTGACAAATACATTAGAGACAAAAGGATAATGGAGGACAGAATAGGACCCCTCAATGATCAGCACTGCGGCCTTTGTGTGGAGCTGCAGGAGATAGGGGAGATACTAAATGAGTATTTTGCATCAGTATTTACTGTGGAAAAGGACATGGAAAGTAAGAAATGTAGGGAAATAGATGGTGACATCTTGAAAAATGTCCATATTACAAAGGAGGAAGTGCTGGATGCTTTGAAACGCTTAAAAGTGGATAAATCCCCAGGACCTGATCAGGTGTATCTTAGAACTCCATGGGAAACTAGGGAAGTGATTGCTGGGTCTCTTGCTGAGATATTTGTATCATCAATGGTCACATGTGGGGTGTTGGAAGACTGAAGGTTGGCTAATGTAGTGCCACTATTTAAGAGAGGTGGTAAGGACAAGCCAGGGAACTATAGACCTGTGAGCCTGACGTTGGTGATGGGCAAGTTGTTGGAGGGAATCCTGAGAGACAGGATGTATTTGGAAAGGCAAGGACTGATTAGGGATAGTCAACATGGCTTTGTGCGTGGGAAATAATGTCTCACAAACATGATTGAGTTATTTGAAGAAGTAACAAAAAGGATTGACGAGGGCAGAGTGGTAGACGTGATCTATATGGACTTCAGTAAGGCGTTCAACAAGGTTCCCATTGGGAGACTGGTTAGCAAGGTTAGATCTCATGGAATACAGGGAGAGCTATCCATTTGGATACAGAACTGGTTCGAAGGTGGGTGGTGTCGAGTTGTTTTTCAGACTGGAGGTCTGTAACCACAATGATCGGTGCTGAGTCCACTACTTTTCGTCATTTGTATAAATGATTTGGATGTGAGCATAAGAGGTATAGTTAGTAAGTTTGCAGATGACAGCAAAATTGGAAGTGTAGTGGACAGCAAAGAAGGTTACCTCGGATTACTATGGGATCTTGATCAGATGAGCCAATGGTCTGAGGAATGGCAGATGGAGTTTAATTTAGATAAATCCTATGTGCTGTATTTTGGGAAAGCAAATCTTAGCAGGACTTATACACTTCATGGTAAGGTCCTAGGGAGTGTTGATGAACAAAGAGACCTTGGAGTGCAGGTTCATAGCTCATTGATAGTAGAGTCGCAGGTAGATAGGATAGTGAAGAAGGTGTTTGGTATGCTTTCCTTTATTGGTCAAAGTATCGAGTACAGGAGTTGGGAGGTCATGTTGTGTCTATGCAGGGCATTGGTTAGACCACTTTTGGAATATTGTGTGCAGTTCTGGTTTCCTTCCTATTGGAAAGATGTTGTGAAACTTGAAAGGGTTCAGAAAAGATTTACAAGGACAATGCCAGAGTTGGAGGATTTGAGCTATAGGGAGAGGTTGAATAGGCAAGGACTGTTTTCCCTGGAGTGTTAAAAGCTGAGGAGTGACCTTATAGAAGTTTATAAAATCACGAGGGGCATGGATACGATAAATAGACAAGGTCTTTTCCTGGGGGTAGGGGAGTCCAGAACTAGCGGGCATTGGTTTATGATGAGAGGGGAAAGATATAAAAGAGACATAAGATGCAATGTTTTCATGCAGAGGGTGGTGCATGTGTGGAATGGGCTGCCAGAGGAAGTGGTGGAGGCTAATACAATTGCAACATTTAAAAGGCATCTGGATGGGTACATGAATAGGAAGGGTTTGGAGGGATATGGGCTGGATGCTGTCAGGTGGGCCTAGTTTGGGTTGGGATATCTGGTTGGCATGGACGAGTTGGACCGAAGGGTCTATTTCCATGCTGTACAACTCTACGACTCTGTGACTTAAGACTAAGACTCAAGGCACAGACAGCAGGGATTGAATGAATTTGAACAGGAGTATAAAGGCAGTAGGAGTATACTCAAGCGGGATATCAGGAGGACGAAAAGGGGCATGAGATAGTTTGGAAATAGTGTTAAGAAGAATCCAAAGAAAATTTTCAAATACATTAAGGACAAAACATAATTAGGGAGGGAATAGGCCCCCTTAAAGATCAACAAGGCCATCAATGTGTGGTTCCACAGGAGATGGGTGAGATACTAAACAACTATTTTGCACAGAATTTATTGGGGAGAAGGATCTGGAAGCTAGAGAACTTGGAGAAATAATGATATCTTGAAAAGTGTCCATATTGCAGATGAGGAGGTGCTGGATATCTTAAAACACATAAAGGTGAATAAGTTCCTGGGACTTGATCAGGTGTATCCCAGAACTTTATGGGAAGCTAGGGAAGAGTTTGCAGGGCCCCTTGCTGAGATATTTGTATCATTGAGAGCCACAGTTGAGGTGCCAGAATACTGGACATTGGTTCATCTGGTGCCACTGTTTAACCAGGGTGGTAAGGAAAAGCCAGGGAACTACAGATTGGTGAGTCTGATATCAGTAGAGGGTAAGTTGTTGGAGGGGTTCTGTGAGACAGAATTTACATGTATTTGGCAAAGCAAGGACTGATTAGAGATAGTCAACATAGCTTTGTGCATGGGAAATTATGTCTTACCAATTTGCAGTCATAGAGTTATAGAGCTGTACAGCATGGAAACAGACCTTTGGTCCATCTCGTCCATGCCAACCAGATATCTGAAATTAATCTAATCCCATTCGCCAGCATTTGGCCCGCATCACTCCAAACCATCCTATTTATATGCCCATCCAGATGTCTTTTAAGTGTTGTAATTGTACCCACTTCCTCCACTTCCTCTGTCAGCTCATTCCATATAGGCTCCACCGTCTGTGTGAAAACATTGCCCCTTAGGTCCCTTTTTAATCTTTCCCCTTTCACCTTAAACCTATGTCCTCTAATTTTGGACTCCCCTGCCCTGGGGAAAAGACCTTGCCTATTCACTTTATTCATGCCCCTCATATTTTTGTAAACCTCTATAATGTCATCCCTC
Organism: Chiloscyllium plagiosum; assembly: GCF_037043375.1. Taxonomy (NCBI): domain Eukaryota; kingdom Metazoa; phylum Chordata; class Chondrichthyes; order Orectolobiformes; family Hemiscylliidae; genus Chiloscyllium; species Chiloscyllium plagiosum. The sequence goes on along the minus strand of NW_028270150.1, from coordinate 72,679,322 downwards.
AGCCTCCAATGCTTCAGAGAAAGTAGCTCCAGCCTATTCAGCCTCTCCCTGTAGCTCAAACCCTCCAACCCTGGCAACATCTTTGTAAATCTTTTCTGAACCCTTTTCAGTTTCACAGCATGATTGAGTTTTTTTGAATAACATTGATGAAGGCAGAGTGGTAAACGTTGTCTATATGAACTTCAGCAAGGCATTCAACAAGGTTCCGCATAGTAGATTGATTAGCAAGGTTAAATCACATGGAATAAAGATAGAGCTAGCCATTTGGAAACAAAATTGGCATGAATTTGGAGACAGAGGGTTGATGAATGGTTGTTTTCTCAGATTGGAGGACTGTGACCAGCGATGTGCTGTAAGGATCTGTCCTGGTCCACTGCTTTTTGTCACTTATATAAATGATTTGGATGTGAATATCAGTGGTATGAATAGTAAGTTTGCAGATGGTGCCAAACTTGATAGTGTAGTGGCCAGTGAAGAAGGTTATCTCAGAGTACAACAGGAGCTTGATCAGATGTGTTGATGGGCCAAGGATTGATAGATGGTGATTAATTTAGATAAATGTGAGGAGTTGTATTTTGGAAACGCAAATCAGGGCAGGATTTATAAGGTCCTGGGGAGAGTTGCTGAACAAAGAGATTTTGGAGTGCAGGTTCATAGTTCCTTGAAAGTGGAGTCGTAGGTAGACAGGGCAGTAAAGAATGTGCTTGGTACACTAAACTTTATTGGGAAATGCATTGAGTAAGGGAGCTGGTGTTTCATGTTACGGCTGTACAGGACATTATTTAGATCACTTTTGGATTACTGCATTCGGTTCTGGTTTCTCTGCTATAGGAAAGGTGTTGTGTAACTTGAAAGGGATCAGAAAAGATTGACAAGGATGTTGCCGGGGTTGGAGGGTTTGAGCTACAGTCATTTCTGCTATAAAGTGTGTTTCTTCAACACGAGTTGGCGATAATGCGAATGGCGAATTCAGACCATTATTTGTAGAATGCAAACGTTTCGTACCTGTATTGGCTATAACACGATTCTGGCTACATTGGTTTAAATGGTGCTGCTACTATGTGTTTTTTTTAATGATGTGTGGTCGCATGGAAATGGAACGTTTGCATTACATCAGAGCAGAATGTATAGCGAGAGGCTAAATAGGCTGGAGTTATTTTACCTGGAGCTTCAGAGGTATGACGTTATAGCGGGGCATGGATAGGTTGGTAGGCAAGGTCTTTGTCCTCTGGTGGGGGGAGACCAAAACTAGAGGGCATACATTTACAACGAGAAGGGAAATTTGTAAAAGGGACCTCAGGGGCAACGTTTTCACACAGAGTGTGGTGCGTGCATGCAATGAACTGCCAGAGTGAGTGGTGGAAGCGGGATATGGGCTAAATGCTGACAAATGGGACTAGATCAATTGAGGATATCTGGTCGGCATGGACAAGTTCGACTGAAGGGTCTGTTTCTGTGCTGTGCAACTACATGACTCTGTAACTTTGGTATTGTCTGCCTCCAAAGATGGTAGAAGCAGAATATTTGAATATTTTTAAGCCAGAGGTAGGTAGATTCTTGAGTAGCATATGGTGGGTGGGGGTTGGGGAAGGATTATTGGGGTGGGCGAAGATGTGGCTTAATCTGATTAAACATGATCTCATTGAATGGTGGAGCAAGCTCAAGGGGCCAAGTGGCCAATTTTAGTTCTTCATTTATATGTGCATACAGTGACATAAAACAACCTGGCCCTTTGAGCATTGTGTGTCTGAGGATGATGTGACACAAAGGATATGTGAGCAGCAACACAAGCTACAGAGGAGGAGCTGCTGGAAATGCGTAAAAGTGGATAAATCACTAGGACTGATCAGGTGTACCTCAGAAATCTGTGGGAAGCTAGGAAAATGATTGCTGGGCCCCTTCCTGAAATATTTGTATCATCGATAGTCACAGGTGGGGTGCTTGAAGACGAGCTTGGCTAACATGGTACCACTATTTAAGAAAGGTGATAAGGAAAAGCCAGGGAACTATAGGCCAGTGAGCCTGAGATCGGGGGTGGGCAAGTTGTTGGAGGGAATCCTGAGGGACAGGATTTATATGTATGTGGAAAGGCAAGGACTGATTAGGGATAGCCAGAATGGCTTTGTTCTTGGGAAATCATGTCTCACAAACTTGATTGAGTTTTTTGAAGAAGTAACAAAGAGAATTGATGAGGGGAGAGCAGTGGACGTGATCTAGATGGGCTTCAGTAAGGTGTTCAACAAGGTTTCCCATGGAAGACTGTTTAGCAAGGTTAGATCTCATGAAATAGGTATGGAGGGATGTGGGTGAAATGCAAGCAAATGGGACTAATTTAATTGTGAAAACTGGGTAGTGTTGGCAAGTTGGGCAGAAGGGCTTCTTTCCATGCCGATGACTTGTATGACTCTATGTCCTTCTGTTATGAAGATGTGGGTGTACCTTTAAGAGAGTTAAAAGCAGCAGAACTACCAGGATACAATACCAAGTGTTCTCAATAAGGCAACAATGTAACACTGGGTCAAACAACTCGATTAGTTTGTTGCCTGGAGACAAAAAAACAAATTCGAAATCAGCCAATCAGTTTAAACTATACCCCCAAAATACCAATTTCTAATCAAATTTGAATTGAGTATATTAAAAGCCAATGACACAATCCAATGGTCTGAGGTATAAGACCTGGGTAAAATTGAACAAGTCCTAGCAGGTAAGAGACTGCTTGAAAAAAAATCTCTCTTAAAAGTACCTTTTCGATCAGTAACCTATAAGATGGAAGTTCTTAACAAGGAGAAAAAAAACATAGGAAGATCCAAAGACAAGAACCTACAGCTGCCTGGTTTTGAGAGAGGAATTGTAAATCTGGTTTTGTAATTCTGAATTGGGAGTTTTATTGGGCTATTATTATACAAGGTAAAAGATAGGTTAGAGAAATAAATTGTAAATAGTGGTTACTTAATTATTCTCTGTTATACTTTAAGAAATAAAGTTGTTAATTTTTAATTTACATAGTTCTTGGCCACTCAAACTTTTACAGATTACTGCACGGGATAAATCTTTTCTGTGTTGCTGGTTTTAAATTAAACAAAAGAGTTTACCCCATGTCATAACACTTCTGTTCTGTCTGGTGAACAGGACTTTTTGCCTGTCTTGGGTGACCTGGAGGAGATCCTTTGGTGAGGCATTGCTGAACTGTGGGATCACTTTCTGTCCAGTTTGAGTCATCACCAGGGGTGACCAATGCAGGTTGAGTGATTCTTCTGGCTTGGAATAAGTGAAGGAACACCCAGGCAGTCTTGAAATATGGGTTCTAGGCCTTAGACTCTAAAGGTTCTGGTGGGGGAGCAAAATTTCCTGCCTGCCCAGAAGATTTGCCATTCTACTTGTGTGCGTGCACACATAATGAGTTGAGTACCATATGATCAGCATATGATACCATATGATACCATATGATGGTATCAGCAATAACATTAGCAAATTTGCTGATAATACTAAGCTGGGTGGCAGGGTGAAAAGTGATGAGGATGTTAGGAGATTACAGGGTGACCTGGACAAATTAGGTGAGTGGGCAGATGCATGGCAGATGCAGTTTAATGTAGATAAAAGTATGGTTATCCACTTTGGTAGCAAGAACAGGAAGGCAGACTACTACCTCAATGGAATCAATTTATGTAAAGGGGCAGTACAGAGAGATCTGGGTGTTCTTGTACACCAGTCCATGAAGGCAAGCATGCAGGTACAGCAGGTAGTGAAGAAGGCTAATAGCATGCTGGCCTTCATAACAAGAGGAATTGAGTATAGAAGCAAAGAGGTGCTTCTGCAGCTGTACAGGGCCCTGGTGAGACCACACCTGGAATACTGTGTGCAGTTCTGGTCTCCAAATTTGAGAAAAGACATTCTGGCTATTGAGGGAGTGCAGCGTAGGTTCACGAGGTCAATTCCTGGAATGGCAGGATTACCTTACACTGAAAGACTGAAGCGACTGGGCTTGTATACCCTTGAGTATCGAAGATTGAGAGGGGATCTGATTGAGACGTATACGATTATGAAAGGATTGGACACTCTGGCAGTAGGAAACATATTTCCACTGATGGGTGAGTGCCGAACCAGAGGACACAGCTTAAAAATACGGGGTAGACCATTTAGGACAGAGCTCAGGAGAAACTTCTTCACCCAGAGAGTGGTGGCTGTGTGGAATGCTCTGCCCCAGAGGGCAGTGGAGGCCCACTCTCTGGATTCATTTAAGAAGGAGTTGGATAGAGCTCTCAAAGATAGTGGAATCAAGGGTTATGGAGATAAGGCAGGAACAGGATACTGATTAGAAATGATCAGCCATGATCATATTGAATGGTGGTGCAGGCTCGAAGGGCTGAATGGCCTACTCCTGTACCTATTGTCTATTGTCTATCGTGCAAGTAAATTTGCATCCCAGTGAATGACTCCCACATTTATGCATGATGCAGGACAGAGCCTCAGTTTTGAAAGATACTTCATAAGATGTTACAACTAAGACTTGGAAAACAGATAAACATTCTGAAACAACATTATATTAAGAAATTAAAGATGAATGATGAATATATGTATTTATTATATGGACATACATACAAAAAATTCTATTGTGAAAGATACATGTCTAGAATAGTTGAATAGTCTTGGTAATTCCCTAGACATTTTCTATCCTTTACTGGAAATTTTAGTTTACGCAATCAGAAAGCAATCAAATAATTTCAGTTCCTTCAGTTTAAGGGAGAAATTATTCACCTTCCTCAATATGCTGATATAAAGTATCATTTACCTTTGTCATATTCCTCTTTTAGTATGATCATTTTTGAACTCGTATTATGCTTATTGCTGCATCACTGTATACAAACAGTTTGGGCAATTTAGAAAATGAGATGTACACAGTGCAATTAAAGTTTCTAACAATCTTGGCTGGACATGTGACTAAAGCAATCAGTTTGGCTATTAAAACAATTCTCTGATGTTTATGTCTCCCTTTGCAGAGGAATTCCACTCTAAGCCAAAATAAACCGGAAGGAAACCATTTAGTTTCTGTGCGTAGTTTGAGTTTAGTAATGTGTGGAGTTTTCACAGTCTCATTTCACATTTCCTCCCACAGTCCAATGATATGCAGTGTAAGTGGATTGACCATGTTAAATTGCCTGGTAGTTTGCAGGGATGTGTAGATTGGGTTAATTAGCCATGGGAAATGCAGGGTTAAAGAGATAAGGTTAGGGTCTGGGTGGGATGCTCTTCGGATGCTCCTCGTGCTCCCACGAGGAGGTTGAACAGTTCATCCACTACACTAACACCTTCCACCCCAACCTCAAATTCACCTGGACAGTCTCGGACTTCTCCCTCCCCTTCCTAGACCTTTCTGTTTCTATCTCAGGCGACCGAATCAACACGGACATCTACTACAAACCAACCGACTCCCACAGCTACCTGGACTACACCTCCTCCCATCCTGCCCCCTGTAAAAACGCCATCCCATTCTCCCAATTCCTTCGTCTCCGCCGCATCTGCTCCCAGGAGGACCAGTTCAAAATACGTACAACACAGATGGCCTCCTTCTTCAAGGACCGCAATTTCCCCCCCGACGTGGTCGACGGTGCCCTCCACCGCATCTCCTCCACTTCCCGCTCCTCCGCCCTTGAGCCCCGCCCCTCCAACCGCCACCAGGACAGAACCCCACTGGTCCTCACCTACCACCCCACCAATCTCCATGTACAGCGCATCATCCGCCGTCACTTCCGCCACCTCCAAACAGACCCCAGCACCAATGATATATTTCCCTCTCCTCCCCTATCAGCTTTCCGTAGAGACCACTCCCTCCGCGACTCCCTTGTCAGATCCACACCCCCCACCGACCCAACCTCCACTCCCGGCACCTTCCCTTGCAACCGCAGGAGGTGCAACACTTAGCGCCCACACCTCCCCCCTCGCTTCTCTCCAAGGCCCCAAAGGAAACTTCCATATCCGCCACAGATTCACCTGCACCTCCACCCACATCATCTACTGCATCCGCTGCAGCCGGTGTGGCCTCCTCTATATTGGGGAGACAGGCCGCCTACTTGCGGAGCGATTCAGAGAGCACCTCTGGGCCACCCGGACGAACCAACCCAACCAACCTGTAGCACAGCATTTCAACTCCCCCTCCCACTCCACCGAGGATATGCAGGTCATTGGATTCATCCACCGCCAAACCACAACAACCCGACGGTCGGAGGAGGAGCGTCTTATCTTCCGACTGGGAACCCTCCAACCGCAGGGGATGAACTTGGACTTCACCAGTTTCTTCATCCCCCCTCCCCCCACCTTGTCTCAGCCGGATCCCTCCAGCCCGGCACCGCCTTCCTGACCTGCAGTCTTCTTCTTGACCTCTCCGCCTCCATCCTACTCCGACCTATCACCCTCACCTTGACCTCTTTCCACCTATCACATTTCCAACGCCCCTCCTCCAAGTCCCTCCTCCCTACCTTTTATCTTCTCCTGCTGAACACTCTCTGCTCATTCCTGAAGAAGGGCCTGTGCCCGAAACGTCGAATCTCCTGTTCCCTGGATGCTGCCTGACCTGCTGTGCTGTTCCAGCAATAAAGTTTCAACTTTGATCTCCAGCATCTGTGGACCTCACTTTCTGCTCTTCGGAGGGGCAGTGTTGACTCCATGGGCCAAAGACTTGCTCCCACACTCTAGGTATTCCTTGATTCTAGTCATTTTTAAAACACTCTATCCCGTGGATATATGGTCATTGCAAAACTGACTTTCAACCAGTATCACAATTCAATGGTTCTATTTTGTCTTCATTACTTAGTAAGTTTGCCAATAGATTGCTATTCCCATTTTGATCATTTCGCAAATTATAAATATTGCAGAATAATATCAATTTAGATGTCATTTGTTTTCTTAGTTCTAATCCCATTTTTCTGATAACCTTTTATCAACTGTTAACGAAAGTACATATTTGAATGCTTTGTTTTGGAAAACAGTCATATTGGACTTGCATATTTATCTAAGATGCTGCCAGACTTGCTGAGTTTCTCCAGCATTCTGTATTTGTTTTAAGAATTCTTTACATCAGTTCATACTTGTGCTCATTGTTTTCCTTGAGTTATTTAATGCTTTTGCACTAGTTGAATGTGTTTGCTGTCAGTTGTTTAAAATCTTGTGAAAATTACATTTTTAATTTTCATATTGCTGGGTGATAACTTGTTACCATTTTCTCTAGAAGATGTTTAATTATTTAAAACATTAGCATATTTTCTCCCATCTATTAATTTATCAAGAAAATCTAAAATTTTCCATAATTTAAGCATCTACAGACTCTCAGATGAAGATGTTTATTGATTTTTTTTTTCTGGAGTTACAAATTTTAAAATTTGCAGTTCTATTGAGCTTCAGATGTTTACTTTTCATAGGTATGACTCATCATAATGACTTCAGTGATTTCTTCCAAATCTATATTAATTTAGCCTGATCTTTCATTTCGTACTTCCTCGGGCAAGTGTAAATGGATGTTTTTAGGGCAAAAATAATAGATTGGATCAAGTATCATTTTGAAATAGTAATGTATCGTAAAGCAGTCGTTGGACTGCTTATTGGATCAAACAATATATTAACAAAAACTTAACCAAATTAATTTAGACACAACCAATCAACCAAATCACACTGAATTCTTTATTTAATCACTTGCTTCCTTACCCTGCCCATTACTCTTTACCAGTCATGATACTTCACTATACAGCCAAAAATATCCAATTAAAACTATGAAATTTAATACAGGAAAAACATGTTTTAGTTCATCAATCCTATCTTCTACTGCATCCCCTTCAACAGTTAAAACAACTTTGGTTGTTTCCGGAGGCTTTTTTTTTTTAGGTATAACTACTGGCTTATGTCAGTGACAGAATTCTTAAATGTGGCAAGGAGCAAATCAGACAGGAAGATAGTACATTACAGTGATCATCCTGCTTGTGTTTTATGATAAAATCTGTGGCACGCGTACACCTTTTACTTGACAAAATACTATATTTTAGATGCTGCTTAAAAGATTATGTCAAGTCAAGCCCCCCAGTATGTCTAAAAAGACCAACTCTCATTCTTCTAAATTCTAATGGGTTTCAGCTCAATCTTTCCTCCTAATATTAACCCCTTATCCCAAGAATCAACTTCACGAACCTTCTCTCAATTGTATATAATGAAGGTATGTTACTACTCTAGTGAGGAAACGAAAACTGGAGTCCAGGTGTGTACTCCAGGTGTGGTCTCACCAATGCTTTGCATCGTTGTAACAAGACCAGTAACAAAGGCTAACATTTTCAGATTCCTAATTACTTGCTTTTCTGCATGCTGTTTTTTTGTAATTGACATATAAGGGCACTCAGGTCCCTTAGCACTGTATCATTCTGAAGGCTCTCTTTTAAATAACACTCTGCTTTTTTTATATTTTCTGCCAAATTGGACAACCTCACATTAAATTTCTGCCAAATTTTTGATCATGCAATTAAGGAATCTACATCCTTTTGCAAGCTCTTTGTATCCTCTTCACAAATTGCTTTCATTCCAATCCTGATAATGAACAAACTTGAATACCCTTACTCCAGGTCATGAACATAGATCATAAAAAATTGAGGCCCTGGCTCTGATTCCTGAAATATTTAACTATTTTGTATTTTACAGCATGAAAATGACCCATTTTTTCTGAATCTATGTTTTCTGTCAGTCAGCCAGTCCTCTATCTCTACTGATAAATCACCCATAATACAATGGCACAGTGGTTAGCACTGCTGCCTCACAGCGCCAGAGACCTGGGTTCAATTCTCGCCTCAGGTGACTCTGTGTGGAATTTACACATTCTCCCCGTGTCTGCATGGGTTTGCTCCAGTATCCTCCCACAATCCAAAAACGTACAGGTTAGATGAATTGGCTATGCTAAATTGCCCATAGTGTTACGTGTAGGGGAATGGGTCTGGGTGGGTTGGCTTCAGTGGGTCGGTGTGGACTTGTTGGGCCAAAGGGCCTGTTTCTGCACTGTAAGTAATCTAATCTAATATGCTCTTATTTTGTTTGGTAACCTTACCCTGTACTGGTCATTCTGCTATAATGTGCGTTTTGTTAACACAAATTCGCTGTAACGCATTTGACGAATTGCGGACACTGTTTCTAAAATGCAACCCTTTATAACATGTGTTGGTTGCAACGTGATTACATCGTCAACACTTTAAGCACTGTTTCTAAAGCATGATTTTTCTATAACATCATACCTTATTAAATATCCTTTGGAAATCCACATAGATTATATCTTTATTAACTCTCCTTGTTGTATCCTTAAAGAACTCTTGTCAAACGTAATTGTCCTTTCACAAAAACATGCTGGCTCTGCCTGAGTATATTATCATTTTCTAAATGCCCTGCTATTTCCTCTCTCAGAATACATTGTGGATTTTTTTCTTTGATACTAGGTGAACTGACTTATAGCTTATTGCTTTTTGTCTCCCAGCTTTTCTTGATAGGAGTGTTACATTTGTGGTTTTCCAATCTGTTGGCCCTTTGCACAATGAAGAATATTGGAAGCTTACAAACAATCCATCCATTACCTCTGCAGTTATTTCTTTGAAGACCATATGAAGTAGAAACAGGAGTAGACCATTTGTCCCCTCAAGTCTGCTGTGCCATTCAATAGGATCATGGCTGATCCAACATTCCTCACATCCACTTTCCTGCCCTTTCCCCATAGCCCTTAATTCCTCTATTGTTCAAGGATCAATTTACCTCAGCCTTTAATCCACAGGACTCTACTCCCACAGCTCTCTGTGGCAAGGAGTTGCAAAGATTCTCAACCCTCTGCCAGTAGAAATTTCTCTTCATTTCAGTTTTAAATTGGCATGCCTGAATTCTGAGATGATGCCCTCTCGTGCTAGACTCTGAAATGAGTAAACCATCCTCTCAGCATTTAGTCTGTTAAGCCTCTTAATAATTCTACACATTTCAGTGAGATCACTTCTCATTCTTCAAAACGCCAATGTGTCCCATCATGTTTATTCCTTACTCATAAGACAACTCCTCCATACTAGGGATCATCCCAGTGAACCGCGAATGTTGACCATGAGGTCAAAGGAAAGGGTTGGCCAATAGTCCCAGGAGTGTCCCTATTATGCTTTCTCTAGAGCTAGTTATTGTTTTAAATTCAATCCTCCCTTCTGCTTGCTTCTTGATTTTTCTATATTTGGGGGGTATTTTTGAGTCTTCGACAATGAAGAAATAGAAAATATTTGATCATAGATGGTGAAAATGGGGAATTAATACTGGTAAGTAAGGAAATAACAGCAGCTAAGAAACCAATGCTCAATTCAGCTGTTCTTTACACAGTAGAAGCTTTTAACACCAAAAAAATGCCCTCATGTAGAAATGTACAAATGTGTATTTTAAAAAAACCCAACTACTTAACTAAATAAATAACTTACAACAAAGTAATAAATAATAATACAGCTCAGCAAAACAAAAGACTAACTCTGAAATATTGAGAGCATTAATTTTCACCTTTTCGCAGTTCTCCCTTTCTAGATATCCGACCCAACCACGAGACCGGAAGCACCTCCCATCTTCAAAGGTCTTGTTTAATTTTGGCACCTTTTCTGGTTACAAGATTAATTTTGCAAAATCATAAGCTATGCCTACGGGTGGTCTTACGAAGGTGCTAGATCTTGAAGGCGATTCCCATTTAAGTGGTCACGGGGGTTTATGTATTTGGGCATATTCATTACTCCAGTTCTTGATCAGTTGTTTAAAGCTAATTTTGTTCAATTATTTCACAAAATTAAACAAGACCTTTGAAGATGGGAGGTGCTTCCGGTCTCATGGTTGGGTCGGATAGCACTTTTTAAGATGAATATTCTCCCCCGTTTGTTGTACCTGATAAGGATGTTCTACCTAGTTTTTGATAAGTAAACATTCAGGAGACTGAACAGCTGGTTCAGCTCTTTTATTTGTCATCGTAAGCGGCCCTTTACTAAATTAGTGAAACTGTAATTGCCTCATAGCCTGGGAGAAGTGGATCTCCTGGACATTAAAAACTATCAACTAAGCTCACTTTTATCTCACGTGAATGATTGGGCTTGTGGGGATCTTCTTTCAATATGATTAGATATCGAAACCTCTCAGACAAAATGCCCCCTTACTAGCTTGCTGTTTTAGTACAAAAATTAGGACAATTAGGGAATATTGCCACAACCCAATAGTTATCAATACTTTTAAAGCATAGAGGGAAATTTGGCAGAGGGAAGGCAATATTGGCAAAACATCTTTACTTACATCTATAGTGGATATGCTGGGTTTTCAACTTGGGATGATGGGTTCAGGATTCTAACATTGGGCAGCTAGGGGTGTGTCTTGCATGGGTGATTTATTTGAGGGAGACACAATGATGTACTTTGATCCACAGCCTTGTTATCCTTAAGGATAAAGGGAACCACTCACTTTGGGCCCACTATAGCGTCCTTAATCTTAACCAACAGGTACGTACACTGAAGCGTGATCGGAGATGGTAATACTACCAATTGTACAAGATGCCACCAAGTCCAGGGTTGCCACCGGGGTCAGAGAAATAAAATCAATCCTGGTGTGACATCTGTGTGGATTCAAAAAAGTGTAAATACCCTCCCTGTAGGGTGGAGATGCCTCCAGACGTCCAACAACCCTAACTCCACACACAGATCCATTAATTGTTTAGTTTTTACAGATGGTATCAGGGAGGCCTTTGGGCAACTTGTCTACCTTGGGATCCATAAGCCAATTAAATTCTCCCCCTATAATGATATGCTGGGACTCGAGACTGATCAATTTAAGAACGCATCTACCAGAAATTTGAGGGGATGGGCCGGAGGGAGGAAATATTTGAAACACCATATTCTTTCCCGTTTATCAGAGCTTTGAGGATTACAAACCTCAAAGTGACTTTAACACACTCTAGTAACTTAAATGGAAGATTCCTCCCAACCAATATAGCCACTCCCCTACTTCTGATAGTAAAAGATGAAAGGTAAACCCGATCAAAGCCATTCTGCTGTAGTTTCAAATGCTCCCTATCATCCAAAAGTGTCTCCTGTAATAAAGTAATATTCATCTTTTCCTTCCTAAAAATTGAAAGTATCTTCTTCCTCTTAATTGGTGAGTGACTCCCCTTGATGTTCCAGGTACAACATTTCATCAAGTCATTAGCCATACCTTCTGCAGTAACATTTAGTTCCAGAGAGGAGGAACTCAAATTACAAATCACCCAGCCTTAGAGTCGCAAGATCCATCGAAAATAAAAACAACATAAACTAAAACCACTACACTTAACAAACCTACAGAGCTATCATAGACTATAGACAACAAAAACCAAAAAATAAACCAAAATATAAAACGCCAATGGCGCTGAATAAGAGAACTCACCCCCTGCCCAAAGGGGCCATCTACACCTCCCAGAACCCAACTTCCCATCCCATTGCCAATGCTGCAGCCAGGGCATTTAAATATCTGAACCGAGCATAAACTGCCCATAAGTAGGTACCTGGCCATCCCAACCATTTTCCGTCCTCCGAGCTAGAGCCGCACCACAAACACAAGCAGAAAAGAAAGAAAATACACCATGGAAGAACAATGTGAACAAAGAAATTTTGAAAAAAAGAGAAGTACCCCACTCATCCTTTGGTATAACCTAATTTAGGAATTGAAAGTACACATCCTAACCGCCCTGAACATAGTTTAGACCAAATTATTATCAATAAAAAAAGGAAAAGAAAGCCCCGGGTGGACTTCCTCTTTTTTAAAAGAAAAACAGAGACATACCCAAACAACGCTACCATTTGTACATACTAAATTGTTCAGAGTAAGTTAATTTGTCCACAAAGTCTCTTGCCTTTTCCAATGTGTCAAAGAAATGTACAAATCCACCTAAGGTGAACCGAAACAACGTCGGATACCTCAGAGAGTACTGGATCCCGAGCTCCCTCAGTCTTCTCTTGACATCGTCAAAGGATTTTCTTTTCTGGATCACTGCCACTGAGAAGTCCTGGAAGAACATGATCTTAGAGCCCTTGTAAACTAGGGCCTTCAGAACATTCCCCTGGATTCTGGAAGCTTCCATGATTCTCTCCTTATTTCTATAGTGATGAAACCGGACCAAGATAGGACGAGGATATTGGTCCAGACCTAACCTCCGTGCCATGGCCTGGTGAGCCCCCTTAATCTTCAAGCCTTTCATTCCAGCCTCCAAGTTAAGGAATTTTGGCAACCTGTCCTCAATAAATTCCACTAGCCGCAACTAGGAATTTCAGCAACCAGCTTGGCCTCAGATGTACCTCTTCCCTTCGCATCCCTGGACTGCGAAAACCAAGGTAAGTTACTCCCTGACAGTTTCCTGGGACTCCACGACCTTTCCAGAGTTGCAGGATATCACGATGATCTGCGTAGGGTGGGCTATGACTTTATCCTATTTGCGATGCAGCACAATCTTCCTAGATCGCCACCATCGTGGATCCCCCTCTGTTACTTTATTAAGTAATCCTTTGCTGATTTGGAAAAAGTATCAATATTCTGGCCTACATTAATTTTGTTGCAGTTGTATTGGACATTGGCAAGGCTTCTTCTGGAATATTGTGTCCAGTTTTGGTTGCCCAGTTATGGAAAGGATATTATTAATCCGGAGAGGATTTGGGAGAGATTTACCAGGATGTTGCCAGGTATGGAAGGTATGAATTATAAATAAAGACTGGGACTTTTTTCACTGGGGCATAGGAGGTGACCTTATAGAAGTTGATAAAACCGTTAGGGGTATAGATAGAGTTAATGGCAGTTATCTTTTCCCTAAGATTGGGGGAGTTCAAAACAAGGGGGCACATTTTAAGGTGAGAGGAGAAAGAATTGAAGAAGGACATGAGGGGCATTTTTCTTTTTAAACACAGAGGGTGGGTCATATGTGGAATGAACATCCTGAGGAAGTGGTGGATGTGGGTACAATTACAACAATGAAAAGAAATTTGGATAAGTACATGAATAGGAAAGATTTGGAGGCTTGATCCAGGAGCAGGCAGGTGGGGCAATTTAGTTTGAGATTATAGTTGGCATGGACTGGTTGGACCGAAGGGTCTCTTTCCATGCTGTATGACTATTTCATTCAGTTTTGTACCACCCTTACTTAGCCATAGATGTGTATTATTCTATACAGTCTTTCTTCCTCAATAGAATACATATTGTTTGAGAGCTATGACATATTCCCATAAATGTTTGCTATTATTTTTAAGCTGGTTTATCTTTTAACCTTTTCACCCTGTCAACTTTAGCTATATCTGACTTCATGTGTTGCATTTCAACTTGGCAAGTCAGTGGGAAACTTAAGTATTGGCCACAATAATTTATTCATGCATACAGAAAGGGTCAGTCTTAAACATTCTAAGACTAAACTCTGGGGAAAAAAACCCATAAGCTCTCATCTATTTCACATATTTTGAACTTACAACTGTATATTATCCAAACGTCACATCTCCTACGGTGGTTGCATCGGGGCATTGTTTGTGTCTATCTTTATTCTGTAAAAGTGCAATCTACTTACATTTATTGTGGTAGGAGCACTAACTGAATCTGTATTTATTAAAATCCCTTTCAGATTTAAACCATTCAATACCCTTGTAATTACACTTGTTTAGGTTTATGACATTTATGGCCCACATTTCTCACTCTTAATTTGAATGTGAAACTTCCATCATGTTATAGTTGCTATTCCTTAGAGAATTATTTACTGCAAAATCATTAATTAATCCTGCCTTATTATACATACCAAGTCCAAACAACCTGGTGGTTCCAGAATGCATTATTTTAAATGCAATCTAATGGAGCTTACCTTTGTCAATTTACTTTATTTTCAATTGATATTAGATTAAAATAATCCATTTGACTGTTTCAGGATCTTTCTTGCAAGCTCCCACTATTTTTTTGATGTATACTCTGTTGGATTGTGTACCTACTGTTTAGGGCCCTACACGCTGTGTGATTTCATTCCCTCTAAAAGGGAGAACACTCATCTAAAGAAATGAGGGAAAAATGTCAACTTAAGAAAAAAAAACAATAAACTGTACACTGATGAGGTACAGTTTAAATTATACATACAAGGGAAGAACAGTCATACTGATGGAACTAGGGGACCAACAAGTGTCCAGGTTCAGACGAACTTCATCCTAGGAATTTAAAAGTGTTGCTAAATAGTAGTAGGTATATTTGTATTAGTTTCACAAATTTCACGAGATTCAGGAAAGGTTCCATCAAACTGGAAAGTAACAAATATAGCTCCTCTACTCAAGAAATGAGGGATGCAGAAAACAAGAAGCTAAAGGCCAATTAACCCAATATCTCTCACAGGAAGCTGTTGGAATACATCATTAAAGAGACAGAGACATTTGGAAAAACTGAGGAAAAAAAAAAATCAGGAAGAGGCAGCATGGTTTTATGAAAGCAAAATTGAGAGTTTATGGAAGACTGCAAGTGCACTGGATAAAGAGGAACCTGTAAATGTATTTTACATTTTAGCAAGGTGCCACATCAATGGTTATTGTGGAAAATAATAACTCATGGTGTAAGTAGTAATGCACTAATATGGCCAGAAGGTTGCCTTGCTGGTAGGAATTAGACTGTATACATCGATGAAAATTGAAGGAACTATGGATACTGGAAATCAGAAACAGAAATTGCTGAAAAAGGTCCGCAGGTCCAGCAGCATCTATTGAGTGATATCAGTTAATGTCTTGGGTCCAGTAAGCCTTCCTTTGAACTTCTTGCAGCTCTGAGGAAAGGTCACTGGACCAGAAATGTTAATTCTGATTTCTCTCCACAGATGCTGCCAGACCTGCTGAGCTTTTCCAGCAATTTCCATTTCTGTGTTTGCATTATGCTTAGATGGATTTTTGTCTGATTGGTAGAATTAATGACAGGAACCCACAGTGGTCTATTTTGGTTCAAGTGAATGACGTGGATGAAGGGAAAGAAGGCATAGTCACTAAATTTGCTGTCACCAAGATAGAACTATATGTTGTTAAGTCATATGTCAGTTGCAGACAGATATTGATAGATTGAGAATGTGTGCAATGATGTAGTAGAATGAATGAAAATATAAAGTTATTCACTTTGGCAGCAAGAATGAAAAAGTAAAATATTATTTAAATAGAGAATGACTGCAGAATTCCAATGTGCAGAGGAATTTAGGTGTTCTAATATGAGTCACAAAGCCTTGATAATGCAGGTACAATATGTGACCAAGCAGCCTAATGGGGTGCTACACTATAGTCTAAAAGGAATTGAATATACAAACAAGGATATTATGCTTCACGTGTAGAGGACAATTGTGACACCATATTGCAAATATTGTGCAGTTCTGATCTCTTAATTAAGGATATAAATGCATCGGAAGAGGTCTACAACATATCTGTGTAGGGCTTGTCTTATGGGGATAGGTGAACAGGCTTGGTTTATTTTTGTACTGGAATTTAAAAGAGAGACTTGATTGAAGTAGAAAAGACCCTGAATGTCTTGACAAGGTGGGATGTGGAAAGGCTGCTTTTACTTCCTGGTCAGTCCAGAACTCGGGGACAGGGTTTTAAAGTTAGTACTGATCATTAAGACAGAGACGAGATCTTTTCTCACGGTGGGTGTATGACTTTAGAACACTGCCTGAGAAGGCAGAACACGACTGCCTCCTGGAACAAAACCTGCAGGCAACATTCCCCCTCACTAATGCAGATTGTCATTTAATTGCTCACCGTGATTCAAACCAGAGGAGGATGCTCTGTAAACATATCTATTCTCAATGATGTGAGAATGTAGCATGTCAGTGTAAGATAAAAGATATTTACAGCATGTCAACATAAAATAGAAATGGAGAGGTTTGCAATCATCTTTCATTCAATACACTGAATGAATAATCTTTCTTGGCCACGTTCGCTTCCAGTAAGTAAGTGAATGTAGCTCCAGTTTGAGTGAGCTGAGGAATTTGGTAAATGAGAGAATTCAAAGAAGTGTGGGAGGAGGTGCTGTTCTGACCTTTTACAAATAAAGACTGTTTTAAGACAGGCAACTGGAGACGGTGAATGCAAGGAGAGAAATATTTTTACACATTTATCATTTATTTTAAGAGTTTGGGTTTTGAACAAGTGGCAAGTGTGTTTTCATTTATGCATATAAGGGGCATTAATAAAGTCTTTCTGGAGCCTGTTATGGACCAGACTAAATCCCCCCCCCCCCCAGACTAAATCCCCCCCCCTCCCAAAATGTATTAAGAAGATAGCCTAGACTCCAAACGTTTTCTTATTTTTAAGGGCAACTTATAAGATTGGTCAAACTACCAAGCTTGAGAAGCCAAAACACACTTTATACTTACACTATAGTTAAAATACAAACAAAGGAAAGAATTGGAATAACTTAACTCTATTGGAAAACTTAACAGAATGGTTGATTTAACTACCAAACAGCAACTCTTCCAATACAGTAACATCCCATAAACACACCTGTGGCAAAGGCAAATTAGGTGAAAAAAGATTGTCTCACATGCAATTGTCACAGCAAGAAGAGAACCCAAGCTTTTAGCTGAGACAGAGACAAGAATAACAGCTTCCACATTCAGCTTCAAGAGCCTGGAAACTACTGAAAGTTAAATTAAAATCCTAGTTTTATGGGAGCAAGACCCCAGCCGTTCATGCTGCTTATATTTTTCCAACTTATTAAATAAAAGCCCAAAGCCTCACAAGCTGTTCAGTTTGCTGACTGGGAACAAACTCCCTGTCTCCTCTGTTGCAACATCTCTTCATTAAAAAAAAGGACAAAATACACTTCATAAAGCCATAGATTTGTCACAGGCCATGATTTTAAACAAATATGTGTCAAAAGGGAACTGGGCTATTTTAGAATGTACAGATGAGTGTCTGGTCGATTAGAAACATAGTATGGTTGCTTCTGTGCTGCATCTTTTGCTCCATTGTACTTATGCACAAGAATTGGCAAATTTCTTAAGGCAACTCAAAGAAGCAACACTAAAAGAACAGGTCCAACAAACTGCCTTTCTAAAGAAGATCCATTTCAAACATACCTGCAAACAAGCTTTTGTTATGAACATTGTGATGCTGCACTTCAGAAAAATTCAATTGATAATACAAATTATCCCTCAAACGACGGAGGCATTTTGCTTTCCACCATACTAACTGTGCAACTTTCCTGGTAAAATTATTCCAAAAGCATTCTAAACAACGTATTGGAGGAAAAACATTATAGGAGGATTTTTTGAGAATCAGTATGTTGGAGTCTGCAAATAATAGTGTGAATTATTTGTGGATTTTTTTCAAAAACACCGAACACATCAAGTATCTCTCGGATACCATATAGGTAAGTGTTAATCAGATCTTTCTCAAATGGAATCAAAAAGCAAAATGAAGCTAATGAAAATGCAACTTACAGATTAATGCATGGGAAATGAATACTTACTGCATTTCCTTTTGCTTCAGAGAAATAACAATTGGTATCAGAAGTAAGTTCACAAGAGAAGTGCAACTGTGCAAGCAACGTAAATGAATACAATCTTATTTATCTAGTTGTGGTGTGGAAAGAAGGTTTGGCAGAGGTAATTCATTGAATGGTATCAGTCAAGGATATAAAAGTGTGTGTTTGTTCATGTACATTTTAAATTATCAGTTATCTGAAATGGTGGCTCATTGTAACACTTTTGAGCAATGTCTCTTAAATCCACCAAGTGCAATGAAATCAAACAGATTTTATAAAATGTTTTTTCAGCTCACAAGTGATAAACTTTTCCCATTGACCTGTAAAAATAAACCCAGCTATTGGTATTAAAGTAATTTGTTTCATTGTCCATGGTAGCAATTAGTATAAACATTACATAAAACAACATGATATGACGCCACATGGAATCAATTCCAATATAATTTTATTTATGCATTTTATGCTAAAACAAACAATACTTTCTTCTAAAGGTTATAGAAACATCTCCATATTATAACATTAAGGCATTAAATATTTTGATTCAGTGCTTCCTTGGTGTATTACAAAGCATTTTTGTTAATTAGTGCATTAACATATTGTTGAAAATGCCCCAACATTTAGAATAGCCATGTTTATAATGCTTTTCAAATTCATTTTGCTATAAAGAAATTAACACAATAGAAAAGTATTTCTGATTCCTTTGCATGATCATTTTGAAACGACTGTTGTATTATTCAAAATATCTAAATAGTTTAGTGCATATTAATATTGAATCAAAACTTTATACAAAAATATAGTAATGTATACATATCCCAGCATTTCAACAATTTAAGATCTAATAAGTCAGGCTGCAGGCAGAGGTAATTCCATCACCTGCACTACCTCCTTTCATAAAATGGAAATTGAGGCATATGAGACTACAGTGGTGATGTACAATTAATATGAGCCACATATTGACAGCTTTGTTCACCACGTCACCCACTTCCAGGCATCTGTTAGTCATTACTTCACCTTCAAACAGAAAATAACTTTCCTTTATTTTGAAAACATGTGCAAAAATATTTCTCAGCATGACATCTAAAACTAATTAACTGTTTTCCTAAGTTAAGAAGCAATACAATACAAATCACACAAGATTAAAGTTGCTTTGCAGAGAAGAAAAGCTCCTGAAAAATTTTCAGACATTATTTCTATCCTTTATCTTTTTCATGGAATAATGAAAAAGAAAACTGCAACACCATCAAGTAATTGGGATTCTGGAAAATTGTTAATTTTGAAGCTAGTCCCCAGTACATAATAATATCATGAAGTCTAATGTTACTGAATGTTACAATTTGAGAGGACACTTAACTTACATACTGGGTATTATTACACACAAATACTGAAGGCAAATAGTTTGGACCATACCTATATGCAATTTTAATTGCTGTTTCCTGAGACGCTCAACAATAATGGCACTTTCTGTGTATTTTTGCACACCAGACATCATCTACATTTCATGAAAACTTTCACTTCAATATGTAATGGTACCCAAACATAATTTAATACATATCCTAGATATTTAATTCACTCACACACTTAATTTCCTGAAGTTTGTACATTTGGAAAAGTCAAAAACACATTATTCTCCTGTGCAAAATGTATGCACCATTACTGCCACATCCAATTACTACATATGTTGTCAGTAAGAACTAAAATTAGCATAAATTTTAGTTGAACCTGAGGAAATTTGACTATGGATAATTCAATAGCGTGGATTGAATCATCTGATCAGAACTTGAATTCAATAGAAAATCAGTTTCATCTGGCCCAAATATTCAAGATGAGCTTAGAAAACCTATCTGTACATTATATACTTAAAATAACAAGAGTCAGTCTGTTAATTCATTTTCAGAAATTTACAATGCTTTTAGTTTTTGTGATGGTGTACAAGGAAGAAAGGAAACAAAACCTTGATAGACAAGGCTCAATTCTTTCCCTATGCATTAATAATTAACAAAAGTTGAGTTTTCAATAACATATTCATATTTAAAGATTAAAAACCTACCACGCTCATGGTGTGATTTACCAAGAAACTGTACAGCAATGTACATCTAATACTGAATGAAGACAATAAATCCAGAGAAAATGCTGGCAGGAAAAATACAGAACCAGAAAAAGGCTAGACTATTTAGATGAGCTGTCATTTACTTATATAAAATTGTTTTCTGATGCATGTTGTTAAAAAAAAATCAGGTGATAAATTAATGCTCAAAATCTGATATTTCCCCCTAGCATGACAAAAAGTCAGTTTTGGAATGTGTTCCCCCCTGCCCCCAAGAGTGAGGTGGATGTGAACAGTGGAACAGACATTTCATAGGCACATTCAGTTCAACATATCAGCAGATTAAAATTGCAATGCCTACTCTGAAATACAGCAGCAGTGGAAATGAGTACTTCATTAGTTGTTACCAATCGGTAAACCTCAATACCACAAATTCTAAGCTAAACTATTGTTGTCTAAAAATTTACCCAAGTGTAACAAACCAATTTTGTATTCTTCTGCCTTTGTTAACAGTGTTTCCAATTAATTTCTAACTTTACATGGTTGATGAGTAATGAAGAAACAGAATATGAAGATTGGATTCTATTCTTGCAGTACAAAACATCTTTGAATAAAAAAGAAAAATGACAAGTTAACCAGAGTTTTTACAATCGTTCTCTGTTGAGGAGTATTATCTAATTTTAAACAAAAACTGATTATTTCACTGGACTAGCACTCTTTTTAACTAGAAGCATATTAAATATAAAAAAGTGTGTGTGCATATAGGCAGATGATTTCATGTTATCCTTCATCCTTCCTAAAAAAATGCAAATGTACTTAACCTGGACCTAAAAGGAACCATATTCCCTTTTCTTCTAACTTTTCGAAGGTAAGTTTTATACCTATTTAAGTTCAGTAATGAAGTGCCACTGTAAAAAGACAAACGAGTTATAATCACCAAATTTGAAGTGGCTACTTGGAATATAATCAAAGTGTCTAAATGAATATCTTACCTTCAATTATTGATTTTTTTTTCTCCAAAATATTGTTTATTTACCCATTCCTAGCAACCTGTGATATTTTTAACTCTGTTTGGGAGGAGTCATAATTTCTTCATATTTTGGAGGATCCTCACTGTGTTGTGTATCATCATTAATTCTTATATTATCAGCTTGTCCAATAGCCTCATGGTAAGTTGGAGGTTGATCTGAACTTAAGTGAGTGGATGGTCCTCCAGGGAGTCCACTTCCATTGGAATAATCGATCGTCATAACCTCTGGTTGCTGCACACGTACTCGATCAAATGGACTGAGAGGATTATCATTGTAACCAAACACAACTACTGATACATTTCTGGTGGGTTGGTTTGCTTGGCTCTGTGACTGGGCATAAGCATTCTGTCGGTTATTTGCCTTTCTCACCTGACACCTCCAGATAGCAAAGAGTACAATAATAATTAACAGAAGTCCTGCCATTAGAGGAGCCACGAGATATACTGATTCTATACTGACGCCAGGGACATTTTCTTGATTGTCATTCTGATCCTTAATGTAGTTTGTCCAAAATTCATTCTGGGAAAAAAAAACTCTCATTAAACAGATGCACACCATTTTAAACATTGTTCAACATAAAGCACCTTCCATGAAGTAACATCAAATCTACAGATATCAGTAAAAATATAACTTGACCACTTAATTTTAACCAAATGCTGGTTGTTAGGAGTAATGAATCTATAATAAGGTAAAATAATTCCAATCAGTAATGAATTGCAGCAGTTCCTTTTGTAAAAAGATAGGAATGCAGTAAACCAGCAAGTATTTCCTGTATTTCAGACAGAACCTTTGAACAAAACTGTTTTATCCAATAGGTAGCTGCAATGAACCTATGAACAGAACTTGGAACAGATTCACATGTTGAACAATATGTACAAGGACAGGAAACAAAGGAGATGTTTCATATGGTACTTGTATCAATAAATTACATAGATTGATCCACTATTGCACTGTTTGTTACAAGACAGACAGTAGTAAATTTTTAACTGCATCAGTGAGAACACACTTGAAAAACTGCATTCAGTTCTGGTTGCCTCATTATAGGAAGGATGTGGAGAGAGTGCAGAGGAGATCTATTTACCAGGATTATGCCTGGACTGGAGGGCAGGCCTTATGAAGAAAGGTTGGAAGGAGCTAGGGCTTTTCTCATTGGAGTGAAGAAAGATGAGAGGTGATTTGATAGAGGTATACAAGATGATGAAAGGCATAGATAGAGTGGATAGCCAGAGACTTTGTCCCAGGACAGAAATGGCTATCATGAAGGGGCATAAATATTAAGGCGATTGGAAGGCAGCTTTGGGGAGCTGCCAGAGGTAGATTCTTTATACAGAGTGGTGGGTGCATGCAATGCACTGCCAGCGGTAATAGTAGAGTCAGAGACATTAGGGATTTGAGCAACTCTTGGATAGGCACAAGGAAGATAGTAAAATGTAGGTATGTAGGATAAAGGGTCAGCACAGTTTTGAGGGCTGAAGGGCCTGTACTATGCTGTACTGTTTTATGTTCTAAAAAGGAGAGAATGAAAAAAAAAGTGTAAAAGGAAAGCCTGAAAAATCCTTGGACGTTTATTGCTCCTGAGTGACTTATTTTTCTTTACACAGACAGATCAAAGAAATTACTTAGTTACACATAAATTACATAGGCAATAATCCCAGTGGTAAGAATTTTATGATCAATGACTAGATTCACTTCAGATATTATATAAAATCAAAGCTGAAATATAACCAAAACCACCAGGTTATTGATTAAAAAAAGGTCAAGTTTAATTCTCATTTTCTCATTGTTTTCATAACTTGAAATCACGATAGAAGGCTTAAAAATGTAACACCAGAACATTTTAACTTGCTGCACAACTATTGGCAGTTGCTTAATCAGTTTTGGTTAACCTTTCTCGATACCAAGGAGTGTGAATGGAGACATTAAGTGACCAAAAAAACCACATTAATGGACAAGTTGCAATGTTTTCTAATAATTAGCAAAATAAACACTGGATTCATAAAAAAAATAAATTGTGCACAGACAAAATTTATTGCAAGGTCAGCTTAAACCTGCCTGCAATTTTCTACGGGAGCAGTGTCTGGCAGGTTACCAAAAGTAAAACGTGCTTGGAAACTTAAAAACCATAGCCATTTCAGAAATGATTTTGCAAAATCAATCAATCAGACACTTCCCTATAGTAACTTTCCACATCTTGCCGTTTTTGGAAATGATCTGAAGACAGGGAATGTCAGCTTGAACTGAGGACAGAGAAGCATGTCAGGAATGTGTAGTTAGGTAGTGGGGGCATGGAAGAGAAATAGTGTTAGTCTGAATTGAATACGTACTCTCTCAAGTGGGTTGAAATATTAACACTGTTTCTGTCTCCACAAATGCTGCCAGACTAGAGGATGCCCAGCTTTTTTGTTTCTTATTTCAGTATGCATTGGCCAAGGCTCAGGAGGAGACAAATGTCTTAAACGGTGGGAGATTGGATTCAGTGAAACAAACTATGTTTGATATCTGAAGTGACCGTTGAGAAATTTATGGGAGAATTACAGACACGAACTTTGCTCCATCTGTCACTTTGATTTTCCTATTGGAGATTGGAGGGCGGCACGGTGGCACAGTGGTTAGCACTGCTACCTCACAGCGCCAGAGACCCGGGTTCAATTCCCGCTTCAGGCAACTGACTGTGTGGAGTTTGCACGTTCTCCCCGTGTCTGCGTGGGTTTCCTCCGGGTGCTCCGGTTTCCTCCCACAGTCCAAAGATGTGCAGGGTAGGTGAATTGGCCATGCTAAATTGCCCGTAGTGTTAGGTAAGGGGTAAATGTAGGGGTATGGGTGGGTTGCGCTTTGGCGGGGCGGTGTGGACTTGTTGGGCCGAAGGGCCTGTTTCCACACTGTAAGTAATCTAATCTAATCTAATCTAATTCAAGCTTAATCAACGGTGAAGGTAAATTGCTCAAAGTTAACCAGCATAAATAATTTTTAGTAGTTTATTTCAGTGAAGCATGCTATAGATCAATTAAGAATGCAGCACCATTACTGGTCTTAAATAACAGCATCTTTCCCCTTTACAGTTTGTTACACATTTATTTCCTCTACTGAAAATGAAGAAATGCTTGAAATACTAACAATGAAAACCCCATAATTTCAGCTGGTCACATTTCACAGCATCCAACTAAAGAATGACCTCAATCATAAACTAGTAGTTTTTTTCTTTACAGCTATTGGTCAATATTAGCTATTTTTCGAAATGGCATAAAAAGTCCAAGACCCCACAACCACCCGTCACACTCGATGCTATACAGTGGGGGAAGTGTTGCACTGTACCTTCTTACGATAGAGATCTGGGATGAAATCTCAACTGAATTCTTCCTCATGCAGCAGTGAGATTGGAGGCAGGTTGGGAATTACTTTCAAAGTGAATGGCACTCCAACACAATTTACAACATCATTTCCTGGCATACTCTCCATCTATCATTATCAAGCCAGGGGATCAACACTCATTCAATGAAGCGTGCAGGAGTGTATGCTGGGAGCAGCATTGGGCATACCTAAAAATGAGGTGTTAATGTGTTGAAACTACAAATCAGGATGACTTACTTACTGAACAGCACAAGCAGCATCTCATAGTCAGAGGTAAACTATTCCACAACCAAGGGATCAGATTTAAATTCTGCAGTCCTGCTACATCCACTCGTGAATGGTGGTGGACAATTAAATGACTCTCAAGTGGAGTTGTTTAAACATCCTCAATGATGGGAAAACCCAGCATACCTGTGCTAAATGCTGAATACTTAACTATCTTTACCCAGAAGTGCTGAGTGCATAATCCATCTCAGCTCTACCAGAGGTCCTCAGTATAACAAATGTGAGCCTTGTGCCAATTAAATTCACTCCACAGGATATCAAGAAAAAGCTGGATATTATAAATGCTACGGCCCTGGCAACATTCAAGCAACAATCATGAAGACTTGTGCTCCAAAACTTGGCACAACCTAAGCCAAACTGTTCCAGTACAGTTACAATACTGGCATCTACCTGACAATGTGGAAACTTTGCCCAGCTCAATCATATACATAAAAAAACAGGACAAATCCAACCCGGTCAATGACCAGCCCATCAGTCCACACTTGATCATCAGCAGGAAAATGGAAACAGTCACCAATGGTACTACAAAACAGCATCTGCTCAGTAATAACCTGCTCACTGAAGCCCACTTTGGGGTTATGCCAGGGCTACTCAGCTCCTGACCTTATTATAGCCTTGGTTCAAACATGGACAAAAGAGCTCAATTCCAGAAGTGAGGGGGAAGAGTGACTGTTCTTGCCATCAAGGCTGCATTTGACCGAGTGTTGCATCGAGGAGCCCTAGCAAACCTTGAGTCAAGGGAAATCAGGGGTAAACTCTCCGTTAGTTAGAGTCATGCCTGACACAAAGTCTAAGATTGCTGGCGGTTACACATTTCAGCTCTAAGACACGACTGCAGAAGCTCCTCAGGGTAGGATCCTAGACCCAACCATAATTTACTGCTTCATCAATTACCTTTCCTGGGGCATGTTCAGCATCATTCAAGACTCTTCAGTAACCAAAGCAGTCCATGTAAAAAGCCAACATGTGGGCAATATCCAGGTCTGGGCTGACAAATGGCAAGTAACATTCATGCTGCACAAGTGCCAAGCAATGACCAATAAGAGAAAAGTTAACCATTTCTCCTGTAGATTAAATTCAAAAACATTACCATTGTTGAATTCCCAATTAACAAAATTTTGGGGGTTACCATGACCAGGAAGTGACCTGGACTAGCCATATAAATACTGCTGGTACAAGTGCAGGTCGGAGGTTAGAGATTCTGCAGTGTGTAACTCACCTCTTGATGCCCAAAGCCTGTCCACCATCTACAAGGCCCAAGTCAGGAGTGTGACAGAATACTCCCGATTTGCCTGGGTGAGTGTCGCAATCAACCAGCTTGATTGTTTGTGGATGTTGGACCATTCATCCCCTCCATCTCAAATTTCAGTAGCAGCAGTGTGTACCATCTACAAGGTACACTACAAAAGTTCACCAAAACTCCTTAGGCCGCACTGTTCAAACCAATGACCACTACCATCTAAACTGACAAGGGTAGTAGAGACATGAAAGTTCCTCTCCAGCCACTCACCATCCTGAACTGGAAACATCACTGTGGCTTCAGCGTTACAAGGTTAACTTTCTGGCAATACCTCCCTCAAAGCATTGTGGGGTCTACCTACATCAAATGGACTGCAGTGTATAAGGAGACCACCCATCACCTTTTCAAAGGCACGGAGCAATGGGAAATAAATGTTGGCCAAGCTAACAAAGTCCACATCACATGAATGAATTTAAAAAGGCAAGAGTAGCTATAGATAAGTTCACTTCTAAAGGTTACTGAAAGAAATAAACATGGAAGGAAGTTGTCACACAGGTTTCTCTGTCTTCACTGGGAGATCATACTAAAGAGGTAAAGGAGTGCATCACATTGCCTGCTGGCAAACATGGCACTGTGACGTCCTTTGCATTCACCCCAAGCTCATTGAAGGAGGATGCCTTGGACAGTGCTAGGGTAGTCCACAAACATTATCTTTTGGTGAAGTAAGCGTAAAGTGCCCAGAAACCTAATGGCAGTATAAAAACAGAGGAGCGGGAATAGACCATGAAGTTCTATGAGCCAGCTCTGTATTCCAGATTATGACTGATCATTTGCCTTAATGTCACATTCCTGCACTACTCCCACATTCCTTGTGTCATTCGTAACTAGATAGTGAACAGAATGCAAACACAAGATGCTGGCAATTAGTGAGAGGAGAAAATTGCACTGAGAATGAGGCAAGAGTAGAAAGGGTATGGAGAAATGAAAATGGTGATCAAGAAGGAATGACTCTGACATGAATGAATTGTTGAAACTTCTGGTACAATTATCTGCAAAATCTTGACTGTCAACTTAAATCTGGCTTATTCATGGAGTTATATTTTCCTGGGTCAAATTCATTATCAATTTTGCACCTACTCCTGCAGAAACCTTGCGTATTACTAATTGCATCATGATAATACAATGTCATACAAATTGCCTTCTCTCTACTAGTCAATACATGAGAAAAACCATCATATGATGATTGATATTTATCATCTTCAAATTCATTTAAAACTCAGAAGTAGTTACATGAAGCTGACTTCTGAAATCCACGAGGATATTGGTTCCAGTATGAAATCTCATGCTGTACAATTAGGAGAGTAATGCTTCAACTACTTTATTGTTCTTAATATCATTGACACTTTGAACATTTCCAGTAACACAACTTTTAAAAAGTGCAATGTTCTTAAATGCTTCATATCTTTTGCTATGCTCATTTATGCTTTACCCATGATCTTTCCCTCCTCCCAGAATCCTCACTTACTGTCTTGGCATTTCATTTTGCTTTCTAGTTCTCATTTAGTTGCCTTGGTCACTGTTTTCAGAAGTAAAAAGGTGCTATGTCTTCTGAACTATCCAAAGTAGTGAACTAACTGTAGCATCCAAAGTAACTGAAATTCAAGTTAGCCTGTTCTACAGTACACCATAACACTGTCAGCAATCAGTCAAGAATTATCCCAGATAACCTTTATGATCTTTCTTATTTAGCAACAAAAAGACTTTGGAAACTGGAGCCATTCTTCATTTGAACTGAAGTGAGAAACAAAATGTGATGATTTTGAAGAATTTGATAAGGTAGGGAAAAACCAAACAGCATAAACCAGCCGAGTAATAGACATAACCAATTTTAACCTGCTACATTTGCAGCATGTAGAATGCCTTACTAGAATTAGCAGTGCATTCAAAATCATTTGGAACAGTTTTGATTTAAAAAAAAATCATCATAAAATAGCAGTTTAATTTCTCCTTAAGAGAGCCAGATGAACTTAATGGTCATACCTAGTGTTTCAAAGATAATTTTGCTAGCCATTGCATAACCAAGGTCACTTGTTAACAGGCCTGATTTGTAAATGCTCAGTGCTGAAAACTCAGTAGTTTTAAATGATTAAACTCCAGCTCTTCCCCTGTGTACTCCAGTACTCATTGCTGGGGTCATTCTTCAAATTAAATAAACAATCAATGGAAGAGGCTCACTGCGTTAGAGATTTTTATGATGCCAGTGCATTCAATGGATAACTGATACTTCAGTTAGCCAAGAGAAGTTATGCATTGATCAAAACCGAATACATAATTAGATGTCTTGTTGCACTCACCTACTCATTCTACATTTAAAACATTTCTCCTGAATTGAACTTAATTAGTACCTCCTCTGTCAGCCCCTTTGTTCAGAAAGTGAACATGACCATTCTCTATGATCCTGCTCCACCTAATTACCATGCATAGCAGTTTATCCTCCCAAGACCAAAATTATGCATTATCCCAGAACCAAAGACAGGAAATTTCTACAGAAATGTCACATAACAGAAGCCCCTTCTGAACTCTGGAGCGCAGTAACTGTCAAAAATATATCACAGTGCATCATTACTTTTGATTCACTTCCCATTTCCAAGTCCTGAGGCTTTGGTGGGGGAGGAGCTTGTTGATCTAAATGTATTTATTAACTTCGCAACCTTGACATACCCTTAAAAAATCAAACGACAGTTGACTTTAAAGATATTCTTTTCCAAACTATTCATTTGACCTGCTTTCTGCCAAATGGTGATGTTACTCCTGGTAACAAGATATATACTTGCTGGCAATAATAGATTTTCCGAAGCAATGCAATGAAAGTTGCATTGGCAACAATCTAGAGCAAAAATCTCTCTTAATCATATGTACACAAGGGCAATAAAGTATACACAAATTTTAGAATAAATAAATAATTAATATTTAAAACATAAGCATTTTGAATTGAAAATGAACAATTAAATTCAGTTGTCAATAAATGGAAGAATATTATTGCTGGAAATTAGAACATTTCCTTGTAATTTATCCTAATATTAATATTAAAGCAACTCCCAGAAATGCATCAGCATAGAATGATCCCAATTTCAAGGGGAGACTCTTCAAATTTTTCTCTCCCCACACTAATTGTTCTGACTCTGAACTATCACATTAAAGGATTATAGAAGTTAGGAGGCCATTCAACACATTGCATCTCAGCAAGCACTGAGAAGCAGCTAAGTTTATCCCATGCCCCTACATGTTCCTTTGAACCTGAGGATGTTACACTTTTCTAAAAAAACATATCCACTTTTGAAAGATACAGTTAGATTGACCTCCACCACCCTTTCAGACATTGCATTCCCAATCATAATTTATAACTGTAAATTTGTTTGCCCCCCCCGCCGCTTGTGTTGTTTCTGGTTCTGACTCCAAACTATCGGCAGTTCTAGGCTGTGGATCCACAAACAGAAAGTCATTACTGCTGTTAAAAATCTGCATGACCTCATATCAACAAAGGGTAATTCTAAATGTGAAAAGCATTGCATTAGGCCACCCAGCAGAGCCCCAGAACATTTCTACTTACCGTCTTTTCATTATTTTCAAAAGCTTCTCTAGCTTCTTCATACGTACAAACTTCTTCCCAACATTCACGCTCTAAGTTGCCCTGTTTTATTTCTTCTAAGAAGCCATTTTTTCTTCGCATTCTTTTCAGAGCAGAGTTGGCTTCATGTTGTAACAGGAACACTGTTTTAAAAAAAAGCTTGTGAATTCACTATATTAAATATTTTTTAGATAGTTATTTTATGTATTTGCCATCTTAAAATGTAGCAAAGTCACAGCCTTATTCCATATCAAAAATAAAAGTTAGAAGTCAGCCTAAATTTTGATGTTTTGGTTTCTCTAACAACAATAGTCAAAGAGTAGTTCAGGTAATTCATTTATATGACAGTACAATTTCAAAAAAAAATCTACACAAATTACTGAAAATATAAATTATATTGTACTGTGGTTTTTATAATAACACCACCCCAAGCCAAAATATTTTTGTCCAAATTTGCTTCTCGGATGACGTGTGCACAATTTAAAATATTGTTGGTTTCTGCAATTCTGCAGTGTTGGAGTTGTTAATGTTGATTAATGCAATTAATGACTGATCAACTCTCTCCTGTGCAGCTCGCGCCAACGAAAGCAGGAAGTCGGTAACATCGACATTATCTTTGTGTCTTTCCACCACATGAAACTGGAAGCTGGAACGTGCATCTGCAGTTACAACTTCTCCTTTGCCCTGTATTTTGTGCTTCCTTAGGAGGAAGATTTTGTTTCGAATTATATACAGAGTGACATATGAATGCACACTGGGAATTTTACCCCCTTTCAAAATTGTATCATCACAGAGACTCTAAGTAGAAGCATTGTTAACTCCTTTGAGCTGACTGACCAATAGCACTGAAGATAAATATCAAATCTAAACTTAGGATCAATAAGAGAGAAACTTAAAAGCTTGTCAAAAATTTGCATAACTCTACTCAAAACACTGTGGCATTTTAATTGCAAATTATGGTCAGGTGGTAGTTTAATAACTATTATGTCAGAAGTCAAACCTATCCACAACATGAGAAATTCATGCCAATTATATTAACTTGCTGACCTTCAAGGAGGCTATAAAAAGTTAGTGCAAGGACACTGATGATATTAAAAGCTTTCAAATATTAAAAATATACAGAAGAGACTGAGCTTTACTTCACAATATAACTGTCAAATGACCTTGTATCTTAGAAGTCATCTTCAGTAATTTAAAATTCAGCTTAGTGACAGATGGTAAATGGACAGTGGTTAAAATGCTTCCTTTTTGCAATAACTCTGCTTAGAGCTGTGGGCACCAAGTTACTACTAAATATATTGGACTGGACTTTGCAGTCAGTGGCAAAGCAAAGACACTTGCTGCTGGCTGGGAGGTAATTCTTGCCGAGACTGTTCTAAGCTCTATCATTATGCATTGATATTGCAACTGATTGCAGAACTGTGGTTGCAAAATGAGGAAATACTAGTGCTGCCATAATTCACATTATTCACCATTGGCAATAAATGCTGGCCAGCCAAGTGACCCCACATCCCTCAAATGAATGAAAAAAATTGCAGCTATTTACATTAATGTATTTTACCAAGCCCCAAACAGGAAACTAAAAGCTGTGAAAAAAAATCATTAATTTTAATTCACAGGACGTATTTAATAAAATAGGGTGGAAATAGGCAATGAAGGTAGAAGTCAAAATATTCTTTTCATTCTAATTTCAGCTTAAAAAGAAGCAAACTAATGATTGATTACTTAACAACACACCAGAGCTTGTTTACTAAATTTTATTATTTGCATGGATCATTAAAAATGCAGATATATCTGATTAAGCAAAGTGGAAATGTAGGGGCAAATAATTAAAATTCTGACTAACTGCTGGCTTAGGAAAAGAGTCGTGGTATTGCCAATCTCGAAATCCTGAGTGGCATACTTAAAATTTAAGATTTCTGTGCTAATCTGCACCTGTCTAATATCGTGGTTACTCTGTTCTGTCAATACCCCCACAACACAGCAAAATCAATCTCAAAAAGCAACATTGTCCCAGCAAATCTTATATAATTTTTACTCAATGACGGATTTTGCATTGAGTTATACAAATAAAACCAGAAGGAAAAAAGCTCTTACTTTGACTACAGATTACTGAATCTGCCAAAATAGTCATCTCCAAACAATCACTGAAGTGCTACCTCATCATATCCCTTTACACCTTTTAATCTCTCCTGTTTAATCACTCGACAGAGCACTGCAAGCGTGGGGTAGGTCCTGCGGCAGCAGCTTCGCCTCGTGCTCTAGGGTCTGCAGGCACGGACTGGAAATAAGTACTTTTTCACTGTTTCACCCTAATCTGTATTCTTTTTCACTCTGTAACATCACTTTCTTTTACTCTGTAAGATTTGTAGCGAGGTACTTGTACCTACGATGGTGTCAATAAAAGCTGCCATTGTAAAAGCTTTTCACTGTACTCCTGTACTGGAGTGCACGTGACAATAAAGGATATTCTATTCTTTTACCATCCTGTCCTTTAGTTTTGTTGCCAAAAACAAAATGCTGTGGTAACTGGAAATCTGGAATACAAAACAGAAAGTGCAGGAAAGGTTTCAGCAAGCTGAGCAGTACTTAAAGAGAGAGGAACAGCAAATGCCTAAAGTCCAATCTCCCTTGCCTAGTTATTTGCTTAAATTTATCCAACTCTGATGAAAGATCAGTGACCTCAAATGTTTCTCTCAGTTTCTTCCTCCAAAGATTGTGCACAACCCATGGTGTCTTCCTCGTATTTTCTTTGTTTGTTGAAGGTTTTCGCTTCCTGGAGTATCTAGTTTTGCATTTTGAATTACGTTTATAAAAGTTTATATTTATCTATTACGGAGAGGGACAAACAGTGGTATATGTTGGTCAGTATTTGCAATGTCAGCTTGACTCAGTAGCACATACCTGAATGAGGAAGCTTGACCATCTAAGCTGACAATTCATTATCATGTAGTACTTCATCAATCTAGCTATTGTCTTTTAATTAAGAGGGTGCATTTTCCATGGCATCGCCTCTTTCAAGAATCCACTTTTGAAACAATTAGCACTCCCCTCTCACATTAGAGCAAACTTTGTTTTAACGAGAGGTTGTGAATTTGGACTATTGATAAGCCAGAAAAAAATGATATAACTCAAATATTGTAAGTTTACTGTATTATCATGATCTTTGCAATGTCCGATTAGTCAGTTGAGGATGAAAGTGAGAAGGCTGTCTTGCTGGTAAGTTTTAAATAATTATGAAAATTTGCCTTAATTAAGGTGACTTTTGCTGTCAATACCCCCTTCATTACTTTTCTATTTACTTATAACATGATTTTACATTGATTATGTGGACTTCTCGATCAGCCGTTATATTTGATCAACTGGAACACTTCTGGTCCTCTAGGTGCTGGTTAATTAATGAAAAGTTTGATGCATAAATATGTTTTCCTTTTACGTTGGTATTTCGTGGAAATTATCCTGATGAGTGCAAGATGAAAATCTTCAATAACTTGTCTTTTCTCAACAGTTCTCAAGTTCTATGCTACCAAAGGACCATTTAAAATTAGTGGGATTGTAACTTCAAATCTACCAAGAACTTCATTTTGATGGACTGACTTTTGGGGTCTCTTGTCAGTAAAAAAAACAACAATCTCTTTAAGCATTTAGTGAGTTTTATCTTGCTTTTATCAAATTAAGATACTTATTGCAGAGAATTCCACAGGAAAAGCCTATGAATTTCTACAACAAGATCTCTCAAATAAAATTAAAGTTACTTGTCTCCGTTGGGAACCACAATGCCTGTGAATTCCAGACTACTGGCTATAAACTCTGAACTGTTCCTTTGGTTTTTCCAAGACTTACTATTGGCCATATTTATCTGTCCTAACTTTTAATCTGTTCTTGTGTGCACGAAATTAGAGTTGGTTTTTTGGGTTCATTCAACAGTTAATGTTTTTAGCTAGGTCAGTTTCAGAACAATAAACTTGGCGTCTTAATTTGTTAAAAGTGAAAGGAAGCCTGTCTGACTAATCCTTTACAAATCAGTATGTAAACAGATAAGCACAAAGACTGGATTAGCAAATTCATGTTTTCAGATTTTAAACACATCCAGTACAATCAAACAAGGAGGAAAAGATGGGAAAACTATTGTTCTGGTCATATAAGTTTCTAAGAAATCAAGAAACTGCAATGAAATGTTATTATTCATTAATTGCTGGAGGAAATAATTCTGAATGATGCAATTGTGATGTTGTAAATCAAAACTCCAGCCATGCGAGCAAGCTTATAATAGCAAGTTCAAATGATACACAACCTTGATTTTTGGGCTGACCATAATTTACAGCTTTTTCTCTCAGTTAAACCATGGTGCAACAAGAACAATAATATTCAACTGCTAATGCTAAATGCATATACAGCATGTTACAAAAACTCCATATAAAACACATTTATGACCAGAATAAATTTATTCAAACTGATAATTATTATCAGTTGAATTACAAATGAGGATTTCATAAAATATTTGCCACATTAAAAGTTCAAAAGAAATGTAATTCAGCAAATGAATCAATTACTTACCACTCTGCATGGTTTCTTCTTGAAGTAAAGCAACTCAGAAAGTCTGAAAACAGAAAAAGTGTAAAATTATACTTGCGCAAAAATAAAGTACCACAGTTTGAAATTAACCAGTAAAATGAGGAAGACTGGTGTCTACTAAGGTTTACGTAGTTTCTATAATTACTGTAGGAATTAACATTGTTCGAAAAACTTCCTCTAATTTCCCTCATCCCACTGTGGCCAACATTACTAGTAAACTCGTCCCTCATCACGAGCAGGCTCATCAGCCATCTGCAGCATCCTCCCTCAATCTATTTTACCTCAAAATTTTCCTTAAAATACCTCATTGCTTGCTTGGCTGCTTCCCTTCAGCCCCACACGCTGAAGTGCTTTGTGACCGTTTGCCACATTAGAAAAGGAAATAATTCAAATTCATTCCGATCTGGTGTACATTTTTTGACCCAGGAGCTAAAAAATAATTTGTACAAAAACAACTGAGAAGCACTTAACCAAGGATAGCCCCAGTGCATTCTTCTGAAAGAATTGCACAATATTTTTATACACTGACCTAATAAAACCTTTTCTTCAAAACAGAAACAAAATTTAAATTGTTCTGCATTCAGAAAGAGTATTAAGATTAGTCACTTTTTAAAAAATAATCACAATTTAACTTTTTTCTTGAAAATTTGAGTAATTTATTGGCCTGAATGTGTCATCTAAAACAGTTTTTTATGAATGAGTTATTTTTTTCCTATCATGTCATTCATAAAAAATCAATTTTGAAAAAAGCTGACCTTTCCAGCCCTTTTAAATCCAACGAAAAGAATTTTAATCACTCATAAACACACAGAGTGAAATTACCTTTATTTGATGACTGGATTGCTAAGCAGATCACCATTTATGGATTTTGTAGGGGGTGCATTTATGATGTCAGTGGTGGCATTGCCAAAGGATGTGTGTAATAGATTACATAACATGATCTTAAAATGTCAGGGAGTTGATTTAGCTCAATTGGCTGGACAGCTCGTTTGTCATTCAGAGTTATGCCAACAATATGGATTCAATTCCCGTACTGGCTGAGGTTAGCATGAAGGTTTCTCCTTCTCAAACTCTCCCCTCTCCTGAGGCATGGTGACCCTCAGGTCAAACCAGCACCAGTCATCTCTCTTGATCAATTTGGAAATCTTATGGTCTGGTTCCTCGAGATCCATGTCAAAAACATAAGCCAAGTTATGATGCAATTTATGGAATAGAAGTTAGGTTGCAGTTGGACAGGACTCCTGAGCACTAGCTTGGGTAGAAATGTAAATCTCAAAGGAAATGTTTAAAGCTTGACCACTCTATAACTGGAAGACAGTATGGAGGTCAATATGTGGAATTTACTACTAGAAATAGTTAAGGTGACTGATAGGAGAAACTCGAGAAATGCATGAGAGAAAAGATTAGGCTGGGGTTAGTGAAGGAGGGTAAGAAGTGTTAGTGAGAAGCATTAATACTGACATGGACTAATGTTACAAATACCCTAACAAAAATCACAACATAACTGATTCTCCAAAAACAACAGGTTAGTCAAAACTTTCTCTTCTGCATTCATTGGGATAATCTGTAATGTATGCGTGCATGCATGTTGAAGTGAATGGCCATGTGCCAATCTGGGGGGGGGGGGGGTCACAAAGTGTCAGCTGTGGAATCACCCACCATTACACCAAAGCTTTTACCTTTAACATTTCACCAAAGACTCTGTCCTAAGCTCGAGTTCCAGCAGGGCCTAACAACAGGAAAGGTCACATTTTCTGGCAATTCCCACACTATTCCTTTCAAGGAATAGAAGATTAGGCTAAAATTTGGTGAGGTGAAAGATACCAGGCACCGGAGGGGGGGTTGGGGGGGGGGGAATGGGGGGAATCTTCTCCGGGATAAATGCATTTTATCAGCATATCACAGCATTTCATTTTGCATCTCACTAGAAAAATCTCTTAAATGGATTACTCTCTCAGTATGGTATGGAATTATAGAATCATCAGCATGTAAAGAACTCGAAGAAACCAATTCGTCTGACCAGTGTTCATATTAAAAGAAAAACAATCAACTTCATCGCTATAACTTTACATTGTGAATCCAGATTCCACCACAAATTGGGTTAAAGACTGTTTGAATTAACAGTTTGGCACAAATCTGAAATCAGCTTGGAAACATGAAGAATCAATGTAATAATCATCCCCAGTACTGAAACACAATTTTTAAAATTTACACATCAACATAGCTTAAATTTGCTGAAGGAACTCAGACTAAAAGTAAATAACTAGTGACTGCTTTACAATTGCTTCTGGAGAGGGCGTATGAGTATTTACAAATTGGCAAAAAACTGGAATGAATAAAATGTCTCATTAAGGTCTCTATTTGGAAAGTATTCATTATGTAATATTCCAACATTGTCAGAACTGATAGACCAAAGTGCACCTAATCTTTACATCAATAAAAATAAAAAGGGGGGAGACTAAATGCCTTCACATTATCCGCCTCTTCCCCCAAAGGAAAGCAAAATTCAACAGAAAAAAAAGAACTGGGCGGCACGGTGGCACAGTGGTTAGCACTGCTGCCTCACAGCGCCAGAGACCCGGGTTCAATTCCCGCCTCAGGCGACTGATTGTGTGGAGTTTGCACGTTCTCCCCGTGTCTGCGTGGGTTTCCTCCGGGTGCTCCGGTTTCCTCCCACAGTCCAAAGATGTGCAGGCCAGGTGAATTGGCCATGCTAAATTGCCTGTAGTGTTAGGTAAGAAGGGGTAAATGTAGGGGTTGTGCTTCGGCGGGTCGGTGTGGACTTGTTGGGCCGAAGGGCCTGTTTCCATACTGGAAGTAATCTAAACTCGTTCTGTGCCTTTAACTAAAAGCAAATTAATGTCGCAAGGCACCGACTGCAGTGTGAGCTGAAGGAGGGAGGGAGGATTGAAGTGAAATGGTTATATCAGTTATCAGGCTCAGTTGTAGGAAACCACATTGTATATTTCCAAAGCTCATTACTCAGCTGGCTGCCGCAGTGCTATCCTAACGCTATATCGTAATCCCCTGAAGGACAAAACACGCATAAACTACACACTTTATAGAAAATATAATCATAAGCTGCTCGAACTTTAATAAAACAGCTCGCTAAGTTCAAGCTGTGCAACAATACTGGTTTCAACATGCTCTTTTTTCGTTACATTTCGTTTTACGATAGAGAAACGTGCCCACACACCGAGAAACAGAACCCTGCACTTAACAACACATACAGCGTCTCTGGTCTCGCCCTGCTGCCTCATCTTAACCACAGACAAAGGATTGGACTGAAAACTATGTTCTTGCATTGATCCAACTCACATGATCGAGCCAGCATGACTGGAAAACAGCTCGGACAAACACAGCGAACGGGAATTTTAATCACCGTCAATCGTAATGTATCACAATTTGCTCCTTTTACATATTTAGAAACATTTCAGTATTAAATTACCGATACAGCGTCAAACAACCTTTCGCCGTGTAATCTCTCACAGTTAAATATATCTGCTCCAAATTCCACCACAGGAAACACAGCGCTTACTTCTCAACTCAGCTCCCTCAAAAGTTTTTCCCCAGTGAGCCAGAAAGAGCATGCGCAGAGCCAGCTCTCTGCTTTGTAGCAGCAAATCTCCAATGGGGAAACAGGAAAACTGTTAAAGGAGCAGGCTGCAGACTTTCACTGTCTTACCCTTAGTCTTTTGGTTTTCCCAAGAAACCGACTTCGATGTATGTCGTGGTGAAAACGACAGGCTCATTTGTTAAAAAAACGAAAGCTTTCTAGCCTGATTCATTACGGATCTCACTTCCAACTGCAGCTACCTGATAAAGGAGTAGCACTGAAAGCATGTTGCAAATAAACCTGTTGGACTATAACCTGGTGTTGTGTGATTTTTAACCTTATCTGTGCAGCAGTTCTTTGTGTAATTCAGATTACGCTGACAGTTTCATTAACCGCCTTCAGTGTCTAATCACTAATCATTAAGCAAATCTCAACAGGTTTATCAGAAAATCTGGAAATCTTCCCTTCCCTCCACAAGGTAAACATCTCCCCCGATTCTGTCAGAACTGCTGAGTTTCTCCAGCACTTTTTGTTATAATTTCACCTGTCCAGCACTACTTTTATTTACATTGGTGAAGACACATCTGGACGGAAAAAGTAAGGTTCCTTTACCAATGGGAGAACGTAGGAGACAGTGAGGTCTGCAAATGCTGGAGATCAGAATTGAGAGCATGTTGCTGGAAAAGCACAGCAGGTCAGGCAGCATCCTAGAAGCAAGGAAAATGGATGTTTTGGGCCCTCATTCCTGATGAAGGGCTCCGGCCGGAAACGTCGATTTCGTGCTCCTCGGATGCTGCCTGACCTGCTGTGCTTTTCCAGCACCACACTCAACAAGAATGTATCTGCCCTAGAGCTAATGCAATAAATGTTCACAGGATTGTTTATTGGAATGAAGGGCTGTAAGCAGACAATGAATAGACTGGGTTTAATTCTGGAAATTAGAAGAATAAACCTACATGAAACACATTAAATTCTTACGGGTGTTGCCATGAAAGACAATAGACAATGGACAATAGGTGCAGGAATAGGCCATTCTGCCCCTGGAGCCTGCACCACCATTCAATATGATCATGGCTGATCATCCTTAATCAGTATCCTGTTCCTGCCTTATCTCCATAACCCTTGATTCCACTATCCTTGAGAGCTCTATCCAACTCCTTCTTAAATGAATCCAGAGAGTGGGCCTCCACTGCCCTCTGGGGCAGAGCATTCCACACAGCCACCACTCTCTGGGTGAAGAAGTTTCTCCTCATCTCTGTCCTAAATGGTCTATCCAGTATTTTTAAGCTGTGTCCTCTGGTTCGGCACTCACCCATCAGCGGAAACATGTTTCCTGCCTCCAGAGTGTCCAATCCTTTCATAATCTTATATGTCTCAATCAGATCCTCTCTCAGTCTTCTAAACTCAAGGGTATACAAGCCCAGTCGCTCCAGTCTTTCAGCATAAGGTAGTCCCGCCATTCCAGGAATTGACCTCGTGAACCTACGCTGCACTCCCTCAATAGCCAGAATGTCTTTCCTCAAATTTGGAGACCAGAACTGCACACAATACTCCAGGTGTGGTCTCACCAGGGCCCTGTACAGCTGCAGAAGAACCTCTTTGCTTCTATACTCAATCCCTCTTGTTATGAAGGCCAGCATGCTATTAGCCTTCTTCACTACCTGCTGTACCTGCATGCTTACCTTCATTGACTGGTGTACAAGAACCCCCAGATCTCTTTGTACTGCCCCTTTACCTGAATTGATTCCATTTAGGTAGTAATCTGCCTTCCTGTTCTTACCACCAAAGTGGATAACCATACATTTATCCACATTAAACTGCACCTGCCATGCATCTGACCACTCATCTAACCTGTCCAGGTCACCCTGTAATGTCCTAACATCCTCCTCACATTTCATCCTGCCACCCAGCTTAGTATCATCAGCAAATTTGCTAATATTATTCCTAATACCATCTTCTATATCATTAATATATGTTGTAAAAAACTGCGGTCCCAACACTGATCCCTGTGGTACCCCACTGGTCACTGCCTGCCATTCTGAAATGGAGCCTTTTATCACTACTCTTTGTTTCCTGTCAGCCAACCAACTTTGAATCCAAGTTAGTACTTTGCCCCCAATACCATGCACCCTAATTTTGCTCACTAACCTCCTATGTGGGACTTTATCAAAAGCTTTCTGAAAGTCCAGGTACACTACATCTACTGGATCTCCCTCGTCCACCTTCAAAGTTACATCCTCAAAAAATTCCAGAAGATTAGTCAAGCATGATTTCCCCTTCATAAATTCATGCTGACTCTGACCTATCCTGTTACTACTATCCAGATGTGTCGTAATTTCATCCTTTATAATAGACTCCAGCATCTTTCCCACCACTGTGGTCAGACTAACTGGTCTATAATTTCCTGCTTTCTCTCTCCCACCTTTCTTAAAAAGACGCGGAGAAAGCATTTTTTCTGGGCTAAATCTGGAACCCAGGGTCGCAGGCGTAGAAGAAGGGATTTTTATGTTAGCCAGGGAAGAAGTTTCTTCAAAAATAAAGAACTGCTGATGTTGGAAATCTGAAACAAAAACAGAAATTGCTTTAGAACCTCGGCAGGTCTGGCAGTATCTGAGGAGAGAAGGCAGAGTCAATGTTTTGGGTCCAGTCACACGCTCTGGACCCGAAACGTTCACCCTGTTTTCTCCTCACAGACCTTCCAAGTTTCTCCAGCAATTTCTGCTTTTGTTTCATACATTTCTTCACTTGGGTTGTGATTTTTTTTTCTTTCCCCTCCCCCCTCCCCCCCTCACCCCTTTGGAATATTCTACTCCAGACAGCGATGAGCGTTCAGTCATTTTGCACATTCCCTTTGGGCATTGAGGGATTTCAGGGATAGAGTATGCCACGGCAGAGCTCAGAAGGCGACCCCCCACGATTTTCAAACTTCGCCTCGACTATTCCCATTTCATATTTCAGCTTTCACTGCGGGGAACTGCAAGAAATTTTAAGTTCTCTGCATTTCTAGTTTCGCCATTACGGAAAGGACGCATTTTTAGATTTTTTTAAAAAAATGGCAACTTCACCCAAACCCATTTCAAAGTGTCATTTAGTGTTGTGCTCCTGACGGTCCGTGGGGGCTGAAATCATGCCATTTCTCTTTTACGAATTTATGGTGCAAGAATTCATTGCTCACTTTACTTAACGAGTTGCTAGGTAACGGCGAATGCTGAGAGCCAGTGTCCCTTGGAGACAGTTTGTTGGTGATCAGCAGGAAAAGGTAGCATCGGGGAGGAGAAGGAGTCAGAGAGCACTGCGGCTGAGATGTGAACCCAGGGGACGTGGAGATGGATATCGCAGGGCTGAGGTTGTCACATTCAAAAGTAAAATTCATTGGGACTGAACCGGGGGAACTGCACCAGGAGACAATCACCCTGCAAAATATCAGCAGCGGCCCCAAAAAGGTTGTGGTCCGGCCAACCAAGCACAAGGTAAGCGCAGCCGGGCTCCCAGGAGCCGCCTTCAGGGTGACTGTTCTTCAACAGACACAGGAGGGGAAGCTGGGGTTCACTGGACATCAGCTGAGGGCTCTTCGACCCATCCTCCCGTTTCCTTGGGGAATGTTTGCACTGGCCAGTCTCTGGTCTCTGCTGAAGTTTGGAAGTGGAAGGAATGTTCCAACAAAGTTGTGATTCCAGGGTTCTGGCTGCCTGGCTGTAGGCTCTCTGTTTTGGTCTGCTCTGGTGGCCCCAGACATTATGCTTCTCTTATTATCTGTGTCTCCAGTCGTTTAGTTGGAGGCGAGGGCTAATACTGCGGGGAGCTGAATGGACGGGACAGGTGTGGTAGGTGAGGTTAAGAAGAGAATAATGCAATATAATAAAACATGAGTCGGATCGAGAAGAGACAATTCAGCTCCACGAACCTGCTCAGAGACAAAATAAAAGACTGTAGATGCTAGAATCCAATGTAGACAAGCAGGAGACTGGAAGAACACAACAAGCCAGGCAGCCTCAGGAGGTAGGGAAGTCAACATTTCAGGTGTAACCCTCTTTCAGGACTGGGGGTGGGTGTAAAGGGAGCTGCAGATAAAGGGGGTTGGGGGGTGCAGGGTGGTGAGGTGGGGATCGGTGAACACAGGTAGAGGGTACGGTCTGGTTGGTCAATGGGAGGAATGAATCCAGTTGGTGGCAAGAAGGAAGGGTCGATGAGAAGAATAGCAGGGAGAGGGGGAGGGGCTGGGAAGGGAGTCAGGATACGGAACGGGAGGTTATTTGAGTCCTTCGAACTGTAGGCTGCCCAGGTGGAAGATGAAGTGTTGTTCCTCCAATTTGTGGTCTGACTCACTGTGGCAATGGAGGAGGCCAAGGATGGTCATGATTAGGTTAGATTAGGTTCCCTACAGTATGGAAACAGGCCCATCCGCCCAACAAATCCATATATACCCTCCAAAGAGCAACCCATCCAGACCATTCCCCTATCCTATATTTACCCTTGACTAATGCACCTAACACTATGGGCAATTTAGCATGGCCAACTCACTTGACCTGCACATCTTTGGATTGTGGGTGGAAACTGGAGTACTCGGAGGAAACCCATGCAGATGCAGGGAGAATGTTCAAACTCCACACAGACAGTTGCCCAAGGCAGAAATCAAACCTTGGTTCCTGGCATTGTGAGGCAGCAGTGCTAGCCATTGAGCCACAGTGGTGCCCTTCATGTCAGATAGGGAGTGGGAACGGGAGTTAAAATGGGTGGTGACTGGGAGGTCCGGTTGGCCCCTGCGAGCCGGCTGAGGTGCTTGGTGAAACATGCCCTTAGTTTGCGTTTGGTCTACCCGACGTGGAGGAGACCACAGTGGGAGCACCGGATACAGTAAATTAGGTTGGAGGAGAGGCAGGTGAACCTGGAAGGACTGTTTGGGGCCCTGGATGGAGGTGAGGGGGGTGCTGTACCAGCAGGTTTTGCATCTTTTATGGTTGCAGGAGAAAGTATCTGCGGGTGGTGGGGAGAGTGACACGAACCAAGGATTGGTGAAGGGACTGGTCTTTGCAGAAGGCAGAGAGGGTGGGGAGGGGAAGATGTTCTTGGTGGTAGGGGCTAGTTGGAGTTGGCAGAAATGTTTAAAGATGATATGTTGGATGCGGAGACTGGGTTGGTAGGTCAGGATAAGGGGGATCCTGTCTTTATTGTGTTTGGTGGGGGCGGGGTTTAGAACAGTGGAGAGGGGAATGGAGGAGGTGTGGTGGAGGGCTGTCTGGATGATAGTGGGGAAAACGCACGTTGTTCAAAATAGATGGACATCTTGGATGCTTTGGAGTGGGATGTCTCCTCATCTGAGCAGATGTAGTAGAGGCGGAGGAATTGGGAGAATGGGATGGAGTTCTTGATAAATACTAGGTGGAAGGCGGTGTAATCCAGATAGTTGTCAGAATCTGTGGGTTTATAGTAAACATCTGTCTGGAGACTGTTGCTGGAGATGGAAATGGAGAGGTCAAGAAAGGGGAGTGAGGTATCTGAGTTGGACCAAGTGAATTTGAAGATAGGATGAAAGTTGTGGGTGAAGCTGATGAACTGCCCCAGCTCAGCCTGGGTGCAGAATGCTGCATCGATGCGGTCATCGATGTAATGGTGGAAGAGTTGTGGCACAGTGCCTGTGTAGGTACTGAAGAGGGACTGTTCAACATAGCTGACAAAGAGGCAAGTGTAGCTGGGGCCCATCTGAGTGCCCATGGCCACCACCTGGATTTGGAGGAAATAGGAGGAGTTAAAGGAAACGGTATTAAGGGTGAGGACCAGTTCGGCGAGGCAGAGGAGGGTATGGATGGAGGGGGACTAGATAGGTCTGTTGGAAAGGAAGAAGCTGAGGGTCTGAAGGCCATCTTTATGGGGTATGGATGTGCGTAAGGACTGCACGTCCATTGTGAAGAGAAGGCGCTGGGGGCCAGGAA
This sequence comes from Chiloscyllium plagiosum, assembly GCF_037043375.1. Lineage (NCBI taxonomy): Eukaryota > Metazoa > Chordata > Chondrichthyes > Orectolobiformes > Hemiscylliidae > Chiloscyllium > Chiloscyllium plagiosum. The sequence continues at coordinate 72,635,175 of NW_028270150.1, read as the reverse complement.
CTGGATGTTACTGAAGAGATGGAGGGCGTGGTTGGTGTTGCGGATGTCGGTGGGAAGTGCCTGAACCAAGGGGAATAGGATGGAGTTGAGGTAGGACGAAATGAGTTCAGTCGGGCAGGAGCATGTGGAGACGATGAGTTGGCCAGGGTAGTTGGGTTTGTGGATCTTGGGGAGCAAGTAAAAGCGGGCAGTGCGGGGCTGGGGGACTATGAGATTGGAGGCAGTGGAAGGGAGATCACTGGAGGCAATGATGGCATTGACAGTGCAATTGATTTTGGCGTGATGAGTCACTGTGGGGTCGTGGTCAAAGGAGAGGTAGGATGTGGTGTTGGAGAGTTGGCATTTGGCCTCTGTGACATAGAGGTCCATTCTTCAGACTGCCAGCACCCCGCCTTTGTCAGCGGGTTTCATGGTGAACCGAAGGTTGGTGTGGAGAGAGTGGAGTGCTGCACTTCGACAAAAACTCCCAACCTTCCTCTGACATCCCATTCTCCTGCCTCCAGCCTTCCCACCCAACTGGTCACCCCTTGTCAGCCTTGTACCAGCCCTCGGCGTCTTCATTGCTGACTGCCAATGTGACATCAGCAGCCTCAATTTCTTCACCCCCTCACCTATTCCATTCTCACCCCTTCCGAACGTGCAGTGCTCTACACTTTCCGCACCAACCCTCGGCTCACCATTAAACCCGCTGCTCCCCTTTATCTGCAGTTTCCCTTACATCACCCAGTCCTGAAAAAGGGTTACACCTGAAACGTTGACTTCTCCACCTCCTGATGCTGCCTGGCTTGCTGTGTTCTTCCAGCCTCCTGCCTGTCTTCCCCTAGATGTTAGAGATTTGAGATATTACAAGGGATTTATTGTAGATTTATTAAGATGTATTTCTGTGTTTCTATACAAGAAAACTAGGAAAAATTGGGGTAATTACATTAAAAGATCAGAGATTATGAAGTGATAGGACTGATCAAGTATTAACTATTGTAAGTGAATAAAAAGTTAAGTGTTAATAAACTAGATTAGATTACTTACAGTGTGGAAACAGGCCCTTCGGCCCAACAAGTCCACACCGCCCCGCCAAAGCGCAACCCACCCATACCCCTACATCTACCCCTTACCTAACACTACGGGCAATTTAGCATGGCCAATTCACCTTACCTGCACATCTTTGGACTGTGGGAGGAAACCGGAGCACCCGGAGGAAACCCACGCAGACACGGGGAGAATGTGCAAACTCCACACAGTCAGTCGCCTGAGGCGGGAATTGAATCCGGGTCTCTGGCGCTGTGAGGCAACAGTGCTAACCACTGTGCCACCGTGCCGTCCCAAACTAATTCCAGTAACTTTGAGGTCTAGAAAGAGGTGCTTTGTCTTCTGGTTGACAAGTGGTTGAAATAATCACACCAAGTATGAATGCAAAAGAGCTCTTTTGTTTAATTTCAAGTTGCCATGCTGCATGCTCAGAGACTGCTTAAATTGGTGCTGTGTTCCATAAAAGCCTTAACTTTCCAGTGCAGCCGTGAATATAACCCACTGGAATCCTGACACATATAACTGATTCCTGGCTACTCAATTACTAGCTTTTTACAGACAATATGCAAAATGAAACCGTCATTCTTTCTTTGAAATGTAATGCACATATCTTTATGACTGCAGTATTTCAATCATTAACTATCCTAAACTAATGTATTATTAAGTTATTTATTGGCTTACTTTTTTGGGGAAAAAAATAATTTTTTCATAGTCTGTTACAGCATGAATTCTTATAAATAGCTTTGGTGGTAAAATATTGTTCCTGCATCTTGTAGATATGGCATTTGATATTCTCAGTGGTGAGTTGGTGATGTGTGTATTATTTCTGATATTGCAGAAGCCATGCTCTCTGTTGCTAATGTTGTCTCGCCGATGTTGATATTTCTGGCATCATTGATCACCAGCATTCTGATTTACCAGCTCAGATATAGGTCAAATATGGACTTTCTTTCCATTTGCTTCCCAGTTTCCGGCTCATTTATTATGAACTTAGAGTCATAGAATCATAGAGCTGTACAGTATGGAAGCAGACCCAACTCATCCATGCTGACCAGATATCCTAAATTAATCTACTCCCATTTGCCAGCTTTTGGTCCATGTCCCGCTGAACCCTTCCTATTCATATACCCACCCAGATACCTTTTAAATGTTGTAATTGTACCATCCTCCACCACTTCATCCATACACACACCACTCTCTGCTTGAAAACGTTGCTCTTTAGGTCCCTTTTAAATCATTCCCCTCTCACTTTAAACCTCTGGTCTCTAGTTTTGGACTTCCACATCCCGGGGAAAAGATCTTTGCTATTCACCCAATCCATTCTCTCATGATTTTATGAACCTCTATAAAGTTACCCCTCAGCCTCCATTGCTCCAAGGAAAGTAATTCCAGCCTATTCACCCTCTCTCTATAGATCAAACCCTCCAACTCTGGGAATATCGTTGTAAATCTTTTCTGATCCTTTTCAAGTTTCATAACATCCTTCATATAGCAGGGAGATTAGAATTGCATGCAGTATTCCAAAAGTGGTCTAACTAATATCCTGTACAGCCGCAACATGATATCTCAACCCCCTTACTCAATGCTCTGACCAATAAAGGAAAGCAGACCAAACGCCTTCTTCACTATCCTGTCTACTTGTGACTCCACTTTCACAAAACTATGAACCAGCAGTCCAAGATCTCTTTGTTCAGCAGCACTGCCCAGGACTTTACCATTAAGTGTATAAATCTGCTGAAAAGTTGTATAAGTCTCTGCAGTTGTTCCTTGGCCAGTTTGTGTGTAGGTGTGCTTGGTAGTGAAACTAAGGGTCTGAGGGGGATGTCTGGTTTATGCACCTTGGGGAGTTTGTAAAAAAGCTGAATTAGTTTAGGAATGGATGAACCCGTGCTATCCACTCAGCTTAGATATTCCCCAACAACCTCAGAAACAACGATGAAATCATGGTTTCCTATGACATTACAGCACTGTTTACCTCCATTGACATACCACTGGTGAAAGAAACACTTGCAGTATGACTGAAGGAATCAGAAATGCTGACCCTCAACAGCACCGTCAGTAAGGACCATACATACAAATTACTGGACTTATGCCTCACCACTCACTTTGTCTTCATTGGCCAAGTATATCAACAAATCAACGGCACACTTATGGGATCTCCTATATCAGGACTCAGAACAGAAGCAGTCATGCAAAGACTGGAAAGCACAGTCCTCCCCATAATCCAACTCAAACCATGAGCCTGTTATGTGGATGACACATTTGTCATCATAAACACGCAAAGTTAGAGGAAATGCACTATCTCATCAACAAATTCACTAGAGAGGTGGAAAACAACAATCAACTCCCATTTCTAGATATCATGGTCGAATGAAGGACCAGCAGAGAATTCCCAACCAAAGTGCATAGGAAGGCTACCAACACAGACCAAATTCTCAACTACAACAGCAACCAGCCCAATGTCCACAAACAGCGCTGTGTCAGGGCATTACTTAAATGAGCTACTACGTAGTGCAGCACACTAGAACTACACAAGAATGAGGACGAATGCCTATACAAACAATAGATACTCCAAAACTTCACCCGCCAATGCCTATCAGACAGACAACACCAGAAGGACACTGCACACCCCAATACACTGGTCACCCTATTCTATATCAAGAACCTATCAGAAATGACAACCAGACTGCTACAACTACTCGGAATCATGGCAGCACACCAATCCACAGCCATACTACTCCAACTACTCACACGCTCGAAGGACCCCCATACCCATAACATGCAGGACCAACATGATATACAAAACTCCATTAAACGATTGCCACAAACATTATATTAGCCCAACTGAAAAAAAGCTAGCAACCTTGATACATGAACACCAACTAACAGCCTACAACAGGATCAATTCTCCCTAATCTCAGTACATGCAGACAAAGAAGACCAACAGTTTTACTGGGACAACAAGCTGAAAAGAACATGCGCGGGAATTCTTAGAGGCCTGGTTTTCAATCTGCAATGCCATCAACAAGCATGTTGACATAGATCCCACCTACAAGCCACTGCAGAGGAAAACCGGAAGTGATACCACCCACTTTAACAGAGCGGGCATATAAATATCAAGTAGAGTAGAACAACAATACTTCACGGAAGTCACACTGATGATGTTACCTAGCATGGTGAAGAAATGTTTGCATGACAACCCACCAGCTCAGTGAGCTAACTGACAACCACCACATCCACAACCCGATTTCTTTTTACTTTCTCTCATTTGCCCTGTTGTTGCACTGGTGACTCATCTGTCATTTTCTTCCTTTGTTCTGCAATTGTTTTCCCAGTGATTGGCTTTTCCTTTAGCTCAGCACATTGACGCACATTTCTGGTATTTCCTTCTAACTGTGAATTCTTATTTTGTCCAGAGCTTCTGTATGTCTTTCTTTCTTTGGTGTTCATGTTTTGCTGCTGGTTCACTGCATCAACCCTGCCACATTTCTCTTGAAGCTAACTGAAGGCCAGCTGTTTGTGTAGTCAGCATTTTCATTTGTTGCTCATGGCTCCCTGCATGCTGCCAATGTTTGCAGTCAGCAATATTGGGAGCTCATTATTTCTGATGATTTTTTTCTGTACTTTCAGGTTGTATAGAACACTAAATGAGTTGATTTAATAGTCTTTCCTCTGTGTCCTTAAACTTACATTTCGAGACTGCATTTATTTTTCTTGTTAAAAGGTTGCCAGTCAGTTCCCCCAACTCCTGTTTGAGACTTTGAAATTCATACCGGTACATCTAATGATTTGATTTTGGCTGAAGGTGGGTGCCGAATCTTTCAAAAATGTTATTTGGATTTCTGGTGTCTTCTTAAGTAAGTAATTCTAATCAGGTAACAGGATGTAGCTGACTCGCTCTTTATTGACCTTTAGGCAACTGTTGAATGCTGGAGCCGTGTGTTACCAACATAACTCATATTTAAAAATGGTCCAGAGTCACCTATGCATTTATGGTCTCATGTTCAGCTCTGAGTGAATTGAATCTTTCATTAAACAGCTGCCACTTTAGTATGCACCCATGAACTGGCCTGTTCCAAAGGGGAGTTCTGCCACAAAGTCATCTAGATAAGGCAGGCGTATTCTTTGTGCTGAAGAGAATCAGTGTTGTGCAATTCATCAAAGTTTAATGCTGCCAACAGAGAGAATTCCAAGTCCCTCATTTGGCAAGATTAGAAGTCACACAAGACCAAGTTATAGTCCAACAGGTTTATTTGAGATCACAAGCTTTTGGAGCTCTGCTCCTTTGACAGGTGAAGTGAAGAGCAGCACACAAGTACATAGTTTATAGGCAGAGAAAGCAAACAGTCATACAAATTGAGTGGAGTGTTGACAGGCTGGATAATGTGTCTCTGCAGGTGATCAAAAGTGTCAGACAGTGTGAATAAAGTGTCAACGGCTGAATAGCAAGTGAAGGGATGACCTATAATCTGATTAATTAAGGCAGAGAGATAATTACAAAAAAATTAAAAATAAGTTGTTGCTGGAAACAAACCAAATGGCTGGATTAACATGATACGTATGAGAGTTGCATACTAGGGGTCTAACCAAATGTTACCAGAATCACTGTGTTAATTTCTTACTCTTAACCTGCATGAAGGTAAATGCTACACTCTGATTTTGTATTTGTTTGCAGTGCTTCATTTTGTTAAGTATGTGGGACACAAACTCAGCCTTTTAATTTAAATATTTTAAAATTTTCTCCAACATCATCAGCACCCCAATTCATTTTGGATTAAAGGTGTGCATTTGTTGCTATGCCATTTGAGTCAGGTTTTTATTTTCACATGATGCATTCAGTTTTTCTTTCCCCACCTCTCTCTCTCTCTCTCTCTCTCTATCTCTCTCTCTCTCTCTATCTGTCGATGTCACATTCATTTGGATTGATATTGCTGATCAGCATTAAATTACTTTAAAATGTTTTGGGTTTATTCACTGGTACCACCATATGGTTTTGGTTGTCTTTTGGTTCCCAGAGGTTTGAAATATTCACCCATTAAGGTCGGAAAGAAGAGATTACTTTTGTTTATTTCTAACTCCCGATCCATTATTACACTACAAGGGTATGTTAAACAACAGATCAGACTCTTCATTGCAGGCCTGAATGATGGCACTGAACATTCACACATACAGTTCATTCCTAGCTAATTATTTAACATAGGGACAATATTTAACATAGGGACCAAAGATACAAGATTATGTGCAAGAGATTTGGACAGAAAGCAATGGTGGCCTCTTTACTCTGAGATTTTTGAGGATGTGGAATTTATTTCCAGGATTAGTATTTGAGGCAGAAAATGTAACATTGAACATTGGATTGGAGAGATGGTTGAAGGGAATAAAATAATATTTTAACAAAATGGATAAATGCCATTAGAATGATTTGTTTGCCAGTTTCTGTGTATAACTTATATGTATTTCTGCCCATTTTATTATTTAGGAATAAAAATAATGTAGAATTGGACACGATAAATATTTTGTGGCAGCATTTAAGCATCTTGATATATAATTATATGATGAGGTTTGGGTGACAACATAGACTCCGCGGAATAGAGTGCCTTGCATTGTTGGCGGAGCCTGCAAAGCCATTTGAGATGCATCAGTAAGGCCCTGCAATGTCTTAGGAATACAGTCATGCTGTTTATTGTACAACAATTAGCTGTTGTAAAAGTTATTTAAGTTGGCAAATAAGGTGATACTTATCTGGGGAATATGAACAGAGACAGTGGGATAAAACCCGTTGTATAGGAATGCAAGCTTATAATGACAATGAAGGAAGAGCCACCACATTTCGAAATTAAGGTATCGGATGGGCTCCACGAATTGTTTAAATTCTGAAGCTGGCAATGCATAAACAGTGATGGCAAATCCTTTTGAATGTGCTTGGTGGAATGTGTAGACTTGCCTTCAAATCTAAGAGCAGTTCGGGTTAATGTTTATGATGCTCATGGAGAGTGAAAAGTTTAACTGAGTGAATTCAATACAGTTACATTTATTTCTTGCTTTGCAGTTATTCAGGATCATTGTGAACAATAAGGAAAATAAAATTGCACCTGGTGTACAGATTTCAGCCCGAATAGAATATTCAGCAGATAAGAGAGAAGACGCAAAGGATGAATGTATTGTATCCATAGATGAAGATCTTATTAAGATCCCACTACTTGCGTATGTATTATTAAGTAATTCCTTTACAAAGAGCACAAAGTAAGTTCTCACAAAGTTTTAACTGCATTCCTTAAAAGTACCACTTTAGGAGAAACAACAAGTTCCCATTAAAACCAGCGTAAAAATTGCAGTAAGGTTTGGTAGAACCTTCCTCCTACAAAACTGTTAAAATATTATACCTTTGATTATATTTTGGAAGTAAACTAGATCATTGTTGATCCTGCTTCCTGAACTTCCTGTCATGACATATCCTGCACTCTGATTCTCCTCTTCTCTGTATACTCTTCCTCTTGCGCTTCCAACTTGCAATCTTTCACAGTTCCCCATATCAATCCTTGGCCTTGCTGAATCTCCCATTCCCTGGCTCTCCCAAATCACTGATTTTCTCTCCTGAACCTATATTCTTGTTCAACATCCTGATGCGATCTGGAGCTGCTCCAAGTTTGGGAAATTGCCTTGTGGTGCAGAAGTGTCCAGCTGATTTGTTATTATGCAGATTTTTTTTAAACCATCTTCTCATTGCCTCCTTCTCCTGAATCTTCATGTCAGTGGAGACCCCTGGTCAGATTCAAGTCCCACATGCTCCAAAGGTGTGTAATAACATATTTGAATAAGTTGATTAGAAAAATAGGTTAAAAAAAATAAATTGGGACTTAGCGTACCATCAAGCAAAGTTGATAACATGATAATTCAGATAGAATTATCAAGGACCTTTAGTACTATAAATTAATTGAGGTCCAGAAGAAAAGTCATCAATAAAGTATCTTTGAAATTAGTACACAGAATTGATACACAAAATTGAGGTCTGCAAAGTCATACTTGTCTAATATTTGAATTTGTCAAATTTCTGCTGGAAATACAGGATTGCTGAATTGACTGCATATGTATGAACAATTATATAGTTGTTAATAATGGCACAGGCAACTTTTGGGCTCTTAAACTGGCATATAAAGATTTACAAAGAGACTTGGAAACTATAGAAATCTGGAGAGGTGCATAAGCAGCAGCCAATGCTACAGTCAAATTTTATTCCCACCAAAGTTGCTAACTACCCAAAGATGTTGGTAGATGACCTGAAACTATAATCAATCTGATTGAGAGACAAGAAAGTTATGCTGAGCAAAAATGGTACACTGAGCTGAAATTAGTTGTTACCTATGCTATGATCCCAATAAAATCAAAACAAATTCTTATCATACATATTTATAATAGGTGGAGGATCTTAAAAAAAGGAATATTCTTAAGTGTATGTCATGCATTTAAGAAACTTCCCAAATTGCTTCACAGGAATGACAACAATAAATCAATTCAAATCAAAGTCACATAGAACAAATTAGAGAAGATGAAGAGGGAAGCGAGGAAGTGGACTTTTAATAGATCCTTACTAAAATTATAATTTGAACTTAAATGAAAATATTTTGTCAAAAATAAAACTATATACACTGTTGGAAAGAGAAAAACAAATTTAGTTATAGTTCAGACATTTACTTCTCAAATTTAAACTGATGTCGCACAAAAACATATTTCTTGTTCCAAAGACATGCAGAGCAATCATGGATGATGATGCAGCACTTGTTAGTTTACATGTTAAGAAATGTGAATTTTTACCAAATTTTCTATTGTCATACCAATTTCTTTGAGATGAAGCACTTTTCGTTTCTAGCTTACTTCATCCCGATGCCTGGCTGTTGACGTGAGGCTTTCAGACTGCGTCCAAGTGATGCCACTTCATGTAGATGGTGTGAATAGAATAATCCTGCTTCAGCTATTTTCTGTCATTTTAATGGATTCATTAAATTGCTTATATTAGAATTAATTGCTGTGATCGCATTTTTTGTCTTCTTTGGTAGGTTTGTCTCTGTTTGTGATCTTCGTATTGATCCAGAAATTGATTTTGGCACTGCAGTAGCCAACAGTAAACTACTTGTGAAAGAAGTAAATGTTCAAAATCATGGAACGCTCTCAGGTAATTATTCCTCAATAGCAACTTGTGAATACACAACTTTCATATGCTTTATTTTTGTTTTAAAGCTGAGCATCTAAAGCTGATAAAATGAGATCTCTACAATACTACATATAACAATAAATGTCACAATCGGTTTACAAAGTGTGAAAAATGGATATACCGGTAGCTAAAAATTATAATAAATTATTGCAATTTTAAAATAACTGAAGAATTGAAATAACATCATTAACTATAACAGTGAAGATAAAGTTATTTGAAGTACAAACTAAATTTGTAAATTTGTAGTCGTTGCATGGAACTTGATCTATGGTGGATTCCGGGAAAGTGATGCTACTTAATACATTAGCATTGGAAAAATAATCAGCTGTAAATGTTATTTATGAGAAATACCAATATCAGAAATGGTTTTTATTTTCATTGTTCTTCTGATGATCAAACTGTAGTTGAAATCAAGGAAATGTAGATTCTCATTCAAAGCTATTGAAAAAACTTCAGGCAACTTGAAAGTGTCATCATGTGAACATTCTGTTACACACCAGAAGTTTTATTTTATGATTACTGTTTTACTTTTGGAAGTTACATTCATATTAATTTTAATAGGACACTCATTAGGCAACCTTAGTAATCTTCAGCTACATATTTAATAAAAATGTTTATTGATTGAAGCTTTTTAAGTATTTAAGGGAAATATTTATTCTTACCATGAGTGAATAGTCTGTTTTGGTAAGTTAATGAACACACAAGTGAAATGTTTGAGTTCATAAGGATTTAAGTTCCTGAATTTCACTGTAATGAATTAGTTTTGTATCAATGAGAATCTGCCTTTCTTTCAATGGTGACATACCCACTAGTCTGGCAATTTGTGTTGGTTTGGAGGGAGGAAGACAAAGTATGGCAGATGGAAGATGAGTTGATACTGAGTTGACATAAGGTTTTAGAAATGTTTGGGGTATTTGGAGACATGAGGGACTGTGGGGTCGGTGCAAAGGCACAGGGAGATATAAGGTGTGATGGAGATGGATGCAGGGGAAGAGGCTAACACAATTGCACAATGAAAATGAGAGTGTAAGAATGTTTTATTTTTCATTTTTATACTTTCCTCAGAGTGCCAGAGTCCCAAGGCATGCTCCTTACTGAGTCTGCTTTGTGAATTGAGGAGCCTCATAGCTCTTCCCAGGTCACTTCGCCTGACTGCCAATCCAGTCCACTTACCTGAAACAAAGATCCAGGTCATGGGCAATCATTTGTAAAGGGTTAGAGTTGACAAAACAGGATTTCTGCCACTGCCGAACAGGAGAGAAAAATCAGGATCCAAATGTCTGCAATCAAACATTTAAGAGATAGTGATCACAGCATCATGAAAGTTAAGTGAGCTACTAAAAAAAACCAAGCAATTCAGTGTAAATGCTCATAACTCGAGGAGGGCCAATTGCAATGAAACAAGAACAGTTCTTGCTCAGATGAACTGAGATCAAAGATTGGTAGACAAAAGTATAAGCAATCAATTGTTTGCCTGTAAGGAAGAGAGTACTACTGCAAGCTTATATTCACTGGTCAATATTTGTGTTGGGATTGTTACAATTCCATGTGCTACAAGATCAGACCTTTCAACAAATTAATGAATAGGGCCTGAGCCAGTTGTTCACTATGTGCTGAGATATGATACATCAAAACTAACCTGATCAAATCATTGCTCAGTGTATATCATACTAATTAGTAGAAGGGCCTCAGGCCACCATCTTGGCCCTGAATAGTGCCCAATCGAACTTAGCTTACCCTGGAAGGGGAAGGAGTCTCAAATATACCCAATATATCATGTTCAACATTCACTTCTTCAATATTGATGCACAGTTTGTACCATTGAAAAAATAGAATGCAGTAACTCACTCAGGCGACTTCAATGGCAACTTTTGAACCCATGACCTCTACCACCTTGAAGGACAAGGGCAGCAGATGCATGGGAACACTACTGCATCCATGTTCCCCCACAGGTCATGTACCAACCTGATTTGGAACTGCATCGCTATTCCTCCTCTGTTGCTTGTACAAAATTCTTAAACTCTCTTTCTAACATCATGTGGGTTTCCCTTACCCCTACAATGGCAGCATCTATCCTCTGCATAGATAGTGAGTTGGCTAACTAATGAAAGACAGATAGTTGGGAGAAAAGGGAGATATTCAGGATGGCAACCTGTATTGAGTGGAGTGCCAGAGGGCTCAGTGCTGGGCCACAATTATTTACAATTTATAAATGGCTTGGATAAGGGAAATTAATTTACTATCAAAACTTTTGTGGATGACACAAAATTAAATGGGAAGGCACATGGTGAGGCTGCCAGAAAGAGTCTGCAGAGGGATATAAACAGGTGAAGTGAGTGTGCATAGACTTGGCAGATGGAACATAACGTGGTAAAATGTGAGATGATGCACATTGACAGGAAGATTAGCCAAGCTAAATATTATTTAAATGGAGAATAAAACTGCCAAAAGTTTCAGTACAGCAGGATTGGAGGTTCCTTGTGGATGAATCAAAAACGCTATTATCCAAGTTCAGAGATAATGCAGAAGGCAATTGGAACATTGCCTTTACCACAAAGGGAGTAGAGTGTAAAAATAGAGAGGTCTTGCTAAAAATGTGCAAAGGACTAGTTAGATCTCATCTAGTATAGTGCAAATAGTTTTGGCTTCCTTATCTAAGGAAAGACACATTGCATTTAGTCTAAAGATAAGGAAGTCTTACTAAAATTATACAAGGTATGAGTTAGACCACACCTAAAATACTGTGAATAGTTTTGGGCCCCTTATCTCAGAACTGCTATAATGGCATTGGAGGCAGCCCATAGAAGATTCACAAGATTGATGTTGGGTATGGAAGCATTTTCCTACTTGGGGAGGATTAATAGGTTGTGACTGTACTCCATGTGTTTAGAAGAATAAGAGGCAAGCCTGTAGAAACACACAAGATCCTGAGGGGCTTGACAGGGAAAATGCAGTGAGGTTGTTTCCTGCTTGTGGGAAGAGTCTTGGGTCAGAGGGCATAATCTCAGAAGAAGGGATCGCTTCACTTTAGACAGAGATAAGGAGGAATCTTTTCTCTCAGAAGGTTGTGAATCTGTTCACAAAGGGCTATAGATTTGGGTCATTAAGTGTTTTCAAGGCTGAGATAGATTTAAATCAGTAAGAGATTTCAGGGTTATGGGGAAAAGGCAGTAAAGTGGAGGTAAGCTGTAGTCTCATTGCATGGTGGAGCAGACTCAGTGGGCTGAATGGACTACTTACCTCCACCATTGCCTTCTCTCAGGCAGTTGAGGATGGTCAATAAATGCTGGACTAGCTAGTGATGCCCACATCCCATGAACGAAAAGGAATTGAACAACAGGTGGAGCCAGCTGTCTCACGCCACTAACTTTGTAATAAACATGTCTGACATTCTCTCTCAACAGGTACTACTGTCAAGCCAAAAGTACTTTCTGCCTGCCAAACAATTCTGTAATGTGGTGTATGAGGTTCAGAGCCAATGTGATGACAGATCTATAAGTCAAACCTACCAATGACTGTCCCTTTGACTATCTGAAACAGACAACTTGCTTCCCATGCTCAACCAGCTCCTGCTTACAAAAAGCAGAACGTTTCCAGCATTAGTAATGGTTATGCTTATGGACAACATTGTCCCACTGTCTTTAGTCTTACACTAGAAATCGATGTAAATTATCAGTCATGTCACTGTGTGATTCAGTTGCACATTCTAGAAGCCACATAACTTCACACAAGGGCCCAATTCTCTGTAGGCATATGAAATATGTCCTCATAAGGCATCTTTTTCTATGGAGAAAGGTAATCCCTGATGCATCTCTATGGCAATACTCAAACCAGTCAAAGTTGACCTACCTGGTTTCAATTGAATAAGTTTACTAAAAATGACAGCTGGATCTTCATGACAAACATAGTCCAACCAATTAGCCTTCTTATTTCTTTTTATGTTGTTATTTTCTTCATAAAATTGGATTTTACTTCTGTTTCAGTCCTGGTGAGTGCAACACAACGTGTTTCAACTTCATAACTCTTTTTAGCAATGTTTAAAAGGAGCTTGTGAATTTTCCCAATTTGGATAATTGTCCATTTTCCACAGAACTTAACCTTTGATTTCTTTGAATTTGAAAAGTTTGTTTGATATTTGTCCCAAAAAACTTTCAAATCCTTCTGCAGAATATTTGAATTTTGATTGCCAATTTGGATTTTGGTTACTGTCACTAAGAACTTGTACTTGAATAATATTTTTGCTGCGAACTGACTTAATATTTGGCAAGACGTTTAGAACTTGCGCTTTGGAATGAAACAAAATCTGTGAAGTCATGCAGTGCCCTGGCAGCTTGTCATCTGATTGTTCTAACTCTATCAGAAAATGATGGTTGTGTCATTTGAATCCTGATGTTCTATTGTTGAGTCATGTGTATTCAAATACCTTAAAAATTCTTTCTGCTATGGTAGTGCTTCATAAAGAGATAAATTATCAGATAAATTCATATTTATATTTAGTACATTTTAAAGTAGAGATTGGGGGATAAATTTATGTTGCAATCAGTGTGGTTGATGCAAGTTTGTTTGCATTGCCTGTACTGAATAGTCTTGAAAGAACAGATTTGTTCATATAGGGAATGCAAGACACAGATCTCAGGTGACTGGTACAAGGGTCAGATTCCACTCTGGTAGTAATCTCTTTTATGTTCCAGTAATTGTTTGTGAATTGATAGAAACATACATTCCAAGCAGGTCTTTCAGGAAATTAATGATGTACAGTCAGAAATTGAGCAATATAATTAACAACAAGCACAATAAGTCCTGGAGAGGCTCAACAGGCCTGGCAGCATCTTTGAAAAGAAACAGACACCAGATGACTTCATTCCTGACTTTGGAGTTTTAAGGAGAGTCATACTGGATTCAAAATATTGACTTTATTTCTGTCCACAGATGCTGCTAGACCCACTGAGTTTCTCCTGCATTTTGTGTTGTTTAAAATTTCCGGTATGCACAGTTTTTTTTTACTTTTGGCGATTGGGTTGGCAGCAACATAAACTATTCTCAAATACAATTCAATACAGCACAGAAACAGGCCCTTCAGCCCATCAAGCTTGCTCCAATTCCAGTCATTATTTAAACACTTAATTTAATCTTGATCTCTGTGCCAGTAAAGAATATATACAGTCTGCTGAGGTAAGGGAAACATTAGTTTTATTTATGAAATTTGTCATAGAGTCCTAGAGTCATACAGCATGGAAACAAACCCTTTGGTTCAACTAGTCCATTCCAAACATAATCCTAAACTAGTCCCACCTGCATGCTTTTAGCCCTTATCCCTCCAAACCTTACCTATTCATGTACTTATCTAAGTATCTTTTAAATGTTGTAACTGTGTTGGCTTCCATCACTTCCTCAGGAAGTTAATTGCACATATGAGCCACCCTCTGTATTAATATGTTGCCCCTCAGATCCCTTATAAATCTCTCTTCTCACATTAAAAACATGCCTCCTATTCAACTCACTCACCCTAGAGAAAAGACCTTTGCTATTAACCTTACATACCCCTCATAATTTTATAAACTTCTTTAAGGTCACCCCTAAACCTCCTACACTCCAGTGAAAAATTCCAGCCTATCCAGCCCCTCCTTATAATTCAAACCCTCCAGTCCCAGTAACATCCTTGTAAATCTATACTGCAAATTCACCAATTTAGTAATATCCTTCCAATAAGGCTGAGCAGAACTGTACTCAGTACTCCAAAAGTGCCCCACTAATCATCAACCAATCATGGAATCACACCTTACAGATAATATCCCATAAACCACCATTACTGTCCCTGGATATGTCCTTCCCCACCAGCAGAACAGGCAGAGCAGAAATGGCAGAACAGTATTCTTCTTTCAGGAGGGAGTTGCCCTGGGAATTTGAAACAATTCACAGCATCAGGTCAAAACATGAGCAGGGAAATCTCCTTTTGATTACCATGCACGTCCTCCCTTGTTGGTCAGTCAATGCTCCTCCATACTGAACAGTGCTTGGAAAGAGTACTGAGGGTGGCAAGGGCATAGAATGTACTCCCGGTCGGGGACTTCAAAATCTATCACCAAGAATCCTTTGCCAGCTAGAATATTGATCGAGCTTGTTGACCTCTAAAGAACATTACTGCTTGAATGGGTCTGTGACAAGTGCTGAGGGAACTAACAAGAAGGTAAGACGTACTTGACCTCATCCTTGCTAATCTGCCGGCTGCAGGTGCATCTCTCCATGATGATATTGATAAGAGTAATCACTGCACAGTCTTAATATAGATGAAGTCATACCTTCTCATTGCTGATATCTTATATTGTGTTGCGTAGCACCATCTCTGTGAAAGGGCTAGACTTCAAACAAGTCTAGTAACTCAAGACTGGGCACTCATGAAGTGATTAGATTAGATTAGATTACTTACAGTGTGGATACAGGCCCTTCGGCCCAACAAGTCCATACCGCCCCGCCGAAGCGCAACCCACCCATACCCCTACATTTACCCCTTACCTCACACTACGAGCAATTTAGCATGGCCAATTCACCTGACCTGCACATCTTTGGACTGTGGGAGGAAACCGGAGCACCCGGAGGAAACCCACGCAGACACGGGGAGAACGTGCAAACTCCAAACAGTCAGTCGCCTGAGGCGGGTATTGAAGTGCTGTGAGCCATCAGCAGCACATGGAAACACCACCACCTGCAAGTCCCCCTCCAAGCCACTCACTGTCCTAACAAGAACTATTTTGGTGTTCCTGGAACAAAATCCCCTCCCTAACAGCATTCCCTCCCAAACATAATATAGCACATGGACTGCAGCAGTTGGCAGCTCACCACCACCTTTTCAAGGGCAGCTAGTGACAAGCAATAAGTACTAGCCGGATATAGATATAGAGCCATACAGCATCGCACACATCCTGTGAGTGAATTTTAAAAAAGTTGAATGTTCATAAGTTAGCTGATAATTCAGATATTTTTGACATAGGTAGTTTGATGCGTGAATTATTCTGGTTATGTAAATTGTTAGATTGTGTTCAGCACAAGTACAAATTTGAATAGGTCTGAATGCGATTGAGAATTTTGTTGAGAGTTTAGGGATAGTAGAAGAGGACTTGATAGATAAGTGTCCTTTGTACTCACACTCATTTATTGGCATTCTTAACCTCATATTCCCATAGCTTCATTTCCAAAGCAGTCACTAAAATTCTCAGTCTTCCACATCAATCAGTTTGTTTTCTTCTCCCAGCTTTTCATTTTACTAGAAAGCTCAAGTTTATCAAAGGCGAGCTTATTGTTCCCATAACTGTGAGATTTTTCTATCATCTCTCTTGTATTCCTGGACAAGATTTGGGGTATAATAGCTGATGCCTAAATCTGCAGTCTTTGTGCATGACGATCTTTTATTTCTTTTTGTACTTCATTGACACTCCTATGGTTAGTGCCCTTTTGCAATGTCTCTTCTTATAACCTCGGAAGTGTCATTCCATAAATTTTTTATTCCCCCTCCTTGGTGTCCACTTGTGTTGAAATCAAAACACTTAGCCTCTGAATAATTCCTTTTAAATATCTTAAAACTTTTTGCCCGTTTCAGTTATCCTTTTATTCTCCAGTTGTCATGATTATCTCTTCACATTGGTTTCACCATGCATAATACAGTCTAATTCTTCTTTTAAACTTCCATTTCTTTGCCAAGCAGGATTGAATTTCACTTTGAGAGTTAGCAGTATTGCCTGGTCCTTTGGTTAAGATATTATATGAGTTTGATGCAGCAAAGCACATGTAGCTCACAGTCTGCTTTTCTCCCACAGGCCAGTTTCTTATTGTGGATAGAAACAATCTACCATTTTTGGTTATTACTCCCAAGTGTGCAGATGTTTTGCCGAACACACAGCAGTTGGTCAAAATTGAATTGTGTACTGTCCAGCCGATGGTCCTTGATGAAATGCTTTTGTAAGTCTTCATTGTAGCTGGTATCTTGCAATTAACACTTGTTCATGAGCTAATGATTGTCAATCTTCTGAACATCACCCTAGTACATTATTCCAAGTGCAATTATTTGCAGAATTAAAAAAAAAGCAATCAGAAAAGAAAGAAAATTCTTATGTCACTCACTTCTGAATTAGAATTTAGATTGTGCATAAGACATATATAACACCACTGTTTATGTATGCAAATAAAGGGTTCAGCCCTGTGTTCCAGGCCCCAAGGAAATTATTTTCACCTAAGGCAGCCAGCATCAGTGTTCAGGGAAAAATTGTACTTTAAATCTTATCTTCTGAGGAAGGGTCACTGGACCCAAAATGTTAATTCTGATTTCTCTTCACAGATGCTGCCAGACCTGCTGAGCTTTTCCAGCAACTTCTGTTTTGTTTCTGATTCACAGCATCTTCAGTTCTTTTGGATTTTATTTTGCCTAGATTTTTCTGATGTGTTCCCATCTTTCTTAAGCATTGGTGGGATTTGGATGTGAGAATGCTGCAGAAACCCCATCCTAGCAAACTCCAAAGGAATTTAACCCAAAATTGAAGGATCCACTGGGCAGTTCCCCTGCACCTGGAACCTTCCAAAAATATCCATTTAAATCAGAGAGATGGGATTCTGCTGTAGTCCAGTAGATAGTTACTCAGGGAAAGTTAGACTTTGAAAAACCTCAAAATAAATTATGAGTTATGATTCGACTGACCCACAACTTGACTCACACATCCTCAACCACTCCCTCCAGGGATCAGCAATTTGATCCTCCAGATCCAAATCCTTCCCTTGGAACCAGGTACCCTGCTCCACTCAACCCATGCCATGATCCCACCACCATGCCCTGTTCTCCAGGACCTAACCACACTCCTGCCCTGCTGCTGGATCCGACCACTCCTCTTGACATTATCAACAGACCCACATCTCCCCCCCCCCCCCCCCCCCGCACCACCCAACCTAGGCCTCACTCCCTACTGTCCACCCTGACACCCATTCCCCAACTTCCTCTGGATCCATTCTTAATTTCCCAGGAAGGATTTAAATGAGTGTACCCTTAATCTGTAACTACAACCCCTAGTTTAAGATTCTCCCATTCGAGGAAACATCTCAACATCTATCCTGGCAAGCGCCCTCAGTATCTCATATATTTCAATAAGATCATTCACCATTCTTCCAAACTTTAATGCATGTAGGCTTAATCTGCTAAAATAGTTTTGATAAGACATCATCTTCCTCCGAGGAACTTTTGAGCAGACAATTTGAATGCAGCAAAAAACTAAATGAACTATTTTTGAAACTACATAAAAGCAATGGTAATTCAGCAATGATGTACCATTATACATTAATATATGCTGAACAGCTTATAGATATCCATTGCACTCTTTCCCATGACTTCACATTATATTCCTCATGCTATCTATGCAACAGTTTTATAAATTTAGTTATCTTCATGACTGTTTCAAAACTGCAAGGTAGCAAATAATGTGAAAGAGCCCCGTTAAATCTAGCCCACTGTATCATAATGATTATTGATTGTGTAAATTGAGGATTAAATTTAGCAGCAACTATTCCAGGAACACACAGTATTGTATTACTAGAACCATATGGCATGTAATGTGCATTTCTTCTCGTACCTAGCCTGTGAAAAGTGCAGAACCATGAGAATGTACAATTTAGATAATAATATTCTCCTGTTATCATGTACAATATATCTGTAATTATAGATTCATTGTTTTAATTGTAATAGTTAGTATTGTGTATAATATTCATTTCAACAAACGTAATTGTGGAGGGAGGGGGATGAGTACAAGACTGAAGGCTTGCTTCCAGCACCTAATACTCTACATTGGCCTTGATTACCTTGTTAACCATGCTCTGCTGAAATAACACCTTTACTTTTAAAACTCCTTCCAACTACATTTAAATCTTTTCCACACAGTGACTTGAAATTATTTTAAATGACATATGTATCTGCATGTTTGCACTGATAAATAAATAAATACATTATTTGTACTATAGTGCATTGCTTCACTGACAATAACAACAGTAATACTAAGATTTGTTATTAAAATTTGACCTTAAATAACAGGTGGCTTTATGATGAGTCACAAAGCCATTGAGAAAATATTGCTTAATGTCAACTTTTCAAAACTATGCCGACATTAATTTAAGTATGGTGGAATTTGTTCAAGCAAAATTCTGAATTTGAACACTTGTAAATTTTATAGGGCATTTACAAACATTTTTCATGGCTCCAGCAGATGATGAGCAGTTTCAGTGGAAATAAGTAGAAATATGGGCAAGTAAAATATTATTTTTCACTCTAATAGTTCTGTGCTTCCATTCCATTTGCTCTCTTTCCCACCAGGGTGCGCTTGGAAGGTGCTGAAGATACTACTCTGAGAGTTAAGGCAAATATAGTTGCCTCCTTACTGGAAGTTCTTGATTTTTCTGGCCAGAAGCTTGACTGTGTTCGGTTTCGTGGTACATATTATGGAACATCAAAGCTGGATCAAGTTGTTTTGTACAACAACAGTCCAGAAACCATTGATTGGGTGACTGTGATGGAAAACAATGCTCTTGGATCTGAAGTGGTAAGAGCCTGTAAAATGTTACTGGAGTAATGTCTTATTATAATAAATAATACTCAACTCTTAAATGGATTGCAAACAATTATTTTTTTCCTGCAAAATGTTTATATCTTGTTTTATTCATTGTTTGATCATAACAATGTTAAGTAATTCTGACCAGTTATGATCTTGATTTATTGTAGTTACAGAATTTCAACACTTGCAGCTTCTTTCAAAAGTACATTAGGGAAATTATGCAAAATTGTGGATCTGGTGATGAATAGTCACCAGTTGAGGAAAGGCTGTGTACTGGGCTGTTTCATTCATGCCATGTCACACTTGCTACCTTCCAGCAGTGTCTTCCCACCTTTTTCAACTCATGTTTGACTTAGATCTCAGAGTCATCACTCTCATTTTGGTTCTTTCTCAGTTTGGTGCATGGGCTGTTTTGATGGGAGGATGAACAGGTGGATGAAAGAGGATGGCAGCTTCTCTGCACACAAGAAGCTTTCTGGAACTCCATTAGGACGTAAAAGTACATTGTTGTCTGTGAATACTTTTGACTCAGAATCTATAAAAAGACCTAGCACCACATTATAGTTCACATAATGAATGGCCATTGGTGTGACTTATGTATTTTGAAGCCTTTTTTTAAAAAAAAATCACCCACTTTGGTGAGTTCTATGCTTAATAAGAGCCGGCTTCTCCATGATGGTTTTTCTAGAAAGTTAAACACTTTTTTTCTCCTTCAAAGTTTGCTCTTTACTCCATAAGGTCTTGATTCATTAAGTAGAGTGGAATGATTTCAACAGATGTGTTTAGTGATGTCAGGTTACATAGGAAAACATAATCATTTAGGTGAATAAGATAGGTGAGAATCATAGAGATGTACAGCATGGAAACAGACTCTTCGGTCCAACCCGTCCATGCCGACCAGATATCCCAACCCAATCTAGTCCCGCCTGCCAGGACCCAGCCCATATCCCTCCAAACCCTTCTTATTCATATACCAATCCAAATGCCTCTTAAATGTTGCAATTGTACCAGCCTCCACCACTTCCTCTGGGAGCTCATTCCAACCTACCACCCTTTGTGTGAAAACGTTTCCCCTCTCACCCTAAAGCTATGCCCACTAGTTCTGGACTCCCTGACCCCAGGGAAAAGGCTTTGCCTATTTACCCTATCCAGGCCCCTCATAATTTTGTAAACCTCTATGAGGTCATCCCTCAGCCTTCGACGTTCCAGGGAAAACAGCCCCAGCCTGTTCAGCCTCTCCCTATAGCTCAATCCTCCAACCCTGGTAACATTCTTGTAAATCTTTTCTGAACCCTTTCAAGTTTCACAACATCTTTCTGGTGGGTAGGAGACCAGAACTGCACACAATATTCTAACAATGGCCTAACCAATTTCCTGTACAGCCGCAACATGACCTCCCAACCCCTGTACTCAATACTCTGACCAATAAAGGAAAGCATACCAAACGCTTTCTTCACTATCCTATCTACCTGCGACTCCACTTTCAAGGAGCTATGAACCTACACTCCAAGGTCTCTTTGTTCAGCAACACTCCCTAGGACTTTACCATTAAGTGTATAAGTCCTGCTAAGATTTGCTTTCCCAAAATGCAGCACCTTGCATTTATCTGAATTAAACTCCATCTGCCACTTCTCAGCCCATTGCCCATCTGGTCAAGATCCTGTTGTAAACTGAGGTAACCTTCTTCGCTGTCCACTGAAGATGCTGCATGCATGTTAAGAATGGTGGACCATGGGCATTAGTAGAGGTAGGTACAAGCGAAGAGTTAGAGTGACTGTGAGGTAGCAGAGAGAAAATAGTGGTACTTAACTACACAGAATGCAGAAGATCTTAACCTTTTGGCAGCCCTGCTATAATTTGCTCTGAACCATAGACACTTCCCTGACTGTTTGGCGACTTCAGACCAGGCTGGCAAAGTTTGAAACAGTGCATAGCTGAAATTTCAGCATGACATGCATGGTGTGATTGCCATAAGGTTCCCTCACTTGCGGGCATTTTGCCACTGTCTGAGTGCAGCATTGTATGACAGTAGCACTGTGAAGATGGGTGCATACTTGGTGAAGTGAGAAGCATGCAAGTGTGTGAGAAATATCTCAAGGGTTCATAGATGGAAACCTCCCATGAACTTCCCCAAAATTGACACTTAGCCGAATTTGGGGAAAATTCAATCCATGGTGCTGGAAAACTGCCCTGCTCACCAAACCGGCCATATTCCCATTTTTTTTAGATTAGACTCCCTACAGTGTGGAAACAGGCCCTTTAGCCCAACAAGTCCACACCGACCCTCCGAAGAGTAACCCACCCAGACCCATTTCCCTCTGACTGATGCACCAAACCCTATGGACAATTTAGCATGGTCAATTCACCTGACCTGCACATCTTTGGATTGTGGGAGGGATCTGGAGTACCCGGAGGAAACCCTCGCAGACACTGGGAGAATGTGCAAACTCCACACAGACAGTCACCCGAGGCTGGAATTGAATCTGAGACCCCGGTGCTGTGAGGTAGCAGTGCTAACCACTGTGTCACCGTGCCACCCATAAAGCTAATAGTCTGGGTTTTTGCTAATTTATACCCCTTGGAGGAGGCTGTTGGTATTAAACTGTTTTGTAGATACATAGGCAGTAACAGGCACCTTTTTAAAAAATATTACTTATTAAGAAATAACTAGTTTGAGCAGATTAATACAGTAAATAGCTGTTTGTTATAAAGAGCATTTTCAGTTTTTAAAATCAATCACTTACAGGCGGTGGATTGGAACTTGATTAAAAATGGTTTATATTTAATGATTAGCCTTTTTTCATCTGTGTTGATATAAAGAATCAGCAGATTACCACTTTTAAATATATCAAGAAGTTGTGCTATTGGTAAAACAGGCTTCCCTTAATTTTATTTTTAAACGAATTGTCTTTGATTTAGGGTACAGATTTATCCTTGAGTTCAGATGCTGTTTTGGCAAACAGAAAGGTAGATGAGCCAACACCAATTGCTTATACATTTGGTCTGATTACATGTCAACCTTGCCAAGGGATTTTACATCCATATAACAAAACCGTTGTTACTTTGTGCTTCAATCCGAAGGATACTGAGTAAGTCAAATAGCACTAAAGATACTGAAATTAATGTATTACAGTATTTATGTTTTGACATTCAATCATTTTAGTAGGTGAATGTATTGTCTAGATGAGAAAACACAAATTATATTCCAATGCTAAAAGATACACTCACAGAATGATCCCAACTGTCATTTCCAAATTACTTGTTGTCTCTCTCGAATATATTTTATCTGCGACCTGATATAATTGTGTGGAAGTAGACCTATACACCATGCTGTCAGTCACTTCTGTGGCAATGTAAACAGTGCTGGATTGTTATTGACTATAATTTTAAGAAACATAATAACATAGTTGGAGAAATAACCATTTAATCTGTCAACTTGCTCCCCTTGACTTTTAACTCACCCAGCCACGTCACCAACAATACCTTGAGCTCCTCATATTATTGATTTAATTACTTTACCCAATAAATTAATCTACGTGTTTATCATCCTTTGAGTAAAGTGATGTTTTGAATTTATGTTTTCACTAAATTATGTTCTCTTGTTTTATTAACTTGTTTGGTTTTAAAGTTATAAAATGTATCAAGAGATCCTCTGTGCTCTAGCTCATAGTACGTCAATAAGAACACGATATTTTTCTCCCTGTTTTCATTATTCATTTCACCATTTGTAGAAGCATAATAGCAGCACTGAAGGAATCACTCATTCTGGGCAGGATGAGCAGTTACCAGATCCAGGGACTGCCAAATGGATATTCTCCTTACTTGAAAGATAGAGCAAGAAGTGTATGCTGCTTGGGGTTCGGAGTCAGCAGCTCAGTAAAATACTGATTTGTCTTTTGTGGGAATGTCAAGGAACATTATTGAAAACTAAGATCCCTCTGCAGAGTAGCAGGAAGTTAAAATGATCTTATGATGGTGGCCACTGTAAACTACCAACTTGCTCTGACCTTCCTTACAATTATTTTGCATGTATGGATCTCTTTTATTCACTCTGTTCACAGTGCCATAGGGGACAGAGGTGAGAATTGGATCTGAGGGATGTTCGGTTGGCCTCCAGGAGCCAATTGTGGCTCCTGGGCTTGCAGAGCCTTGTTCTAAAAAGAAAAACACGACTCAAACATTACCCTTTTTTTGAAGTTTTGAAGACTATTTTGTTGAGCCTTAACCTATCAATGGAGATCACGATAATGTCTAATTGCATTTTTCACTCTGTAAAAGAAGGATTCAACCGAGTACAGTGCAATCCCTATTGAATTAGAAACCTCCAGACCTATCTGTGCACCATTTTGGAACTTTGGAAAAAAAAAGTCAAAACAACAGCAGTTTTTAAAAGGGAGAAGAACAAATAAATCACTTGTTGAGGACAGTACAGGAGAGAGAGAGAGAACCTG
The DNA here is from genome assembly GCF_037043375.1 of Chiloscyllium plagiosum. NCBI lineage: Eukaryota > Metazoa > Chordata > Chondrichthyes > Orectolobiformes > Hemiscylliidae > Chiloscyllium > Chiloscyllium plagiosum. Next base: position 72,610,909 of record NW_028270150.1, on the reverse strand, counting down.
CACAGTTACTGCCTTTGCTGTTTTGAATTCATGTATCGCTGGACATCGGAGTGTGTCTGGGAAAATTAACATACATTGAAATTCACAACTAATCTTGGAGGAACCTGTTTGGGCGAAGTTCACAACACAGAATCAGATAAGTTAATCATTGTTTTAAGTGTGTCCAACAGAAAGACTGCAATAGTGAGTAGAGTAGGTTCTTTCTTGATTTTTTGTTTTTGGAGATATGTCTCTTGATTAAACTTAAAATATAAGCCATAACTATTAATTTAACCTGTGGCAGTGTTTTGTAGAGGAATAAGATGGTGTTATTTTCTGGGTCTGTAGAGTGTGAAGGAGCAAAAATGACCTTTAGTACAATGATATGTACTTCTTGTCAGATGTGGGAGTTTAAAGAGAGTTTAAGGGTCACTGCGGATTATTTCTGCCATAAATGCTGTTGGATGCGAATCTTATCAGATCGAATGGATCGGTTGGAGAGACAGTAAGAAGCAATGTGGAATTTGCAACAGCAACAGTATGTGATGGATGGCAGTTATTGGAAGGCGGGAAAGTCTCAGATACAATCACATAGATGGGTTAATCCCAGGAAAGGTAAGAGTGGTAGGCAGCTAGTGCAGGAGTATTTTGTGGATATACCCATTTAAAACAGGTATGCTGTTTTGGAAAATGTCGGGGGTGATGGATTCTCAGGGGAATGTAGCACGAGCAGCCCAGTTTCTGGTATTGAGATTGGCTCTAATGCAATGAGGGGTATGTCGGCTTCCAAGAGGTCAATTGTGTTAGGGGATTCTGTAGTCCGAGGTACAAACAGACGTTTCTGTGGCCAGCAGTGAAAAATCAGAATGGTGTGTTGCTTCCCTGGTGCCAGGATCAAAGATGTCTCAGAGAGGGTGCAGAATGTTCTCACAGGGGAGAGGGGCCATCAAGAGATCATTGTCCACATTGGAACCAACGACATAGGAAGGGAAAAGATTTAGATTCTGAAGGGAGATTACAGAGAGTTAGGCAGAAATTTAAAAAGGAGGTCCTCGAGAGTAGTAATATCTGGATTACTCCCAATGTTACGAGCTAGTGAGGGCAGCAATAGGAGGAAAGAGCAGATGAATGCATGGCTGAGGAACTGGTGTATGGGAGAAAGATTCACATTTTTGGATAATTGGAATCTCTTTTGGGGTAGAAGTGACCTGTACAAGAAGGATGGATTGCACCTAAATTGGAAGGGGACTAATATACTGGCAGGGAGATTTGCGAGAGCTGCTTGGGAGGATTTAAACTAGTAAGATGTCGGGGGGGAAGGGTGGGACCCAGGGAGATATTGAGGAAAGAGATCAATCTGAGACTGGTACAGTTGAGAACAGAAGTGAGTCAAACAGTCAGGGCAAGCAGGGACAAGGTAGGACGAATAAACTACATTTATTTCAATACAACGGGCCTAACAAGGAAGGCAGATGAACTCAGGGCATGGTTAGGAACATGGGACTGGGATATTACAGCAATTTCTGGATTAGTGGTGCTGGAAGAGCACAACAGTTCAGGCAGCATCCAAGGAGCAGTGAAATCGACGTTTTGGGCAAAAGCCCTTCCGAAACGTCGATTTCGCTGCTTCTTGGATGTTGCCTGAACTGCTGTGCTCTTCCAGCACCACTAATCCAGAATCTGGTTTCCAGCATCTGCAGTCATTGTTTTTACCATATTACAGCAATTACAGAAACATGGCTCAGGGATGGGCAGGACTGGCAGCTTTATGTTCCAGGATACAAGTGCTACAGGAAGGATAGAAAGCCAGGCAAGAGAGGAGGGGAATGGCGTTCTTGATAAGGGATAGCATTACAGCTGTGCTGAAGGAGGATATTCCCAGAAATACATTCAGGGAAGTTATTTGGGTGGAACGGAGAAATAAGAAAGGGATGATTACCTTACTGGGATTGTATTATAAGACCCCCTAATAGTCAGAGGGAAATTGAGAGACAAACTTGTAAGGAGATCTCAGCTATCTGTAAGAATAATAGGGTGGTTATGGTAGGGGATTTTAACTTTCCAAATATAGACTGGGGCTGCCATTGTGTTAAGGGTTCAGATGGAGAGAAATTTGTCTGATCCAGAATGTGGATATACCTACTAGAGAAGGTACAAAAATTGACCTACTGTTGGGAAATAAGGCAGGACAGGTGACTGAGTTGTCAGTGGGGGAGCTCTTTGGGGCCAGCGACCATAATTCTATTAGTTTTAAAATAGTGATGGAAAAGAATGGATGGGATCTAAAATTTCAAGTTCTAAATTGGAGAAAGGCCAATTTTGACAGTATTAGGCAAGAACTTTCAAAAGGAGAAAGTGAGGTCTGCAGATGCTGGAGATCAGAGCTGAAAATGTGTTGCTGGAAAAGCGCAGCAGGTCAGGCAGCATCCAGGAACAGGAGAATCGACGTTTCGGGCATAAGCCCTTCTTCAGGAATGAGGAAAGTTCGTCCAGCAGGCTAAGATAAAAGGTAGGGAGGAGGGACTTGGGGGAGGGGCGTCGGAAATGTGATAGGTGGAAAGAGGTCAAGGTGAGGGTGATAGGTCAGACTGGGGTGGGGACGGAGAGGTCGGGAAGAAGATTGCAGGTTAGGAAGGCGATGCTGAATTCGATGGATTAGACTGAGACAAGGTGGGGGGAGGGGAAATGAGGAAACTGGTGAAATCCGAATTCATCCCTTGTGGTTTGTCCAGCAGGCTAAGATAAAAGGTAGGGAGGAGGGACTTGGGGGAGGGGCGTCGGAAATGTTCCAGCAGGCTAAGATAAAAGGTAGGGATCCAGCAGGCTAAGATAAAAGGATAAAAGGACCACCAAGGATATATTTCCCTCCCCTCCCCTATCAGCATTCCGTAAAGACCACTCCCTCCGTGACTCCCTCGTCAGGTCCACACCCCCCACCAACCCAACCTCCACTCCCGGCACCTTCCCCTGCAACCGCAGGAGGTGCAAGACTTGCGCCCACACCTCCCCCCTCACCTCCCTCCAAGGCCCCAAAGGAAACTTCCATATCCGCCACAGATTCACCTGCACCTCCACACACATCATCTATTGCATCATCTGCACCCGATGTGGCCTCCTCTATATTGGGGAGACAGGCCGGCTACTTGCGGAGCGTTTCAGAGAACACCTCTAGGACACCCAGACCAACCAACCCAACCACCCTGTGGCTCAACATTTCAATTCCCCCTCCCACTCCACCAAGGATATGCAGGTCTTTGGACTCCTCCATCGCCAGACCACAACAAAATGACGGTTGGAGGAAGAGCGCCTCATCTTCCGCCTAGGAACCCTTCAACCACAAGGGATGAACTCGGATTTCACCAGTTTCCTCATTTCCCCTCCCCCCACCTTGTCTCAGTCTAATCCATCGAATTCAGCACCGCCTTCCTAACCTGCAATCTTCTTCCCGACCTCTCCGCCCCCACCCCAGTCTGACCTATCACCCTCACCTTGACCTCTTTCCACTTATCACATTTCCGACGCCCCTCCCCCAAGTCCCTCCTCCCTACCTTTTATCTTAGCCTGCTGGACAAACTTTCCTCATTCCTGAAAAAGAGTTATGCCCGAAACGTCGATTCTCCTGTTCCCTGGATGCTGCCTGAAGAACTTTCAAAAGCTGACTGGGGGCAGATGTTTGCAGGTAAAGGGACGGCTGGAAAATGGGAAGCCTTCAGAAATGAGATAACGAGAATCCAGAGAAAGTATATTCCTGTCAGGGTGAAAGGAAAGGCTGGTAGGTATAGGGAATGCTGGATGACTAAAGAAATTGAAGGTTTAGTTAAGAAAAAGAAGGAAGCATATGTAAGGTATAGACAGGATAGATCGAGTGAATCCTTAAAAGAGTACAAAGAAGTAGGAGTATACTTAAGAGGGAAATCAGGAGGGCAAAAAGGGGACATGAAATAGCTTGGGCAAATAGAATTAAGGAGAATCCAAAGGGTTTTTACAAATGCATTAAGGACAAAAGGGTAACGAGGGAGAGAATAGAGCCCCTCAAAGATCAGCAAGGCGGCCTTTGTGTGGAGTCGCAGAAAATGGGGGAGATACTAAATGAATATTTTGCATCAGTATTTACTGTGGAAAAGGATATGGAAGACATAGACTGTAGGGAAATAGATGGTGACATCTTGAAAAATGTCCAGATTACAGAGGAGGAAGTGCTGGATGTCTTGAAATGGGTAAAGGTGGAGAAATCTCCAGGACCTGATCAGGTGTACCCAAGAAGTCTGTGGGAAGCTAGACAAGCGATTGCTGGGCCTCTTGTGTGATATTTGTATCATCGATAGTCACAGGTGAGGGGCCGGAAGACTGTAGGTTGGCTAACGTGGTGCCACTGTTTAAGGAGGGTGGTAAAGACAATCCAGGGAGCTTTAGAACAGTGAGCCTGACCTAGGTGGTGGGCAAGTTGTTGGAGGGAATCCTGAGGGACAGGATGTACATTTATTGGGAAAGGCAAGGACTGATTAGGGATAGTCAACATGGCTTTGTGCATGGGAAATCATGTCTCATAAACTTGATTGAGTTTTTTGAGGAAGTAACAAAGAGGATTGATGAGGGCAGAGCTGTAGATGTGATCTATGTGGACTTCAGTAAGGCGTTCGACAAGGTTCCCCATGGGAGACTGATTAGCAAGGTTAGATCTCATGGAATTCAGGGAGAAGTAGCCATTTGGATACAGAACTGGTTCAAAGGTAGAAGACAGAGGGTGGTGGTGGAGGGTTGTTTTTCAGACTGGAGGCCTGTGACCAGTTGAGTGCCACAAGGATCGGTGCTGGGTCCTCGACTTTTTGTCATTTACATAAATGATTTCGATGTGAGCATAAGTGGTTCAGTTAGTAAGTTTGCAGATGACACCAAAATTGGAGGTGTAGTGGACAGCGAAGAGGATTACCTCAGATTACAGCAGGATCTGGACCAGATGGGCCAATGGGCTGAGAAATGGCAGATGGAGTTTAATTCAGATAACTGCGAGGTGCTGCATTTTGGGAAAGCAAATCTTAGCAGGACTTATGCACTTAATGGTAAGGTCCTAGGGAGTGTTGCTGAACAAAGAGACCTTGGAGTGCAGGTTCATAGCTCCTTGAGGGTGAAGTCGCAGGTAGATAGGATAGTGAGGAAGGCATTTGGTATGCTTTCTTTTATTGGTCAGAGTATTGAATACAGGAGTTGGGAGGTCATGTTGTGGCTGTACAGGACATTGGTTGGGCCACTGTTGGAATATTGCATGCAATTCTGGTCTCCTTCCTATCGGAAAGATGTTGTGAAACTTGAAAGGGTTCAGAAAACATTTACAAAAATGTTGCCAGGGTTGGAGGATTTGAGGTATAGTGAGAGGCTGAACAGGCTGGGGCTGTTTTCCCTGGAGCGTTGGAGGCTGAGGGGTGACCTTATAGAGGTTTACAAAATAATGAGGGGCATGGAGAGGGTAAATAGGCAAAATCTTTTCCCTGGGTTGGGGAGTCCAGAACTAGAGGGCCTAGGTTTAGGGTGAGAGGGGAAAGATATAAAAGAGACATAAGGGGCAACTGTTTCACACAGAGGGTGGTACAGGTATGGAATGAGCTGCCAGAGGAAGTGGTGGAGGCTGGTACAATTGCAACATTTAAGAGGCATTTGGATGGGTATATGAATAGGAAGGGTTTGGAGGGATATGGGCCGGGTGCTGGCAGATGGGACTAGATTGGATTGGGATATCTGGGGTCGGCATGGACGGGTCTGTTTCCATGCTGTATATCTCTATGACTCTATGACCTAAAATGGATGCATTCATCACCAAATTTCCAAGTCACAGGATAACATTTGGAGAGAATGAGGGAAAATAGTTTTCAAGAGCTTCAGCATTAGATATGTCAAGATCTTCAGAACTTTCTTTTATTTGTTGAAGGAGTTTGGGTGTTATTATTGCTCATCATTAATTGTCCTTAAGAAGATGGTTGCATCTTGTTGAACTGCTGGAATTATGAACTCCCATGATGCTCTTTGCAAAATAATTCCAGGATTTTGACCCAGCAACAGCAAAGGAGAGGTACTGTTATCATGCCAAGCTGCTGTGTTGCAGCACATCTCACAGAAAGTGGAGAGGATGAATGTTGAAGGTGGTGGATGGGTGTCTATTGGACAGACTGCTTTGTCCTGGATGTGTCAAGTTTCTTGAGTGTTGCTGGAGCTGCTTACTGTCAAATGGAGAGGATTCCATCACATGCATTGTTGCCCTTCAGTTGCCAGTGTGATTTAACATGTAAAGCTCTACTCTAAAAACTACATTTTAAAAGACTGAGGATGAAGATGCCTTCAGAGATCCCAAGACATCTTTTATGGATTAAGAAAAACTACCTTAACTCTTGAGAGAACAGAAATGACATTCCTTTAGATGTGACTCACGGTGAGTCAGGCCAAATGATAGATGAGACCATTAAAACCTTTATTGCAATGTTAGTTTGCCTTTCAAACAGAAAGCTGACATGAACTACTGGGGGGTTGAAAATCCAATGCATATTGAATTACTATTGCAGCTATAGGCACAGTGACACATCACTTCTTGTAAAGACAAATGATAAGGTGGCAGTCAGCCCCATGATAAAATATAAGGCAAAATTAGTTAGCTTTTCAGCAAAATTCCATCAGTAACCACTTATCTTGAAAGACGAAAGAAGAACTCTCTCCGTTAACATTATCCATCTGAACGATTCACCTCCTGGTAGACCAACTAAACGCTACTGAGAAATTTCTGCTTTTCCAAGGCCTTCATTCCAGGAACTCATTGACTCAACTAAGAAAAATCAGGATTGCATCAAAAGAGACACCAAGTTAAAATCCATTATTTTAATTACAGTTTTACCTTTATCTGTGTCTAATTTTGAAAGTGTAATAATGTGGGTGAGCCGAGTGAGTGAGACATCATATTTTTGATTATCTGCATGACAAGTGTATGAGAAGTCAAATAACCTTCTTCATTTTAAATACACAGAGCATTGCTGCTGGGTTATCACAATTATGTCTGTCTTTCTGAGTGTCAGAAAATACATACGCCCACACACTAATATATTGATCATGCAGAGGGTGAGAATGATGGCTGGCTTTCTGATTTAGAAACCATAGTGATTTGCCAGTATAGGGTGGGCTGGGAGGAACAAATTACCCAAATCTGGAACAATGCAATCAGAGACTACATGGAGAGCAAGAATGGGGAGAAGGGGATGGTCTCTGAAAACCAGTCTATGCCATTCCCTCCAATCCCCTTACCCTCTTTCCCTCTGACCCCCACTTTGTGGGAAGAGTTTAAAAGGGAGCTCTCACACCTAAATCTCCTGTGGTGTAGGCTTCGATTGGCAGACTTTAGGACCCAAACAGCATCTAATTGGCTGGCACTGTCAGATTGTTAGCACCAATACCTGAGATGGGTGAATGCCCACGTTTACTAGTTGGCTGATAATGACCTGACTGGTGGGCGACGTGAGGAGCCTTTTTCAATGATGGGTGTGGTGTGTTAGTTGCCACTGAACATACTCACATTTGGTAAAAAACGGAGCAATTCTGAATATGTCTGTGTATGATAAAGTCATTGTGTGGGATTGAGCCAATTGGATTTTCTTTGGGAGCTCAGGCTCCTTCCCTCCTCAATTGTGCTCTCTATATCAGGAGACTGACTTTCTAATCTCTTTTGGCATACCAAATCCAATCCCTTTGCTATTGGCTTCCTTTTCCTTCTGAAAGAAAAGTCGAGGTTTTGCCTCTTGAGATGCTGATTAGAATTAAGGCTGTAATCAGAGCAACCATTATTTTATTGATTGTTGGAACAGACTCAAGAGGCCAATTGGCCTTTTCTTTCTGTTCCTGATGCTCTGATGCTCTAACTCCTGAAGTTTGTGAAGGCTTGGCCTGACTATTTTATTTGAAACTACTGGGCTTCTGTAAGAGTTATGGCAAGGATCTGGTGGAATGCTCTGAGAGATCTTCCCTACCAGTATACATTCTGAAAAGAATTTTGATCTTTCCTATAGCCCTTTCAGGTTTCATAAAAAAGAGAATGAAATCCCACATTACCGAGAGTATGCCCTTTATGTGAGATTTGAAGCCTTGGGCAGCTGTGATACCTTTATGAAGAAATCATCTGGAAGCATTGAGAGAAAAGGTACTCAATAAATTTCAAGTGCATAATATTGAATGACAGAGCGTGATGTTATTATTTGAATGTATGAATGCATTCATATGCTAATACTGCACAGCAAGTTCTATGTTTAATATTTCTTTGCTACAGCTGCAATTCACATGGTCGTTAATGTGACAGTGCTGTGGGGCTGAATTTTCATCTTGAGGGTGGGGAATAAGGGTAGGGACTGTTTCTCGAAGTGGGGAGGGTGGCCCCAAAGTCAGAGAGATATTTGCAGGCCTCACAGCTTCAGAGTGGCCCCTGTCGCAGTTTGAGATAAGAGTGCACCTTGATAAGAAGAGGTGGTCTCAAAACATTTTACAAAACGTTTTAAGCAAACATTGACAACAAAAAGCATCTGTGTTGGGAGTGGCAGGTGGCACAAGAACCTTTTGAATTCGCCCCAGCAGAGCAGACAGGAAAGACCTATGCAATCACCTTAGCATCCCAGCCTGAGTCCTCACCCGCAAGTAGTAAACATATACTTGCTGGCTGCAAAATCCCTGTTGGCATCTTTAATCCCTACTTCAAGGCTCTCATTTCTTGCCTGACTGAGGGTGAATGGCCTTCCTGGCTCCTGAACCTGAGATGGCCGAAATGGCCAATGTGATGAATGGGGTTGATAAATCAGCTTGGTTGTCAATCTTTTAATTTTTGCACCTTGTTTGTCTCAGTTCTCATTGTCGATGGAACCCAAAGATTCAACACATGGAGTGAAGCTATTGGAAAGATCAAAGTGTTTTGGCTGCCCTATAGATTCCCTACTGTTTCACAAATGATAGGGAAGAACAAAGCTGCCAGAGAGAGAGAGAGAGAGAGAGATGCAGAACTGAACTTGCTTTTATCACATAAAGAGGATTAGTGGGAATCTCTTCAAGGTCTTTAAATTGCTGAGGCATAGATGTTGAAAATATAATCAGATTATGTGACTTTAAAATAAGTACAGAACTAGAGGGTTAATGTTTAAAATTAACTCACCTCAAAGAAGATTAAGTATTTGACAAAACTGCTTTTCTTCCAGTATTGTGGGAAATCTAAAAAGGAATGCCAGTCAAAATAAAAGCAAATGCAAGTTATCTTGTTTGAAGTGTAATTTATGTTAAAGGTTTTAGAGTGTGTTCAGCAATTTGGTATTTGTTTTGAGGACTACAAAAGCAATTTTGATAGATTTTATTGTCTTTGCGGAATTTTCTCCTCCCTTGAGTGGAATGGATAATGGCGAGAAAAATTGGTAAAATATAATGAGAGTAAAAAGATCAGAGTCTCAATGTTGAGAAGAAATTTTGTGATTTTCCACTTAAGCTTTAAATGGCAACAGAATCTCACCACTGAGCAGCAACTAACGTATTCCCAAGTATTTACATCTCAATATTAGCCATCTCTTCTTATTACTATGCCAGCCATATGACTTGTTTCCTTCCTCAAGAAGGTCAAAGCAGGCAGCAGCTTATGCTGGTCTTTAACCAACTGTTACTACAACACAAATATGCCTAAGTGCTTCATGGCCATCATCCTTCTTGACATTTTATCAGTGAAAGTTAGCATCAGCAAACCATCAGCCTCACCATATCATCATGCTGTTCTTAGACCAACTCACACACCATCTCAACCCTTTCAGTACTTAACTTTGGAGCTCAAGGACACCATTTACCTGCAGGCTTTGCCCAGGTTGCTCTGCATGCAAGAATACACATGAAGCTGATAACTCTGCACTAGATGCACCTTATGGCTCTTAGCCTCTTTCTTATCACTCACTTACTTTGTGTTTCCTTCCAGGCTGCCAGCCTCTGTGACTTGCATTGCCTTTTATTGCTGACGGGGAGAGAGTTTGAGTACTGAATAATCAAGAGGGTGGGCATTTTGTTGTATGGAACTGTACTACATCAATATCATTGTGTATTGTACGTTTGGATAAGGTAACATTCCTTGGTGCTCATGGAGTCACGACAATGACCTTAGTAAGCCTCCATGTCACACTGTGAGGGCATAACATAAATCTTCATTGTGTTGGATATGAGGGCTCAGGTATTCCTTCAATAAAACTATACAAGCCTTCTGAACTTCCCAGTTTTTCAGTTCATGCATCTGATATGAACTTCACTGTAGCAGAAATCCTTGTGGTCTTGTTTTGAATCTGAAGACAGCAAAGAGGGAGATAGCAATTATGCCATCAGCAAACTCAGCAAGAAGAACAGCCACCTTGGATTGTCACACAGTCTCTCGAGAAGAGGCACCAGATGAAAATTCACCAAGGAGAAGGAGGAGGGATGGAATGAGACCTTGTACCAACGTGCCTTACTGCCCTTTCCTTCCATTGTCTAAAATGTAGTGCAGTCACCAGTTAAGGATGCCCAAGTCATCATCATGGATCTGTGTCATCTGACTTGCACCTGAGAAGGTGGCACTCCCATCCTCGTAGCTGTCAACGTCGCAGCTGCCCTGAATTTTTCTGCTTGCGTCTGATTTCAGGGAGCAGTTGTGCAGCATCTCCCAAACCTCCACATATAAATGCATCCAGAATTTTGGTGATATCATTTTCTTCAGATCACAGCTGTTGCTATCCTTGCCTAATGATGCAGAGAGTAAAGAGAGTGAGAAGCTGGAGATTGTTGTACATATTGGTAAGAATGATATAATTAGAGATAGGGTTGAGGCTTTGCAGCGTGAATTTAGCAAGTTAGGTAAAAGATTTAAAGGTAGTAATCTCTGGATCACTCCTGGTATCATGTTCTAGTGATAGTTAGAATAAGAAGATAGAGAAGATAAATCAGTGGCTGAGGAGATGGTTGAATGGGCAAGATTCCAGACTTTTGGATCATTAGGATCTCTTACAGGACAGAAGAGATCTGTTCAAAAGGGATGGGTTTCACCTGAACTGGAGGGGGAGATTTGCGAGTGCTATTTAGGAGCCTTTAAATTAGTTTGGGGGTGGGGATGTGGGAAGGAGGATCCTAAGTAGTAGTGAGAATAGAATGACAAATGAGGAAGATTCTGAAGTTAAAGAGAGCAAGTTAATTAGACAAGACAGGCAAGAGTAAGTCAGAAAACAAGGTAACTTTGAAGAACCAGCAGCATGGGTTGGTACATGGGACATCAATGTTGTGGCCATCTCAGAGACATGGATAGAGCAGGGACAGGAATGGTTGTTGCAGGTTCCCTGATTTAGGTGTTTCAGCAAGAACAGAGAAGATGGTAAAAGAGGCGGAAGTGTGACATTGATAGTGAAGGATTATATTACGGTGGCAAAAATGACATTTGAGAACTCGTCTACTGAGGTTGTATCGGCTGAGGTTAGAAACAGGAAAGGAAAGGTCACCCTGTTGGGTGTTTTCTATAGGCCTCCGAATAGTTCCAGAGATGTAGAGGAAAGGATAGCAAAGATAATTCTGTAACAGGGTAGTTGTTATGGGGTCTTTAACTTTTCAACTATTGACTGGAAATACAATAGTTCAGGTACTTTAGATGGGTCCGTTTTTGTTCAATGTGCGCAGGATGGTTTCCTGACACAACAAGCCAACAAGCTGTGAGGTCACATTGGATTTGGCACTGAGTAATGAACCTGGCCAGGTGTTAGATTTGAAGGGAGGTGAGCACTTTGGTGATAGTGACCACAATTTGGTCCTGTTTACTTTAGCGATAGAAAGGGATAGGTATATACTGCAGGGCAAGAGTTATAGCTGGGGGAAAGGCTATGATGATGTGATTCAGCAAGATTTAGGATGCATAGGATGGGGAAGGAAACTGCAGGGGATGGACACAATTGAAATGTGGAACGTATTCAAGGAACAACTACTGCATGTCCTTGATGAGTATGTACCAGTCAGGCAGAGAGGAAGTGATCGAGCAAGAGAGCTATTATTTACTAAAAACGTTGCATGTCTTGTCAAGAGGAAGAAAAAGGTTTATGTTAAGATAAGACATGAAGGCTCAGTTAGGGCGCTTGAGAGTTACAAGTTAGCCAGGAAAGACCTGAAGAGAGAGCTAAGAAGAGGCAGGAGGGAACATGAGAAGACTTGGCAGATAGGATCAAGCAAAACCCTGAAGCTTTCTATAGGTATATCAGGAATAAAGGAATAGCTAGAGAAAGATTAGGGCCAATCAAGAATAGTCATGGGGAGTTGTGAGTAGAGTCAGAGGAGGTAGGGGAAGTGCCAAATGAAAATTTTTCGTCAGTATTCACACTTGAAAAAGACAGTGTTGTTGAGGAGAATACTGAGATACAGGCTACTAGCCTAGATGGAATTGAGATTCACCAGGAGGAGGTGTTAGCAATTCTGGAAAGTGCGAAAATAGATAAGTTCCCTGGGCCAGATGGAATTTATCCTAGGATTTTCTGGGAAGTCAGTGAGGAGATTGCAGAGTCTTTGGCTTTGATCTTTATATCGTCGTTGTCTACAGGAATAGTGCCAGAAGACTGGAGGATAGCAAATATAGTCCCCTCGTTCAAGAAGGGGAGTAGAGACAACCCTGGTAATTATAGATCAGTGAGCCTTACTTTGGTTGTAGATAAAGTGTTGGAAAAGGTTATAAGAGATAGAATTTATAATCATCTAGAGAGGAATAATTTGAGTAGGGATAGTCAACTCGAATTTCTGAAGGGTTAGTCATGCCTCACAAACCTTATTGAGTTCTTTGAGATGGTGGCCAAACAGTTGGATGAGGGTTAAGCGGCTGTTATGGTGTATATGGATTTCAGTAAGGTGTCTGGTAAGGTTTCCCATGATAGGCTATTGCACAAAATATGGAGGCATGGGATTGAGGGTGATTTAGCGGTTTGGATCAGAAATTGGAGAGCTGAAAGAAGATAGAGGATGGCGGTTGATGAGAAATGTTCATCTTGGAGTTCAGTTACCAGTGGCATACTGCAAGGATCTGTTTTGGAGCCACTGCTGTTTGTCATTTTTATAAATGACCTGGATGAGGGCAAAGAAGAATGGGTTAGTGAACTTGCAGATGACACTAAGGTCGGTGGAGTTATGGATAGTGCTGGGCTAACCTGCAAAGCTGGGCTGACAGGTGGCAAATGGACTTAATGCAGATAAGTGTGAGGTGATTCACTTTGGAAGGAGCAACTGGAATGCAGACTACTAGGCTAATAGTAAGATTCTTCGTAGTGTAGATGTGCAGAGAGATCTCGGTGGCCATGGACATAAATCCCTGAAAGTTGCCACTCAGGTAGATAGGGTTGTTAAGAAGGCGTACAGTGTGTTAACTTTTATTGGTAGAGGGATTGAGTTTTGGAACCAGAAGGTCGTGCTGCAGCTGCACAAAACTCTGGTCCGGCTGCACTTGGAGGATTGCGTACGGTTCTGATCACCGCATTATAGGAAGGAAGTGGAAGCTTTGGAAAGGGTTCAGAGGAGATTTACTAGGATGTTGCCTGGTATGGAGGGAAGATCTTACGAGGAAAGGTTGAGGGACTTGAAGCTGTTTTCGTTGGAGAGAAGAAGGGTGAGAGGTGACTTAATTGAGACATAGAATAAGAAGGTTAGATAGGGTGGATAGTGAGAGCCTTTTTCGTTGGATGGCGATGGCTAGCATGAGGGGACATAGCTTTAAATTGAGGGATGATAGATATAGGACAGATGTCAGAGGTAGTTTCTTTACTCAGAGTGTAGTAGGGGTATGGAACGCACTGTTTGCAACAGTAGTAGACTCACCAACGTTAGGGGCATTTAAATGCTCATTGGATAAACATATGGATGAAAATGGAATAGTGTAGGATAGATAGATTTCAGATTGGTTCCACAGGTCGGCCCAACATTGAGGCCTGAAGGGCCTGTACTGCACTGTGATGTTCTGTGCTCTATGTTTCAAGTAAACTGCTTTTATTTCAAGTAAGGGGTCTGACAGGTAAGGCAGTGAACTCAGGGCATGCATGCGAACATGGGACCGGGACATCATAGTTGTCACAGAAACATGGCCGAAGGAGGGACAGGACTGACAGCTCAATATTCAGAAGTTTAGTTGCAAGGGAGGCATGAAAGGAGGGGAAACATTTCTGCTGTACTTAGAGAGGATATTCCTAAGGGATCGTCCTATAAATCTAAATGGGTGGAACTCAGAAATAAGAAAGGGATGTTCACCTTGATCTATCGGCTGCTATAGGCTCCCCAGTAGTCAGTAGGAAATTGAGGAGCGAGTATGTCGAGAAATCTCAGATATTTGTAAGAAAAATAAGGCTGCAATAGCAGGAAGTTTTAACTTTCTCAACGTGGACTGGGACTGCTATAGTGTTAAGTGCTTGGATGGGGAGGAATTTATTAAATGCATTCAAGAAAAGTTTCCTTATCGATACTAGTGAAGGAGCAAACCTTGACCTTCTCTTGGGAAATAAGGCAGGACAACTGACTCATGTGTTGGTGGGGGATTACTTCGGGACCGGTGATTATAATTCTATTAGTTTTAAAATAGTTATGGTAAAAGATATACAAGTTAAAGTTCATAATTGGAGTAAGGTCAATTTTGACAGGATGAGACAGGAACTTTGGAATGATTGGAATAGACTGTTTGCAGGTACAGGGACAACCCGGAAGTGGAAGGCTTTCAAAAATGAGAGTTCAGAGGCAATATGTTCCTGTTTGAGTGAAGGGTCAGGCTGATAGGAGTAGGAAACACTGGATGACTTGAGATATTGAGGCTCTGGCCAAGAAGAAAACAAAGACATATGTTAGATATGGACAACTGGGACCAAGTGAATTTCTTGAGGAGTATAAGGAGTGTAGGGGCATACTTCAGAGGGAAATCAAGAGTGCAAAAGGGAGATATGGAATAGCTTTGGTAGATAAAGTTGAGGATAACCCAGAGATTTTACAAGTACATTAAGAGCAAAAGAGCAACTAGGGAGAGAATACGGCCCCTTAAAGCTCAACGAGGTTG
The DNA here is from genome assembly GCF_037043375.1 of Chiloscyllium plagiosum. Classification (NCBI taxonomy): domain Eukaryota; kingdom Metazoa; phylum Chordata; class Chondrichthyes; order Orectolobiformes; family Hemiscylliidae; genus Chiloscyllium; species Chiloscyllium plagiosum. Next base: position 72,595,863 of record NW_028270150.1, on the reverse strand, counting down.
TTGATGTGTGAAACCACAGCAGATCAGAGAGATACTAAATGAATATTTCATGTCTGTATTTACTGTGGAGAAAGACATGGAGGTAAATGAGCTCAGGGAAATAAATATTGATGTCTTGAAAACAGTTCCCATTATATAAGAGGAGGTGCTGGAGGATTTAAAAAACATAAATGTGAACAAATCTTGGGGAGCTGAAAAAGTGTATTGCAGGACATTGTGGGAAGCTAGGAAGGAAATTGTGGGGCCCTGAGCAGGGATATTTATATCTTGCACCACCATAGCTGAGGTGCTGGAGGACTGGAGCCTAATGTACCTTTATTTAAGAAAGGCTGTAAGGAGAAGCCTGGGGACCATAGACCAGTGAGTCTGACATCAATGGTAGGTAAGTTGTTGGAGGGCATTCTGAGGGATAGGATTTACATGCATTTGGAGAGGAAAGGACTGATTAGGTCAACATGGCTTTGTGCGTGGGAAATTGAATCTCACATACTTGATTGAGTTTTTTTTTGAGGATGTGACCAACAAGCTAGGTGAGGGCAGAGTAGTAGATGTTGTCTAAATGGACTTTAGTAAAGCCTTTGACAAAGTTCTGCAAGGTAGACTGATTAGTAAAGTTAGATCACCTGGGATCCAGGGAGATCTTGCCAATTGAATACAAAATTGGCTTGATGGTAGGAGACAAAGGGTGGCGGTGGAGAGTTGCTTTTTCAGATTGGGGGCCTGTGAGCAGCGCTGTTCTGGGATCAGTGCGGGGTCCACTGTTATTTGTCATTTATGTAAATGATTTGGATGAGAATTTAGGATGCATGGTTAGTAATTTTGTGGATGACACCAAAATTGGTGGTATAGTGAACAGTAATGAAGGTTATCTAAGATTACAAAGCCTTATTGATCAACTGGGCAAATGGGCAGAGGTGTGGCATATGGAGTTTAATTTGGATAAATATGCATTCTGGTAAAAGAAACAAGGGCAAGATTTATACAATTAATGGTAAGGCCCTGGGTGGTGTTCTCGAACATAGACACCTAGGCATTCAGGTACATAGTTCTTTGGAAGTTGATTCACAGGTAGATGGGGTGGTTCAGAAGGCATTTGGCCCACTTGTTTTCATTGCTCAGACCATAGGAGTTGGGATGTCATTTTGAAGTTGTACAGGATGTCGATGAGGCCACTTTTGCAGTACAGTGTACAGTTTTGATCACCCTGCGAAAGGATGGATACTATTAACTTGGAGAGGATTTAGAAAAATATTTCTAAGGATGTTGCTGGGACTGGAGTGTTTGAGCTATAAGCAGAGGCTGAGACCTTTTTCATTGTAGTGTAGGAAGTTGAGAGGTAACCTTCTAGAGGTTTATAAAATCATAAGGGGCATAGATGAGGTGAATAGCAAAGGTCTTTTCCTTAACATAAGGAAGTTCAAAACTAGGTGGCATATTTTTAATGTGAGAGGAGAAAGATTTAAAAGGAATCTGAGAGGCTACTTTTTCACATAGAGGGTGGTTTAAATGTGGAATGAATGTGAAAGTGGCACTTAAGGTACAAGTTACAACATTTAAAAGACATTTGGACAGGTACATGAATAGGAAAGGTTTAGAGGGATATGAGCCAATTGCAGGCAAGTGGAACTAGTTTAGTTTGGGAAACTTGGTCAGCATGGAAGAGTTGGACCAAAGGGACCACCATTTCTGTCTTCCTCTAGACACTGGCTGCTCCCGACTGCATCCTTATCACTTTGAGAGTGACCGATCACTAACCTGCAAAGTTTATCAACAAAAAAGGCTTCCCATCCATCAATGTGCAAAATATATATTACAGACTATGCTAAATCATGATTGGCTGCACCAGTTACCCTGGAAGTTGCCATGATATGCATACTGAAGAGCTCACAGGGTTCCTGCCTCCTCTTCAGGTCCTCTGGCCATACATAAATGGGAGCCGAGCGTTACCCCTCCAAATATGGTGCATGACACCATCATAAAACCCTCAGACTGATGCAGAACAAAAGTACTATGCTGCTCATGCTTCCACCCAGGCCAAAATGGAACTGCACATGGTTAGTATAGCTTAGAAATATTGTTATGTCATGCTATGCTCTTCCATAATTGAAGTCAACAAAATGCGGATGCAGAATAATTAGGGGATTGAGAGCAACCTTCTGAGGATGAAGATGAAAATGAGACATTTATGTGGAAGATTATTCAAGAAGCATGACATAGCATTGCATTTCCAAACATGAGAAGGCAGAGACAACGTTATTGAAACCTGTTTCCAAGATGAATATGTTGGTTTGGACTTAGTTTAGTTATTTTTGTTGTTGAATTATTTCATGAGCTTTGTTTAAAATTCTGTTTTAATATGTCAAGCATTACCTGATTTGTGCAAAGTACACCTGGTCCTTGTCATTGTTGCAATCCTTGACCTTTTCTGTTGTCGAATAAATATCTCATTATCCATCTGATTGTCCACTTAATATCTTTGGCCTATCCCTTTTGCAAGCGTTGTAAAGTGAAGCCTTTCATGATAGTCAGTTGTATGAGAGGAACTCTGAGGAATCTCCTTTAGATATTAACATCAGTATTCCTTCAAATGTTTCAGAGAGCACATGGACTGCTATATTGCCTTGAAAAGCTGGAACATCCCATAAGACAGCATTGAATCTGTGAGAGAAAGTGCTTTGTGCAGTGCTTCTTAGCAGAACAATAAGCTGGAAGGGAGACTGGATATGTGAGCTGCCCATTGTACATCTCCTAGTCTTGAACAGCATTACACTCCCTTGAAAAGGTTAGAGATAGATAGAATTAACCTTTATATCCAGGGATGTGTGGAATCGTTCTCATTCCATACTCTCATCCACAAGATGGATATATAAGTGCAAAATGTTTGTGCAAGCCAGGCCCTAGAATAATCTCTGCACGCAATGTCCTTCAGTTTGGTTTAACTCACGTCAAAGTGCGATGCATGAACGCAGTTCTGAATGTGATGATTCAAGGATTCCTGATGTTTGATGCTGTCTATAATCAATGAGTCAGTTGCTTGAGAGAGATGAGCAATACCATTATAACTTTGTTCATCCTTGGGATGTTTGAAGAGACTGCTGAACTCTTTCATTTGTCCAGCTTAACCAGGTCTGACAGTGAAAATGACATGTCAGCAGACATTGTAACCATACACGTGTGGATATATTTACAAAAGAACAAGGTCATTTACAATTGTCTGTCACCTATGTGCTCCCAATAATTTTTATTTCTTCCCACTTGGAAGACCAAGCCCATTTGGGACTAGATTCCAAGGCTGCTGACAGGATCCTGCCAGTATACACGCTCACTTTCCTCGTCTTTGTGGTCTGTGCAGGTTTTAAGATCACACACAGGGGTGAGATGGAGGTTAGACCTGGGTCACCATTCCAGTCACGTTCAGAGCTGTCATGTTATTGATAATGCTTGTGGACTCCTCCAATCTTTACCAATTGCCCCTGACAAACCTGCTTCCTGCTTCTCTTCCTGCCTGCATTTTGACAAACTCATTAAATGCCGAGACCGGGGTAATCTTTTGCCTAGGGCTCAGAAGGTGCCTGCTCTCCAGCACCATCTTAGTGTCAAGGACCTGGAGTATTTCTTCTTTGACTTGCTGCAGAGACTTGCCAATGATGAATTCACCAGCTTCTGCTCTCGAGTCTAATCACGAAAGGTGAAGGTCTTGGAGCTGGTGGATGTACTGGTGAAAGCCTTGCTGGTGCATCTCAGAGTTCAATAGCTTATTCCTTGGAGGTGTAGGTGATGTTGACAGTCTCAGGCACTGGTCTCTTCGGGCAGAACTTTGCACAATGAGGCATGTGCAAGCGAGAGATTGAGCTTCTTGGAAGTGAGTGGTTGAGCAGTTAGTGGTGAGATGGAGAGGGGCAGGATGAGGAGAGCTAGTGAGGTGACCCTAGTGTGCGAATAATAAACAGAGAGGGCAGGAAGGGGTTGTCATCTGGGAAAATAAGTGGGCCGGAGCCATGGAGTGGACATAGTGCATGCAGTAGAGAGATTTGTAGTTCATGCCTTGTGAGGGACTTGTACAATGGCAGAGTTCTCATGCGTGGTGGCCCTGTGAGAGTGAGGTACCAGGGAGCTGATGCTGGCTGTCACCTTTGCGGACTGCAGAAGATCACTGACTTTCTTCCTGAACTGCTGTGCATACATTCACCCAAGCACTGCACTGACCTATCTGTAGGATAAGTTCTGGTGATGTGGCCTTCTTTGACAGTCAGCATGGCCTCTTCTCCAGTATCCTGTACAGCAGCACTTCCAGGTCTCAGTAGAGTGGGGAGACAACTTGCCTTTATGAACACCTTCCTCAATTTTAATAGTGGGAAGGCACAGCATAAAGTTCAGATGCTTGCTTGCTGTACCTGGACCAGTGCGCGTGAATGCTGCAAGGTCTCATCAATGGCGAGCACTTCTACCTGTCCTGCTGCACAATTCCACAGAAATTGGTGAGGAGATGTCAAAGAGTGAGGTTGTATAATGCGTGAGGTGAAGAGCAGGAGATTACATGAGAAAGTCATTTTGAGCCAAGGGGGAGCAGACACCATAAATCTTACTTGACAAACTACTTCAACTGAAAACATGGAAATTCTGTCCTGAGAGTTTTTATGACTTTGGCAGATCTATTAGATTAGCAACAAACCATTTACACAAATTGTCCATTTTTCTAACATAATAGTTGTTCGCTAGTTTTGAGAGTGATCTTCTCAGTGCACCATCAGTAGTATAGATTATTTTTTCAAAACATTTAAATAAACTAGAATTAGAATTAGATTTATTGCCCCACATACTCAATTGAGAGCAGTGCAAAATTGATAAAGTTGTCACTTATGGCACCATCTTAAATACAAAGTTTGTAGAATAAATTAGAAAAAAAAGTTCAGCATTACAATTCTTCAAGCAATCTGTGTTGGACCTTGCCTTCTGTCTATGCCAGGACCTTGCCTTGAGTCTGCTCCAGGCCTCACCACCTGACCATGTTGGGCCTCACCTCCAGAATGAGCCGGCTTTGCCTCCAAAATAAGGGTGATCAAATTCTGAGCAAGTCACTGTACTCAGTGTCCAGATTTGATTACTTCATCACAGGATCCTTAACAGCTACAAAAAAATAGGGGAAGTTACAGAGCAAAAGGACTGCAGACTTACTTAGTCAAAGGATCAGGAAATTGTCATGGTGTAAAAGAAGGCAATTACGCCCATTGTGTTCACACTGGCTCTCTGAATGTGGAATTCTCTTAGCTCCATTCACTTAGCTCCCTGTAATCCTGCCCATTCTTCCCTTTCAGATATCAGTCTAATTCCTTTTTGAATGTTTTGATCGAACTGCCTTCAACACAATCTCAGGCAACACATTCAAACCTTAACCACTTACTGTATGAAAGTTTTTGCACACTATTGTTGCTTTATGTGACAGTTGCTTTAAATCTGTGCCCTCTTGTTCTCGATCCTTGCATAAGTGCAAACAGTTTCTCACCATCTGCTGTGTCTAGCTCCCTCATGATTTTGACACCCTGTTCCACACTTTCACACCCCCTCGGACCTTTCTGACGCTGAACTTGTGAGAATTGACTGACATTAGCTCTCTCTGCTTACTAATATCTGAAGCAATCACAGTTACATTGGATTTAGGGATGTTTTCTTGCTGCTTTCACTTAGATTTAAAGATGATATTGTGGTGAGTTGCTAGCCTATTTTCTCTTCGAATGAATTTTTTAAAAACATATTTTCTGTTCCTGTGAAAATTTAGAATCAAATTTAGCAACTGCAGTTGGATTGCAGTGCGCCTACAGCTAGGAAAGCATGTCCACTGAACACAACAGGTGCAGTTTCTATTTTATGATGACTAATGTGCATTCAAAATGCCCCACTCACATTCTGTGAGCCTCCCATGCTTCTCCCCCATCTAGTTCCAGTTTTCAGTGTAGATGCCAGCAGGAGAGTACAGGCCCCACCTATATGCTGCTTATGTCATTGAAAGTGAGAATATTAAACTGAATGGGAGCTCAGAAACAGAAGTTTCAAAAACACCTTTAGGGAAAGACTTACATGAAGGCATCACTTTTCATGACAGCTGCACATGCCAAATTCTTTAGAGCCAATGAAGGACTTTTTGAAGTGTAATCATTCCTGTAAAGCAGGAAACACAGCAGCCAATTTTGCATGCAGCAGAGTCCCAAAAATAGACCTGACTTACTCATGAGATTATCTGTTTTGTGGCATTGACAGAGGGATACATATTGCCTGTGATACCAGGGATAACTTCCCAACTCTTCTTTGAAATAGTGCCCACAGGATTTTTTCCGGAGCAGGCAGAAGGAACCTCTGTTAACCTCTCACCCAATAGAAGGGTCCAGCGATTGTGCAGTCTACCATCAATATTGTACTAGACTGAAGAATGTTGGTTTTTATGTACAAAGTTAAAAATCACACAACACCAGGTTATAGTCCAACAGGACTAATTGGAAGCACACTAGCTTTCGGAGCGACGCTCCTTCATCAGGTGATTCGCTCCGAAAGCTAGTGTGCTTCCAATTAAACCTGTTGGACTACAACCTGGTGTTGTGTGATTTTTAACTTTGTACATTCCAGTCCAACTCCGGCATCTCCAAATCATGGTTTTTATGTACTAATCCTAGAGTGGGTCTTGAACAGAGATCTCTGTGATGTGAAGATGAGAGTGCTAGCAACTGAGCCGCAATGACATAAAATAGAATGCAGAAGATTCGGAGCAGATAAATAAAAGAATGGCATTTCAAAAGTAGTACTTTTGATAAACATATCATTGTTTTGAACTGGTTGCAATGTCCCTGCAGTTATCAGACCCAACCCAGCCCTGACCTCTTTATTCTCAACCACTCAGTTTTACAGTCACCACCTCATGAACATGATCTACTTGGCAGTTTTGGATTGATCTTTTGCTGCCTCTGACTCACTGCCGTGCTCACTGTGATATGTTTCAGTTAGATACTTGGAAACATTTGAACCAGTGACATATTAAATTGAAACATTTGCAGCATCATACTGTAGCAAGATATTTGGATCAATATGTTTTAAATTCTCAACTTTGAACGGTAAATTTTCATTGAATCTAAGTGGAAGATTTCTCATTGTTTCATTGCGCTTCTTTTTATAGATCAACCACAAGTTGAGTTAGCACTCACTGGAATTGGATTCCGTGTTTGTTTAAACATCAGTCCAGTGACAGAGTTTGACTTCAAGGAATGTCTTCTTGGTGAAAAGGCTTATGTTATAAGTACTCTTCGAAATGATTCACCGTTGCTTCCACTGTGCTTTCGGTTCCCTAAGATAGCACATTTTCAGATCACTCCAGCAAAAGGAAGGATTAAGCCAGGGCAGTCAAAGGTAAATATCTTCAAACTACCCTATAATTTTCTGATTTGTGATATGTTATAAATGCCTAGATTTGAGAGAAAAGAAATCACTTGGTTTTATTGAATTAATTAACAAATGATACATGCTGGGCTCCCTGTACTGAACAAAGGATGTTACCTGGTATGGAGGGAAGGTCTTACAAGGAAAGGGTGAGGAACTTGAGATTGTTTTCGTTAGAAGAAAAAGGTTGAGAGGTGACTTAATTGAGACATATCAGATAATCAGAGGGTTCGATAGTTTGGACAGTGAGAGCCTTTTTCCTTGGATGGCGATGGCTAGCATAAGGGGATGTAGCTTTAAATTGAGGGATGATAGATATAGGACAGATGTCAGAGGTAGTTTCTTTACTCAGAGAGTAGTAAGAGCGTGGTCGAGCTGCCTACAACAATAGTAGACTCACCAACTTTAAGGGAACTTAAATGGTCATTGGATAGGTATATGGACAAGAACGGAATAGTGTAGGTTAGATGGGCTTCAGATTGGTTCCACAGGTCGGCCCAACATTGAGGGCTGAAGGGCTGTACCGCACTGTAATGTTCTATGTTCTAAAGAATATTTTATGAGTGGACTCTTGACTTGAACAATTATCATTGTTAAGCTGCGGAATGCTAAAAATAATGGATTTAAACGGATCAGCAACATGACAAGAGAAAGGTTTTCTGAAGGTGCATAGGTGCCTTCAGAACTCCATCCATGTACATGTTCCGACCATGTGCATCAAGTGCTGAATGAACTCCTGCAGTCCTTTTAGCAGTTTCAGTGCCTTCATTTTATACCAATCGCACCAGACTAACATTGTTCACAGGAGGAAGGGGGACAGAGTGAATGTTTTCTTTAAAGTCCTTACTAATGAGCTTGAGGAAGATGAGGAGAAGTGGTGACAAAAAAGGTTGAAACTGGGGTTGCGGGACTCTCAAGTGGCAGTGACCTTTAGGTGGTATGAAATAGTCATATTTTCCTTCCATAAGGAAGATGAGCAGAAAATTATGAGCTTCTGATCACAGAAATTTAAAATCTAGTCATTTAAAATTGTGTGTGCATAATAATTACAACCTTGATTTCACACCAAACGTAAAGATTCAGTCAAATCAAAGGTTTCCATGCAAATTTAATTATCTTTCTTCTTTCTTGTCAAACAGGATATTATTATCTGCTTTGCTGCTGAGCAACTTGGCATTTTTCGAGTAATTCAACTGATAAAGTTTTTTGGACTGGTGATGGTCCCAGACAATCCAATAAAGTTGAAAATGCAGCCATTTCACCAAATGAAAATTACTTTATTAGCTGTCTGCAAAGCTTCTGTGAAGAAACTGGAGCCAAAATCAATTCCTCGTAAGTTTACAGCGCAGTTATGAAATGCCATGTCTATAATGAGTTGATATGTTAGGAAAATGTTATGGGTTTTAATTCTGGATTTTGGTTCTCAGCATTGGCTAGCAGTGAAGATATTGCAAAAAGACAACTTTATTGGGAAATCTCTTTCACCAGCACAAGCCTCCTTATCAACCAGCCCTATATAGCACCTCACAGGATGAAATATGTAAACTGTGTATCTCCAGAAACAGGCTGAACTAAAGGGGCTTTAAATTGGCCTCTGATGTACAGCATATAATTTCATAGGCATGTAATCGGCTCCTGTTATCCATAAACCAGAACTCAGCTGTGGTTAAATAGCTCAACTACCTTGTGGGTATCTTGGAGAAGAGAAGGTAAGAGAGTAAATACCAACAGAAAATTTGGAGGGGAGTCCTGTGAATAGAAATCTGTCACCTATCAGGAGTTTTCTGGCAATTTCTGTAGCTTTTACCAAACATGACTGGTTTTATCCTTATCTTTGGTCAATACAAGCAATACTGACAGGAAGGATCCTTTTCTTGGGCAACTCAGCATCTCCATCTTACTTGTCCAGACCTGAATTCTGGAGAGGATAATCCCACATTTATGGTTTATGTTGACACAACATGGGAAGAAATAGTCACTCTTTATAAACTCTTGTTTAATTGGTGTGGAGCATAAGTGCCAAGTGAGAGGGAGTATGGTATCTCATGATAAGTACGCATTTCCAACTAGGCAACCCCCAGCCAGCCTGCGTGCTTTAATGAGTGCTTGGAGTTTAGAGATTCACTCCTCAATAGACTGCTTATCTAACCAGGTCAGTCAAATTTGTTAAAGAGACATTGCTAGTGAAAGGAATGTAAGGACCATGTAGTCTGGCCTTACTGCCACCTTTCTACAAGTTGGTGACACAGTAAGATAGCTGTGCTCAACAATTTTATAAATTCACTATGGGCCTAGTTGGAAATGTGTAGTTGTCATCCAATGAGACATCTGAAGTTCTTTTGGTTTTTATTTGTATTATATGTTTTGTGAGAGTTTTTGGTGCAGCTCCAGGATTGGTGGGGAAAGTCCTCCAGACTATCCCCTTCAAGCAGAGGGGAAACCATAAATTAGCTCCTTTTCTTGTTTTCCAAGTGAGGGACTTTGTTAAGGTCAACATCATCTACTTCTGCATTGAATGATCTGCTCAATATTGGCCGGATGGAAATTTGTGACTCTGGGTGTTCTTTTTTTCGTTCGATAATATAAATTTGTTTTACCCTCACATAAGAATGTGGGGGTAAAAGAAACGATTCATACCCAGCTTATTTCTTTGATGAATTTTTGTATTTGTTTTAGTTTTTTCTGGGATATAATCTAGAATCCGAATTATTTTGATTATTCAATTTATGCCATGTCTGATCCTTAGAAATAACTCCTGCCATTGCTAACGAACCTGAAACACTGGCTCAGCAGACAACTGATCGAAAAGTCAAGTACATTGATTCTTGTCCTGTTACACTCCCTACTGGCTGTGAAAACTTGCTATTTCAGCAAAACAGAAGCAAAAATGTAGAAAACAAGGCACCTACTTCAAAACCTGATGGCAGAGGTGCAAGTACCAGGCCCAGCAACAGAATTGAAAAATACACGTGAGTGCTGATTGAAAGAACATTTTCATATGTTAAAGTGTAGATTTAGCCTCAAAACATGAGAAAAGAAGGCAATCTTTTCTTTTCTGTGTACTTTCACGCAAACTGAAATCAAATAAATCATCCAATAATCATGAGTGATCAATGTTTATTAAAAAATTCAAAAAGCAGCACTGCTTTTCTTTGAATTACGCCATGAAGCTTTCATGTGTACCTGAAAAGGCAGATTAGCCTTAGATTTAGGTTTCATCTGAAAGACTTTGCAGCACACCCCCACAGCACAACAATGCCAGTCTAGATGGAAATACCTCCACAGAGGCCGGTGTCCCATCACCAAGTCACTCTTTATTTACTCATGAAGAGTCCTTGACACTGATTGAGCTTCCTCAGAGACAGTTCTCGGAGTGAACAGCATGTCTGAGATTCCAGTTTATGTCTGTCAGCCAGGGGTCCCTCAGTGGATCAGATTAACAGCCCCAGTCAGGGAACTCATAATCTGTGAGGTCCACCTGGCTGACCTCATTACAGTCACCCCAGATTATATCCTCTCGAGTGGGATTTGAACACATGAACTTCCGACTCTCACGGAATACCTCTGTTCATATTTCTGCCAAGAATGGAATTGAAACTTGATAGAAAAGATTTACAATGATGTTGCCAGGGTTGGAGGATTGGAGCTATAGGGAGGAGTTGAATAGGCTAGGGCTGTTTTCCCTGGAGCGTCGGAAGCTGAGGAGTGACCTTATAGAGATTTATAAAATTATGAGGGGCATGGATAGGATAAGCAGACAAAGTCTTTTTCCTGGGGTCAGGGAGTCCAGAAATAGAGGGCATAGGTTTAGGGTGAGAGGGGAAAGATATAAAAGAGACCGAAGGGGCAACTTTTTCACGCAGAGGGTGGTACATGTATGGAATGAGCTGCCAAAGGAAGTGGTGGAGGCTGGTATAATTGCAGCGTTTAAAAGGTATTTGGATGGGTACATGAATAGGAAGGGTTTGGAGGGAAATGGGCCAGGTGCTGACAGGTGGGGCTAGATTGGGTTGGGATATCTGGTCGGCATGGACAGGTTAGACCGAAGGGTCTGTTTTTGTGCTGTAATGACTCTAATGTAGAATAATGCTATATTTACCTTTTTGTTTTAGCAGATTAACCCCCCTTTCTCCTATTAATTTTAATATTTTATATTAATGTTTAATAATTTTTAAATCCTGAATCATATTGACTCTTGAGGGCTGATCTTCTTAGCCCTCACAGGGGTGTCAGAAGTCAAAGAGGCTCCAAAAGTGCAATGTATTGTTGACTCATCACACTCCCACCTATCCCTGAACTGTCTCCCATTTCATGGGAGAGGTAGAATCATCAGGCAGCCCATCTTTAAGACTATTGAAGCCAGAAACTGGTAATGACCTTATTCTGCCCATGACAGGGGAGGCAAAGTGGGTCTCATAAGGAGCTAGCCTGACAGCGTTTGGAGGACAGTTGGTGTTTGACAAGAATTGGAGGTAGAAATCTCCTTTGGGATGACCCTGTGTTCATTGGAGACATTCTCTTGACTGCACCAAGGTCATTAACTTCTGCTTTAAACCTCCTGGATTCTCAAAGCTGGCCTCTCAACCCAAATGCTTGGGCCAGACAGCCTGACCATGCCAAAGTCCTGGATTTGCCTTAAGTCTGACCTTGGTAACATCCTCTTCCTCAGCAGCCACTTGTAAACTTACCAGTGGCTATTGCTTGAATCTGGCCCTGCAGATGCTACGAAGGTATCAGCAGGAGCCCATCTTCCTCTCCAGACATGAGCAGAAGTCTCACTCTGAGGCATTTAATACCTACCAAGGTATAAAATGGCTGAGGAGCAGCTGAGCTTTTCATAGCAGCTGAGCTTTTCATCCTAACTGTCTTTTCAGCTAGTTTATTGGTGAGTGGAGCCTATGACCAGGGCACCTTGAAAAGCCCGTGCAAATCCTGCATCTGGCAAAGGTTCCATGGCCTCTTCAGTTGATGCTTTCTTTCCATGGGAAATACAATAAAAATGTTAAGGTTTCACAAAGTTTTGTTTGGATTTTTCCACCTTTAGTGCCTGATTTTGAGATGAAGTAGGAATGATATTGTGGAATTGTGTGTTCCATTTACTGTTAGCTCAGTTGGAGATTGGTTAGTTCAGTTGGCTGGAAGGCAGGTTGGAAGGGCAGAGTGATGTCAACAATATAGGTTCAATTCATGCACTGGCTGAAGTTACCATGAAGAGCTCTCCTATTCAATCTTTCCTCTTGCCTGAGGCATGGTGATCCTTTGGTTAAACCACCGCTACTCATCCTCTCTCTCTCTCTCTCTCTCTCTCTCTCTCTCTCTCTCTCTCTCTCTCTCATAAGAGAGCACCCTTATGGTCTGGTAAGACAATGGTGACTTTACCTTACATTTATCGCATTATGAATCATATTTGTTTAAGATGATGTTTCAGTGTTATTAGACAGAATGTGAGGGTAAACGAAAAGATTAATACCAGCTTATTTCTTTGATAAATTTTTATATTTGTTTCATTTTTTTCTGGTGAGGAAAGGATTCAGAAACGATTTACAAGGATGTTGCCAGCGTTGGAGGATTTGAGCTGTAGGGAGAGGTTGAATAGGCTGGGGTTGTTTTCCCTGGTGCGTCGGTGGCTGAGGGGTGACTTTATAGAGGTTTATAAAATCATGAGGGGCATGGATAGGATAAATAGACAAAGTCTTTTCCCTGGGGTGGGGGAGTCCAGAACTAGAGGGTATAGGTTTAGGGTGAGAGGGAAAAGATATAAAAGAGACCTAAGGGGCAACTTTTTCACTCAGATGTGGCACGTGTATGGAATGAGCTGCCAGAGGGTGGTGGAGGCTGGTACAATTGCAACATTTAAAAGGCATCTGAATGGGTATATGAATAGGAAGGGTATGGAGGGAGGCCAGTTGCTGGCAGGTGGGACTAGACTGGGTTGGGATATCTGATCAGCATGGACGAGTTGGACCGAAGGGTCTGTTTCCATGCTGTACATCTCTATGACTCTATAACTCTATGACAACTTCAGTATCGACATTTGCACATTTACGTAAGAGCTCTTGTTGCCTTTCTAACTCCAAAGAGGAAATAATAAATTTGCCTTTGTAATGGCCCCTATGTATTTGTGTTTTGGATTAAGGACACAACAATAGGAGAACCAAGTAGGCAACATTGTGTTATGGACCAGTCCAGACCCCCTCAAAATATTTTAAGAAGGTAGCCTAGACCTAACTTTTTCTTATCCTAAAGGCAAATGTAAAGTGTTGTGTCCCAGATGTAATTTGATTGGTCAAACTACTCAACGTTAAGCAAAACACAATATTTAAAACATTATAGTGAAAATACAACAAAAGAAAGAAGAACTTAGAATAGCTTAACTCTATAGGAAACCCTAACAGCATAATAGATACAAGTAACTATTCCTCATTAACTGTTCCAATAGACTAATATCCCATAAACACACCCTTGGCAAAAATGCAAATTTAGAAAATGGATTTTCTTACATGCATTGCCTGCTGTAGGAAGAGAAATCTCAATGTCTAGCTGTAACCGAGAGAGGGGGAAAAGTAGTTTTTATTTCTTTACAATTCATTCAGCTTCTGCTGAATCTAAAAACTAAAGCAACCCACTAGAAACCTTGGTCTGTGAGAGCTGGGCACTCCAATCCAGGCTGCCCCTATTATTCCAACTTGAAGAAAAAATTTGTTCAAGTTACCACAGACTGCTTGAAATCTCTCATTCAATCTCTCTCTTGAAAGAAACCAAGACAAATACACTTCCTAAAGCCACAGCATTGTCACATTAGGAGTAATGTGACACTTACTCACATGAAGCCCTCCTACTTCTATTTATAAGACAGTGTTTTTTAAGTACCCCACTATTATTAGTTGGAAATTAAAAAGATCCCACAGTCTCCAACTTACTGTTACAGATTGTTTGAAGGAACCAGTAAGATTTTTAGTGCCAGAATCCAATACCTGTCCATGGATGAATGAATGGAAGAACAAACAATACCATTTATATCTCTATGGATAAATGATGGCAGAATGATAAGGCCCTGCCATCTTGTGGAGTTGCTAAGTTTCAGTAATGACTTAACTTCAAGGACAAGCCACCTTGGACAAGCATTCTTTGACCAAGTGTTTGGGAGGATTCTGGATGATCACTCTGTGTCCACTATTAGTGATGCCATGGGTAGCTAGCACTGAAGCCTTTGCTGTGAACCTCCAGTGAGCTCCTGGATGCAAGGTGAAGGAAATGAGTTTTAATCCTTGGCCCCTGCTGTTCTGGGAGAAAGTGAGGACTGCAGATGCTGGAGATCAGAGCTGAAAATGTGTTGCTGGAAAAGCGCAGCAGGTCAGGCAGCATCCAAGGAACAGGAGAATCGACGTTTCGGGCATAAGCCCTTCTTCAGGAATGAGGAAAGTGTGCCCAGCAGGCTAAGATAAAAGGTAGGGAGGAGGGACTTGGGGGAGGGGCGTTGGAAATGCGATAGGTGGAAGGAGGTCAAGGTGAGGGTGATAGGCCGGAGTGGGATGGGGGCGGAGAGGTCAGGAAGAAGATTGCAGGTTAGGAAGGCGGTGCTGAGTTCGAGGGATTTGACTGAGACAAGGTGGGGGAGTGGAAATGAGGAAACTGGAGAAATCTGAGTTCATCCCTTGTGTTTGGAGGGTTCCTAGGCGGAAGATGAGGCGCTCTTCCTCCAACCGTCGTTTAACTATGGTCTGGCGATGGAGGAGTCCAAGGACCTGCTGTTCTGCCACGCCAGCCAGGATGGAATACTTAACAGCCTATAACTGCTTTCCTGCTTTAACCTCTGAATGAAAGGCTGTGCCATGTGACATTACTTGACTCTGGCCTGAGACACCAAATTTGGATGCCTGGCAATTGGGGGAGGCAGAGCTAAACTAAGGGGGCTGTTAATGTTAACTTTTTCAGTAGAAAATGGTTTACAAGCATGTAATATTAGCAGGTTAGATCAATGAATGAAGCGTGCAGCCAACTGAATATGAATGGCATGAGCATGAAATTCTTTGAGGGATGTGATTTTCCAAAATTATAATTTTATGATGAAACTTGCCTCATTCCCTACATATGTTTCTCACAAAACATTTTGCATCATCATCACTGGGGCTATTATATGCTCAGATCAGAAATGCATGTAAATATGAGACTTCAATAAACTGAAATTATAGTGTTTTGACATGATTTCTTGAGTGTTATAATGGGCAAAAACAAGTTTACATGCCTGATATTTAGAGAAAAAAAAATCATTTTGACAATCTCAATGTCTCAGGTCCTGGTTTGTGGAAAGGAAGAGTGCTCCCCCTAAAGGCAGCTTTGTAAATGGAAATGTTGCTATTCTGGGCCTTGCCTCAATGAATGTAAATGAATTGTTTGTTCTGAGTTTGTTTGTGCAGTATGGGTTTATAAGTACATAACACCTTCAATATATCATATCATCCCATTAGATTAAGATGGACAGAATGGAATACATACTGAGTAGAAGTTAGAAACACCAAAAGTGTGAAAACAATTTTTTTGAGGAAGTCTTTGAAGGTGAGGAGATACAGAGCAAGATGGAAGATTTTAGAAGATAATTCAAATTCAAGACCATGTTGACTGATGTCTTTGTTGCTGGTTAAATTGTGAAATAAATATACATTTTTATTCATAACTACAATACATAGTTATAATTGTATCTATCAATTTTTAAAACATTCCCTCACAGGATGTAGGAACAGTTGTGACCACCCTAACTTCCCTGGAGAAGGTGTTATGATATAGCAGTGAACCCAGCTGTTAATTAAATCAAATGCCCAGAAAACCCCCCTCGCCTCATAACCTGTTAAAATATGAGTGATAGAGAACTCCCAAATTCCACTTTTTAGCGAAAATAATATCAATTTATTCTTTAAAAGTGAACATTAAACAACAGCTATTCACAACTCTAATACCCCCTTTCTCTTCACTGTTTATAATCTGCCTCCAACACTATAGTAATAGACTGTTCCAATAAAACACTAAAATTATATCAGCTTAATTTCAAAACCATACAGCAGCTGTTGTCCTCAGTGTCTTTCTTCTTCTTGCTGAAGATCTCCCTGCATCATCTTCTTTCTTTTACTGCAAATATGTTTCATATGTAAAGGTACCTTTGATGGACAGTGTTCCTAATTTCTTGGGTCTGTCTCAATGGCAGATACTCTGTCTGACTTTCAAAAAGCCTGCTTTTTTATACCCCCAACATGGGATCATCTCATCGGTTCGATGTTGGCAAAACAATAAATTCAAACTCGATTGGGTTTTAGTATCCTGGGGCATAATTTAAACTGATTGGTTAAATTGTTTTCAAAACAGAAACCAATTCAGGTATCTATTTCACAGCTAAATGTTACAGTTTTTTTCAATTTTCCAGTCCACTCTGAGACTGCTCTTGTAAGCTCTCAGTACAGAACAGTATTCACTCTCTCTTAAAGGTTCAGTACATGCCTTCAACTTCATAACAAAGGTGATGGAGAGTTGCCTTCTTGAAACCCTGCATCTATCTTTTGTAGGTGCACCCAAATGTTGAGAAAGTACTTCTGGGATTATAACCCATCACTAGTGGGCATTATAGTTTCAAATTGCAATGGTATGTGGTTTGGAAGCTTGCAGTGTAGCTTGCAGTTGGTGATGTTCCTATTGTTTTCTGGGCCTGTTATCAAAGTGATAGAGGCCACAGGTTTGGAATGCACTGTTGAAGGAGCATGAACTGCTAAAGTGCTTTATGGTATCCACTGTTACCACACTGTGTTAATGGTCGAGGGAATGAATATTTCAAATGGTTGATGCAGTGCCGGTCAAATGAGCTGTTAAGTTCTGAATGATATGAAGCTTGTTGAGTTTCATCGGAGCCACACACACCCAGAGAACTGAAGAGTCTATTTACCTCATTCCTGGCTTGTGTCTTGTACATTGTGGATAGGCTTTGGGAAATATGGAGGTGAGGTACTCACCATTGGATTCCCACCCTCTTATCAACACATATAACCACATATTGAATTTCTGTTAACACTAATTCACAGAATGTTCATACTGAGAGTTTTTGTGATGGTAATGCCTATTGTATGTCAAGGGATGGTGTTAGATTATATTTCATTGGAGGTGGTCATTATCTGGCACTTGTGTGGTGTAGTTGGTACTTGCCACCTATCACGCCAAACCTTTATGTTATCCACGTCTGGCTGCCAATACTCCCCTTAATTCTTTTCTCAGTATGTGATCTCAAAGTTCCAGAGTTCGTGTTGATTAGCCTGCACAGAGCCTTGGAGCGACAGTACTGTGGCACAATTTAGAGGGAATGTTGCTTGCTGCATTTTAGTATGGACTGCTTTAGTATCTGAGGAGTCACGATTGTGTTGAACATGGTGCTATCATTACCACATGCCTTCCCTATTTGTATATTTGTAGCGCCTCTTTAGATTATATTACAGTATGGAAACAGGCCCTTCGGCCCAACAAGTCCACACCAACCCGCCGAAGCGCAACCCACCCATACCCCTTACCTAACACTACGGACAATTTAGCATGGCCAATTCACCTGGCCTGCACATCTTTAGACTGTGGGAGGAAACCGGAGCACCCGGAGGAAACCCACGCAGACACGGGGAGAACGTGCAAACTCCACACAGTCAGTCGCCTGAGGCGGAAATTGAACCTGGGTCTCTGGCGCTGTGAGGCAGCAGTGCTAACCATTGTGCCACCGTGCCGCCCACAAATTCTTTCAATTAGTTGTTTAATTGTCCACCACGATTCACTACTGGATGTAGCATGACTTCAGAGCTTCATCCAATCCTATGGCCCCATGGAATTGCTTAGCTCTGACTATTGTGGGCTGATGTGACTCTTTTCTATACAAGTAGCTCAATGTGAAAGTTTTACAAGGCCTGGTGCTATTCCTGACATATGCCCTGTATTCTTCATTTAACCAAGATTGATTCCTAGGCTTGATAGTATTAGTAAAGTGAGAGAAATGTTAGTTCATGAGGTTTCACTTTGTAGTTGAATATAATTGTATGGGTGCTGCCCACTGTGCCCCATGGATAACCAGTTTTGAGCTGTTAGATACATGGTATCAAGAAATGATCCACAGTGGCAGGACTATACACTGCAATGGAGGATACATTCATTGTGAAGATAGAATCTCATATTCACAAGGACTGTGATGATAAGACCTACTTCACTGACGTAGACAACTGCATCTGCGGCTTGGTGAGGAACACATGAACAGAGGGTCCCCAGTTTACAAACCATTGCCTTACAGACACTTGTATTTACAAATGTTCCTCCATACATGGGTGTAATTTTAAAGACTCAACATGCAAATGTTTCCTGTACTTTCCATTGTCCTGCATCGTATTCCAACTTGTGTACAATTCAACTTGTGAACAGAGTCCAGAGCAGAACCAATTCACAACCCAGAAATTGCCTGTATTTACAGAATGGATCTTAGAATCATAACAGAATTGTTACAATGCAGGAGGCCCATCGTGCCCACACGGCTCTTCACATAAGCATCATTCCCTAGTGCCAATCTTCTGCTTTGTCCCTATGCCATTGCGTACTACTTAAATCAAAGTCATTACCTAATGCTGCCTTGAATGTCTCAATTGAACCTGTTTCCATCACGTGGCCAGGCAGTGCACTCCACACCTGAACTATTTGCTGTGTGAAAGAAATGTTTTCTCACATCACCCTTGCTTTTTCATCACATTACTAAAAAACTATGTTCTCTCTTGTTTCTTTTATGAGCAGGCACAGTTTCTCCCTATCTACTCTACCCAGCTGCTACTGACTTTGAAAGCCTCTATCAAATCTTTTCTCAGCTGCTTTCTCTCCAATGAGAAGTCGCAACTTCTTCAATCTATCCTCATAACTGGAGTTTCTCATTAGTGGAACCATTCTTCTCAATCAGTTCTGTATTCTCCTCCATGAATTCACATTTTTCCTATAATGTAGCACACATAAAGGCACGCAATACCCCTAACAAGTCTTGCATGGAGTTTCAACATCACCTCCTTTCTATTGTACACGAATCATCTCATGATAAAGCCAAGGACACAGTATATTTTATTTACTGCTGTCTGCACCTCTCCTGATACCATCAGTGATCTGTAGGCCTATACATCCAGATCCTTCTATTTCTGCACCCCTTTTGGAATTGTATCCACTATTTAATATTGTCTAGTTATTTTCTTCTGACCAAAGTGTATCACCTCATACACTGAAACTTGTCTGTCACCTAACTGCCCAATCCATCAACTT
The DNA here is from genome assembly GCF_037043375.1 of Chiloscyllium plagiosum. Taxonomy (NCBI): domain Eukaryota; kingdom Metazoa; phylum Chordata; class Chondrichthyes; order Orectolobiformes; family Hemiscylliidae; genus Chiloscyllium; species Chiloscyllium plagiosum. The sequence continues at coordinate 72,576,138 of NW_028270150.1, read as the reverse complement.
GTCAAAGTCCTTTTTTCCTTTTGTTGATTTTCTCACCACCTGCCACACACCCAGTCTATTAGTTACTTACTTCAGGATTCAAGCATCTAGGTCAATAGTGGTGTTTCTGACCACTCTCGGTGAAGGGTATTGACGTCCCCATTCCATACCTTTGCTCCCCTCAGTGGGTACCGCAAGCAGTGCTCAACATGGGGGAGCAGTGATTCATCAGCGAAGGAGGATGGTAGGTGGTAATAAGCATATGTCCTCATTGTCCTGTGTGATCTGCTGCAGCAAGATTTCATGGTGGTATCTAGGACGTTGTCTGTAGGGTGTGATTCAGTATGGATTACAGTCAAGCTGTTATGTGGTTTAACAGTGGGGCAGCTTTGCTAATTTTGGCACAAGCCTCCAAATTTAGTAAAGAATACCGTTGCAGGATCGCCAGGTTTTGGTGTGTCACTGTCATTTCTAGTCTCTAAATTGATGCTTGGTGATCTGTTCTGGTGTTAATTCCTTTTGACATTTCTGTAGGAGTTTGGCTGAGTAACTTGGCCACTTCAGATGGCAGTTCAGAGTGGTGGAGACCAGGTTAGGATGATGCATTCCTTCTGAAAGGCCATTAGTGAACCAGATGTGTTTTTCCATTGCTCAGGCAATGCGTGTGACACTGACCAGGCCGACATTTATTGTCCATCCCTAATTGTCCAGAGACCTGTGGGGTCTAGAGTCTGGAGTTTTATAGAGAAACATAGCATCCAACGTATACACGAGGTCCCACCATCAACTAAGATTGAATCTGGCATCTGGCTATTGGTGAACCTGACTGGTTATGTGTTAAGTTGTTGTCTCCGTTGCATGATTACATGATATCCTCAGTTTATATTCTTAAATACTTGAATATTTCTTTAAGTATTGACCATGATCTTGAACACCTTGGTTTGACCACAGCTGTTAAATCATAAATTGCATTATTCATGTTAATATAATACAGATACGTTATATTTTCTATTAATTTCCCGCAGTGAAAAAACACATCAACAGATTCCTGTGGATCCTGAGTACGCTTACAATGATGATGAGGCAGCAGCAATGAAAGCCCATAAAAAATATTATGAAGATTTTATTCGGCATCTAATATTGCGTCGCTCGCAAAAGCAGGATCGCAGGTAAACAATGGACATATTCATGTGCTGCTTTGGCAAAATAAAAAAGAAATGCAAAATTTAATGGCGCAGCAGAATTTTTTATCCTGGGGTGGTGCTAATTTTTAATATATTTTAAGATTATCCCTTGTTTCATTGGATCTATAAAATGAGGATTTAAGAGGCCAATTACAGATAAATGCCGAAGAATGTATAAGGAATTAATTGACATCTCTTTAGATAGCTATATTTCATTCTTTCTTTACACAATATAAATAAGATTTTCCCTGGGCTAGTGAATAGAACATACTATTTTGACTTGATACAGCGCTGTGCAGATATTTGTGGGTGTACAATACTCTAAAAATAGTTTACAGTTTTGTATGAGATTAAAATACCCTTTATGACTGTTGAGAATTCTTTGAATGGTGGTATTCTGAAATAAACTTGAAATAAGTACCATAATTATATTAATATTTTAGATATCTGAAGAAACAGAATGCACAGTTATGTGTAGAGAGGTCAGTTCTTACTTAGGAGAGCCAACACATGTTTTGAATAGCCTCTTCTGTGGAATACAAAGTCTATGATTATATGAAATAATCCTTGATTTAATTGATGACATTTTCTACAATGGTGCAATGAAGAAAAGCATTCCGACAGCTTCATTGTTTCTTTTTGTTTTCTCCTTTTCAAATTAACTGGGAGTGAAAGTAGAAATCTCATGAATGGTCCTACTGTAATAGGACAGTGAAAATAAAGTTTAAGATCATTATCATATTCTCATGGCTTGACATTTTTATATGCTTCTTATTTTGAAAGGGAGCGAACAATACCAGTGGAGAATGAACTATTTAAATCTGCTAATATGGGGCCAGGCAGCCAAGTTGAGTAATTAGAATTTCTATAGGAATACAAAGAAATTCTTGTGCCTGTATAACACCTTTCATGATCCAAAGTACTTTACAGTTAATTAAGTTATTTTAAAGTGATGCCCCTGTTGTCGTGTAGGAAGGGAGATGGGAACAAGAGGTGGGCATCATCACAGACATGTACAACACAGGAGGCCATTGAACACATTGTACCAGTGTTTGGTCTTTTAAAAAAAACTAGCTATTTTCAGCCCCATACTCCCACCTTTTGTCCAGAATCCTGAATTTGTTCATCCTCAAGTATTTTCCAATTCCCTCATATAATTGATTATAGAATCTGTTTTAACCACATTTTCAGGGAGAATGTTTGATTCCTGCCACTGAGTCAATTCTATAAACATACCATCATCTTTCCACTTAACTCTACTCGCTTTCATACTTTTTGTCTCCTGACCTGTGACACTGTAGAATACCCTCTGCAAGTCCATTATTACAATACCAACTGCACAACCTTGGTCAGCTACCTCTGCAACTTAATTAAGGAGTAGAATTAAATTAGTTAGCTCTGTCTTCAACAAGTTCATACTAGTATTCCTTGATTAAACAGTGCCTTTCAAAATTAAAGGTTATTTTGTCCATGATAGTAGTTTCCGATAACATGCCCACCAAGTGATGTTAGGCTGTAGTTTTCTGATATGTCCATTTCCTCTTTTTTGAAGAGTAGCACATAATTGCAATCCGGTAATTCTCCTCCAAAATTGTAGCCAGTTAATGGCAATGTAGGACCTCATTGTGCTGTTGTTGACTTTTAATCCAGAACATGTGAGAAACCTGGCACCTTTAGCTTTGTGGGGTGATGTTGGGAAAGGTGATGTGGCCTTCCTTTGCTGGCCCCATTGAGACCTCCCAAGGCTCCACAGAAAATGTCATTCCCCATTCATTAAACCTCTCTTGCTGCCTTTGTAATTGTTTTCAAATTCCAGAACCTCTCTCTCTCTCTCTCTCTATATATATATATATATATATCAATGTTTCCTATGTCATTGATTTTTGTGCTTTCTGAACTATCTATTTCTTCTCTTTGCTGTCTTTAAATGATTTAGAGTTCAGGGACACGATTATCAGGGGTTGTCAGTGGTGACTAGCATAATGCACATCTGTGAATGTTGCAGCTTGAGGAGACTTTGGCTGCTGCCAGTTGCTGAAAATCTACTTTTGAGTTTCAGAGTTTGAGGAGCGGCTGGAGTCACTCACTCCTGCACTGTAGTTCTCAGGCAACCAACTTCTGGAACAAATATGGTTCAGGAATCTATGCCCCAGATACATTGTATTCGAATTAGGCAGAGAACAGCCACAAGGCTGATCACTAGGTTTGGAGACTTAAGTGGAAAAACTGAAGTAATTTGAGCTCTCAACTTGGAAGAAGACATCCCAACATGAAGGGCTAATGTATGGCATACTACTGGTATATTTGACACATGCGATTGTCCAGAGAAACAAAAGCAGGATAATAAAAAAGATAGAAAACTTTGAGGCTGGAAGTAATATGATTTTGGAAGAGGTTTTGTGTTGTGGCATTGTGCAGAAAGGGTTTGGGTTTTGAGTAGAGTGGTCTCAGTTCTTGAATCTGATAGAACCTGTGCAAATTAATGCTTAGGTAAAAACAATGACTGCAGATGCTGGAAACCAGATTCTGGATTAGTGGTGCTGGAAGAGCACAGCAGTTCAGGCAGCATCCGAGGACAGGCAAAATCCGAGGACAGGCAACATCGGCGTTTCGGGCAAAAGCCCTTCAACAGGAATAAAGGCAGAGAGCCTGAAGCGTGGAGAGATAAGCTAGAGTAGGGTGGGGGTGGGGAGAGAGTAGCATAGAATACAATAGGTCAGTGGGGGAGGAGATGAAGGTGATAGGTCAGGGAGGAGAGGGTGGAGTGGATAGGTGGAAAAGGAGCTAGGCAGGTCGGTCAAGTCCGGACAAGTCAAGGAGACAATGTTGAGCTGGAGGTTAGAAACTAGGATGAGGTGGGGGAAGGGGAAATGAGGAAGCTGTTGAAGTCCACATTGATGCCCTGGGATTGAAGTGTTCCGAGGCGGAAGATGAGGCGTTCTTCTTCCATGCGTCTGGTGGTGAGGGAGCGGTGGTGGGGGAGGCCCAGCACCTCCATATCCTCGGCAGAGTGGGAGGGGGAGTTGAAATGTTGGGCCACGGGGCGGTTTGGTTGATTGGTGCGGGTGTCTCGGAGATGTTCCCTGAAGCACTCTGCTAGGAGGCGCCCAGTCTCCCCGATGTAGAGGAGACCGCATCAGGAGCAACGGACACAATAAATGATATTAGTGGATGTGCTGGTAAAACTTTGATGGATGTGGAAGGCTCCTTTAGGGCCTTGGATGGAGGTGAGGGAGGAGGTGTGGGCACAGGTTTTACAGTTCCTGCGGTGGCAGGGGAAAGTGCCAGGATGGGACGGTGGGTCGTAGGGGGGCGTGGACCTGACCAGGTAGTTCAAACTTTGTGCGAAGATTTGTAGCTCGGGTGCTCGTTGTTAGAGGCATGGCATTCATCCACAAACTCCATCAACAAACACATCGACCTGGACCCAATATACCGGCCACTACAGCGGACAGGTGAAACTGACAACCAGAAGTGGCAGGGACAGACCACTATAAACACCGGAGGAAACATCAAAGAAGCGCTTTGCAGGAGGCTCCCAAGCACTGATGATGTCGCCTAGCCAAGGGACGAAACGTTTGCAACAAAAACTTCCAGCTCGGCGAACAGAACCACAACAACTGACCAGGTAGTCACGGAGGGAGCGGTCTTTGCGGAAGGCGGAGAGGTGTGGGGAGGGAAATATATCCCTGGTGGTGGGGTCTGTTTGGAGGTGGCGGAAATGTTGGCGGATGATTTGGTTTATGCGAAGGTTGGTAGGGTGGAAGGTGAGCACCAGGGGCGTTCTGTCCTTGTTGCGGTTGGAGGGGTTGGGTCTGAGGGTGGAGGTGCGGGATGTGGACGAGATGCGTTGGAGGGCATCTTTAACCATGTGGGAAGGGAAATTGTGGTCTCTAAAGAAGGAGGCCATCTGGTGTGTTCTATGGTGGAACTGGTCCTCCTGGGAGCAGATATGGCGGAGGCGGTGGAATTGGGAATACGGGATGGCATTTTTGCAAGAGATAGACCACCGCCGCTCCCTCACCACCAGACGCATGGAAGAAGAATGCCTCATCTTCCGCCTCGGAAAACTTCAACCCCAGGGCATCAATGTGGACTTCAACAGCTTCCTCATTTCCCCTTCCCCCACCTCATCCTAGTTTCTAACCTCCAGCTCAACATTGTCTCCTTGACTTGTCCGGACTTGTCCGACCTGCCTAGCTCCTTTTCCACCTATCCACTCCACCCTCTCCTCCCTGACCTATCACCTTCATCTCCTCCCCCACTGACCTACTGTATTCTATGCTACTCTCTCCCCATCCCCACCCTACTCTAGCTTATCTCTCCACGCTTCAGGCTCTCTGCCTTTATTCCTAATGAAGGGCTTTTGCCCGAAACGTCGATGTTGCCTGTCCTCGGATGCTGCCTGAACTGCTGTGCTCTTCCAGCACCACTAATTCAAATTAATGCTTAGTTACACTTTAAACACTTAACACTATTGCTGATAGATATGGCTGACCCCTTATTATTCTGAACATGAATGAAAGCTTATTTTTTCCAAACTTCTCACCTTTACTGCCCAAGTCTTAAATGTTAATGGTTTCAGTTGCCTTTTGCTTTAGAATTGTCAAGTAGTTGCTGCCCAATTTTCAATGTCACCTACTGCCTGTCAGTGCTGCTGAATAAAATCTTGTCTTCAATTAAAGTTTCATTGTGGTGCTCTGGTTTACACTTCAACATGTATTGCCATTATGAACCTTGAATTCCTATTAGGAATTATAGTTTTATTTATGCACATGGCTTTTCATATTGCTGCTATGTTGATCGGAACTTTTTGTTCTTAACTCAACTACCTTTGCTCCAAATAACTGAAGATATGGAGAATATTTTATAGAGTTATCATTTTGTTTATGAACAGTATAAAGTAGCAGAGCATATGGTTTGCTCTGGAAAAATCAGATGCAACTAAGATTTATCAAAAATGTGTACTTTTAGTTGGAATCCCGAGTAGAAAATGATCTTCAGTTGGCTCTTAACAAGATATTTAAACGACCTTGTATACTATAGTATTATTGTAAAGCCTATTCATTCTCCATCTTTAGAGAATTTGAACAATTTAACAACGCAAAAGATATTGGTCTGAGACCTGCAGAAGGACTAAACTCTCCATATCCTGAAGTCACACCCTTTATGCCACAGAGACAGCCACTAAAAATATGTTCTACGGTGCCGCCACCTAGGAAACACAAGCCTAAAGTCAAATACAGCAATCTTGCAGAAAAACCAGTAAGTTTGTTTCATTTCAGTTCCACTTTTATGGTAAGATTATGTAGCAGCCATGTTATCATTAGAAATAGAAACAGAAGCTGGTGGAAATTATTCAGCGGTGGAGGCTGGAACTGAGTGCATGAGCTAGTTCTTCATTTTTGGGTCAAAATTCTGAAATCAACCCGCTCGAATTGGCACCTGGTAGCTGACATAGGTTCCCGGCAAATCCAATTGCGGTCTTTATTGTGGTAGGTGATTATTCTGGAATGGGGAAGAAAGGAGAGTAGTGACCAACAGCACGTCAAGCCTTCTTGCAAAGGCAGCCACATGATTTACAGATTCCAACTTGTGGTACTTCAAGTGGCTGTATGGCAGAGCATATTGGTTCCTGAGAGCAGCAGGAGACGACTAGTCTGTCAGATGAAGCAGGCCTGGCAGGAGGTGCCTCAGGAAATAGCTACTATGTTAGAGAGGCCCCCACAATCTTCTGTGGTCTGGCAAGGAGAGACAACCTGCTACCTCCAGTACTGACCAGCAAAAACATGATTTGCGCAGCCTTGGGTCCGTGGTGCCACCAAACACGGAAATATGGTTTTTCCAGATTGGCAAAGCTCCTATCACAAGTTCTTGAGGACAAGGCAACACAAGGCAGCAATATCATGTGTTTGACCCACTGGAGGTAGCGAAAGGCTTAACTTTTCCACTGTTTACTTTGCAACAGTAAAAGATACACAACTCCAAGAAAGGGCTTGACATCAATCTCGATGTCCAAAAGTCCACAGAGGACAAGGGAATTCACATTTTCGGGGTTGAGGTGCATCAGGAAGTTGACAGTTGCAAGCTGGGATTCCTCCCAAGATGAGCTGAAATGATCTTATTGTCTCCAGGTGATTGGGTGGACCTTCCATTTCCTCCTTTGTTTTCTCCAGGCGAATACATAGGTTCTAAGCAGATAGACTGACAAAGTGAGAACTCTGAATGAAAACTACTGAGGATACTGGAGATCTGAAATAAAATCAGTAAATGCCAGAGAAACTCAGCAACATCTGTGGAGAGAAACAGAGTTAACAACAAATTAACTGCACTCTTTTTATTTCTGGCATAAACAGTTGAAACATATTTGAATACATAATGGTGTATTCAAGGTGGTTCAGTGGTTAGCATCGCTGCCTCACAGTGCCAGGGATCCAGGTTTGATTCAACCTTTGGGCATCTGTCTGTGGAGTTTGCACATTCTCCCCATATCTGCATGGGTTTTCTCTGGGTGGTCTGATTTCCTTCCACAGTCCAAAGATGTGCAGGTTAGGTGGATTGGGCATGCTAAATTGCACACAGTATTCAGGGATGTGCAGGCTAAGTGGATTAGCCATGGGAAATGCAGGTTATAGGGGTAGGGTAGGGGGTGGGTCTTGCTGGGATGCTCTTTGGAGAGTTGATGTGGACTCAGTGGGCTGTTTTCACACTGTAGGGATTCTATAAAAAATTGCCTAAGTGTCTTGCCCATCTGCACATCAACCTTGTACAGAGAGAGTTTATGAGTGGTGCTATCTAATCAGGGGAGACAGGCCGGCTACTTGCAGAGCGTTTCAGAGAACACCTCTGGGACACCCGGACCAACCAACCCAACCACCCTGTGGCTCAACACTTCAACTCCCCCTCCCACTCCACCAAGGATATGCAGGTCTTTGGACTCCTCCATCGCCAGACCACAACAACACGACAGTTGGAGGAAGAGCGCCTCATCTTCCGCCTAGGAACCCTCCAACCACAAGGGATGAACTCGGACTTCACCAGTTTCCTCATTTCCCCTCCCCCCACCTTGTCTCAGTCAAATCCATCGAATTCAGCACCGCCTTCCTAACCTGCAATCTTCTTCCTGACCTCTCCGCCCCCACCCCAGTCTGACCTATCACCCTCACCTTGACCTCTTTCCACCTATCACATTTCTGACGCCCCTCCCCCAAGTCCCTCCTCCCTACCTTTTATCTTAGCCTGCTGGACAAACTTTCCTCATTCCTGAAGAAGGGCTTATTCCCGAAACGTCGATTCTCCTGTTCCTTGGATGCTGCCTGACCTGCTGCGCTTTTCCAGCAACATATTTTCAGTGCTATCTTATCAGCCAAGGAGCCCAGAAATGGAGGCAAATCACATTCCCTCTGCTTGCTTGCCTTGATCAGTGGTGAATTTAATATAATCCGATGCCCTTTCAAATTGAAAATCACACAACACCAGGTTATAGTCCGATAGGTTTAATTGGAAGCACACTAGCTTTCGGAGCGACGCTCCTTCATCAGGTGATTGTGGAGGGCTCGATCGTAACACAGAATTTATAGCAAAAATTTGCAGTGTGATGTAACTGAAATTATACATTGAAAAATTGATTGTCTGTTAAGCCTTTCATCTGTTAGAATACAGTGATAGTTTCACTTCTTTCATGTGTAAATCACAAAACCCTTTTTTTTAAAGTTGCTTTCTCGGGTTAGTTGTTAACAATGGTGCTAGCTAGACAATGTGGTGAAGGTGTTAGCCCCCTGTGTTCTCTGTCTATGACCTGATGTTTAGATTGATTCCAATCTAAAAAGTGAGATAACAGAGTTTTACATAAATTCATGCAGTTTTTGAGCTCAGAGTTCGACATGAATGCATGCAGTTTTTGAGCATACATTCATTTAGAACTCTGAGCTCAAAAACTGCATGAATTTATGTAAAACTCTGTTATCTCACTTTTTAGATTAGAATCAATCTAAACATCAGGTCATAGACAGAGAACACAGGGGGCTAACACCTTCAACATATTGTCTAGCTATCACCATTGTTAACAGCTAACCTGAGAATGCAACTTTTAAAAAAAGTTGCTGTATTCTAACAGATGAAAGGCTTAACAGACAATCAATTTTTCAATGTATAATTTCAGTTACATCACACTGCAAATTTTTGCTATAAATTCTGTGTTATGATCGAGCCCTCCACAATCACCTGATGAAGGAGCGTTGCTCCGAAAGCTAGTGTGCTTCCAATTAAACCTGTTGGACTAAAACCTGATGTTGTGTGATTTTTAACTTTGTACACCCCAGTCCAACATCGGTATCTCCAAATCATCCTTTCAAATTGGGTATTGTTACCTGCTTTACATTGTGATGAGCATTCACTTGCGAGTTGGCAGCCAGGTCCAGTGATGTCCTTTAAAAGCACCCTAAGACATAGAAGTCCAGTTCCACTGTCACTTTACCAGGCACTGCCAGCATGTTTGGTGAGGTGTGAAATGCACCTCTACAAGTGTATGCAATTCTCTCATCATTTTTGTTTATTGAAACATCCTTCGGCAGCACTGTCATCCAGGAAGCCCATTCTTTGTTGGTATATGTTATGGAGGCCCTGATTTAGGGATGGCCTTCCTTTGTAGCAAATTTTCTACAGCAGCTACCTGAACAGTCTTGCACTACCTCACTAACTCCTCAAGGTTGACTCCCTCTCTCTCCTCTCCCTCACCCAATTAGTCCAGTGCCCGCAGATGAAATTCTCTTCAACATCAAAATACTCAACTGTTGGATTCCACTGAATGAAGAGTTATCTGATCCTTCCTTTTTTTAAAAGCAGTACTCTTAAATGCACCATCCCTATGACCGCCTTTCCACAGTGATGTTGCCTGTAACTCTCCTCCAAAATTGCTTTCTCTTTATTGAGCTGACAATTGAATTGTTTGCATGATTAGTTGATGGACCACCATTGTTGTCTGGGTTCCCTCTGCACTAACCACATGCTTCAGATCACATCAAAGTTGCTGTGAGGCAGGACCACGTTGGGAAGTTTCACATTGTTTGGCAATCCAAAATTGCAGGCTCATTTGCCATTGCTGTTCAGCGATAAATAAAACAACTTCAGTTTCATCACCTTTCCTTAAGTTCTGACGAATGTCCATCACACATGCTGCTTGGCCAGCTGATTGTTTCCCAGCACTTTTTGTTCTTATTTCAGTTTTGCATTATGCACAGTGTTTTGTTCATGTATGACTCGAAACCCTGAATAATCATGTGAAAGGTATTCTTGCTTATACCAGGGCCGCTTGTGCCTTTGTATTTCTTCCTTCATTTGACATAATATTTTTTGTTCTGTCTTTCCACCTCAAGGCATTGGCCTGTCGCGATGAAAGTTCCATGGGCACAATGGGCCATTTTGCAAAGGTGAGTTGCAAAAGCAAGCTATTCTTGATTGGGTTGAGGGCAATGGGGAAAGGAATTGGAATAGTTCGAGGTGTAACAAAAGTGAACAGTCACCTGCTCCAGTATTCACACACTATATTGCCAATAAGGCTTGCTGGAAAGCTTTTAGGAGAGGATTGCCATCCATAGCACAAGTTAATCCCCGGGATATTTCTGCAAGCAACCTGGGAGGAAAATTGTTGCTGCAATAAAATATTTTTAAAAAGAATTCTTCAAACACTTTCACTAATGAGTTGTGAAAATATTGGAGATGTGGAATAAAACTGTTTGGACTCTCAATCAGTCAAGCAACAAAATCTGTGCACTTTTGAATGGGCATGGGAAATGCACAAAAATCTATTGGTCTCAAATTGGAATATACTAATTGATGGAGGATCCTTCATCCTCAGAGGAAGAAAATTCCACAGATAAAATGTTATTTAAATCCAGCAGTCTTTCTCACAGATGATTTGGCTTTGGAAAAGATCTGACAATGACGTGTGGATTTTTTAACTTCAGATAATTGCAAGATGTTTTGCTTATGAGAAAGAAGGGGAGGTAAAAACAAAGACTTGTACAATGTGTGAGAAATAAAAATAATTGTATTGTTCACTTGAATTTTTGCAACATCATTTACTGATAATCACTTTATCTTGGCAAACAAACAATTTACACCAAAAGTATATGAGCAAAGTACAATTGAACATAGGCATGCATGCTTCTCATTGTATCACCTGAAATAAGCAAATGCTTACACAAAGTTTTTCCTGAGCAGACTAATGTTTTTCTCTCTCATGATGGTCTTTTACTGCCTTTTATGACCATCTTCAGCCTAATTGTTGACATCTTGTCAATTAGGTATGCATCCACAGCTTTCTTGTGTTTGCTGTTCCAGTCTGGAATAAGCTACTGATCAAACTTGAGCAAACTAATTCTTTTTGTCTCCCACATATTCATCAGCTGTCAGGGTAAAATTTCAGCTAATGACTTTCTTTTAAAGATAATGTATTCACAGTTGCAAGGAAATACTCAGACCATTTTCACACAAGATCCCAGAAGCAGAAATGAGGTAAACAGCTAATGAATTTGTTTTTGTAACATTCTTTGAGAGTTAAAAGGGAAATTTGTAAATGTCGTCAGACAGCTCTCCTGCCCTTCTTTGAGTAGTACGATATGATCTTTTGAATGCATTTCAGAGGACAGATATCTCATTGTAGCTTTCTTTAATGGGGATCCCCAGCATGGAGCTGTTGTGACAGTATCAAGTTTCCCGAGTTGCCAGTGAGATTAGTAAATTCTCACAGACAGCCTATCAGGGAATGAAAGGTATTAAAATCCAATTACGTTTTCAGCAGGTTGTGCCAAGAGAAATACTCATTAGATATAATGAGAAAATGTGTGAAATAAATTTGTTTGAAGGGTCTAGTTTAAATCTTAACAGTGAAATGTCCCTCCACTCAAAAACACAGTAATATCTATAAATACATTGTCTATTGTTTCCAAACAATATTTTTTTAGTTTATTAAACAATAGTCCACAAATATAAAATTGCATTTGAAAGACTGCATCTGTTGCTCAGCAATTGTTATTGTTTACTGTGCTGATAGAAACCCAGTTATACCGGACTGAACAAGTTGAAACCTTTTATTGGGTTTCAAACAGCGATGTGAGAGTGAAGGAAGGAAAACTGATTCTGCATGAACTGATTACAATGATCATTGGCTGAGATAAGACAGTGTACAGCACAACCTCTGGCAGAGTAGAGAATAACAGAAAGCAACTTTGGGATTTCTCCATTAGTTGAAACTTTATTGCTGGAACAGCACAGCAGGTCAGGCAGCATCCAGGGAACAGGAGATTCGACGTTTCGGGCACAGGCCCTTCTTCAGGAATGAGCAGAGAGTGTTCAGCAGGAGAAGATAAAAGGTAGGGAGGAGGGACTTGGAGGAGGGGCGTTGGAAATGTGATAGGTGGAAAGAGGTCAAGGTGAGGGTGATAGGTCGGAGTAGGATGGAGGCGGAGAGGTCAAGAAGAAGACTGCAGGTCAGGAAGGCGGTGCCGGGCTGGAGGGATTCGGCTGAGACAAGGTGGGGGGAGGGGGGATGAAGAAACTGGTGAAGTCTAAGTTCATCCCCTGTGGTTGGAGGTTTCCCAGTCGGAAGATAAGACGCTCCTCCTCCGACCGTCGGGTTGTTGTGGTTTGGCGGTGGATGAGTCCAATGACCTGCATATCCTCGGTGGAGTGGGAGGGGGAGTTGAAATGCTGTGCTACAGGGTGGTTGGGTTGGTTCGTCCGGGTGGCCCAGAGGTGCTCTCTGAATCGCTCCGCAAGTAGGCGGCCTGTCTCCCCAATATAGAGGAGGCCACACCGGCTGCAGCGGATACAGTAGATGATGTGGGTGGAGGTGCAGGTGAATCTGTGGCGGATATGGAAGTTTCCTTTGGGGCCTTGGAGAGAAGTGAGGGGGGAGGTGTGGGCGCAAGTGTTGCACCTCCTGCGGTTGCAAGGGAAGTGCCGGGAGTGGAGGTTGGGTCGGTGGGGGGTGTGGATCTGACAAGGGAGTCGCGGAGGGAGTGGTCTCTACGGAAAGCTGATAGGGGAGGGGAGGGAAATATATCCTTGGTGCTGGGGTCTGTTTGGAGGTGGCGGAAGTGACGGCGGGTGATGTGCTGTACATGGAGATTGGTGGGGTGGTAGGTGAGGACCAGTGGGGATCTGTCCTGGTGGCAGTTGGAGGGGCGGGGCTCAAGGGCGGAGGAGCGGGAAGTGGAGGAGATGCGGTGGAGGGCACCGTCGACCACGTCGGGGGGGAAATTGCGGTCCTTGAAGAAGGAGGCCATCTGTGTTGTACGTATTTTGAACTGGTCCTCCTGGGAGCAGATGCGGCGGAGACGAAGGAATTGGGAGAATGGGATGGCGTTTTTACAGGGGGCAGGATGGGAGGAGGTGTAGTCCAGGTAGCTGTGGGAGTCGGTTGGTTTGTAGTAGATGTCCGTGTTGATTCGGTCGCCTGAGATAGAAACAGAAAGGTCTAGGAAGGGGAGGGAGGAGTCCGAGACTGTCCAGGTGAATTTGAGGTCGGGGTGGAAGGTGTTAGTGTAGTGGATGAACTGTTCAACCTCCTTGTGGGAGCACGAGGTAGCGCCGATACAGTCATCAATGTAGCGAAGGAAAAGATGGGGGGTGGGGCCAGTGTAGTTGCGGAAGATGGATTGTTCCACATACCCTACGAAGAGGCAGGCATAGCTGGGGCCCATGTGGGTGCCCATGGCTACTCCTTTTGTTTGGAGAAAGTGGGAGGATTGGAAAGAAAAGTTGTTCAGGGTGAGGACCAGTTCGGTCAGTCGAAGGAGGGTGTCGGTGGAAGGGTACTGGGTGGTACGGCGGGAAAGGAAGAAGCGGAGTGCTTTGAATCCTTCGTGATGGGGGATGGAGGTGTACAGGGACTGGATGTCCATGGTGAAGATGAGGCGTTGGGGACCGGGGAAGCGGAAATCCTGGAGGAGGTGGAGGGCGTGAGTGGTGTCACGAACGTAGGTGGGGAGTTCTTGGACTAATGGGGACAGGACCGTGTCGAGGTATGCCGAGATGAGTTCGGTTGGGCAGGAGCAGGCTGAGACGATGGGTCGTCCGGGGCAGTCAGGTTTGTGGATTTTGGGCAGGAGGTAGAAACGGGCGGTGCGGGGTTGTGGGACTATGAGGTTGGAGGCGGTGGATGGGAGGTCCCCTGAGGTGATGAGGTTATGGATGGTCTGGGAGATGATAGTTTGGTGGTGGGGGGTGGGGTCATGGTCAAGGGGACGGTAGGAGGAGGTATCTGCGAGCTGGCGTTTGGCCTCAGCGGTGTAAAGGTCAGTGCGCCAAACTACTACTGCGCCTCCCTTGTCAGCTGGTTTGATGGTGAGGTTGGGGTTGGAACGGAGGGAGTGGAGGGCTGCACGTTCCGAGGGTGAGAGGTTGGAGTGGGTGGGAGGGGGTGCAACACTTGCGCCCACACCTCCCCCCTCACTTCTCTCCAAGGCCCCAAAGGAAACTTCCATATCCGCCACAGATTCACCTGCACCTCCACCCACATCATCTACTGTATCCGCTGCAGCCGGTGTGGCCTCCTCTATATTGGGGAGACAGGCCGCCTACTTGCGGAGCGATTCAGAGAGCACCTCTGGGCCACCCGGACGAACCAACCCAACCACCCTGTAGCACAGCATTTCAACTCCCCCTCCCACTCCACCGAGGATATGCAGGTCATTGGACTCATCCACCGCCAAACCACAACAACGCGACGGTCGGAGGAGGAGCGTCTTATCTTCCGACTGGGAACCCTCCAACCACAGGGGATGAACTTGGACTTCACCAGTTTCTTCATCCCCCCTTCCCCCACCTTGTCTCAGCCGAATCCCTCCAGCCCGGCACCGCCTTCCTGACCTGCAGTCTTCTTCTTGACCTCTCCGCCTCCATCCTACTCCGACCTATCACCCTCACCTTGACCTCTTTCCACCTATCACATTTCCAACGCCCCTCCTCCAAGTCCCTCCTCCCTACCTTTTATCTTCTCCTGCTCATTCCTGAAGAAGGGCCTGTGCCCGAAACGTCGAATCTCCTGTTCCCTGGATGCTGCCTGACCTGCTGTGCTGTTCCAGCAATAAAGTTTCAACTTTGATCTCCAGCATCTGCAGACCTCACTTTCTCCTCGAAGATTTCTCCATTAGTGCAGACCTGCATGAAACCCTGAAGATGTGGTCAGTTTCAGAGGAGTCGTTTCATAAATCTCTAGCTATTCATCATCAGAAACTCCAGCAAGATTCAGGTCAATTTCCAGCATCATATCATGCCCCTTTTATGAAAAAGAGAGAGAAGAACAGAAGTGCTATTCAAGTAAGATTTGTTGCTAGAAACACAGAGAACTGGGGAACACAGTGTAAAGCATTCAGATTAGCTTCCAAGTAAAATTTAGTGGAAAAAAGTCTTGTTAGTTTGTTTAATAACCAAAAAAAAAACCATTTCGAAACAATGGACAATGTACTTATAGATATTATAGATGAAACATTTCACTGTTTTCTCCCTCCACTACAGCACACTTACTCTTCTTTCAATTATTTACCGTAGGCTAGAGATGGCCTTAATGCTGTTCCATCTTCACTTCAAGAGGAAATGGATTGCAGTTTGTTTCTGACACCCCAGCAAATTCATCAAATATCCATTGGTAGGTTAAATGTTTATAACATTGATCGAGACAAAAGATGATTTCATGGGATGTGTACATAACTATCAAGGCCAGGGTTTGTTGCCCATCTCTAATTGCATTTGGTCTGAATGCCTTGTTATGCCATTTCAGTCGGCCATGTTACTCTGGGTCAGTTCCATTTAGGCTAGAGCAGGATGATAAGGAAGGTAGATGTCCCGTCCACAATGGTTTTGTCACTATTATGAAGATGATCTTTATATTCTAGGTTAAGTTGGCAAATTTAAATTCTAGTAGCTGCTGTGGTGAGATTTGAAACCGAGTCACCAAACATTAGTCTGAATTGCTAATTCAGTGACACCACCAATTCCCCACTTGTTTCTGAATAGTCAGTTTGTTAAGGCCATTATTTTCCTGTCACAAAGTTGCATCTGTGGATACTGCCTATTGAAATATAGATATTTGTCACGTGTTTTACCAACCATTTACGTTTATGGTTACATATGAAATGTTCATCTAACACTTATATTTCAAATGTTACCCCAATATTCAATGTTCCTTTTTGAAAGTGACAAGGAAATTTAGTTTGGATCAATGGTGTGTGGTGCTTAATGGGTGACAATCCTGTCAGTTATTTGGTGTAGTTCTTGGGGTTCGCCACTTTCACTTGCCCCATTGTGATATCATTGAGTAAATGCCAAAGGTAGTGATATGTGGAGAGCCATGACTACCAACCTTCAGACATGAAGAAGGTGTATGTTGATAGTAATTTATCTTCTGATCAATATATAGAGAGGGGGGAGTTGTTTTTTTCCAAATACATGTTTAACATTGAGCAAAAGAATGGGTTATTTGGTGTCCAATTGTGCATGCCTACTGCAGACTTTCACCTTTCCCATTCTAAACATTTCTTCTTCCTGGAGTTTGTTTCTATTGTTCTGGGTTATTATGCAACAGGTTTCACTGTGCCTTTGGCTGGTTCCTTTCTGGCTGGTCCATGCATATTAACTCGGCAACAGGCTGTCCTCTAAGACTGAACCACTTTTCTCCTGCTCCAGTTGATAACCTCATGTACGTCTCTGATGTTGGTGCAATCCCAGCCTTGTTAACATCTGTATTTATTAGAAGCTCTTGGAGGCAGACTATGATCCCTTAAGGAAATAGGAGACTGTAGGGAGGTCTCTGATTGCTCCCTGAAATAGGCAAAATGGGGTTGTGTGGGTTTTTCAGTTAGCTACTGGGCCACCCTGATGAGGATCAATAATGTCAAATCTGAACTTCATTTCTCTTCCACTGATGCTGCGAGGTCTGCCAACAGTGTTGCCAGCATTTTCTGTTTTTATTTCAGGTTTCCAGCATCTCCAGCATGTTGCTTTTGAATCTCAGAATATTGTTACTTTCATAGTTTATTAAACCAATTACATACAGTGTTTTGACCATAACGTTAATCAGTGATCTTCATTTTCTCAATTTCTAAGTAAATCCAATCTAATTCAAAAAGTGGAAAAGACTTTCTCCTACATATTGGTCTTCTTATTATGATGCTTTTGGTGCATTCAGATGTGATACATGAAGGTGCTTAAAACCTTATCTCGAATTATTTATGAGATCATGTGGAAATTCAATCCTTACACTTTTTCTTTTCAGTGACCCCCTTCTAAGATATTTTACACCTCTATCATTTTGGAAATTCATTGACCAATCTTTCTTAGTTTATATGTTTCTTCTACCCTTACTGGAAGGGGTATGAGATTAAAAAAGAACCAGCTGTTTCTGATATCTCATGCAATTAGCAAATTCTTAATGTGTGATCTTAGATGGTGAGTTAAAACGTAATAAAAAAACATTATACAGAGGAACCTCGATTATCTGAATGAGATGAGTGGGCACTATTTCATTTAGATAATTGATTCTTCGGTTAATTGATTTTCTCTGGGGCTCAGAGTTTTCTGTGAAGTCCGCTCCCCGTTCAGGAGACTAGGCAGCAACACACTGCGCGTGAGACCCCGCCCCCCCCCCCCCACCTGCCCCCAACTTCGTCTGCTCCTAGCCCTATCCACCACTGCATCCACGCCCCGCCCCACCCCCAACCCCGCACCCCCTAACATCCCCACCCACTGTCTGACCCCCGTCTGCACCACCGGCCCCATCTGACCACACCCTGCTAGACCAGCTGGACTGTACATTAACAGTAAGACTGCTGCTGCCTTTGTGGGGTAATATCCAAATAGCATGCGTGTGCACACACGCACACAACCTTTTGACAGGTTCCACTTCTGCCCAGTACAGTACAATGTTAAAGTGATTATCTGGGGCAGGGGGGTTTAGGGTTCACCCCTACGTAGAACTCCAGGGAAAGTGTGAGGGGAGAGAGAAAGAGCGGGAAGTCAGTCATTTGGAGACGGTGCCTGGACTGTCCAGGACTGTTCTCAGCAGCATTTCAGTGAGCTGAGTTTGTTTTTAATCATTATACCTGTAAACAAAAGACGCGATCAGGGTTGAAACAGCTCTTTGACGTAATGTTTCTATCGGGACCTTGAGATCCCCTCGGATAAACTGATATTCGGATAATTGATATTCGGATAATCGAGGTTAATGAGAAAATAATGGAAATGAGAAAATTCGGATAATGAGAAAATAATGGAAATTAATAATTCACTAAATCTGGTTGGAGAGTAAATATTTTAATCTCTAAGCTTGTTTTTGCTCTGTTCCCTTGCAAATTATTCCCTTTAACTAACAAAAGGAAAGCATAGTTTTAAAAATCATCATATTTAAATCTTAATCATGAACAACTTTAAATAGAGTAAGCTTTGACAGTAATTTTGGTCCAGAAATAATTCATGAGATTAGGCATTAGAATATAAGCAACAATATTATTGTTGTTGTTGTAACATTGCTGCACTATGAATTGTATACAGTTCCACTTTTCGTTTTTCTAAGAATCCAGTACCCACTCCCTCAAGTTTTGATCGTGAAAAATGTACTTAATGATCACGGAACTGCTACCTTTTGTCCCCTGTGGAATTGCATTTAATCTATGACAAAGGCAATTTGTTTGGTACAATTTGTTTTTGAATTTTTTTTAAACTTCAGGTCCAACTACAATTGACTTTGGAAATGTTTGTGTATATTCAACATCAAAGCAGATTTTAAATATTGTGAACAACTTACCCACTTACATACTAATTGAAGTGACAGCTGACTATCCAGAACTCCGGGAATCCAGCCCATTATCTCAGGTGGTACCACCCATGTCCGCAGCTTGCCTACCTATAATATTTGAGTCTACATCAGAGGGAGCATTTCAAAAGTAAGTTTCAAAGAAGAATTGCTTTGTTTTTCAATAGAGAAGCAAACTGTCAGTGAACATAAATAAATGAAAATAAATAAATAAGTTGATTTTGGTTAATTGAATATGAAGGTGGTGACAAAGCAGGCAAAATAGTCTTTTTTGCCTCTCATATGTCAGTCTAATATTCATTTCTATTCAAGTCCACTTAAACAAACATGCAATGGACATTTCATGGGCAAACAGTGCGATACTGTACAGTTTGAGTCCTTGTCCATTGTTAATTTCAACTCCACACTGCCTCATGTGTTTTGATGTTGTAGCAAATTAAGTATAAATTATTGTTCTTACCTTCTGAGGTCTTATGCCACTCAGATGCACTGGGGACCTTATTGAAAGTTTAAGCAAGTGTGTTTCCATTTACTTTGCTGAAGGGTCTTGGAAAAAATAATAAACATTTTCAAAAGCATAACTTAAAGTCGGTCTCAATTTCCAGATTAGAATTCTTTGAGGAGTTAACAAGTAGGATAGTTAAAGGGGTAGCAATGGGTGTAATATATTTGGATTTTCAGAATGCATTTAATAAGGTACCACACATAAGGTTACTTAACAAGGTAAGAACCCATGGTATTGTGGTTAGTATATTAGAATGGATAGAGGACTGGCTAGCTAATAGACGACGGAGAGTTATGATAAGACAGGATATTTTCAGACTAACAAATTGTAACTAGTGCCACAGGAATAAATACTGCAACCATAATTATTTCCAATATATATTCATGACTTGGATAAGAAAGTGAATGTACTGCAGTTAAGTTTGTGGATGACATACAGATAAGTGTGAATGCAAGTGGTGAGGATGGCTTTAATGGTCTGAAAAAGATCCAGATAGGTTAAACAGGGAAAATAGAAGTGAAGAATATTATTTAAGTACAGAGAGGTGCAGAAATCTACAGCACAGAGGTATTTCGGGGTCCCATGAACACATTACAAAAAAGTTAGCATCCAAGTCTTTATTTTTTTGGCAGCAGTTGAAATGGGAGGAGTGACAGAGGCCCAATGGGAAGGTAAGTTTAAAGTATATAAGCTTATCTCGGGGGTTCAGTGGTCTTCATTTCTTCGATGGCAGTTGAAGTAGGAGGAGTGACAGTGAGGACCAGAGGCCCGACAGGAAGGTAAATTTAACTCGTGTATAGGTGGAGCGCATGTTGAGCAGGAGTGGACGTGGGACTGCTGGGTAAGTGAGGATTTATATTCGGGCAGTTGCTTTACCCGAAGGACTACTCGGGTAGTATCTCCCACCCATCCTCCTCCTCTAACCAGAAAAAAAAGCTCTGTGCACCAGATTAAGTGAATTAAATGGACTAGTTTTTATTTTTTTTTAGTTTTCAGTAATCTCGTTGGGAATTTAGAATAGTAGGAATGGAAGTTAGGGCAGTTGAATGTTCCTCCTGCAGAATGTGGGAGGTAAGGGTCACCACTGTATCTGTGGGAAGTGCACCCAACGCTGGCTCCTCGAGAACTGTGTTAGGGAACTGGAGCTGGAGCTGGATGAACTTCAGATCATTTGGGAGGCGTAGGGGGTTATTGAGAGGACTTACAGGGAGGTAGTCACACCTCAGGTACAAGAGAAGGGGTAGATGGGTTACTAGGAGAAAGTGAGGACTGCAGATGCTGGGGATCAGAGCTTAAAAATGTGTTGCTGGAAAAGCGCAGCAGGTCAGGCAGCATCAAAGGAGAAGGAGAATCGACATTTCGGACATAAGCCCTTCTTCAGGAATGGGTTACTGTCAGGGCACAGAAAGGGAACCGGCAGGCAGTGCAGGGATCCCCTGTGGCCGTTCCCTTCAACAACAAGTATACCGTTTTGGACTCTGTTGGGGGAATTGACTTACCAGGGATAAGCAATGGGGCATGGATCTCTGGCACAGAGTCTGTCCCTGTTACTCAGAAAGGAAGGGGAAGAGGAGCAGAGCATTAGTCATTGGGGGACAGATAGGAGGTAATATGGGAACGTGGGAGACTCACCGTTGGTGTGTTGTCACCCAGATGCCGGGGTCATGATGTCTCTGATCATGTTTTCAGGATCCTTGAGGGGAAGGGGAAGCAGCCCCAAGTTGTTGTCCACATACGCACCAACGGCATAGGTAGGAAGAGAGATGGGGAAGTACAGCAGAAATTCAGGCAGCTAGGGTGGAAGCTTAGAGCTAGGACAGACAAAATTGTTATCTTTGGTTTGTTGCCCATGCCACATGCTAGTGAGGCAATGAATAGGTAGAGAGAAGAGTTGAACACTTGACTACAGGGATGATACAGGACGGAAGGTTTTGGATTCCTGGATAATTGGGGCTCTTTCTGGGGTAGGTAGGCCACTGCAAACAGGATGGTCTTCACCTGAACCAGAGGGCTATCAATATTCTGGGTGGGATATTTGCTAATGCTCTTTGGGTAGGTTTAAGCTAATTCAGCAGAGGGATAGGAACCCAGATTGTAGCTTGAGTATACAGGAGGTTGAAAGTAGTGAGGTCCGAAATAAGGTTTCAAGGTCGCAAGAGGGCACTGGCAAGCAAGAAGTTGGTTTGAAGTGTGTCTACTTCAATGCCAGGAGCATCTGGAATAAGGTGGGTGAACTTGCAGTATGGGTTGGTACCTGGGATTTTGATTTTGTGGCCATTTCGGACACATGGATTGAGCAGGGACAGGAATGGTTGTTGCAGATTCTGGGATTTAGAAGTTTCAGTAAGAACAGAGAAAATGGTAAAAGAGTGGGACGTGTGGCATTGTTAGTCCAGGACAGTATTATGGTTGCAGAAAGGATGTTTGAGAGCTTTTCTACTGAGATAGTATGGGCTGAGGTTAGAAACTGGAAAGGAAAGGAGGCCCTGTTGGGAGTGTTTGGCCTCCGAATAGTTCCACAGATAATTGGGGCTCTTTCTGGGGTAGGTGGGAAAGAATAGTAAAAATTATTCAGTTTAGGAGCGAGAGTGACAGAGTAGTTGTTATGAGGGATTTTAATTTTTCAAATATTGACTGGGAATTCTATAGTTTAGATGGGTCAATTTTTGTCCAATGTGTGCAGGAGGGTTTCCTGACACAGTATGTAGACAGGCCAATAAAGGGCGAGGCCACATTGGATTTGGTATTGGGGAATGAACCTGGCCAAGTCACTGAATATATTTAAGGAAGAAATAGATAGATTTCTACAAGTTAAAGGTGTCGAGGGCTCTGGGTAGAGGGCAGGAGTATGACATTGACAGAGAGGCCCAGCCATGATCATTTTCAAGAGTGGAGCAGGAGAAAGTGAGGACTGCAGATGCTAGAGATCAGAGTCGAGAGTGTGGTGCTGGAAAAGCACAGCAGTCAGGCAGCATCTGAGGAGCAGGAGATGAAATGCTTATGCTTGAAACATCGATTCTCCTGCTCCAAGATTGCTGCCTGACCTGCTGTGCTTTTCCAGCACCACACTCTTGAATAGTGGAGCAGGCTCGATGCTCTGAATGGCCTACTCCTCCTGTTTTTTCCCTGGGCTGAATGTTATGTTCTTTTGGCTCAGTGCCAGTTGCGTTGTCTTTTTGGAGGGTATTTCATTGCGAGGCCTTGCAATATTTCTTGCAGTATCTTGCCAAACTCACCTTATTAACTACCTTCCCTACCCAATGGCGTCCCTCATGTCTGAATTTAGTCCCATCTTACCAATCACCATTCCAAGAACAATTCTGTACAGCCAGGATATCCCAGAATTCACCGGCAACCCTGGCAACTGTCCCATCTTTAAAGTTTGTTGTGCACCTGGACAAGCAAACACTGTCAGGCAGAGTTACCCTGCGCAGTTCCAGGCTTTCATCCCAGACATGACAAACAGGTGGAAATTGGTGCCTTGCATCGCAGGCAGGACTGCTGGATGGGGTAGTGCAGAGGCAGGACTCCTTCCCCCAGGAACAGCAGTGGAGGCAGCAACACCAGATCATGCCAACCTGATCTGAGATTGTCACCCAGGCTACTGCAGTCTCAACCATCTGGATTAATGCCTCACAATGTTGGGAGTAGGCCATCCCGCCAATAGCTCACACTCACTCTATCTCTGCTATTGTACTGACCTCCCATCCAGACTAAACTGTCTACCACCCTCACTATTGTTTGCAGCATCTTAACTCACTCACTCTCATCCACCTCAAGCCCCAGCACCATTAACCCTGCGTGACCTCTGCACTGCCTCCTCACTCAATCAGGACAACTCACTGCGTGGATGGAATGTAACAAAAGAGCCAACCAAATTCACCTCCCTTGACCTTTGCCTCACTTTCAATCAAGGAAGAATACAACCCTCGATGGGGCAAAGCTGGTGGGCTAACTGACATTCAGCTCCTCACTCCTTACAAGGAGAACACCCTGACTCAGATGTCTCCTGGTGGCTGACTGCTCATGTCCAAGTTCCTGAGCTGGTATCAGAGGCTACCCTGAACTTGAGTCATTCAGATTCCCTGGCTGAAGGATAACTCCTAGACTTGACTGAAGCCTGCTGACAACCGTGACAAGCTTCCTGCCTTTGTGCCTGCTCTAAACAGCACAATAAAACAGTAGTAATGTGATAAAACAAATAACTGCAGATACTGGAAATCTGAAACAAAAGAAACAGAAATTGTTGGAGAAACTCATTCAGTCTGACAGCATCTGTGGAGAGAAAGCAGAGTTAAAGTTTCTCGTTCAGTGACCCTTCTTCAGAGTCCATGGGTGGACCTGTAACATTAATTTGCTTTCTCTCCATAGATGCTGTCAGACTGAATGAGTTTCTCCAGCAATTTCTGTTCTTCTTTCAATATTAATATGGGCCTAGTGGCAAAGTGCACAAAGGTAAAGCAATGCAAGGCAGGAATACTATGAGCATCCAGGTAGGCTCTGAATGAGTGAGTGTTGTGATAGCAGGTGAAGAGGCTGAAGATACAGCCTGGACCAGTCCATGAGCTGAGTTCATATCCATGAGCACACTGTGTCCTTGCAGCAGTATTATAACAATAATTGTTGGTGCAGCACAGAAGTGTAGAAGTGTTTTGTATGTAGATCAGAGTTAGTGGATCAATTGCGTTTAGCTGTTTAGTGTGTTTGATAACATAGGAAATTGCATATTAATGAGATAAGTTGGGCAGTTAACAAGATATTTAACAAGCTAATCTCCCTTAATAGGCAACTTCCCAGTGCCCAGCAGGAAACTCACCACACCATTTATCGAAAGTATAACAGATGGTGAGAAGTGCTCTTGATATTATGGGCCTCAATGGACGTTTCATCTAATTCTGTCACAAATCTGACATTAACCTTGAATACACCAATAAAATTGTGCTCTATTGCTAATCCTGTTCTTGTCCTTACCTAACTGTGCAATCTCAGAATTTCAGCTGAGATTACTGGATAAAAATCAGGAGCATGAACTCTCTCATTGACTCATGCTGATTTTAATTCTGACATTACAATTGCTGCCTGGCTAAAAGCACAACTAATTCACTGATGTGTGAAAGGAGAGACTGAGTATTGGAATGTATGGCTTGTATGGCTCAGATCCACACAGATAGTATGCTTACTAAATGAGTTGATGACAGTGTTTCTAAAAGGAATTTCTGAATTGAATACGACAGCAACTTGTAATTTGCTACAATCACTTGGTTGTCAAGAATAACTTGAAAGAATGTTGCTGAGGTATGAAAATAGAAAGTGAAGTTGGATGAATTGAAGCAACTTTTCTTTACAATACTACCTTGTAATGTTCAATCAGCAATGATAGCTACCATCTGTAAAGTTTGCATTTGGCATGCTTATTAGTGTTGGTGATGTGACATCTTGGACTCCTAAGTGTAGTTTGAGAATCTGAATGCTGTTTTGAAATGGGCACAATTTAAAGTTGTTTTAAATTGTGGATTTTACGATTGGTAAATTTGATTCATTTACAACTCCCTTTCCCAATAAGTATTTGCTGTATCTTAATTTCTATCACATATTGGGCAATGCAAAAACGGATGCAACTGTCTTCAGATTAGAAAAGCAGTGTTAATGCTGGGCAGGACACTTGATAGGTATGCAATAGACTGAGAGGAGCTCATATTTTTCTAGGATTTTAAACAGAACCATCTGTTAGTATTGGAGGTATTGTGATCAATAATGCTTGTTTCTTCAGCTGGTATTGCAAAAATATTAACTTTCTTTTATGATGCAGGTCAATAGACTACAAGATAAATAATCATCACGTCGGTCGTATATTAATACTGGCAAATGTGGTTTGTGTGGCTCTTGAGCTGTCAACCAATGAGGTGGTGCTGACCCCAAACTATGGGTTTCTAGCAGAAACGGGCTTCAGAACAACTGTGCGGCTTTACAACAGGCGGAACTACCCTGCACAATTCAGCTGGAGTCCAATCCTCTCAGAAGATGGAATCGCATTCTTTATCCGACCTGATGGAGGTATTTGTTGTAAAAATTAAGTTAGCTAGAGGAAGAAGCAAAAAGAGAGTAAATTAATCAAGTCATTCTTTCCTACCTTTAAAGTAGCATTAGTAACACAATAACTATCAAAGACAACACCATCAGAATACCATCATCAGAGAATTTGCCATCAAAGATATCACCATCAGAAACATCAACATTAGAAATATCATCATCAGAAACACCTCTGCCAGAGACATTATCATCAGACGCACCACCATCAGAAACACCACCATCAGAGGCATTTCCATCAAAGACATCAACATCTGAGACATTACCATCAGAAACACCATCATCGAGACTCCAGCTTTAGAAATACCACTGTCAGAGATCCCGCTATCAGAGACACCACCATCAGAGACACTGTCGGTAACACTGGCAGATATAGCTGAATTCTCCTGAGTTACAGAGAGTGATGAAAAGGAAATTCTTCTCAGAGAATGGTGAATCTGTAGAATTCTTCCCCACATAAGGCTGAGTCATGTATATTCAAGGCTGAGATGGATAGACTTTAAAAGGCAGAAAAATAAAATTGAGGATTATCTAATTAGCCGTGATATCATTGAATGACAGATCAAACACAATGGACCAAATGGCCTACTTTTGTTCCTATGTCCTTATGGTTTTGTGGATTTACATGCCTCTCACATGGCAGAAGGAATGGACACTGTGGTCTGTCTGGAAAGACCTGGCCTCAGTCTCTGCTTTCAGCACGTTGTGTGTTCTCTTCTGTAAGGAGAGAAAACAGAGATGAGTGAGCATTCTTAATGGTTTTAGTGGGAAGGGTAACATTGGGGAGGCTAACTTTGCAAGACAGCAAAAGGATGAGGCTGTGTGGTGATAGTTTAGATGAGAAGTGAGGAATTGGCAGCAGAGAGAGAAATGAGTGAAACTGCAAACTGTTGTCCTCAACAGTGTTGTGGAGTAGAATGTTGTCAAGGTCACAGTGTCAGGCTTGATATTATGCCTCTCAATTGTCATGCCCTCCTGGAGTCCTAAATTCCTTAGGTGTGCTGTCTCCAGGTTGGAGCGATTATGCTCCTTTTGCAGACTCCGTTTGAGCATTCATCCATGTCTGCCTGGGTGGAAATCCTTCCATCCTTAGAGCGTGCCTCACTGCAGTCTCTCAGATCCTACAATAGGACCACCAGGTGAGAGACAAAGAGAATCAAGGAGCAGCCTTCTTAGGTCTGTTCTCCATTTTGTACGGCTCTGCAGCCTCAGCCTCTGCAAATGTTGTAAGTCCTTCTAGCCCACGTCGTGATCCTGTATTAGAAATTCACCCTTTGATAGATCTAGCTCATCATTTCACTTTGATTGGTCAGGGAATCTGGAAGGTGGATGCTAAGGTCGTGGTTCTGTGGAGGAGCCCTGGCAAAGTCTGCCAATGACTGTAAATAGTTCTGCTGTTCCAGCAATATCTAAATTCAGAAGATTTCACCGTAGAGTACAAGATGCCAGAAATCCATACTAAACCCCCATTATACGTTGGTTTGGCCTCAGACAACTGTGTATTTGGAAGAATGCTAAGACATTAGAAAGGATGGTGAGGAGTGTTGTACCAGACATATATGACTGGAGAAGTTAGGGTGTCCTTCTTAGAGCAAACAAGATTAAAAGGAGTTATGATAGAGGCATGCATTTGATCGAGTAAATAAGCAAAAACTATTTCCAGTAATCAGACTAAAACTGATTTGTACACTCAAAGACACTAATAGCACAGAAGGAAGGCATTCACCCACCTTGTCCACACCAATCAACAAAGATATGGCTACACTCATCCCATGTTCCAGCTTCAGGCCTATACCCTAGGAGGCTGTCACAATGCAAGCAGCTATATAAATACTGCTTAAATGTCACAAGAGGTTTTGACCCAGTCAGCCTCTCAGACAGTGAGTTCCTGAACAAAAGACCTCCTCAACTTTCCTGTTAGTCTTCTACCTCTTATCTTAAATCTATGTCTACTAGTTATTGACCTTTCTGTGAATGCTTAAAAAAAAGTGCCTTCTTATCTTCCGATCTGTGCCCCTTGTAATCTTTTACCCGTCTATCTTGTCAACACTCAATCTTCGCTGCTCCAAGTAAAACAATCCCAACCTGTATAACCTTTTCTCATAGCTTGAACCTTGTTTATTTATCTAACAACCTATTTCTTTATGCCACAAGTTATTGTGACCTACAAAGCATGATCTGAAAGGATAGTGAAAGCAAATTCAACAGTGACTTTCAAAAGAAAATTGAATAACCGTTTGAGGGGAAAAAGAAATTGAAGGTGATCTGGTAGCAGAGCTGAGTGCTAATTAGATAGCTCCATCAAAGAATGATGCATACGCGATGGGCCAAATGGCCATGACTATTCTATGAAGGGAAAAGTTAGCTATGAGAACCTGAGGAAGAAAATACCTATTATCTCACCTTAATATCACCTCAATTCTTCCAATTGTGTTGTTCATTATAACATTACTTGTGAACTATACTTTATGCAGGCATCGTGGATGCTTTCAATGATCTGGAATGTGAAGTGGCCTGGCATGCCTCATTCTTCTCCCCTAAGGAAGGAGAGTTCGACCTTATTGTACATCACGGGAACAAACTGAGATTGAAATGTATTGCTAAGGTACAATTTTATTTTAAAATGGTCTGCTCTAAAATGAGTTTGAATATATACTTTATATTTGCTTAATTTGTTAATGAATATGAATTAGCTTCATCTGTCTTCTAATACAGGATGCTGTACCTTTTGTATCCATTGTCTTCAACAACCTGTAGGAATTGTTAGAAGGGTTTCTTATTCGATTTGGAAATACTATATTCATGTTAAATTTTACTTATAATTTGTACTCCAGGCATTTAATTCTCCTGATTCATAGGAATGCATGCAGTTGCCTTTAGTAGTCATGTGGCAATGAAGGATATAAGCTGTTCCAATTTAAATTATATCTTCTGTTTTAAAGCACTATCTTTTATGAATTCAAATGTTTCATTTGCTTCGTTCTTAGTTTTTTTCATTTCTGTAATCTTCAGTCAGAAAAGAATAACTCAGTTCAGATTTCATTAGGAGATATCTACAATATATTAACTTATTTTGCTAGATCATCTCATTGCCCTGAGCTCACTGGCACCATTCCTTTACTCTCAAGATTGGTGGCATCAAGCCTCATTCCAGATGGTTGAGCACAAATTTAGACCAGCAATTCACTGCAGTGCTGAATGATTGCTGTGCTTTCAGAGACTTGGTTGGAATTTATTCCAAGTGACAAGGTCTGACCTGTATCGCCTGTAGGCAGGAATATAACCTGAACACCCCCAGAGAGCTATTGGTCAATCAGAGATTGGCAGTACTCTATTGTAGACAGTACCACTAGGAGCAGTGGCAGCCATTGGTAACGTCCCTTCCAAATGCCTAGTATGGTTGAGGAATCCAATTGACATTGGGATGGGTTGGTAGGTTGGATGTCGTTAGCTAGACAGGGCCTTCAGCCCACCATTGCTGTGCTGACCAACCAATACTGAACTACACTAATCCTATTTACCAATACTTGGTCTATAGCCTGCTATGCCCTGGTGTTTAAAGTATTCTTCCAGATGTTTCTTAAAAGTTGCTGGAGCACCTGCCTCCACCACCCTTTCAGGCAGCAAGTTTCATATTTCTACCATCATCTGGGTGAAAATAGCTTTTATCAAATCTCCTCTAAACCACTTGCTCCTCACCTTAAACTTATGCCCTCTGGTCTTGTCACATCTACTAGTTTAAATCCCATAGATTCACCACTCTCCTTATCTCCATTCTAAAAGGTCTTTCCTTTACTCTAAGGCTATGCCCTCGGGTCTCTCCTACCAATTGAAACATCTTCCCAACATCTACTCTGTCCAGGCCATTCAGTATTCTGTATGTTTCAATTAGATACTCCCTCATCCTTCTAACCTCCATCAAGTATAGACCCAGATTACTCAAACATTCCCCATATGTTAAGTTTTTCATTCCTGGGACCATTCTCATGAGGAAAGTAAACTGGCTTTCGTTAAGCTTGAATTTGTTTTTATTGCAAAGGAAGAACAGCTCTTTTTTCAGTGGTCCGAGATTTCTAACTCGAACATTCACATCCACAATCTGTTTAGCTACCTGGGAGCCAGTCATATATTTATTAGGAGGCAGATGGCCTTTGTCATTGAAAACCTGGTCCATGGTCACTGGAGCACGAACTAAATAACTTCCCATTGTTGGCTGAATCTTTATTTGTACCTCATGACTAACTGCTCCCTCCCTTCTGGAACAAAGCGGTTGTGTAAACAACACTTTTAAGAATATAATGGTATTTTTTGAAAAATATAGCAATCTTTCAATAATCTTTGGTTTTTAAAACAGTTTTTCCCCCATTTCATTCCACTATCAATAATACTGAATAATAAAAACATGCTGTCTTTATATGCTGTGATTCAATTCTGCATTCAGGGATTCATGGACAGAGTTCTTCTGTTAAGAAATTGCAGAGACCTGTCCAGGAAACATCAGAGCCAGCAGAGTAAACAATTATCATTGAGATCACATCCTCTTTTGCAGTAGCAAGTGTGCTGTATTCTGAAGTTTACATGTTCAGCAGTACAGGCAATCTGTTTCACAGCTACTGTGAAAAGGTTTGTATGTCAGACAAATATTGGATTGGATGACAGTTGATTTAGGGTAGGTGTGTTGGGAGGTGGTTTGGGTGCAGGTGGATGAGGTGGGTAGAGTGCTAGGTAAGTTGGTAGGTGCTAGATCACATGAGCTTTATATTTACCCGGAAGTTAGAGCAGATTTTTAATCCTCTTTTTTGGTCAGCCATTAAGCTCAAATATATTGGAATCCTCCAAATTCTCTTACTTTAATGGGTCCCAGATGCAGAGGAATTGCACATTGGAATTTTCAATTTCCTGGTTAATTCCCTTGTTAGAATCAGCTGTGTAAAGATTTCCGGATGGTACTGGCATGCAACTCCATTTAACACTGTTGAAATGACTAACTGTCTATTGAATATCTAAGTTTAAAAAAAATACTTTTCTCCCATGGAGATAAAGCAGTCTATTCCTCCTGCGTTCAGTGTGTCAGTTGCCTTACAACTTCATAAACACCTATTGCTCAAAAAGTGTATTTTTAAAGATAAAGTTTCAGTGAGTCTCTTGACTAATCTTTCATCAAGTGAAGCAATTTTCACAACCCTTTGGACATGAGTCTTTGTTAAAACAGTAGTGGAAGCACCTTCATAACATTTAGCTGCTGACATTTGTTTAAATAGTCTGCCTTGAGTTGCTGGAGGAATTGGGGTTAAGAAGTGGTAGGAAATGGAATATGTTGTGGGAAGTCAAAAAAAATGAGACAGAATAGGAATCACGAGAGATGAGAAGAGAACTGTTTAGTGACAAGGCACATTTCTGCACCAGCTCCTACCAGAAAATTTAGCTTTCGTCAGCTGCTTTCCATGCAACTTGATACCATGCCATTGATCACCCCATCTAAAAACTGAAAGCAGAAAAGGAAAACACCAAGATTGTAGAACAAGAAACAGAGAGAACCAAGATGCATTAGGGTGTGATAGCAGTAAAAGTGGACAGAGGGGAACAGCAATGCAAAGCTCACAGGGACAGTTGCATCATAATATATTTTCTGACTTAACTGTGCATGATAACACAGGAGATCCAATGTTAAATATTCAACTCTACAATAAATCTGAGTTAACTTGTTTAAAAATACAATAATTTGGGTCTTGTAATATCTAACCAAAATGGCAATTTTCTTTTGTTTTGAAGCTTGGCCACGTGAATATTCGCTTTGCTGAGAATCGTCTGCTTTTTAAGTCTGCTTCCTGGAATTTAACCACCATGAAAACAGCGATTCTCAAAAATTATGGACAACATCATGCTTACTTTAAGGTCTGTCAGTTACTGATTTTTTAGTTAGGTTGTTTCAATTTCTTTCCAATTATTTGTTTGATAAAAATACAATTGGATTTGTATGAAGGCTGAAAACAAATGTTAAGTATTTTAGTTTAGAATGTGAGAAAGTTTATGTTTGACCACACAATCATTTTTCATTATTTTTATCCATGTACATCAATGGAGTTGGGTTTCAATGGGAAAGATAATGCAAATACAGGACAAACTAGAACTTGATACATTTTGGCATCATGTATACTTATAAAGTGCCTTTAAAAAGTGAAGTGACCCAATATCCTTCACAAAGTGAATAAAGGAACAAAGAACAGAGAAAGAGGGTTAAGGGAGCAAGAAATAGGAATGGGAGTTGACCAGACAGTTTAATAAACATGCTTCACCATTACCAAGGTCATGATTGATCTTAGACTTTAATTCCACTTTCAAGCCTTTCCCCATAACCCATGATTCCAAAGACCAAACATCTGCCTATCCAAGCCTTAAATATATTTGATGATAGATTATTTTTAAAAATTTACTCATGGGATGTGGGTGTTGCTGGCTGAGCCAGCATTTATTGCCCATTCCGAGTTGCCCTTGAGAAAGTGTTGGCAAGCTGCCTTCTTGAACTGCTTTTGTCCATTTTGAGT
This sequence comes from Chiloscyllium plagiosum, assembly GCF_037043375.1. Classification (NCBI taxonomy): domain Eukaryota; kingdom Metazoa; phylum Chordata; class Chondrichthyes; order Orectolobiformes; family Hemiscylliidae; genus Chiloscyllium; species Chiloscyllium plagiosum. The sequence continues at coordinate 72,544,026 of NW_028270150.1, read as the reverse complement.
AGATGAACCCACAATGCTGTTAGGGAAGGAGTTCCAGGATTTTGACCTAATAATACTGAAGGAATGGTAATATATTTCCAAGTCAGGATGGTGAGGAGCTCGGAAGGGAAGTTGCAGGCAATGATGTTCCTGTGTATTTGCTATACCTGTCCTTCTAGTTGTTAATGGTAGGGGTTTTGGATGGTGTTGACTCAGGAGCCTTGGTGAATTTTTGCACTGCATCTTCTGATGGTACATTGCTGCCGATCTGTGTTAGTGGTGGAGGAAGAGAACATTTGTGGATATGAATGTCAATCAAGTGGATTGTTTTGTCCTGGATAGTGTCAAATACCTTGTGTGTTGTTAGAACAGTTGTTAGATCCAGATAGGTGGGGAGTATTCCTTCACACTCTGACTCGTGCCTTGTGTTACAACACAGTGGTGAACCCCTCTGTTAATTAAACTAAACACCCAGAAAAGCTCACCTCACCTCATAATTTGTTAAAATATATGAGTGATGGAAAACTCCCAAATTCCACTATATAATGAAGATAATGTTAATTTATTCTTTAACTCTGAAAGTGAACATTAAACAACAACTAATCACAACTCTAAGCCCCCCCCCCCCTTTCTCGTAACTGCTGCCTCCAACTCTATAACAATATGCTGTTCCATAAAACACCTATTAAAATTACATCAACTTAATTTCAAAACCATATAGCAGCTGTCACCATCGGTGTCTTTCTTTCAGCTGAAGATCTCTCTGGGTCGTTTTCTTTCTTTTTACTATGAAGATGTTTCATATGAAAAGATACCTTTGATAGAGAGTATGTGATTGGGTTTTAGTATCCTGGGGCGTGATTTAAGCTGGTTGGTTAAATTTGAATTGTTGCTGAAACAGCAACCAACTCGGGTATCTATTTCACAGCCAGATGTTACATATTTTCAATTTTCCAGTACATTCTGGGACTGCTAGTTAGCCATATGACTGGTGCTTGTAAGCTCTCAGTGCACATTCACTCTCTCTTAAAGGTACAGTACATGCTTTCAACTTCATAACGCTTGTAGATGATGGACAGGCTTTGTAAAATCAGGGCACAAGTTCCAAAATTCCCTGCTCCGATCTGCTCTTGTCATCATAATATTTATAATGCTGCTCCAGTTCGCCATCTGGTCAATAGCAATCACTGGGATTCACAACCCTCTGCTGTTGAGAGTTCCAACAATTCATTGATCTTTGAGAAGAAAGCAACTTCACGTCATCTAAATCATAAAAAATTGTTCCTTATCGTGAGGATATGCTAGATTCCTGATCAGCAAAGATAATCTCTTAGCATTAATCCAAAAAAGCCGCTTCAGAATCTTGAATGTCTCAAAGAGATTCATTCTTCTAAACATAAGAGAATATAGGCCCGATACACTTGACATCTCATCATCAAACAAATGCCTCATTCCAAGTGATCACTTACTGTACTCCAGTGGAAGGATTCTGTCTTTTGATATGCAGACTAAAGCTGTGCACTCTGCGAATTCCAGATTTGGTCTCATCAAAGCTCTTTTCAGTTGTAACAAGACTTTATTCTTGTACTGTAATCCTCCTCAATAAAGGGCAACAGACCCATTTGCCAGGCAATGTCAAAGTTGCACAAAACTCTGAATGAAGAAATTTCACCTCTTGTCAGGTATATGAGGCTGATCCTCATTCCAAGGCTGCACCTCAGTTTTAAAATCCACAGCGAAGTGAAATGCCTTCCAGGCATCCAACTTGTCAAGTCTTAAGCAATTTAGATGTTTCAATGAAATCACTTCTCAGTCTTCCAAGTGCAAGGGAATTTGGACCTTGCTGATGCAATCTCTCCTCACAGGACAGAATCCTCATCCCAGTAACCAGCTTGTTAACTTTTGTGATACCTTACTGAGTTTTTTTTCAGCTTGTTAGCAAAAGAGTCAAATCACGTTCCATGTTGATTCAGGAATGTAACTTGCTCCAAACTTATATTGTCCCTTTTTCTGCTTATAAGGTAAGAAATGTGCATCCTGTTCCGGGAATGACTGTAACTCCTGCTTATGGAATAGTACCAGTTGGGGGTCATGTGCTTTTCAAAATTTTCTTCCATCCAACAACAGTGTTCAAATTTGATACCAGATTAAAGGTAAATCAAAAACAAATATTTTGAACAAAATTACTGAAGAATAAACATCTGTTTGTTTTGAAAGACACCGAGATTCCACATTTCCTGATTAAATATTTATGATATTTTCTCAGCTGGACATTCGTAATTCAAAATTATTGAAGCTACGGGTTGGTGGATCAGTGATAAGACCAATGGCTGAAATTGATGTGGTCAGTATTTTATCTGTATTCCTTTACTGTAACTCTGAATTATTTCATGTTCATGCTCCTTGAAAATTTAAAAATAACATTTTGCTAAGCGTTTGTTTGGGAGGCCACCAACACTCCATTTGGGAATCTCCAATCACACTACTCAAAGCCTGGTTCAAACAGGTAGTCCATGTATCTTCATCATGTCCACTAAGATTTGCACTGATGAAAAAAATTCAAGGTTTTATCAAAAGCTTTTCATCTTGCAAGAATACCAATACAGTATAAGGGAAAGGCATCATTCAGATTGCATGAAAAGAGAGCGCAGATTAAGAATGCTCCCATTAATGCTGATTAAGAGTTATAAACAGGCTTTGTTCAAATTTTAAAACAAGTGAGTAGATTGACTAGTCAGAGCATTATCCTGAGAAATTAACCAACAAACGCCTGTCAGTATTTTGGTGTAGTATATGTACATAATTGTTTTGCCTGTAAGGAACAAGGCCCTTAAAGTGTATACATGCAACTTCCAGTATACATAAGTGCATCACAATGCAAGGCTGAGTGATAATCCTGAATTGATTGTCAGCATAATTCTTCACACATTCAGGATTATCCAGCAACTCGTTCAATTATCTTACTTGTTATGAACAACTGAAAGGACATGCTGTTTGATCCAATCTACCAGTCTTTGGGACTTAGGGCCAATATACCAGGTATCACACTGACATTGAAATTCATAGGATAAGAGGTCATAGTCTTAGGATAAGGGCAGCAAATTTAAAACAGAGTTGAGGAGAAACTACTTCTCCCGAAAGGTAGTGAATCTGTGGAATTTGCTACCCCAAAGTGCAGTGGATGGGACAGTGAGTAAATTTAAGGAGGAATGAGACAGATTTTTAATTGGTAATGGGTTGAAAGGTTATGGGGACAAAGCAGGAAAATGGGAGTGAGGAACATATTGGCTATGATCGAATGGCGGATCAGACTCGAAGGACCGAAAGGCCTAAGTCTGCTCCTATATGTTATGAACCTATATGGCATATTACTCATTTGTGTAATAGTCATAATGGCTCCGTTAAACACCACTCATGTTGCCACCGTCTTCTGTTGTGATTGTACCAAGGTCAGCCAGGTGGACTTCATAAAATATGAGTTCTTTGATTAGGGCTGTGAATCTGGTCCTATCAGGGAGTCCTAATTGACAGATAAGAACTGGAGTGTCAGACATTATGTTCACCGAGAACTGGCTTTGAGGGAGCTGGATCAGTGTCAAGGACTTTTCACATGTAAATAAAGAGTGATTTGGTGAAAGGACAGAAGCACCTGTAGAGTTATTTCACCCTTCCAGTCTGAGGTAACCTGGGCATTTTTAAAGACTAAGAGCCCTTGAGAGTCTATGGGCTGAAGCTTCATGACTGACATTAGTAGCTTGAGTCTGAAAATGTCTAGACTTGGCAGACCCCTCTTGTTTCAAGGATCACTGTCAGGCAATTTATTTTCCATGAAGGTTGGGGCCCAATATCTTTAAGAATGCAGACCCCAAAGGCAGATTTGAACTTTTTTCCCAATTGTATTAAATGCTGTTGGACTCTGCAACCTCACCATTGACAATGCCTGACCTCATTCTCTCCCTGTGAATTCAATATTTATGTCAGTATTCCTATAGTTCCATGTGCTACAGGATCAATCTTATTGATAATCTCATGAGTAAGGCCCTAGTCACCTGCTCATTGTGTCAACTATTAAATTAACTATTTATACTGTAACTACAAGCCAATGATAGCCAACTAATCATCATCTTTTTCTTAACCTGTATAACATGTGTTCAGTTTTCAACCCTGATTTCTTACATTCCAATCCTGAAGAGTGGAAGATAAAATGCTTTGACTTTGTGTCTCCTTTTAGTTATGTTTAAGTTCTGTCCTACTTAGTTTTCTTTACAATTATTTCAAAGAAACTTATTCAAACCTCGTATTAGTGTGGAAATTATTTAGCATAATTGGAGCTGAATTGATAATGTGATATTAGGAATGAATATTTGAATAAATGCAAAAGACTGTATACAACTCTAGATTCATGAATTGAAGGGTGACCTTATAGAGAATTATAAAATCATGTGGGGCATGGATAGGGTAAATAGGGTCTTTTCCCCAGGGTAGGCGAGTCCAAAACTAGAGGTTATAGATTTAGGATGAGAGGGAAACGATTTAAAAGTGACCTAAGGGGCAACGTTTTCATACAGTAGATAGTGGGTGCATGGAATGAGCTGCCAAAGGAAGTAGTGGGAGGCTGGTACATTTACAACATTTAAAAGGCATTTGGACGGGTACGTGAATAGGAAGAGTTTAGACAGATATGGCCAAATGCTGACAAATGGATCTAGATTAATTTAGGATATCTGGGCGAAGGGTCTGTTTCTGTGCTGTACATCTCTAAGACTCTATAACTGCCAGATAATGTGAATTTTATCATGGCATGAATGATTGATTAAATTTTGTTTGGATTAACTTTTGGACTAAATGTAGCCTTAATCTTCTGAGTTAGTAAATGTTTCAATTGGCCTTCTAAAAAGAAAGGAGATAATCTCATCAGGCCATGTTATGCAGATGACTTTGCCAACAAGCTCCAAAGTAGCAGCATGTTGGACATTATAAGCTTTTATGAAGACAGTTAACAATTGAAACATGAGGAAATTATATTGCCATTTTAAAAAAACTGACTGAAAAGCATTATTCCTCCTTGATTCTGTACAAAGATTTGATTTGACTTTCTTCTATGAATTCTGATGTTACTTTTGAGTTATTAGCTTAATATAAAAATGCTACTATATTCCATAAAGTTGAAGAAAAGTGTAATTAGGATGTACTGTGGAACATTTCAATATTTTTCTGATTTATCTAATTTAACTAACATTGTAATGTCACTCTTCTTTATCTGCAGAAATCTTTCGTGTTCCATGGTATATACTGTGGTTCTTCTTCCACGATTCCATTCACTTTAATTAATTCAACTGAATCACCAATCAAACTTGAATTTGACTTTACTAAGTACAGAGATTTCTCACTGAATTTTGAAGCGTCTGCAGGTATAAATAACAAAATTTGGATTGTAGAGTTATCCATTAAACTATTAAAAGACAGCCTAGAATTTCTGAGGATTTCCTAATGTTTTCAGTGCAAGATTTTTTTCAGGGTAATGACCATTCTCAACAATTGACACCATTCTTCTGAGGCTTCTACCAATCTACATCACAGTCTGCCGAAACTCAGAAATAGTCATGGAGAGCTTCTTTTTGGATTTTGGAGAAGCATGAAAAAGATTTTTTTGTCTTGAGCTACAATGTTTCATAGAAACCCCTACCCCGTGAAACCCACTTTACAAAACCCCTGCTGCCAGTACAGGCCTCCATGATCCTGGGCCTCTGGTTGCAGGTTGTTCCGAAAGCATCCACAACTTCCCAGGCCAGGTTGTTCAGCAAATGAACTGCTGGCCTCAGAATCGCTAGCAACTTTCAGTAGGTACGATTTGGTGAAAAGCTGCTGCTGGATTCCTTTCTGGCTGATCTCAATTCCAATTTTCCCACTAAGTCACGAACTATCCTGTCTTGAACGTATGTCTCCTGCCTTGCTTAAAATTTAACTGTAATTAACTGTCACTCATTGTTAACTGGTTATCATCTACAGGTCTAGGTCTTCAGAAGTTGTACCAACACAAAACTCGAGTGATTGTCAAACTATCTACACATTTCGTAGATCCTTAGACTCTTAAATTCTTTTTTTTTCAATTCTTGCTTCATTGTAAATAGTTCAGCAATTATCAATATATATGTACTTTTCATTCTCCTTGCATATATTTTTATCTTGGAGAAAAGGGGATCGTGTTTTGTTGCTTTAAGAGCCAAGTACCAGGGTGACACCACATGACCTGCAATTCTAAGGACTCCAAGCAGCAATAGATTAGATTCCTTTTAGTGTGGAAAGGGGCCATCTGACCCTCCGAAGAGTAACCCAGCCAGATCCATTCCCCACCCCTATGTTTACTACTGCACCGAACACAATGGACAATTTAGCATAGCCAATTCACCTGGCCTGCACATCTTTGGATTGTGGGAGGAAACCGGAAAACCCGGAGGAAACCCTCGCAGACACGGGAAGAATGTGCAAACTCCACAGACACGGTTGCCCAAGGCGGGAATTGAACCCGGGTCCCTGGCGCTGTGAGGCAGCAGTGCTAACCACTGAGCCACCATGCTGCCTATAAATTAGACTAGACAATAGACAATAGACAATAGGTGCAGGAGTAGGCCATTCTGCCCTTCGAGCCTGCACCACCATTCTATATGATCATGGCTGATCATCCTCAATCAGTATCCTGTTCCTGCCTTATCTCCATAACCCTTGATTCCATTGTCCTTGAGAGCTCTATCCAACTCCTTCTTAAATGAATCCAGAGACTGGGCCTCGACTGACCTCTGGGGCAGAGCATTCCACACAGCCACCACTTTCTGGGTGAAGAAGTTTCTCCTCATCTCTGTCCTAAATGGTCTACCCCGTATTTTTAAGCTGTTTCCTCTGGTTCGGCACTCACCCATCAGTGGAAACATGTTTCCTGCCTCCAGAGTGTCCAATCCTTTAATAATCCTATATGTCTCAATCGGATCCCCTCTCAGTCTTCTAAACTCAAGAGTATATAAGCCCAGTCGCTCCAGTCTTTCAGCATAAGATAGTCCCGCCATTCCAGGAATTGACCTCATGAACCTACGCTGTACTCCCTCAATAGCCAGAATGTCTTTCCTCAAATTTGGAGAGCAGAACTGCACACAATACTCCAGGTGTGGTCTCACCAGGGCCCTGTACAGCTGCAGAAGAACCACTTTGCTTCTATACTCAATCCCTCTAGTTATGAAGGCCAGCATGCTATTAGCCTTCTTCACTACCTGCTGTACCTGCATGCTTACCTTCATTGACTGGTGTACAAGAACACCCAGACTAGGGATGTAACTTGCAATTATAAAGTAGTTTGCATTTTAAGTCAGCATGTTTGAATTGTTTAAGTAAATTAACCTTATGCTATTTATTAATCCTGTATGAGAATAATGATTCTGTGTTAAAGAACACAAGAATGCAACTACGAGTGGACTGAAAAATTGCTAATGTAATACTTCTAATCAAGAAAGGAAGAAGACAAAAAGAAACAATCTATTTACCAATTAGACATCAGTCAATGAAAAAACTGCGAGAATTCATTCCTGAAGAGGTCTAAGATTCTACAATCAGGCAGAATCAGTACAGAAAAAAAAACAAAACAAAGAACTGTGTATGCTGGAAACTGAAACAGAACAGAAATTACTGGAGAAACCCACCAGGTCTGGCAGCATCAGTGGAGATAAAGCAGAGTTAATGTTTTGAGTCCGGTGATCTTCCTTCAGTTCAGACCTTCAGCTGCAAGACCTGCTGAGTTTCTCCAGCAGTTTCTGTTTTAGAGTCAGTGTAATTTTGTGAAAGTGAAATGGTATCAGGCAAATAACAAGCAATGTGGATGAAGAGAAACCCAGCGATGTGCTGTACTTAGATTCCCAGCAGGCATTCAACAAGGTGCCATTCAAAACTTACTAGACCAATTAGGAGCTCATGGGAGGGGGGGGGGGGGGGGGGTAAAATATTAGCATGGATCGAGGATCAATTAGTTGACAGGAAGTGAACAGTTGGGGTAAGTAGGTTATTTTTAGGTTGGCAAACCTTTACTGGTGGAAAGTCAAAGGGATCAGTGCTGGGATCAACTATTTGCAATACATTTTAATGACTTGGATTTAGTGACTAAATATCTGAAAGACCAAATGAAAGTGCCCTTCCAAACTTTCAACCTCTGCCATCCAGAAGCTTTAAGGCAGCCCAATGCATGGAAACACCATTTCCTGCAAATTCCCCTCTAAGGCACAACCCATTCAAACTTGGAACTGTATTGCCATTCTTTCACCATTGGTGGGTCAAAGTCATGAATCTACCTTTCTAACAGCATTGTGGGTGTGCTTACAGCCAAGGATAATGGTTCAAGAGACAGTCCACCACTACCTTCTCTATGAGCAATAAATGCTGGCTTTGTCAGTGATGCCCATGTACCACAAAAACACATTTTTATGTGTGGTCCGGAAGGTAAATGGAATGTTGATACTTATTGCAAAGGGAATTGAATATAAAAGTAGGGAAATTTTGCTGTAATTGTGTAGACCTATAGTTAGATCTCTCTGGAATACTGCATACAAATTTGGTCTCCCTTCTTAAGAGAGGATGTAATGGTAATTGAAATATTTCAGAAAATGATCACTTGATCAATTCCGAGGATTATCTCACGAGGAAGGTTGAATACCTTGGGTGTGTACCCATAAGGGTTGAGATGAATGAGAGGTGTTATTATTGAAACACATAAAGTTCTGAAGAAAGTTGACAGGGTGCATTATGGGTGGATGTTTTCCACTTTGGGGCAATCAAGAATTGATTGCACTATTTAAAAATTGGGGGGCCCCTCATTTAAAACAGGCAAGGATTATTTTTTTCTTTGAGATGTGTGGAACTCTCCTCCCCTGGAAGTAGTTATGGATATTCATTGAATATATTCAAGAATGAGTTGAATAGATTTTTGAGCAACAAGGAAGTCCAGCATTATTCAGGGCAGTCAGGTAAGTGATGTTGAGGCTATAATCATATAACCCATGATTTTATGGACTGACAGAGCAGGTTCAAGTGTCCAAGTGACTTTCTCCTCCTCCTAATTCCTGACTTCTTGTGACTCCCTTATTCCTAGAATTTCTGGATTCCCCTCTATTACTACACTAACATGCTCCTTCCATGCTTCACTGCAAATATCAAGGCCTCTATTAGTGCTAATTGCAGTTATAGCGTCTAAATGGTAATTTTAATCTTTACCTGCAGATGCAACACAAGATCTGCTGAATCATCAGTTGTATATTGTTTCTCTAAGAGGGAGAGAGCGTATCAAGTGCGAATTAGTGTTCAGTCCTACAGATGTAAGTATTGAAACAATACTAAATCTATTTTTAAGTTTAATGTTTGTGTTTTACATCTTGCTCAGATTTACTTTAATTACTGAGATGTATGAGATCAGTTGGGGGGGAGGGGTGTGGTATGGAGTTGCAAGGCTGGGCTGGTCAAGGTCCTAAATTGTTCATGTGGAGCAGGAGGACACTGTTTGGTTGGCATGCCATAGAAATGTCAGTCAGAAGTTGCTCATTGTGTTGTGTTATAGTTGTAATGTCATTGGGTAAGTAATCCTAAACCCAAGATTAATGTTCTGGGAGCATGAATTCAAATCCTACCATAGTAGATGGTGAAATTTGAATTCAATAAAAAAAACTGACTTTAAAAACAAAACTGGCTTAAGATTAACTACTGTCAATTGTCATAAAAAATCTATCCAGTTCACCAATATCCATTAGGGAAATCTACCATTTTTACCTGGTCTGGCCTACACGTGACTTCAGACCCAAAGCAATGTGGTTGACTCTTAACTGTCCTCTGGCAATTTGGGATGAACACGAAATGTTGGCCTAGCCAGTGATGCCCACATCCCATGAACAAATATCTTAAAAAAAAATGAGTGCAGAAGGCTTCCTTAAGAAGAGCTGGAATTGGCAAGTAAACTGGCTGTTGATCGCTATTCTCCTAAATTGGTCATTTTTGCAACTGTTTTAGGCCCATAAAGTGGGCATAACTATGTTAAATTTAAAAATAAAGACACAAAATTCTGGAAATGCTGAGTAGATCAGGGCTGCCTCTGTGAAAAGAGAAACAAAGTTAACTAGTCAGGTTAACACCTTTCATCCAAATGCAGTTTACATGGATCTGGTAGGGTCTGAATTAGAGTATAGCAAAAATTGTCAGCGAAAGCTGTGATTTCATTGGGCTAAATGGCCTGTTCTCGTTCCTTATTGTTTTGTACTTGGAGGCAAAGTTGCCAAATTGTGGAAAAGATTGGGAAACACTGTAAATGATTGTGAATTATTTCCCTGTATTGTCAGCTGACTCTGGATACATTGCCTGTAGGCTGCGCATGTAACCAAGGAAGTAGGTCAATAACTGCTAGCATATTTTCCGTCAGCCTTGGTTTTGAATTACTTTTCCACCCACTTTACCTGTTAGGAAGGAGTAGACATTGTTATTCTCCCCAACTTCCTGAAAATATGATTGATATTTTCTTTTTATTGCCTTGTGAACTGGGAGGAGCAACACTCCTCCAATCCCCACAAGAAAGATTTGAACCTCTCAGGCTCCCTTTTAATCTGCCTTGATGTTGATTGCCTCCAGACACTTACCTTTGCTTAGTGCTCAGATTTCTGATTCCCAGCTACCACTCTGGCAAATTGGTGTCCTGGTCTCAGGACAACTAATATCTCCCACTTGATTAGGATAGGAAATGACACTGGAATTCTGCTGCAGAACTCCACATTCATATCCAAGTTGAAAGAAGAGCTTAGGGTTTCCAGTTATATGTGTACCTCTGTTGAAGCCACTTGAGGGCAGCAGTGGCTTACAGAACTTTACAAGAAGAGTGAAGTATTGAATAATGTGCAATTAAATATTTCAAAAATATGCTGATTGAAATTGTATTTCATTAAAAATATCAAATTGTTGATGCACTTTTTCATCGTCCTTGTGTGAGCATTTTGATCAGTATAAATGGATGAAAACAGATTGGTTTGTGATTGGATCATGTCTGACTCGTGAAGATTTTGAGGAGGTTGCTGAGATGTTGGATTGGGAATTGTCTGTAATTTATCCCATGTTGGCTTTCAGAATGTAAATGATAAGCTTTGTGCAACAAAATTGAAAAATCGAAGCATGTGGAATTAGAGGGAAGCTTGGGATAGGATTAGCAAATGTTCGGGAAATAGTAAAAGAAAGCCTAAGAATTAATTTAGTTGCTGGGACCCAGTGTGTGCAAATAATAATTCTTGTGCCTGATTGTGGAGGCTCATGCAGTACCTGAGAAATTGATGCTTGGTCTCATCGGCATACACAAGATTACCTGCCAGTGACATTTTTTTTCTCCTTGCATGACTCTTACCAGATCCAGTTAGTGGATTTTGGGCCAGCTGCTTTTCTAAGTAAGTCTCCAGGGAGATTGGGAAAGAGTTATGGAATGGGGACTGATTTCAGGCCAACTCTGGATCTTAGGAGAGCTATGCAGCTGGGATGAATCATCCTGCTGCTAGCTCCAAAGGAAAGTTACTTTAAGTTAGGCAATGTATCTGAAAAACCATGAACAGGACAGACCAAATATCAATATAAATTTCAGTGCAAGAGCCTGAAACATAAGTAAGGAGTCTAATGGCATATTGAAGGCTGCCAGACATCTGGCAAATGCCCTGAATTAATACATTACTCAGAGCACAGTGTACTTGTCATCCAAATCGGATCTTGTTTGCTCCATTTTACACCAAGTCATATGCTAGATTTCTGACAGAGCAACATAATTTTGCTTTTGGTGAAATTTCTTGCTGTTTAAAGAGCTCTATGCAAGTAATCCAGCTACTGAATTGTTTGTTCATGGCTGACGGGGGCACCTTCCATCCGTACAATGGCTCATTGGCACCCATGGTATGTGAAAATAGTTATTCAGTTCATCAAGCTGCTGGAGAGTTTTACTTTCCTAATCAAATGAGCAAATCACTTAATTATCTGGAACTACTGTATCTTCAGAAATCTTTTCTCTTATACTAAATGACAAAAATGGTTGTTCACTTTCTAACTAAAGCTTCCATTTCTTGAATGCATCTACATACTGAATGACTATTTCCTTAATGGATGTTTTGTCATCCCATTACATGCTCGGAATGAATGGGGTTGTAGATAAATGTACGTCTGCTCCAGACCAAATGATTCCCACCTCAATCAACATTTGGATTTGCCTTTGATGCTTTTGGGGAAGCCCTCCCAGAGAAATGAGGTTCCAATTCATAGTCATTGGCTGTTTTTTGCTGATGCTGTAGCTAATACTGTTTCATTCTAATTCAAATTTGCAGATGTTCTGTGCACTCTCTGACCCACCAACGTGCCCACATCTGAGGAAATGGCTGTAGGTTCATAGCAGGCTACAGTGGGCTTAGCACTCAGTTGGGTTTATCAGTCAAAATCAACATTTCTGGATCTGACTGGAGAATAGTGCAGCTTCTCCTGATAGATTATCACAGATCCTCTATTCCTGATGAAGGGCTTTTGCCCGAAATGTCAATTTTCCTGCTCCTCGGATGCTGCCTGACAAGCATCTGCAGTTCTTGTTTTTACCTGGGTATCACAGAACCCTGCCCAACCCCTCAATGTGATTTGTAAGTGCTCCTTCAAGTTGCCAGTGACATGCACATCCTTTCAGTTTACTAAAAATTATTGAGTCTGCAGTTCACAGCTGCAAAAGGGGTGTAACCAATGATATATTTCGAGGGCCAACAAATAGATTACTATTCCTACTCATCTGAACAGGTAACAGGTCAGAACTTGTTGATCCTTTATGTGCAAACCATGATTAACCTGATACATGTGGTAATTGAGCATCCGCATATTAAATCTCAGTGTGTAGGTTGAATTGACCATATGATCTAGACCTGCCCCTGCTGCTTAAGCATATACTAATATAGTTATTCATTCAGGGCATCAGTTAGCAACATTCATCAAAAAAAAGACTGATGTATGGCTGATGTACAGTGCCAATCATAGGAACAGTTAACATCATGCAGGTCAGTACAAAATCCCCAGCATCTTCGTTTTTTGACTTTGAAACAGGTATGGCAATTTGGCTGATGGCAAGGGATATTACCTCCAGATACCATTGCTAAACACCCTTGTGTAACCTACCTCTCTCAAGCAGTACAGATAGACTAAAGGCTTTGAATGAACTTTTGCAGCAGAAATTCAGATGGGAGGTCCTTGCAATATTGTGGTTATATATATTAAGGTGTCACATATCATTGTGGTCTGCTGCATATTGTACCGCACTGCATTTAAATGATCCTTGCATTTACTGGGGGAAGAGCAAATGTATGGTCATCAGATTAGGAAGGAAGCTAAGCAGGAGGGAAGGCCACATCAACATATTACAGCCAGCGATAAGCAGTCCTGCTCAGTTCTCACACACTGCTCTGTAGTCAAGGTTTCACTTCATAACAGACCTTGTTTTATTCTTCTCTATTCCCATAAACCTGCAGTGCAGAACAGTCAAATCATTCAAACAATTTCCAATTCAATTGCATTCTGACTGTGCAGATTCAGAAGCTGTCTTTAACCACTTTGCTGACCAAAGTCCCAAAGGCCTTAACGATAATCAATTTGATGGCAACATGATAAATGCCTTCCATTCATTTCTCAAGCAGGTCAGCAGCCTGTCCAGGCGGCTGTTGCTGAGTGGTAACACTCTTGATTGTAAGTCAGACTCTTTTTTTTAAAAATGTTCACAGCAGATGGGCATCACTGACATTAGATTTTTGGGGTTTGAGGTCTTAGGTTCCCACTATGGTTTGTCAACCATTCTTAAGGAATTTTCAGATGGCTTCTTAAACTTGTTAGGAATCAGTTGTTTAGATGCAATACATTAGTTAAGTATATGCAATAAGTATTCCAACTATGTTAATTTAGGATGTTGATGCCAGAAGGTGAACACTGCTGTTCTCATTGAAGTTGTAAAGACAGCGTCCTGTTCTCTAGACAAAATTCTTCCCTGGGTTTTCCCTCAACTTCCATCTTCTATTTGGAAAAAAGAGTTCCCAGGTGAGGACCTTCTAGGATTTACACATGGCTTCATGAGGGATTCTTTGTTATCAGGCATTTTAGATTTGATCAAGACACCCAATGTCAGGAACGGAGATCCATTGCAAGTCATCCCATTGACCTAACCTCCAACCCACCTGATCCCACAGACCTGCAACCTCCATTCCAAGATCCAAAAATCGCCTTCAAGAATATCGTATTAGTCCATTCCATTTCCACCAGTGTAACATATCTAAACTACTGCCCCTGCAAGGACATTCTGATCAGAGCTACCATCTGACCATGAGCACTTGTTGATATACAATGTTTCTAGGGGCTGGGAGTTTACTGTCAAAGCTGGTCAGTTAGACTCGAAACATCAGCTCTTTTCTCTCCTTACAGATGCTGCCAGACCTGCTGAGAATTTTCAGCATTTTCTCTTTTGGTTTCAGATTCCAGCATCCGCAGTAATTTGCTTTTATTAGGTTACATTCTTTGTCAGCTTATAGGATGTCGTGGCCTTGGTGGTCTATATTGTCACCTTCCTTCTGTCTTGTTTATTAGAAGTTGTTTAAGTTTGGTGAAAGCAAGTAACTGCTCATGTAGTAAATAAGATTTCATGCTACATAGGAAGTACTGAAGAAATTCAGTTTTAAAGCAACCCCAATGTCTAAAACTGGCCTGGTTGGAATTTGTTGCCTATCTATAATTGTCCTTGACAAGGTGGTAGTGAGAGTCTGACAACAATGAATCCAGCAGGGATCCAGAATTGCCAAGGCACCAGGCTGAAGGTGGATGAAGGTGGTTTTTGGATCATGGGATTGAGGTTGCAGGACTATGGGATCAGGTGGGTGGGAGGCCAGGACTATGGGATGACTCACAATGGATCTCCATTCTTGATGTTTGATTCCAAAGAATCCCTCAAGAGGCCTTGGGCAAATCCTAGAATGTTTGCTAAACATATATCCAAGGGCATGGGAAAACCATGCATCATCCATTTAATCTTTGTGCTACCTTGAACACATGGTGAATTTGGGGATGATTTGTGGGTTATTAATGAACCTAATGGACTACCCATTGGTGCAACCAGGAATATCGTATTAGTCTCTTCCATTTCCAGTTTAATCAGGGGAGGTTTTTTTGCTGCGAAGAGACTGATGACAATCACCTGATGAAGGAGCGGCGCTCCGAAAGCTAGTGTTCTTCCAATTAAACCTGTTGGACTATAACCTGGTGTTGTGTGATTTTTAACTTTATATACCCCAGTCCAACACCGGCATTACCAAACCAAGTTAATTGAAAACAGTGAAGACAAGCACCAAATTATAGCCACGATGCAGAGACAAGAGTCCTCACTAGGAAGCTATCCTTGCATCAGCCTTACTCTGAAGATTTTTTTCTCTTGCTTTTTGTATCCAATATTTTCAGATCCTTTTGGCTTTCTTCTCATCACAAATTTGATTACATTTGATTGGGCTGATTGTTACGACACGGGGTAAACCCTCCTGCTTAATTCAAACCAGCAACACAGAAAAGATTTATCTTGTGCAGTAATCTGTGAAAATTCGAGAGGCCAAGAACTATTTAAAGTAAAAATTAACAACTTTATTTCTTAAAGTATAACAGTGAATAATTAACTAACAACTATTTTGCAATTCCTTCCTCTAACTTATCTTTTACCTTCTTCTTCTACAATACTCATCCAATAAAAACCCCTGATTAAGATTTACCAAACATTCAAGTTTTCAAAACCAACCAGCTGTTGAATCTTGTATTTGGGTCTTCCTATGCCTTCTTTTCTTATTGGGGATTATGCTTCACAGGTCATGGATTGATAAAGGTACCTTTAAGAGAGCTATTTTTCAGGCAATCTCTACATGTTGGTGGCATGGCAATTCTCCACCCAACTGTTCATGTTTTTCCTGTGTTATACCCCCAAAGCATTGGGTTGTGTCATTGGCTTTTAAGATTGTCAAAATACTAAATTCAGTGTTGTGGTTCTGTTCGCTGAGCTGGGAATTTGTGTTGCAGATGTTTTGTCCCCTGTCTAGGTGACATCCTCAGTGCTTGGGAGCCTCCTGTGAAGCGCCTCTGTGATGTTTCCTCTGGCATTTATAGTGGTTTGTCTCTGCTGCTTCCGGTTGTCAGTTCCAGCTGTCCGCTGCAGTGGCCGGTATATTGGGTTTGTTGATAGAATCTGTGGATGAGTGCCATGCCTCTAGGAATTCCCTGGCTGTTCTCTGTTTGGCTTGTCCCATAATAGTAGTGTTGTCCCAGTCGAACTCATGTTGCTTGTCATCTGCGTGTGTGGCTACTAAGGATAGCTGGTCGTGTCGTTTCGTGGCTAGTTGGTGTTCATGGATACGGATCGTTAGCTGTCTTCCTGTTTGCCCTATGTAGTGGTTTGTGCAGTCCTTGCATGGGATTTTGTATACTACGTTGGTTTTGCTCATGCTGGGTATCGGGTCCTTTGTCCTGGTGAGTTGTTGTCTGATAGTGGCTTTTGGTTTGTGTGCTGTTATGAGTCCTACAGGTCGTAGTAGTCTGGCTGTCAGTTCAGAAATGTTCTTGATGTATGGTATCGTGGCTAGTCCTTTGGGTTGTGGCATGTCCTCCTTCCATTGTCTTTCCCTTAGGCATCTGTTGATGAAATTGCGGGGGTATCTGTTTTTGGCGAATACATTGTAGAGGTGTTCTTCTTCCTCTTTTTGCAGTTCTGGTGTGCTGCAGTGTGTTGTGGCCCTTTTGAACAGTGTCTTGATGCAACTTCTTTTGTGTGTGTTGGGGTGGTTGCTTTCGTAGTTCAGGACTTGGTCTGTGTGTGTGGTTTTCCTGTATACCTTTGTGGTGAATTCTCCATTCGATGTTCTCTGTACCATCATGTCTAGGAATGGGAGTTGGTTATCCTTTTGTTCCTCTCTAGTGAATCGGATTCCTGTGAGTGTGGCATTGATGATCCAGTGTGTGTTTTCTATTTCTGTGTTTTTAATGATTACAAAGGTGTCATCTACATATGTGACCCAGATGTTTGGGTTAAATTTGCCACAACCCAAAGGACTAGCCACGTTACCATACATAAAGAACATTTCTGAACTGACAGCCAGACTACTACGACCACTAGGAGTCATAACAGCACACAAACCAACAGCCACTCTCAGACAACATCTCACCAGGACAAAGGACCCGATACCCAGCATGAGCAAAACCAATGTAGTGTACAAAATCCCATGCAAGGACTGCACAAAAACACTACATAGGACAAACAGGAAGACAGCTAACGATCCATATCCATGAACACCAACCAACCACGAAACAACACGACCAGCTATCCTTAGTAGCCACACACGCAGATGACAAGCAACATGAGTTCAACTGGGACAACACTACTATTATAGGACAAGCCAAACAGAGAACAGCCAGGGAATTCCTAGAGGCATGGCACTCATCCACAGATTCTATCAACAAACACATCGACCTGGACCCAATATACCGGCCACTGCAGCGGACAGCTGGAACTGACAACCAGAAGCGGCAGAGACAAACCACTATAAATGCCGGAGGAAACATCACAGAAGCGCTTCACAGGAGGCTCCCAAGCACTGAGGATGTCACCTAGACAGGGGACGAAACATCTGCAACACAAATTCCCAGCTCGGCAAACAGAACCACAACAACGAGCACCCGAGCTACAAATCTTCTCACAAACTTTGAACTAAATCCTGGATGGGAATTTAGTATTTTTCAGGTTATAATTTAAACTGATTGGTCTAATTCAATCCATTTTTGTCTCCAAGCAACCAGTTACCCTAGCTACCCCAGTAGCTGGACCACATGTTACATTGTATGTTATTCAGAACACTTGGTGTTGTCAGGTAGTTCTGCTAACTTTTAACTCTGTTAAAAGCATAGTACACCCACATCTTCATAACACTGATAAATAGGAGATGTATATGTTTATGATTTTGCCAGGAACTTAGTGGGACTTCATCTTGGCCAAATGGTGCACTGTTCAGTCTAGTCTGGGTATATTTTATTGGTTGCTTCCTGAGCAGAAATATCACTCCAGATTTTCTAGAACATTTTAAGAAATATGTAATAATAATATTTCTTGCCTTAGGTGGCATCCTATGACTTTAATCTACCCGTCATTATCAATGGCAGTGTGACACCATCTCCTCCTCCAAGTTCTATACCACCTGATCCTTATGATGAAATATCTATAGGTTCCTCTGAAGTACAATTGCTGAATTCTGCTACTCCATCTCGCAGAGTGCAAGCTACCGGTAAGTTCAGTGGAAAGAGAAAATGCCAATGCAAGCATTTTTAAAAAATAGCTTCCAAGTGTGAATGTCTCTAGATGTCTATACCATAACATGAAATTTGAACGTGCTGTTTTGCTTCAAAAACATAAAGAAATTTCAGTATGCTTCAAAGGCTATCTTGGGAACCAACCTGGATTACCTTAAGAAGGGATTTGTTATGTTAAAGTGAGTCCATGGATTTACATACAAGCATACAAAAAGATAGGTGAGAAAAATCCATCTGTCCTATTCAGTCCAGTGTGAAAACTAATTATTAAGAAATCAAATCCTTTGCAGTAGTTTTCCTAGAAACTGAAACTAAATTCAAAGATCTGTAACTACCAGAATCAAATTTGTTTCCTTGTTCCCAGAGCAAGAGATTACATCTGTTTTCCTCAAATTCATGGAAAATAACACTGGTTCGAATAGGTAAACTGGCAGCTTATGTACTGTTTCTCTCATGCTTTCCCTTAGATATAGAAACAGCCAGTAAGTGTATTAACAGGCATCTCAAACTTGCTTTTCCCTGCATTTGGCTGTTCCAAATCAAATTCTTTAAAGTTTGGATTGTTAAAAATGTGCCTTATATCAATAGACCTAATCTCTAAATTGGCTGTATCATAACTATTCTTGCTCCTACTATTGCACTGGAAGCTATAAGTATGCTCAGAATCCCTTCAAAACAGCTCTATAACCCAACTCCCTTGAACCACTTTAGCTACTTCTGATAATCACTAAATCTCTCTGTTCTTGCAGTAAAGTCCATACTTACTCTTTCACATGGAAACTTGCCTGCCAACTATTTTATAATCCCATCTATTTTGGATTCCCTTGTATCCTTGCAAGCACACTTCTGATTCATTTATTTTCCAAATTATTACATCAGAGTTCTTGATGGAATCGATATCTGTTAATACACTATTTTCTTCATTCATTCCTTACTGTTAATATATAAAATTAGATTTTTTTGACTGTGTGTTTTATGTCTTTTATAAAGTATACTTTATTGATCCTTGACATTGAAACGCCATAAAATTCCCTCCTATCAGCTGCCTTGTATTCCCTTGACCTAATTTACCATATCCTGTTCTGTGAATAATGAGACATCCTGTACAGATAACCTTGCTATGGTTTGCTTTCCATTTGCTTTCCATCCTCTGTTGTCCTTCCGAAGGTGGAGATGGGCTTTCTTCCTTGATCCCTGAGGTGAATACAGTTATTTCTATAATGCTATTAGATCAGGTGTTCTCGAAACTTATCCCTGCAATGATGAAGGAACAGCGATCTACATCCAAGTCAGGATAGTGTGTGACTTTGAAAGGAACTTACAGGTGAAAGTATTCTCACACACCTGCTAGTGTCAAGCATTTGAATATTATTGTAGGTGTGTCTATCCAGGCAAGTATCGAGTATTCCATGACAATGCTGTGTTATGCCATTTGCATAATCAGGAATTGCATTTGTTGCTGCAAAATACTCAGCCTCTGATCTGTTTTAGGTAGCCAAGGTACTTAAGTAACTTGTCCACTTGAATTTTGTTTGTCAGTACTAACCTCTAGAATGTTAATGGTGGACATCTTAGTGGTTAATGTCATTAAATGTAAAATGGAGTTGGTAGGATTTATCGTTTGAAATCGTCTTTGCTAGGTACTTCTGTAAACATATGCACATGTGAAAAGGAGCAGGAGTAGGCCATCTATTCTCTAGTCTGTTGCATCATTCTACGATATTTTGACTGATATGATTGTGGCCTCAGCTCTATATTCTCACCTACACCCAATAACCATTAACTCCCTTGTTAGTCAAGATTGAGTCTACCTCTACCTTAAAAATGTTTATATGATTCCACCTGCACCGTTATCTGGAGAGTTCCAAAGATTGATGATCCGTGAGAAAGACATGCCGTCTTTACAATACAGAAGAGTTTTTCCCAGACTGGTTCAAAGAAAGATTTTTTGACAAAACATTTCTGAACCACCCTTGATTTCTTCTTAGGAATGTAATCCTGATCTCCAAATCTTTGTGTGTGTATGAAGCATTGAATATCCCTTTACACCAATGTAGAATCCCTCTGTAGTTTAAATGTGCTTCTCTGCTATGTAACAAACTCCATAATGACAGTAATTCAATGTAAAAACAAGCATTTCGAGTCATAGAGATATACAGCACAGAAAGAGACCCTTTGGTCCAACTCGTTCATGTTGAGCAGATATCCTAAATCAATCTAGTCCAATTTGCCAGCATTTCTTCAAAGTATTGTAACACTGTATCATTCATTGAAAAAAGTAAACTGAACTTAAAGTAAATAGTGTCCATTTCCTTCTACTAATATACTACATTTTGATCAACTCCAATTTAAAAAGATGTTTTGAATATTTGTACAATTTTAAAATTTATCCCAATTATCTATATCTTGGCTGGTGACTGTTCAGCATTAACTGAGCATCAAATGTGGATTTTTTCTGATCCATACATTTAATATTGTAACAGCCAAGCTTGGAGAAAATACATTGCCTCTCCCTTGTCCTACTACTCTACTGTTTACAAGATAAATTTATTCGTTTTACCCAGTTATCGATATGGCTAATTACAGTATATACTTTTTCTCTATTAGTTGTTACAATAGGTTTTCCAATTCATTACGGTTTCAGCTGGAATACCCCAAGCTGTTAAACTCTTGGGTATGGAGGGATGAACTGGCTCCCCTTCTTTATTCATCCACCCTCTTGGCTGATTTCGACATAGATAGTTTAAAAAGGTTCCCTTCCTTTGTCAATGCCTTTCTCCCAGACCAAAATGAACACCCATATTATTTTAGAGTTCCAAGTCATCATGTAACATCGTTGAGAGTAAAACAGACATCAACCAGGTTTCTTTATTAACAACAAGATTATCGATTTATTATTACATATATTAATCTAATATGTTATCCGTTGATTATTTGACTCCTCATTCCTGTTCCTTGGATGCTGCCGGACCTGCTGCACTTTTCCAGCAACACATTTTCAGCTCGTATTTGACAAGGATATAAAGCTGATTGACACAATTTAAAATATGAATACATAAATATTTATTCTTCCTTCTAAATTATCCAACTCACCAATTAAACAAAAAATAAAGAAACTTCCTCAGCAGAGAATATGCTTGAACCCGGGATTTTGAGATGCTGAGAAAATATCTTCTCAGGGAGAAAAGCTGTTTCAGTTGTTCAGCTTTTACATGGGATGCTTGAGAATCTCTGGAAGGCCATAGGCACATAACTTCCAGTAAGTTCAAACAATTAGCTGAATGTCTGACCTTATTTGAAGGAAAAGGAGTTATTTTTCCTTTTGAAAATAATTCCCTGTACCTCGCAGCTATCTTGTTCAGCTCCTCCACACTCTTAGTTATGGTTGTACTTGGCCTCGCAGTTTGTCATATTCCTGGTCATGGCCTTTTCTTTATGATGATCTTTGGTACCCTGCTAAGTCCCTATTGGTTTACCTTGCAACTCTTAGCAAGCTGTAAAGGATGTGCCCAGCCTTGTATCAATGGAAACACTTTGTCTGTTGGACATCAAGTCCAATCTCAGCACTTTCCTTTCTGGCATGAGGAGAAGATCTTGCAGTATTCCCTGCTGTGCCTTCTCATCCCTGGATACTTGCCTTCTTTTCACCCTCCCACCTTGCATCCCTCTTTGGTTGGTAAGCATGACAGAGAAAGGGTTTGTGTACAAACTAATAATCATCAGTCATCTCCATTGACTGTTGATCTTTTCTGATTTTCTTTTGTGTTCCCATTAATGGAGGGAGTGAAGTTTTAAATGCTTCCATGAGAAATATTTCCCCAAGGATCTTGTGTGAAGTTTCTACTTTTAAGGTCCACATCCAGTGATCAAAGTATTTTTTTAATCCTTTCAAATGCTAAGTAAGTCTACTCAGACTACTTCTGAATGGTCTGAAAATTCTGCCTGTAAGTCTCCTGAACTAATCCAGAATAGCCTTTTTTTTCATCTCATAATCTGTTGAAGCTTCTGCAGAAAGCATGGCATAAACGTCATGAACTTGTCATTCAATGGCTTTGTGAAAGTAGTGTCCAGCTTTATTTTGGTCACCTCAGCTGTTTAGCCATCATTTCAAAGGAATAGTAACTGCATCCCCATTTATCCAACATTCCGACTTCTTAAATGCTATTTTTCCTTTTATTCTCTGTAGTGCTCTTTCTTTATCCACAGGTTCAAATGTTCTCATTTTTACTTCTCTTTCCTGTTTATGGGTCCTTTTTAAAATTCCTCTTCTTTTTCCAGCTGCTTCACCTACATCTCAATTCTAACTGATTCAACTGACTTACTATTTGGTTTCCCTTTTTCCCTTTTTCAATTTCAGATGCCCTACGATTACCTCAATTATACCAGCTTTCTCGTGCTCTTCTTTGAACTGCAACTTCAACTTTGCTGCCAGTGATGTTAGTTTAACTTTGGTTAATTTTTGTAAATCCCTCAAGGAACTTTCTTCCTTTCCAGAAAGGCTGGAGCAACTTAAAGAATGGTTTAATAAGCTTCACAAGTTCCCAAGAAATCTTGCATTACAATAAATCCACTTTGAATTGCACATTACTGAGTTTGGTTATGCTGTATGAACCCCAATTTTATGTAGCAACTGAGGTTGCATGCCTTTGTCTCTCTCGTTCTCTTTCTTATCCCACTGCTGCATTGGTCACACCATATTCTTAAATGTTTTGCCGAGATATCAACTTTGCTAATTATTTTGTTTATTTACATCAGGTTCAGAGTGAAAAGATCCATCAATCAAATTTCTTTAATTAAAAACAAAATTATTAATTTATTGTTTCAACTCGATATATCAATGAATATGCAAAGCTAATTAACACACTTTTGAAATAGAAAAGTACAAATATTTACACTTCTAAACAACCCAACATGCACATGTATGCACACACGCATACACAAACCAGTTAAAGGAAGAGGAATTAAACTTTCTCACAGATTAACTTTGAAAAAATCTTTGGCCAAACAATTATTCATTTTCAGGAATAAAATATGAAATGTGCATATAATTTTGAGTCTGGAATTCTTGCACATGTAGACAGATGTCACGAGACACAGGTGTTTACCTTAGATTATGCATTTGTCCTTGGAATCCCTTTACCCACAATACTTTCAGGAGATATCAAGAGGAAGTCTTCTTGATTCTCGTCAGGGTGAATGGCTGTTTCAGTTTGCAACTCCCTCAGAGAACTTTGCATATCTCAGAAAGGTGGCAAAGGCTGAGCTGTGGGCATTTTGTCATTATAAACACCTCAGCTGAACTTCAAACAATTTTGAAATAACACTATTAACTCAGCTGTTTGCTAATATCATGTGATTTCCAACAAGTTTATTTTTAAAATGTGTGCTAAGAGGGAGCCTTTAAAAAATAAATCAGGTCCGTGTACTTCCTCAGTATTTAAAATGAATTAATTTTCACAATCTATTAAATATGAATAATCAAAAATATTAATAATGGAAATGTTTTTGCAACAATGTTTAATTGATTCATTAAGGATTGTTATTTATTTAGCTATTTTCTACTTTTTCATATGCAGTATTTACTTATATATACACTTTCTTTTGCATTTGTTAAACTGCTAAATTGGTTTTCTTTCTTGCCTCTAAAACGGATGATCAATTAGCACATTGAACTTTTATCTTTCAGTACTTTATCCACCACTTGAACTCTCAGATACCAAGTTGGAATTCTCACTTCTGCCAGGATACAATGATATGGGTGCTGTTGTAGCTGATCCATTTGTAAAAGTACAGTATATCATGATTACTATGAACATTTTCTTGTTTTATTTTGCTTTCATAACCATGAAGATAATTTTCTTTTGTAATTTGTTTTAGAAAGTTGAGATACACAACACTTCCTCCAAAGAAATAAAGTGGTTGTTTGATTTGGACAGTCAACAAAATTCTACCCTTGAAGATGGCACTTTTAGAATCTTTAATTACTTTGGAAATATTAAACCAGGTGAAAGGCATTGCATTACAATTGGTTTTTGCACAAGTAAGTTTTTACATTTAAAAATTTTCTGTAGTAGCTATCAACAAGATATATTTGGACTTTAGCTGGTGCTGATGGGTCAATTCTCTTGCACAATTACCTGATACAATTTCAAAACCTGTTGGACTATAACCTGGTGTTGTGTGATTTTTAACTTTGTACACCCCAGTTCAACACCGACATCTCCAAATCACAATTTCAAAGATAGTTGTTTCAGTAAGTTTTCATTGAATATGAATTCATCCATTTGATCTATTTTATTTATCTTGAGGAAAACTTTATATTTTGCATTTAAATAGTTGTTTTGCAGACCTTGTAGTTGGCGAGACAGCTTGTTTGCAATGCAGAGTGATGCCAACAGCATATGTTCAATTCCCACTCTGGCTCAGGATAATATGAAGGTCCCAGTTTCTTGACTTCACCCTAACCTGAAGTGCGATAACTCTCCGATTAAAATCATAACCAGTCATCTCTCTCTAATGAGAGAGTAGTCCTATGGTCCTTTGGGACTATGGTGAATTTATTGATCTAGTGGTATGAAGTTTGCTGCTTTAAGACAAACTAAACCGTTAGGTGCTCACAAAAAATACCACCTGGTGGAGAAGAGTACTTACCATCATCACAGTTTCAAAATTCTACCATATCCAATATTAAATGACAAAGAAAATACTGACTGACGAAGAGTTGAATGTCTTTCAATATTGTAGCATCTTTCGTCATTTTCAGTACACTGTATAAACAATATACCTGCAATATATCACAAATTGTGGTATCAGGTATTGTCTATAAGTTTAATATGTCTACCTCCATCAGGAATATGTTACTGAAAATATTTTACACATATCAATCCCCTCCTATCTGTTTTAATTCAGCAAGAATGCATTTACTTTTGTTTTAGTTTTCATAATTTAGAGCCATAAATTCTAGAACACCTTTTGTTAGTCTCTGAACTTTCTCCATGTGGAATTGATGACTTGATTATAGGGGCATGAGATTGTGCTCCATAATTCTGCTGCAAACTATGGAAGCCCTGAAGTACAAAATGCTGTGCACTATACTTCTAGTCAGGACTAGTGTAGCCCGCAGTGTGTCCTATACAAGTATGGTATGAGCACCAGGAGCATTTAATGCCTGCAGAATTGTGACATCAATCAACCATTTCAGTTGATTTGACATGTCTTTGAAACGTGTGCTGCATGTGTCCACTGAATTTTATTCGGTCTCAGCTCAACATGCTTTTAGCTGCAAAAGGAATTCATCCACAGACCTCAATGTTTGGTTGAATTATTTTTTTGACTCCTGATGTTGAAATGCTTGTGAAGGAATTATGGAATATTTTGAAGGTGTTACATTAACTGGACTTGTTGCTACATCCATACAGGGAGGGCAGGAAATTTGTTAACGTTTAAGGGAAAGCTAAAATAGCCATTATTGCTGTTCATGTTTCAGTCTGCAACATGATAGACAAATGATACAGAAACTGCAGATAGGCAAAGCTGGACATGAGAGAGGCTTCTCTACAAAAGGCCTTACTCACTGAGGGTTTTCAGGGTCTGCTGCTCCCAGCTTCACCCCATTTAAGAACTTGAGGACCTGAGATTCAGTAAGGTGGTAGTCACAAAGCTCCTGTCTCCTTCAACAGCATCTGTAGTCTCACACTAGGGTAATGTTCTGAAGGTATGGATTCACATCTCACCATTGCAGCTCATGGAACTTAAATTTAATTCATAAATTTGGAATATAAAGCTATTCCCAGTAAGAGTGGCTATGACAATTGCCATTGAATGTTATTAAGGCTACTTGATTCAGTAGTTTCTTTTTAGGGAAATAAATCTGCCATCCTTATCTAATGAGAGTCCTCATCCTAAATAACTTTTCCTTTAACTCCTCCCATTTCCTTCAAAACAAGGGGGTGGCCATGGGTACTCAGATGGGCCCCAGCTACATTTGTCTCTTTATCAGCTATATTGAATAGTCTCTCTTCAGCACTTACACAGGCACTGTGCCCCAACTCTTCCGCTGTTACATTGTTGACTGCATCGGTGCAGCGTCCTGCACCCAGGCTGAAATGGAGCAGTTCATCAATTTCGCCCACAAATTCACTTGGTCCATCTCTGACATCTCCCTCCTCTTTCTTGACCTCACCACTTCCATCTCCGGCAATAGTCTCCAGATGGATGTCTACTATAAACCTACAGACTCACATAACTACCTGGACTATACTCCTCCCACCCAGTATCCTGCAAGAACTCCCAATTCCTCTGCCTCCGCCACATCTACTTGGATGGGGAGACATTCCACTCCCAAGCATCCAAGATGTCCACCTATTTTGAACAACATGCTTTTCCTTCCCCTGTCACCCAAACAGCCCTACGCTGCACCACCTCCATTCCCTGTTCCACTGATCGAACACCCCACGAACTCAAGAAGGACAGAGTCCCCCTTGTCCTTCCAGTCTCCACATCCAACACATCATCCTCAAACACTTCTACCTCCAAGAACCTCTTCTCCTCCCTACCCCTCTCAGCCCACCCCTTCCAACCTAGTTTACTGCATCAGGTACTCCTGATGTGGTCTTCTATACATAGGGGAGACTGAACGTAAACTTAGGGAACGGCTTATTGAGCATCACAGCTGGGTGCACAGGGGCCAATCGGACATCTCAGTCACTGCCCATTTCAATTCCCCCAACCACTCCCTTTCCGACATGACCATCCTTGACCTCCTCCATTGCCAAAACAATCGCAGCGTCTATTGGAGGAACAACACCTTACCTTCTGCCTGGGCACTCTACAGCCCAGAGGATTTAACATTGAGTTCTCCAATTTCAAATAACCTCCCTCCCCATCCCCCGACTCCCTTCCCAGTCCCTTCCCCTTCTGCCACTGCTCCCTGCCACCAACCAGATTGATTCCTCCCATTGAGCCTCAACCAGGTCATACCCTCTACCCGTCTTTAACTATCCTTACTTCATCATCCTGCCCCCACCTCACCCTTTATCTGCAGCTACCCCCACTCCCTCCCCCAGTCCTGGCTTGCTGTGTTCTTCCAGCCTCCTGCCTGTCTACTTTGGATTCCAGCATCTACAGTTTTTTTTAAATCTCTAATCCTTATCTAATCTGACCTAAACATGACTTATAGTCATTTCTGAAATGGCCTGCATGTCACTCAGTTATGAATAGGCAACAATTCGACACTCCATGACAGAAGTAAAAGAACTAACAGCTGTGCTGGAGAAGCACAGCAGTTCAGGCAGCATCCGAGGAGCAGGAAAATCGACATTTTGGGCAAAAGGCATCCAGTCTCCCCAATGTAGAGGAGACCATCCAAGTTTTACCTGCACACCCACCAATATAATTTATTGTATCCGTTGCTCCCGATGCGGTCTCCTGTACATTGGGGAGACTGGAAGCCTCCTAGCAGAGCGCTTGAGGGAACATCTCTGGGACTTGCGCGCCAATCAACCACACCGCCCTGTGGCCGAACATTTCAACTCCCCCTCCCACTCTGCCGAGGACATGGAGGTCCTGGGCCTCCTCCACCGCCGCTCCCTCACCACCCGACGCCTGGAGGAAGAACGCCTCATCTTCTGCCTCGGAACACTTCAACCCCAGGGCATCAATGTAGACTTCAGCAGTTTCCTCATTTCCCCTTCCCCCACCTCGCCCCAGTTCCAAACTTCCAGCTTAGCACTGTCCCCATGACTTGTCCTACCTGCCTATCTTCCTTTCCACCTATCCACTCCACCCTCCTCTCTGACCTATCACCTTCATCCCACCCCCATTCACCTATTGCACTCTTTACTACCTTCCCCCATCCTCCTCTCATTTATCTCTCCACCCTTCAGGCACTCTGCCTGTATTCCTGATGAAGGGCTTTTGCCCGAAACGTCGATTTTCCTGCTCCTCAGATGCTGCCTGAACTGCTGTGCTTTTCCAGCACCGCTCTAATCCAGAATCTGGTTTCCAGCATCTGCAGTCATTGTTTTTACCCTGTTTTTACCTAGCTGTGCTGGAGAGTTCATTGAAATTCTTTTGAGTGAGGTAAACAAATTAAAGTAATCCAAGTAGATTATATCTACTGGATGACCTTCATTTATTTACCTCATTCAAAAGAATTTCAATGAAAATTGACATAGTCACTCTTACTGGGAATAGGCCTTATATTCCAAATTTATTAATTGCGTATAAGTTTCATGAGCTGCAATGGTGAGATTTTAACACATATCCCCAGAACCATTAGTGTAATACATTAGGTTATTCATCTAGTGACATTGCCACTATGCTACCATCACTCCCTACAGCTAAATTGAATTTAACTTTCACTCTGTAATCACCTGATATTTTGAATAAATTTTAAAGTTTGCGAATCGCTCTGTGGAGAGTGATGTTAAGAGTGTGGTGGTTGGCGTTGTACTTTAAGGACCCACAAATATTTGTACATTATTTCTGTGCTTGTCTACTTTTCAGAGTGCCCAGGCAAATACAGATGTGAAATACCTATGTTTATTAATGAGGACAGAATTAGCCCATATCGAGTAATTACTTTGATTGGTGTTATACACATCCCAAAATTGTTCATCGATCCCCCCTTTGTGATCTTGAACCCAGTTCCTCTGGGCACGGAGATATCGGCAACAGTCCAAATTACTTGTTTGGACTATCTAAGGTTGGATTTAAATTTATATTCCTTTAATTTGTTCAACTTTGAGCATGAATCTAAGCATGATTTGTGTTATTATTTTACCATTGAGTTCATCAGATGACAAAGGAACTATTAGAAAAGAAACTTAAGATAAAGAGAAAATCTGAGAGCACCTGAGATTTGAAATAAATATTTCAATATTTAAAAGAGCTATCATTAACGTTTTGCATGCACGCAGTTATCATGTTTACCTTGGTTTGCTCTTTGGAAGTTTTAACGATCTGTTTTATATATGGGACTCATTGTTTATGTGGTGAAATATTTCAGGGTGACCAGGAATAAATAGGTGATTATAATATAATTTGGCAGTCCCTCACGTGACATTTGTAACCACCTTTTACAGATTCTGATGCTATTGCTTATTTCTAACAATTCATAATTGATCTTCAAAATCTGGTGATACCTTAACTTTTTGCAAATAAACCAAATTTTGTGTGTCATAATTTTGAGTTATGATTTTTTTGGTAACATTTGATTACAGATAAAATCTATAAACTCATGTCACAATTTCAACACATTTGTTGGTAACCAGTTGAATCATGCAAAACATTTTTTTTAGAAATGAAAATTCTGCAATTCAACCCTCTTATGCCTGAAAAATTACGTTTTCATAAAAGCATTGTATTTTCATCACTTTAATTGTTACATTTTTGGGGAAGGAGCTCGGTTGTTTAATATCTTGATTCATTTATTTACTTGCAAAATGTAGTCCGTGCCATGGATCTGTGATTAGACTTCTCCAGTTTGATTAATCTGTTAGTGGCAGATTAATTAATTAATTAATTTGGTGCTTTTTTTTCGAAAGGAAAGTCATGTGTACATAAAAAAGCTACTTGTTATACCTACTTGTATTCTTCAGATTTCAAGCACTTCAACTGTTGCAGAACAGATGCAGCCAAGCAGAGGCAGAAGAAGGGAAATAGATTGTAGTGTTGTGAACAGTATTGTTTGCTCTTCCTCTCTTTCCATAGCCGACTAACACAGATCTACCTCTTCTTCCACTCTACCTCATCTTTAGGTTCTATCTTTTGTCCTTTATCTTCCACCATTAACTCACCTGTGTTTCCATCTAAATTACCAACTGACATGCAAAGCTTTTCAGGGACAGTGCAATTATACCAAACAGTGAGGGAAAGGTAGGGAGAGAGGGAAGGGACTAAATCAAAATGGAATTTGAGGGAGAAACAAGGCACTTCACCCATTACGGTGCCCACTCTTCTTCCAACTCAAATTAATTTCCCCTCACTCCACGGAGTTCTCAAAATCTGGGAACCCCATTCAAGATCATCCAAAATTCACAATCAATCCCCAGTCTTCCTAAACCAAACACTGTCCTTAGGCAAATTGTCTTTCTTCATCCGTCCTCAGATTTAATCCCCGCGTTAATTCCTTTCTTTGAAGAACTTGATTGCTTGTTTTGTATCTTCTTTCTTGGTTTGGAACTATATCCTTGACATGGAAGCAGGAAACAGGAGTTGTTTCCTTTAGTCAGAAATCAGTGGAAAACCGACTAAAGTTAAGATTTTTGAAGGGGTGATCCCTTAATTGATATGGGAATGCATTTCTTGCCCATTAGTGTCAGTGGAACTGGAAAAGCAGTGAATAACATGCATGTGGGACTCATTTGGACACCCCAGAACAGTCTTCACTGAGTCTGCTTGTCCTGATAGATATTCTGTGGTCTATGCTTAAGCCTTCCGCAGAACCAGAGGGAAGTAAGATGTCGGAGTGGAGCAGAAGATGTGGGTTCCAGGGCAGGATAGCCAAATGCTTCATCCTGCCAATTTAGATCTCACAATGAGGGAGAGAAGAGCAGGAGGAGGCGTGCTGCAGAGTCGTGTCCCCCTGGGCTTAAGTTCCACCTGCTCCAAAGATGTGTAATGACATCTCTCAACAGATTGATTAGAAAACATCTACGCTGTTCATTATTGTCAGGGCTGGCATTAATGCCTCAAAAATGAAATTCTGCACCCATTGTTCTTTCCAAGTTCTCCTGTCTCTGTTCCCATTTTCGGGGGGTCGTGAAAATTCAGCCCTTGATGTTCTATTCATTGTTACAAAACTCTGTGGAGTATCTTGCCAAAAGCATCTTCCCCCCTTCCATTTCAATAAATGGATTGGGCTGCTGTTGTTGTTCTGAGAATTGGCGGATGTAGTCCTTAGATGAGGAATATCTGTAATCACTGGATTTTAAAACAGAAGTCCATAATCAGTTTGTTCTCAAAAAGCTTTCTAACCAAGTAATTGAAAATGTTCAAATAAAAGTACAATATTGTGGCTGTTGAAATCTGAACTAAAAGCAGAAAGTGCTGGAGAAATCCAGCAGGTAGAGCATCTATTGGGAGAAACAGTTTAAAATATAAAGATACTGGAATTATTTGACTTGAAAGATTATCTCTGTTTCTGTCCGCACAGATACTGCCAAATGTGCTGAGTTTCTCTAGCACTTTCTGTTTTTATTATTTAAAATGTTGCTGTGCAAGTGGATTCCCCATTATTGTTCATTGGCAAGGTAGATGGACCACAGTACCTATGCACATTGGTGGCAACATTCGGACAAACAGCTTACCCTAAAAAAATACTTTATGCAGATTTTTTTTATCCCTTGTTGAAGTAAAAATATTTAAATTAATTAATAAAATTAAAGCATAATGTTTATTTTAAGAAAAGCATTCAGTCCTCATAACAGGTTAATTGAGTCAAAAAGTGCACAGAATGAATTTGATAAAAACAGTCGAGTGAAAGAAAAATAACTGCTGTCTACAAGGAAGTGAGATGAGATTTCATGACTTTCAACTAACTCTTGCTCGAGAAGGTCAATGGATTTGAACTGCATGGTAAAACTGCAATTTCCTCCCATTATTTCTGATGGAACACTTTCTCAAAATTGGGTATAATTCCATGTCAATGACACTGACACAGAGTCATAGAGATATACATCATGGAAAAAGACCCTTTGGTCCAACATGTCCGCGCCAATCAGATATCTTAATCTAATCTAGTCTCATTTGCCAACATTTGGCCCAAATCCCTCTAAACCCTTCCCATTCAGATACCCATCCAGATGCCTTTTAAATGCTGTAATTGTATAAGCCTCCACCACTTCCTTTGGCAGCCCATTCCATATGTGCACCACTCTTTGCATGAAAACGTTGCCCCTTAGATCCCTTTCAAATTTTTCCCTCTCACCCTAAACCTATGCCCTCTAGTTCTGGACTCCCCCACCCCAGGGAAAAGATGTTGTCTATTAAGCATATCCATGCCGCTCATGATTTTATAAACCTCTATAAGGTCACCCCTCAGCCTCCGATGCCGAGGGAAAACATCCACAGCCTATTCACCCTCTCTTTATAGCTCAAAACCTCCAACTCTGGCAACATACTTGTAAATTTTTCTGCACCCTTTCAAGTTCCACAACATCCTTCCAATAGGAGGGAGACCATAATATTCCAAAAGTGGCCTAACCAATGTCCTGCACAACTGCAACGTAACCTCCCAACTCCTATACTCAGTGCTCTGACCAGTAAAGGCAAGCATGCCAAACACCTTCTTCACTATCCTACCTACCTGTGATGCTAATTTCACAGAGCTATGAACCTGCACTCCAAGGTCTTTTTGTTTAGCAACACTCTCCAGGACCTTACAATTAAGTGTTTAAGTCCTGCCTGATTTTCCTTTCCAAATTGCAGCAACTCACATTTATCAAAATTAAACTCCATCTGCCACTCCTCGGCCCATTGGCCCTTCTGATCAAGATCCCATTGTATTCTGAGGTAACATTCTTCGCTGTCCACTACAGCACCAATTTAGATGTCATCTGCAAACTTACTAATTATATCTCCGTATCCAAATCATTTATACAAATGACAAAAAGCACTGATTCTTATGGTACACCACTGGTCACAGGCTGCCAGGCTGAAAAGCAACCCTTCCCAAGCACCCTCTGTCTTCTACGTTCCAGCTAGTTCTGTACCCAAATAGTTAGTTCTCTCTGTATTCCATGAGATCTAACCTTGCTAACCAGTCTACAATGAAGAACCTTGTCAAACGCCTTACTGAAGTCCATATAGATCACGTCCACCACACTGCCTTCATCAATCCTCTTTGTTACCTCTTCAAGAAACTCAATCAAGTTTGTGAGACATGATTTCCCATGCACAAACCCATGCTGACTATTCCTAATCAGTCCTTGCCTTTCCACATATATGTAAATCCCTTCCCTCAGGATTCCCTCCAACCACTTTCCCACCACCGATGCCAGGCTCAATTGTTCTATAGTCCCCTGATTTTTCCTTACCACCTTTCTTAAATAGTGGCACCATGTTAACCAACCTCCAGTCTTCCGGCATCTCACCTGTGACTATTGATGATATAAATATCTCTTGATTGCAAGGGGCCCAGCAATCACTTCCCTAGCTTCTCATAGAGTTCTAGCATACGCCTGATCAGGCCCTGGGGATTCAGCCCTCTTTATGCATTTTCTTTTAGATTAGATTACTTACAGTGTGGAAACAGGCCCTTCGGCCCAACAAGTCCACACCGACCGGCCGAAGCACAACCCACCCAGACCCATTCCCCAACATTTACCCCTTCACCTAACACTACGGGCAATTTAGCATGGCCAATTCACCTAACCTGCACATTTTTGGACTGTGGGAGGAAACTGGAGCACCCGGAGGAAACCCACGCAGACACGGAGAGAATGTGCAAACTCCACACAGTCGCCTGAGGCGGGAATTGAA
Organism: Chiloscyllium plagiosum; assembly: GCF_037043375.1. NCBI lineage: Eukaryota > Metazoa > Chordata > Chondrichthyes > Orectolobiformes > Hemiscylliidae > Chiloscyllium > Chiloscyllium plagiosum. Next base: position 72,510,177 of record NW_028270150.1, on the reverse strand, counting down.
CCTGGGTCTCTGACGCTGTGAGGCAGCAGTGCTAACCACTGTGCCACTGTCCCACACCTCCTACTCAGTAATATGGACATATTTCAAGATGCCACTATCTATTTTTCCACATTGTATATCTTCCATGTCCTTCTCCATAGTAAACACTGATGCAACATGCTCATTTTGTATCTCCCCATCTCCTGCGGTTCCACACATAGGGTGCCTTATTGATCTTTGAAGGGACCTATTCTATCGCTTGTTACCCTTAATGTTTTTATAGAATACCCTTGGATTCTCCTTAACCCTATTTGCCAAAGCTATCTTATGTCCCCTTTTGCTACATCTGATTCCCTCTTAAGTATACTCATATAGGAATATACCATCTCTGGATTCTTGTTATCTCATTTCTAAAGCTTCCCATTTTCCAGCCGTCATTTTACCTGTGAACATTTGCCCCCAATCAACTTTTGAAAGTCCTTGCCTCATACCATCAAAATTGGCCTTTCTCCAATTTAGAACTTGAACTTTTAGATCCCATCCCTCCTTTTCCATCACTATTTAAAAACTAATAGAATTATAGTCGCTGTCTCCAGAGTGCTCCCCACTGACACCTCAGTCACCTGCCCTGCCTTATTTCCCAAGAGTAGGTCAATTTTTGCACCTTCTCTAGTAGGTGCATCCACATACTGAATCAGAAAATTTTCTTGTACACACTTGACAAATTTCTCTCCATCTAAACCCTTAACACAATGGCAGTCCCAGTCTATATCTGGAAAGTTAAAAACCCCTACCATAACCACCCTATTATCCTTACAGATTGCTCAGATCTCCTACAAATTTGTTTCTCAATTTCCTGTTGATTATTGGGTGGTCTATAATAAAATCACAAAATAGTGATAATCTCTTTTATATTTCTCAGTTCTACCCAAATAACTTTTCAGAACCTATTCCCAAAAATATCCTTAAGTATTGCTATAATTAATTGAATTTATTGTCACGTATACCGAGGCACACTGAAAAGCTTTGTCTTGCGAGCAATGCAGGCAGATCACAGAGTTAAGTAGCATAGATAAGTAAATAATAAGTAAACAGCGGCAAAAACAAAAACACAGGTACAGGCGACTGTTAAGAGTTTATGAGTCCATTCAGTATTCTAAAAACAGTATGGTAGAAACTGTTTCGAAACCAGCTGGTGCGTATGTTCAGGCTTCTGTACCTTCACCCCGATGGTAGAGTTGTAGAAAAACATTGCCAGGGTGGGATGGATCTTTGAGAATGATGGCAGCCTTTCCTTGACAGCAGGCCTGGTAGATGGATTCTATAGATAGGAGGTTAGCCTTTGTGATTGTCCAGGCTGAGTTCACCACTCTCTGTAACCATCTCTGATCTTGAATGGTACAGTTGCCATACCAGGTAGTGATATATTCAGGCACAATGTTCTCAATGGCGCACCTTTAAAAGTTGGCAAGGGTATTTGCCACCATGCCACATTTCCTCAGCTGCCTGAGGAAGAAGAGACATTGTTGGGCCTTTGTAACCAACGTGTCCACACAAAGAATCCAAGAAAGCTTGTTGTGGATGACCATTCCTAGGAACAATACGCTAAAACTTGCCTGGAAATGGGAAATGAATGCCGTCTGACAGAGCGCCACCCGCGAACAGCTGTACTTCCTGCATGAATGCCTAAGAAAACAGATACCACCTCAATGTCTTCAATACAAGCCTCCCCTTAACACCCCACTAGCCAAAAGGATAGCAGAACAAAATGGCCGCAGAATGCTTAGAGAAATAATTAACGATGCCCACAACAGACTCCGTAAATACAACCGGGAAATTTTGCACCAAACATCTTTACTCACTCATGCAACAGACCATGAATGGACAGACACAATACAACAAGCCATAGGTATCAGACCGCGAAAAATACAGAAAATGAAAAAATAGACCTGCATAAAAAAAAGACAAACTTACACAATGTAACAACCCTGACAACACAGAAGCATGGATAAAAAACTTATCTGACAGAACCCTTAACAGACACTGAAAAAGCTGTCTTAATAAGAGCATTAATTTACAAATTCCAGGATGCGGACAAGAAAGATTTCTTCGCAGCATTAGAAGCAACACTGAAAGACAACCAACTCACAGAAGAAACCCAGCAAACCATCAGACAGACAGACGCACCAACATTAAGCAGGGAAAAGGAAGGAAACACACTCAATACACAAGAAGGGAAAGCACTAAAAAGATAAAAAAAAATAAAAACATAGCTATCCCAGCTGTGGACAAAGGATGCTTAACATTCATCTTAAATCAAAGAGACTACATTGAAAAAGCAAACCCACTACTTGCAGATACCAACACTTACCAAAAAGTGGCGATAGATCCGACCCCACAATTAGAGAACTGAATCACAGCCCTACTCAAAAACTTACGAAATCTGGAGAAATAAATAAGACCGACTTCCAAAAAATGAAACCAGATGGATCCAACACACCATGCTTTTGCGGATTACCCAAAATTCACAAATGAGGATCCCCCCTCTCAGACCCATAGTCTCGCTACCTGGAACACCAATTTACAGATTGGCCAAGGAGCTACACCAAAGACTAAAACACTTAGCAGAAGACTCACGCCACTCCATCCACTCCACCCAAGAATTCCTGAAGACCATTAAAGACTCCAAGATAGAAGAGGCTGAAATAATGGTCTCCTTTGATGTAACAGCCCTGTTTACATCCATCAACATTAACCTGGCCAAGGAAACACTGACTACAATATTAGAAGACTCAAAGACAAATACACCAAACACCACCAACTTCATCAGCAAGGACAGTATTGTCAAGCTAGTGGACCTATGCCGTATCACCCACTCCACCTTCAACAACAAACTCTGCAGTCAAACCAACAGAACACACATGGGATTCCGATATCAGGGTTCTTAGTAGAGGCAGTAACGCAGCGACTCGAACAAGCAGCTCTGCCAAGCATCGAACCCAAACTCTGGATCTGCTATGTGGATGACACCTTTGTCATCACTATACGAAACAAGTTAGAGGAAACCTTCAAGACCACTAAGAATACCCTTACTGGCATAAAATTCACTAAAGAGGAGGAAAACAACAACAAACTGCCATTCCTAGATGTCACAGTAGAGCGAACAGCCAATGGGGAACTTTAAACCAGTGTCCACAGGAAAACAACATATACGGACCAAATATTGAACTACATAAGCGATCATCCCAACATTCAAAAACGAAGCTGCATCAAAACATTATTTCAACAAGCCAACACACACTGCAGCGCAGAGGAACTTCGAAGAGCAGAGGAAAATTACATCAACAGCGTATTCAAAAGGAATGGGTACCCAGTGAACACAGTCTGCCAATTTCTCATCAATAAGCCCAAACAAGCAGACAAAACACATTAAGAAACCCTAGCCACTCTGCCCTACATTAAAGACTGCCAGACTACTCAGATGCCTGGGCATCATGGTAGCCCACAAACCCATCAACACACTAAAGCAGCAGCTAATGAACTTGAAAGACCCTATACAGACAACAAGCAAAACTAATGTCATTTACAAAATACCGTGCAAGAATTGTAACAAACACTACACTGGACAAACAGGCAGAAAACTAGCCACCAGGATACATGAACATCAACTAGCCACAAAACTACATGACCCTCTCTCACTAGTATCCTTTCATACAGACAAGGAAGGACACCACTTTGACTAAGACAACACATCCATCCTCGGACAAGCCAAACAGAGACGCACACGAGAATTCCTAGAAGCATGGTATTCCAACCAGAACTCTATTAACAAATACATTGACTTGGACCCCATTTACCACCCCCTGAGAAAAAGAACAGGAAATAACGTCACCATAGCAAATGACATCACCAACCCAAGGAAACCCAAACATATAAATAGAAAGCAGGAAACACCAGCAGTCCTTCGTCTGGAGGCTCACTGAAGATATAACCTGGTATTATGATGAAACGTCAGCGAGCAAACCTACATCCACTTTCTATACTCATTCCACCTCTGTGCTACTAATGTGTTGGGGCATAAATAACAACAAAAGTCAATAGTGAGTTCCTTGGTTTTGCCGACATTGAGAGCTAGGTTGTTCTCAGTGCACCATTTGAGAGCTAGGTTGTTCTCAGTGCACCATTTTTCTAGGTCTTCCATCTCCTATTTGGAGTCTGTTTCGTCGTCATCTGAGATTTGATGGTGGTGTCATTGGCAAACTTGTAAATGGCATTAGTCTGGTATTTGGTGATGCAGTCATGGGTATGCAGTGAATACAGTAGGAGGCGGAGTACACACCCCTGGGGGCTCCAATGTTGAGTGTTAGTGAGGATGAAATATTGTCCCCAGTCTTCACTGATTGTGGCTTGTGTGTCAGGAAACTGAGAGTGGGGCTTAATCCAAGATCACTAAGTTTAGTAATCAATCTCGAGGGGATAATAGTGTTGAAGGCTAAACTGTAGTCAATGAGTAGGGATTGTTCTTGGTGTCAAGATGTTTTAGGGAGGAGTGAAGGGCAAGTGATATGGCATCTGACGTGGATCTGTTGGTCCGATACGCAAATTGGAGTGGGTCAAGACTAGTGGGAGGCTGGAGTTGATTAATGCCATGACCAGCCTTTCAAAGCACTTCATGACCACCAAAGTTAGGGCCACTGGGTGGTAGTCATTGAGACATGCTGCATGAGCCTTCTTAGGCATAGGGATCATGTTGGCCCTCTTGAAACAGGCAGGGACGTTGGCCTACTGCAGGGAGAGGTTGAAGATGTCCAAGAAGACCTCTGCCAGTTGATCTGTGCATGCTCTGAGTACACAGCCTGCTACTCAGTCTGGTCCCATTGCTTTCCTTGGATTCACATGAAGTAAAACTGATCTGACCTCTGATGCAGTGACTGTTGGGATAGGTTTGTCAGGACTTGTCGCAATAGGCGTTACCTCTCCGCCAAAATTCTGCTCAAAGTGAGAATAAAAAGCTTTGAGATGATCTGGGAGGGATGTGTCATCATCTGCTGTCTTTCACTGACTCTTTTCAGAACCTGTGATGTCATTCAGTCCTTGCCATAGTTGCTGGATGTCTGTCTTGGTCTCTAGTTTGGTTCAGTATTGGTCCTTGGTTGTCTTAATGGCTCTGTGAAAGTTATATTTGGATTCCTTATATTTGAGTGGGTCGCCTGATCTGAAGGCCTCACACCTGTTTTTAGCAGGTTCTGTATGTCCTGATTAATCCAGGGTTTCCTGTTGGGGAACATCCAGATTGACTTCCTTCACACCAAGTCCCTTAGAGAGTCCCCTATTGCAATTGATTGTTTTGAACCTGATGGGCCTGCTTGTTACATTGGAGCATTTCTTGGTACCAGAAACGCAGCTGTTTGTGCTATATTCCCCTTAGGGTCCACTACCCCCACATTTTCCAAAACATCATACTTGTTGAGATGGGGATAGCCACAGGGGACTCCTGCCCTACCTGCCTCCCTCTCCTACCTTTCCTAGAGGTAACCCATCTACCTGACTCTATCTGCAGCTTTTCTCCCTTCCAATGATGGCTGTACATCACACCCGCTAGGTCCTGTAAATTCCTATTGTCCCAACTGCCGCTCCAACCGATCCATGTGGTCTAATAGGATTCACAATCTAACACATTGCAGACGTAATCATCAGTAACATAGAAACTCTCCCTAATCTCCCACATTGGACAGGAAGAGCATGTCCCTCTACCCAAGGCCATCTTTGCTCTTTAACATTCTACACACCTAGAAAATAGAACTTACTGCCCAAAAAAAAACACTGCTTCAGTTATACTTTTAAAATTTAATCAAGAGACAGATCTCAATAAAACATGTAATCAAAAAAGAACTCAGTCTACTCACTATTGCCGATTTACAGCGAGGTTACACCTAAAAACTATGCACTTATCTTCTCCCATGCTGTGAGCTTTCACACACAGGTTCCTCCAAGATCAGCTGTGATTTTGCTGTTTGTTAATTTTTTCTCGATACACTCCGATGTCCAGAGATACTTGAAGTCAAACAGCAAAGGCAGTAACTGTGCAGATTCCCATCTGTGTCAGACAGCAATGTTGGTTTCTTTCTCTGACCATGTGCTCGCTGCCTTTGTGTGTCTTCCTCCTTTTTAAAGTGCCATTGTTTTGATTTTTGGTGTGAGTACAATTTGAGTGTAACTGCACAATTAAGATCATGGGAAAAATTTCCGTTTATGATACCTGTCTTTTATTTCAACATTTTATTTACTGTCAGTTTTAAAATAGCAAGGATATAAAATCATGATAGGTGAAGGATGTACTCATTTTTCCAGAATAATGGACAGAGTGATCCCTAAAACATCAGCGAAAATCTAGACTATCTGAAACAAATACAGATGTTTGATTTGCTATGTCAGCATAAACTACTGGTTCTAATATTATGCTGTCTGTAGTGTAATGCCCTAATTGTTTTAAAACAACCTTTCCCCGATTTAGCATTTCTTACAGGTAGGTTTGCATTACTAAACACTCAGAGTTCATTGAAATCATAAGCCTTTGGTTGTTTTGATTTGTATATTTACTGTTCAAAGTTTTATTTTCTAATATTTTACTTTAAGTTCCAGTAAAATGTGCTGTTACAATGCTTGTGAAAAATGTGTGAAATATAAGGTTGAACATTTATAATGTTTGCCCTGCCTCGATTATGCCTGAAAATTGTGATGTCAGATTTAGATTTTAATAAGCGAACTTCTCATGTGCAATGTCATAGAGCGGTCTACTTTCTTAAACGTGGGTTCAAAAGTTTGATAATGGCACTCCTTTATTCAGATGCAAAATGTGTTTCTCGGTATTCAATATGGGTGCTTGCTCATTTCATTTGTAAGTATGGCACCTGCGATATTGTTGACAGAAGAAAGTGGCTCATGCCTCAGGCTGACATATGAATAGGGGCCTTAATGTCTGTTTGAGAGCTATATTTTATATGTTTTCAGTTGAATAGCTTTTAAGTGGCTGCTGCAGGCCGCCACCAAATACATGAGTTTAAGAATTTGAATGTTAATCAGTGAAGTGCAGAATTCCTTCACATGACTCCAGTGTGATTTTAATCAGTTCCTCCCTCCCAATCACTTTCCCCACCACCAAAATTCTCCTCTCCTTCCCAGTTACTTCGCCATCCTTTCCCACGCAGTTCCATCTCACACAATTCTTCACCTGACATCAATGCTTTACCCTCCCTCTTGATCACTTCCTCCAATAAGCTACCTGAGCGTTATTTTTGGTAAAACTTTACAGCAGTTGTTTTTTTAAAAAAAGTCACAATTCCTGTCTCAGGGATCAGCGTCTGAAGCTTTATGCTTTACCTTGATTCTTTGAATTTTATGGCTAGATTATCTTAACAGCAACTGCTATCTCCCACCCCAATGCAGTATTTCATTGGACTTGATTTTGATCTCACAAAGGCAAGTAATCTGCTATTTGTTGGAACATTGAATAACTTTGTTGAAGTGAGTGGAGAATATGCCCAATAAGCATGTCTATGCATTTTCAATATCATTGGATGTCCCAAAACACTTTACAACCAGTTACGTGCTTCTAAACTCAGATTAGCATTATATTTATTGTTCGTTCAGGTTCTGTTCAGCTGTAATTTAACTTGTGTACCGTAATAATTTATTCTGAAATGTTAAAGAATTTATGAGTGATGTCTTAAAGGGGAATTATCATTTCTTGTCTGTATTATAATTTACTGTTGCAAAATTTAATGAAAAAATGATTTGGTTTCAGTGACTGTATACTCCAAGCTGAAGTTCCAGAAGCAGAAACCAAAGAGGGGAATTGGATTAAGCCTTTTACTTGTCAGTTTCCTGAAGGCTCAACTTTGCCATTTAGGAGTGAAACCATCAGGAGCATAACATGCTGCATTATCTTCTGTTCATTCTGTCCAATTTCAGTATCAGCAAATGTTACATTAATTGATCAGGACAGGAGCAGGTAAAAAATATCAGTACACAGAAGTGCATGCATATTATAGAGTTGTTGGATTTTAATGCATATAAATAAATTGATAAAAAGAAATATGTGCCAGCAACTGAAATAGTAGTAAACCACATCCTTTACTTGACAAAATACCAATTTCTAGAGAGCCAATTTGGTTGACTGTGTTAAGTTATTATCCATCGATCATTTTTATGGACCCTGCAGTGTTCAGTGATGATAATAAAAGTTGAATAGACTTCTTCGAAGAAGTCTATTCATATGAAAACAGATCCAATGTCAACGTTGAGATAATAAACCTTCATTTGGTAATGTATGATTTTTTGAATGGATGCATCCAGGATTTGGCCAAACTACATTCTTTCATTGCTGGCGCCTAAAGCTGCTGTCCTTTAGAATTCCCCTAGATCTGTGCTGATCTGGACTGGATATGCTTTACTTCTTTGCAAATACTCTGAAGAATAAATAATTTGAATGTTCCCGTAATGATTAGAACTAGGTTGATCTTGTTGACTATGAGATCCTTGCTTGGGGTTATTTACCTGGGCCATTCAGGAAGCCCAGGCTGACCAATATAAACAGGGGATTTAGAATCTCCTCAGTTCAGGGCACTGACTCTGAGCTGACTGGGCAAAAGGATTCCTGATGAAGGGTTTTTGCCCGAAACATCGATTTTCCTGCTCCTTCGATGCTGCCTGACCTGCTGTGCTTTTCCAGCACCACTCTGATCTAAACTCTGAGTTGACTGGCCATTGCCAGTGTCCTATGTACAAGTAAATAAAGGGTGACTTTGTGACAGGATATTGTTTCTGTGCAGTTATTTCATTGCACAAAACATAAATGCGATGATCTCTAAACTACTCCGGATATCAAACCCTATTTATGGCTTTACAAAGAAAAGCTGAAGTACTTTCTGAAATAAAAACAATGGGCTGTTCATCCTGTAGGATTTGGCAGAGCACAGAATAGCTTGAATGTATTGGTTGTAATGCTATCCTGAAGAAACCACTCTCTTTCTTTATAACTAATTTGAGGCTAATTTAAAAATCACACAACACCAGGTTATAGTCCAACAGGTTTATTTGTAAGTACTAGCTTTTGGAGCACTACTCCTTCATCAGGGACTAGTTTGACCATGACTGTCAAAGAAGGGGAGAAACTAATGTACAGTAGATAGGATTGCAAGGACAGGCTTGGGATAAAACCTCCAATCGTTCAGGTAGACAATAGCGAATTCCAAATCCCTCATCTTTATTAGCTAGGTTTGCTCCATATTCCTTGGTACATTTACCTAATGAATATCTTTTGATCCTAGTCATGAAAATTTGGACTGATGCAGTATTGAAATAATTAGACTGTTGCTACACTTTGTATGTAAAGTACTTTACTCAGGTTGGATTATTAAAAGTTTGCCCTTGAAATTTGATTTATTGTGCAATGCTTTTTACAAACTATACTATTGTCCTGATGCAGGTTCACCTTACCTGTCTCGGCATCTGCAGATAATTGCCTGTTATCTATATATAGATATATTGCCCTCCACAGTACAGACCAACATATTGTTCTCAAAACTGGTAAGTGTTCATAAAATTATTCTTTTATCAAATTAAATTAACATTAACCCTACTAATTTCCACAGGTGCTAACTGACTTGTTGAATACTTCCAGTATTTTCTCTTTTTGTAACCATAGTGCTGCTAGACTATCTCAATAGAACAATTGGAAGGTAGTTTGGGTAACATATAGACAGAGGTAGGCCATTCATCCCATCATTCCAACTCTGCCACTCAACATGATCCTTTATCTCAATACCATTTCCCCATTCTGTCCTCTTATCTCTAAACAAAGATAGTTTCTAGAAATCTAGAAATACATTCCGTGACTTCACCTCCCCAGCCCTTTGTGGAAGAGATTCCATGAGTTCACCACCTATTAATTAACCCCTTATCATTGCACAAAACTAAATTTAGTTTTAGTCTGCCCTTGAGTTGGTTTCTCAATGTATTGGTCTAAAAATCTATAATGTAAGCCACAGTACTAATGCAAATGTGGTTTGACCAGACTATAGTTCAAAAGTATTAAATATATGCCAGAGACCTGACCTTACCTTTCTTTACCTTACCTCACCTCTTGTTTCAGAGTGCTCACTGTGCCTGCTGTTCTGAGTGATGCTGACTCCCTGTCTTAGGATCCTCAACACCCTGCTTCTCTCCAGGTGCAGCTTTACTTCCCCTATTAGAGTTTTCATTGTGAGATGATGAGGTAACTAGAAACACATTAGCCTTCATTTCCTTTGTTCAGAGCTGTCTGGGCTGGAAACAATCAGCTTATCTCCAATCCCTGTGTGTCAGATTTAGCTGGAATATCTACACAGTACAGAAGCTTTCAGAAATATGATCATGTGATCAACCTCAGCCATTTTTGAGTCCAGCAATGTTAGCCATTTTAAAAAGATATACATTTAAACCCAAATATGTGAAACCCAAATGTGGAGGTTTAATTTGAGATTTCTGTTCATGGCCTCTGATACACCTCCAAGTAAAAGCACTTCTAAGTAGCAAAAATAACAATATTACTGAATTTGCATTCATTTGAAATGGAACGTGACGAAGGCAATATTTTAAATTTAAATAAGGATAACTGTATGGGCATGAAAGCTGAACTAGCTGATGCTAATTGGAATACCAAGCTAAAAGATCAATAGAGAAACAGTGGCAGATATTAAAGGGGCTATATTATAATACGTAAAATAGTACATTCCAATTCTAAAGAACAATTCCAAGAGAGGACCTACCATCCGTAGTTAATTAAAGAGTCATTGAAAACTTAAGTAAAAAAGCAAATAATCGCAAAAATGAGCAGCAGATAAGAGAGTTGGTCAGAATATACAGAACTGCAGCAAATGCCAAAAAAAACAGGAGGAAGATATTATAGTATGGGAACAAGTTAGGTGGAAACATAAAAACAGTAAGAGTTTCCACAAATATCTAAAAAGGAACAAAGTAAGTAAAGTGAGTATTTGTCCTCCAGGAAGCGAGTGTGGAGCCTGAATAGGAAATAAGGAAATGATAGGCAAAATGAGTGAATATTTTGTTTCTGTCTTCAAATAGGTGGCTAATGATGTATGTTAATTGATGTTAACTTTCCAAAATTTGTTAGATTCTGGAAAGGTTCTATCAGACTGGAAGTAGCAAATATAACCCCTCTATTTAGGAAGAGAATGAGGCAGGAAACAATAAAGGTACAGCCCAGCCACGTTGATGACTGTCTTGAGTCTTTTTTTGATTGATAGGGTGAGCTGAGGGTGAGATGGCAATGTCTACTGACACCAGAACTGCAGAGCACTCCCTCAGAAACACGTACAGCTCCAGACCCACTATGTCATAGCATTATGAACAAATTCCAACACTCAGTATGTACACAGAACAGGTGGGACATTGAAATGGGAATCGGATAGGGCTGGCGGGAGAGGGAGAATGAATGGGTCTGCATGGTTGGACAGGGAGATGTAATGGAGGTTTTTCTCACCATCCCATCCACAAGCTTGATTTCTTCCCCCTCACCATAGGCCTGACCTCTTCTCCCACCACCACTGTCCTTTATTATGAGTGGAATTGAATATGAAAGTTACAAGATAATGCTTCATTTACACAGAGCATTGAGAGACCACATTTTGAATACTGTGTACACTTTTGATTTCCTTACATGTGCAAGGATATAATATGTCAGAAGCAGTTCTAACGAGGTTTTCTGGATTGATGCTTGGAATAAGCATTTTGTCTTATGCGGAAAGATTGAACTGTCAGAGACAGAAATCTGGCCTGCATTTAATTCCAGACCCTTGGCAATGTGATTGATTCTTAACTATCCTTTGAAATGACCTATCAAATCATTACAGAAAATGGTCACTTGATAATGCAAGACTTCTGTATTGGTAAAAAATAATTGCTTGGTAAAGCTTTTTGTCTTGTACTCAAGAGGACAAACACAAGATTAGCTGAACTTCAAAGGGAGCAGCCACTTTTGCTGCATGTAATAAGATTTCTGATTCACTGGCGAGTTGACTTTGATTTGTTGAGGAATTGTTATGGAAAATGTCTTCTTACTTTTGTTTAACATAAAACATGTACTATACGTTGGCGTGTTTTATCTGCAGAGGATAAGTGCCTGTAATAAATATATGTAACTTCAAGCAAGCATAAATGAGCACCACTTTATGAAGATGATGGAGGATTTTAATTTTGCTGTTAATGTAATTCTAAATGCACTTAGGATTATTTAGTAAGTGCTGTTCAGTTGCGGAATCACATATAACATTAGACATTATGTTCTGAGTTTTGTAAACATGGGCTGGTTGAATACAATCATTTGAACAAAATATTGGTGAACTGTTTATTTACAGAAAGTAAAATAACATATTTGAACATGCTGATAGTAGATGTTTGTGACCAGTTGACCAGTTAATTTAATGGGAGTAAAACAGCAGCCATTCTTTATTAATATCATGCTTATTTTCTTTTATTTTAAATGATTAACTCTGTAATCATTTTCTGTTACAACTTTATTATTCTGGACTATTACGATGAGGATGCAAATAAACTAATCCATGAAGCATAATGTTTTGTGTGTTTCAATTTATTCTGTTATGATTCATGACTTAAAAGATTTACATGTATGGCGGTTCATGAAAAATAGAAACTCCATCATCTAATTGGCATTGAGTACAGGAGTTAGGAGATCCTGTTGAAGCTGTGCAGGACATTGATTAGGCCACTTTTAGAATATTGTATGTAATTCTGTTCTCCCTCCTTTAGGAAGGATGTTGTGAAACTTGAAAAAGGTTCAGAAAAGATTTACAAGGATGTTGCCAGCACTGGAGGGTTTGACCTACAGGGAGAGGTTGAATAGGCTGGAGCTTTCCCTGGAGTGTTGGAGGCTGAGAGGTGACCTTATAGAGTTTTATAAAATCATGAGGGGCATTGATAGGGTGAATAAACAATGTCTTTTCCCTGGGGTAGAGGAGTCCAGAACTAGAGGGCATAGGTTTAGGGTGAGTAGGGAAAAATTTAAAAGGGACTTAATAAGTAATGTTTTCACACAGAGGGTGGTGTGTGTATGGAATGAGCTGCCAGAGGAAGTGGTGGAGGCTGGTACAATTACAATTTTTAAAAGGTATCTCGATGGGTACATAAATAGAAAGTGTGAGAGGGATATGGGATAAGGATATCTGGCTGGCATGGACGAGTTGGACTGAAGGGTCTGTTTCCGTGCTGTACATCTCTATGACTATGACTGTAACATCTCTGTGTGAGTTTGGATTGATAAGAATAAAATGATACATTTAAATTGAAAAGGCAAAACCTTAGATCATTCAGTAACTACGAATATGGCTGGGAAGTTACCTATAAATGAGCAGTGGATTGAATGATTCCAAACTAAAATTGCCCATGTATGAGGCAAATCAATGGGTATTTGACATTATCTTCTGTACTGGTTTGCAAAGGCTGTTTTGCTGTGGCATGTCAGAAACAGATTAAAAAATTGAATTTTTAAAGACCAAGTTTTGAAAACAAATTGAGGACAAGAACACAAAAGGTAGTAACCACAAAGTAAGTGAAGAAAGACAGAACTGTGAGCAAGAGGTACTATCGCTGATATTCCAAAACCAAATAATCAGCTATTTGAGAAAAGAAGTGACAAACGGGAAAGAAATATGTAAAACAGAGTGAGAACTTGAAAGACCTAGCTAATTGTCAGAAGAACATCTCAGAGAGAGGGAGAGAGAGACAGACAGAGAGAGAGCCTGAGTGATCATTGGAAGAGGAATCCATAATCTCAGGAGCAAGGTGCTTCTGGAGATTTTGTGACGAGCTAACAGCTTATTTAATCCAGATGTTGGTGAAGTATTAATTGATGGAACTAAGGTAACATTTGAGCATTATGGTACTAGATGTGAGTTATGTTTTCCGGATCACAAAGTCACAAAGCAGATGCTTTACAATGTTGTTATTATTGTTGTCTTTCTCTTTTTTCTTCATCTGTTTTGTAAATAACTTGCAATTATTTTCTGAATCCATTTTAATTTTCCTGTAATCATTTTCAATCACTGGCAAAGTTGAGACTGTAGTCATGGATGCAAATAACTTTCCCCTATTAAGTGTCAATAATATTTTGAGTGAATCGATTGGTTCTGAAAATTTCAGGTTACAAGAACTTTAAGTAAGATACATTATAAAAGTCAGGAACTCTACTTCTCTCTTTACAAACTTTCATGCTGCTTGTAATGTGATACGACATTGTGCCATCCATCCCTCAAGTAAACCGTGAGTTTTTTCCAGTACGAATAAACAATAATAAATTATTGGCTTTTCCTCATAATATTTTATGTTCTTTTCAGGAACTAATGCAAGCAAACATGACAGTATTGGAAAAGTTATTCTACAACCTTATTACACTCCTGCTGCATCCACATGCAGTTCATCTACCATCACCAGATTCACTCCTTCCACTTCTTCTTTTGAGGAATCTGTTACAGGTGAACTATTGCCATTCTCAAAAATTGAATCTAAACTTGTCCAATTTTAATTTTTGTGTTTCATCTGGACTGACAAAGAATGATAAAATTTGACCTCTGACCCAGTTGGGCTAATGGTGACAAGGCTAAGGCTATGGACCTGGCCAGGAGGGATCCTGTCATACCAACAGTGGGGACAGTAAGGACACAGAGTTTCTGCATACTCAGAGCAGGCCAATGCTGTACTTAAAGCACCTGCAGGGTCCTATCTGGATAAGAAGTCTTTCCATTGATATTAATTGTGCTGGCTAAGTAGCTTAGGTTATTGGCAGCTGAAAATAAACACCAGAACTGCATCATGTATAATTGATGGCTTGTGACACTGTCACTGACTAGCAATCCAAGTGCTTTGACTAGTGCTCTGTGGATATGGATTAAAATCCCACCATGATCAGTTGAGGGTATAAGGAACTGGCAGAGGAGCTGAGGCCTTGTGCAAATCAAGGTAGGCTAGAGGGGTTGACTGGTCTATTCCTACTCTTAGTTCTTATGTTCTTCTGACGTATAGACTTATGACTTATATATAGATGATTTGGAGTTGGGGACCACATGTTGTGTGTCAAAGTTTGCAGATGACATTAAGATGAGTGGCAGAGCAAAGTGTGCAGAGTACTGTGAAACTTTGCAGAGGAACATAGATGCTTTAAGTGAGTGGGCAAAAGTCTAGCAGATGAATACAATGTTAATACATGTGGAATCATTCATTTTGGTAGGATTAACAGTAAGAAGAACCACTACTTGAATGGTAAAAAGTTGTAGCATGCTGCTGTGCAGAGGGACCTGGGTGTCCTTGTGCATGAATCACAGCAGGTTGATCTGCAGGTACAACTTGTAATTAGGAAGGCAAATGGAATTTTGTCCTTCATTGCTAAAAGGATTGAGTTTAAAAGCAGGGAGGTCATGTTGCAGCTGTACAGGATGCTGGTGAGGCTACACCTGGAGTCCGAAGTGCAGTTTTGGTCTCCTTACTTGAGAAAGAATGTACTCGCACTGGAGAGGGTGTAGAGGAAGTTCACTAGGTTGATTCCGGAGTTGAGGGAGTTGGCTTATGAGGACAGACTGAATAGACTGGGATTATATTCATTGGAATTTAGAAGAATAAGGGGGGATCTTATCGAAACATATGAAATTATAAAGGGAATAGATAAGATAAAGTAGAAGGATGTTTCAGGTGAAACTAGGACTAGAGGGCATAGCCTCAAAACTAGGAGTAGGAGATTTAGGACTGAATTGAGAAGTAACTTCTTCACTCGGAGGGTTTTGAATCTATGTGATTCCCTGCCAAGTGAAGTAGTTGATGCTACTTCAGTAAACATTTTTAAAAACTAATGTAGTTTTTTTTGAACAATAAAGGAATTAAGGTTTATGGTGAGAGGGTGGATAACTGGAGCTGAGTCCACAAAAAGATCAGCCATGATCTTATTGAATGGCGGAGCAGGCTCAACGGGCCAGATGGCCTATTCCTGCTCTTAGTTCTTATGTTCTTGTTACGTTATGACAGCTGGTGGAATTTAATTTCGATTAATACATCAGGAATATAAAACTAGGATCAGGAAAGGTAATCTTTAAACTATCACTGATTGTTGTAGAAATTAGGAAGGACACGCCATTTTTTTCCTGCACTGCCCTCCCTACATGTGTCTCCAGACCCACAGCAAGGTGGTTGACAATTAACTGCCTTCTGCAATGGCTTAACAAGCCACTCAGTCTGATGGGTAACAAGAAACAAGGCCTTGCTAGAAATGCCTCCATCACTTGAAAGACTGAAGACAATTTCCTGTAAAGTAAGTTAAAGTAAAACAAAATGGAAGTCAAAAGAGGCAGTCAAGCACTTACTAAGATCTATATAGTAGGAATGATAGATCCTGAGAAAATGGGGACAAAGTGTATATCCTGTACCTATTTCAGGTTTTTGAAAAAAAAAGGTCTTGCCTTTCATTAGCTGTTCATAAGACCTGAAAAGTATGAAGTTGTACTGAATATTGCTGAACATTGTAATGTGTTTTATGATGCCATAGTATGTTTGGTTACGAAGCCGAATGATATTTTATCCAATTTGTTAAATATGTCAATTTCATTAATGACTAGGCATTATGACTATGGCTATGCTCCTCGAGCGCCATGTTAGAAGTGATAGGACCATAGATAGCTTTTAAAATGTAATAAAGTTGTTTGTTTTCAAAAGGGAATGTTCAGGAACTGAGTCTTTGATTTATTCACCTTTTTCGATATTTTGCATATTCTTTAGTTTTGTCAGTGATTGTCTCAAGCATGAAATTTTCTGAGATTTGATCTGCCATTAAGCATAACCTATCCCATTGCCTTTTCATTATTAAACTATTTATATTTGTTTAGTTATCATTGGTGCTTGGTGATGTTGTTTCTGTATACAATTTGCTGCACAATATTGCACTGTATCTCCTTGCTTATGCAATAAGATTCAGTATTTCATGGTTATTACAGATTAAATCACAAACTGAATTTGCAAAACATATTTCTGTTTCTTTTAAAAGTAAATTTTTTGCTTTGCTGAGGCATAACACAATTGTATTAATTTTATAAAGCCCATGAAATGCATATCTTGTTTATTACAGATAGTTCTAGAAATGCAGATTCCAAAGTAGAAAAGAAGGACGCAGAGAGTGAAGCTGAGCTATTAGGCAGGAAGAACTATTTGGGAGATCTCCTGTTTTCTGCTGAGAATATTACTGAAGATATTTTCTATCAAAGGGTTCTGAATGCAGTACGGACTTGGTTCACTCTTTTTGGTTGGCCAAATGGCATGAATCCTGTTTCTATACCAGAGTCGCTGCGAAGGTAAGTATCACAAATGATTAAATCTTGTGGGTAATGGAGAATTGTAATTATCGTTCTTCAATAAGTCCATCAATGTTTGAATAGTTAGATCAAGCCTTGAGCAAGAAAGGTAAAACCTGTGATTAACATACACATTTCCCAACATCCAGGGGTCTCAATGTATTTCGTGATGTAAGGAAATGAGGCAGCATATAAATAAATGATGAGGTAATCTATCTGAAGTGGCATACATTGAGGGGTGATTATTAGTCAGGATGCCACTGTGCCATCATAGAGTGCTTGTTGTGTACGAGAGGGATTTCCGGACTATTATTTAGTATTTCACTAAAAGGATTGCTTGTCAAGTAATGTATCAGTATTTCACTGAGGTATCAGCCTAGATTATTGAATGGACTTTCTGGCAGTGTCAGAGAGTTGAATCAGAAAGTGTTGAGATGAGCTGTGGGCACATCTGTATGGGAAGGTGGTCAGGAGATTTGGGTCAGCTGGGATGTCAGGGCAGGGGTTGGAGGTCTCCAGAGGGTCTGGGGGGAGTTGTGGATTGGACCTGGGCATTAGCCAGACATTGGGTTGATGTGTGAGTAGGAAAATCCAGTAGGAGAAAATAAGGACTGCAAATGCTGGAGATCAGAGTCAGGAGTGTGCTGCTGGGAAAGCACAGCAGGTCAGGCAGCAAACGAGGAGCAGGAAAATCGACGTTTCAGGCATAAGTGTTGGGGTGGGAGGTGGAATGGGTAGCTGAGAAAGCAATAGGTCAATGAAGGTGAGGGAGAAGGTGATAGATCAGAGAGAGAAGTGGTGGACAGGTCTGGAGTGCGGTGCCAAGTTAGAGGCTTGGGACTGGGATAATGTGGGGGGAGGGGAAATGAGGAAGATGTTGAAATCCACATTTATCTTGTGTGGTTACAAGGTCCCAAGGTGGAATATGAGGCGTTCCTCTTCCAGGCGTTGGGTGGTAACGGTTTGGCAGTGGAGGTGCCCCAATACCTGCATGTCCTTGATGGAGTGGGAGGGGGGAGTGGGTGCTGGTGTCCCAGAGATGTTCTCTGAAATGATCTGCAAGAAGGTGTCCTGTCTCCCCGATGTAGAGGAGACCACACTGGGTACAATGGATGCAGTAGAGAACATTGGTAGAGGTACAGGTAAATTTCTGACGGATGTGGAAGAATCTCTTGGGACATTTGACAGAGGTGAGGGGAGTGGTGTGGGTGCTGGTTTTGCGGTGGTAGGGAAAGGTGCCAGGAGTTGGGTGTGGGCTGGTGGGGGGGGGCGTGGACCTGACGAGGGAGTCACGGAGGGAATGGTTCCCTCCCTACACCTATCAGCATTTCGAAGAGAACAACTCCACTGCCCCATGGCTGAACACTTCAACTCCCCCTCCCACTCCATCAAGGACATGCAGGTCCTGGGCCACCTCCACTGCCAAACTGTTACCATCCAACGCCTGGAGGAAGAATGCCTCATATTCCGCCTTGGGACCCTGCAGACACACAGGATAAATGTGGATTTCAACAGCTTCCTCATTTACCCTCTCCCATATTATCCCAGTCCCAAGTCTTCAACTCGGCATCGCCCTCTGGACCTATCCGTCACTAATCCCCCCCACGCACCTCCCCCCCACCCCTTCTCCCTCTGACCTATCACTTTATCCCTCACGTTCATCCACCTATCACTTTCTCAGCTACCCACACCACCTCGCACCCATTTATCTCTCAGTCCCAGCCCACAAGCCTCATTCCTGATGAAGGGCTTATGCCCGAAATGTTGATTCTCCTGCTCCTCGGATGCTACCTGACCTGCTGTGCTTTCCCAGCAACACACACTCGACTGGGAAAATCCAGTGGTGAGTTGGAGAGTGAGGTTGGGCACGGCTAGTTTAGAAATCATCTGGAAGTGAGAGAGATCAGAGAGATCAATTCCTTTAACTTTTCTTGGGTAACTATTAAGCTCAGCAAGTCAGAATACCAACAGAATATTGAAGTCTCCAATACCAACAGAGAGGTGGGGATCATTTTGGACAGTAACAGACATTGTAATTACCTGTTGAAAATTTCTACAATTCAATACAGCACAGGAACCGGTCCTTTGGCCCACCAAACCTGCACTGATTCCTAATCCTTATATAGACCTGCTACTTATTGCCCATACACAGTTTCTAACCTTCTGTTTGCAGCCTCCCACCCCATTCATGTGAGTATCAAGATACACCTTAAATATTGCTAATGTGCCTACTTACACCACCTCAATTGGCAGTGCATTTCAGGCACCCACCACCCTCTGTGTGAAAGAGTTTCCCTGCACTTTTCTTAAAGTTTCTACCTCTCACCTTGAACCTGTGCCCTCTTTGGTTGACCTTTCCACCTCTCATAATTTTGTAGACCTCTATCAGGTTGCCCCTCAGCCTCTGTCTTTCCAGTGAAAATAATCTGAGTTTAATCAACCTCCCCTCATAACTAAAACCCTCCAGACCAGGCAAAGTTCTGGTCAGCTTTCTCTGCACCTTCTCCAAAGCATCCACGTCCTTCTGGTAGTGCGGTGACCAGAACTGCACGCAATATTCCAAATGTGGCCTAACTAAAGTTTTATACAGTTATATAGAACTTGCCAACTTTTATATTTGATGCCCTGACAGAGGAAGGCAAGCATGCTGAATGCATTTGTGACCACCTTATTCACCCATGTTGCCACTTTCAGGGATCTGTGGAACTGTATGTCCAGATTCCTCTGTACATCAATGCCCCTAAAGGTTCTGCCACTTATTGTAGAATTTGCACTTGCATTTGATCTTCCAAAGTGCTTTTGCCAGATTAAAATTCATCTGTCGTGTCTCTGCCAAAATCTGCAATCTATCTAAATCCCACTCTATCCTTTTGAGCAATTCCTTGGGAATCAGCAGTGATGGGATATCTGCACAATTAATTAATTACAGTGATTAACCAAACTTGCATGCTTTTGAGTTCTCCTCCTTTATTCATAAAATATTGAACATGTACATTTGTTTTATGAAATTAAATATTAGGAAGACAGAAGCCATTACCTTCAGCCTCTGTCATACACCTTTTACTCCCTGACCCTAATCCAGGTCATCTGCTTCCGAAAACATCATCCATGCTTACTTGACTATTCGAACTTTTTCCTTTATCAGCTGTCCTATAAATTACTGCATAAACTTAAGACTAACTGAACTCTGCTGACCAGTCCCTCACTAAATCCTGTTCATCCATCACTTCTCTATTTGGAAAGCTCTTTGTCGATCCTTTACTGCTGTTTTCACTTTGAAATGTTGTGCCAATGCAGAAAAAAATAACAAAAAGAATAGACTGAATACAGATTAGAAGAGATTTATACAAAAGGTGAGAAAAAGGAGGTAAATATGGAGGTCAAGATAACACAGAAATATACAAAGAATACTGAGAGAAACAAAGAGGTTCTAAAAGACTAAGACAGAAATAGAGACCAGAAATTAGTTAATTACAGGATAAGATATTTTTCTAATCTTTATATGTATTATAATAAATTGATTATTTTATGCTCTCATGTTGTGGCTTTAATAAAGATCACATCCTTTCTGATTTTGAAGAGGAGTCATGGACTGTGTATGGGCAATGTGTATGTTTTTCCAATACCTGTGATCAGTATGTTTTGTATGGAACACAGTGTGCATTTTCTTGCTCTGTCATTGTGTATTTCAATTAAATGGAGAATTGTAACTTTAGAGCTTCGACTAAACTGGGAAACTGCTAGTAACAGTAAAGTAAAGGAACTCTGGAGTGTTATATGCATCTGAATATTAAAATTCTCCTCAATACAGCACAGAACATATCAGTAGAGATACAAAGACAATTTATGAAATGCTAAACCATCTGAGTGGCCAGTGGCTGCCAGGATTCACTGGAAAGAAACCATTGCTCGGTGACCCTATGGAACGTTTACTACAATTGCACTGGCAGTATTCAACACTGCTTACATTCTTAAAGTAGGTGGATATCTTTTTGTTTTAATATGTGGTTGCTTTGCTAATTTAATGTGTTATAACTTACGGTTTTAGATGTGTTTTGAATTCTGCACTGCATTAATCTCCCAGAAGGAGATGAGGAATTTATTGAAGATGCTCCCCCTTGACTGTTACAAAAACAAAGTACAATCATGATTAAAAATCTGAAATAAAAACAAAATATGTAGGAAGTACACAGCAGGATAGGTGACATCTTTAAGGAGAAAAATATTGATAACTGGTTGAATTTAATGCTAGTGGGAAGGGGCAGATGACTCACAATGCTGTCATTTCCCACAATTTCATGAGGCCCTTCTGAGGTGGGAAGCAAGGCAATTTACATACTACCTGGAAGTACAAGGGCAGCAGATGCATGCAACGCCATCGTTTGCAAGTTCCACTCTGAAGGCACACTCCATCCTGACTTGAAATTCAATCCTGATTTGGAACCACATCATTATTTCTCTGCTGTTGCTGTGCCGAAAGAGGCAGTGATGATATAATGCTAATGTCATTGAATTGGTAATCCAGAACCTCAAGGTATTGTTTCGGGGACATGGATTTTGAAATTTGGAATGTGAAATTTGAACTCATTAAAAACCTGAAATGCAAACTAACCTAATGATGATGATGTAACCATCGTCAACAGTTGTAAAAAACATTGGTTTCAATAGTTCCTTTAGGATAGGAAATCTGCCATTCTTGCCTGTTCTAGCCTATATGTGAATTCAGATTCGCTGAAGTCTGGTTGACTCTTAACTGCCCTCTGGCAATTAGGAATGGGCAATAAATGCTGGTCTAGTCAGTGATGCCCACATCCCACGAACATAAAAATAATTCCTGCAACTCCCTTTCTAATAGTACTGTGGTTTATATACAAGTCGCAGTGATTCAAGAAAGTAAAACACCTCCACCATTAAATAATGTCCCTGCCAATGATGCTCAAATCCCATTCATGAATGAAGAAAAAATTCTCTCATAGACACACGTTACTTTGACTTTGACCTATGTTATGTTTTGTTCTTTGTTGCTGTTTCAAAATCCAATACATTACTACCATTTTCTGAGGAGATCTAGAACCATAGAATAGAATAATAAAATCATAGAATCCCTACAGTGCAGAAAGAGGCCATTCAGCCCTTTGAGTCTGCACTCACCCTCCAAAGAGCAATCCACCTCGACCCATCTCCAAACCCATCCCTCTAACTTTGCATGAGGGTTTTATCAAGGCTAACCCATCTAACCCGCATATCCCTGGACACTATGGGGCAATAATTAGAACCGCCAATCCACCTAGCTCTACATCTTTGGACTGTGGGAGGAAACTAGAGCACCTGGAGGAAATCCATGTGTAGAAATGTGACATATAGTTTATGTATAACTGATGATATTCCTAGTTGAAATAATTGTGTTAATTTCTCCAGGCAGATATTTGTGACAAATCTTTGTTCTAACAATAACAATTCGTTAGTGCTAATTCTCCCATTCACCATGTTTGGAAAGAAAACCCTGATTCTTTTTCTTTACTTAAATGAATTGTTCTCAAGTAGAGGACTATCACCTTCAAGGGAACAGCCCTATTTGTTTAACTATTGTATTGGTGCCCAGTTGAATATGAACATTGTCAAGACATCTTTACCACAGGGAAATGTAGACATTATCCAATCATACTCTTCAGCTCCCACCCTCAGGTTGTAGTAGATTATATTTTCCAGTCTTGAATATAAAATTCTATCATCTGAGGACTTTCCTATTTCATAATTGTAATAAATCTGTCCAGAAATAACATGACATTTTCCCCTAGGTACTGTAAAACAGAAGACACATGTAGTCTTTAGTTTTTGGGCATAATGAATGACATTTTTTCCTACATTTTAATTATACATTATTACAGAGTTCAAGGAGCTTGTCTTGCTCATGTGAAACCAGAATTCTTACTTGAACCTGAACAGTTTAAACAATGGAACCAGCTACAGGTAGGGATCCTACTTGTTTGGTCAGCAGATAAGAGATTTGCTGCTAAATTTATGGCAACACAAATCTGGCTGGTCTCCCTCATCATTCCGTCTGTAATGTGACATCATTCAAAACTGCTCTCCATGCCCTAACTCATACCGACTGCTTCTCAGCCATTTTTCCTGTGCTTTCTGACCTATCTTCATTCACAGTGAAGCACCACCTCAATTTTAAAAACTCTCACCCTTGCTTTCACATCCTTCAATGACTTTGCATCTCCCTGTCTCTGATTTCCATCAGCCTTATAGCTACCCAAGATGTTTGCTGTGCACTAATTCTGGACTCATGAGAATTTCTGACATTGATTGTTCCATCATTGTCATCTGTCACCTCAACTAACAAGGACTAAAGCTCTGGAATTCATTTCCTGAAGTTGTCAGTATCTTGAATTTTCTTTCATTTTAAAATATGCTCACCAAACTAATCTTTTGATCATCGGGCCTAATTTTTTCTATGGTTTGCTATCAGTTTATTTCAACAATACATGTAAAGTGTTTTGGGTTTTTATTCTGTTAAAGACAAAAAAAACTGCAGATGCTGGAATCCAAAGTAGACAGGCCTCTTTTAGACATGACCATCCTGGGTCTCCTCCATTGCCAAAACAAACCACAGCTCCTATTGGAGGAACACCACCTTATCTTCTGCCTGGGTACCTTACAGCCAAGAGGGCTCAACATTGAGTTCTCCAATTTCAAATAATCTCCCTCCCCATACCCTGACTCCCTTCCCAGCTCCTCCCCCTCCCTTCCACTGCTCCGTGCCACCAAATGGATTCATTCCTCCCATTGACCAACCAGGTCGTACTTTCTATCTGTCTTCACCTCTCCCACTTCACTACCGTGCCCCATCTCCCCCTTTATCTGCAGCTCCCCCCACACCCACCCCACACCTGAAGAAGGGTTACACCCGAAACATCAACTTCTGCACTTCCTGACGCTGCTGTGTCCTTCCAGCCTTGCCTGTCTACTTTATCCTGTTAGAGATAGTAACATTGCAAGTTGTTGTTTATGGGTAACTGCATTTCACTATACTTTGAAATTATTTTTGTAAAGAGGTAAATGATAGCATTTTAATGACTGTCTTTGTGAACTCAATTATTATTGTATTTGTGTTATTCTTGCTGTGTTATTTACTTTGTAAAACATTTTTGATATGCAAAGTAGCACAGTTCTTCGTGTCATGGAGTAGATCTAATCTGATTAGATTAGCATCAGTACTTTTATTCATAGTTCTTTGTAAAGTCAAACATAATAGAAATCACAACATACTCCAGTCATCCTGTGTTTTGCAGAGAAACAATCTGCACTGAAACCTCACTGGATATTTATGCGTATCGGTCCAAACATTCAGCTGTCCAGCATCTGACATGCTCACTCCAAATCAGAGTTTTCATCAGATTGCTCAGGTACACCAAAGAGGAAAATTATGTAGGAGGAGCTTCTTGCTCAGTGAGCAGGCTTCCATGCAATTCTACCTCCTAGCTGTCCACTACATTCTATGGCCAGGTAATCCAACATACCCAAGAATATAGAGTCATAGAGATGTACAACATGGAAACAGACCCTTTACTAGGAAGCCTCTTCCAAGGTGGCCTACTTTGAAGAAATTCTCCTCCTATCTCACTCCTCAGATGCTGCCTGACCTGCTGTGCTTTTCCAGCACCACACCCTCGACTCTAATCTCCAGCATCTGCAGTCTTCACTTCCTCCCTGTTCTATTCAAACCTGAATATGAGAAACAGATGAAATAGTTTATCTTAAACTATTCAGCAGGCTCATAGACATCTCTACAATGAGAAATATGAGGTTAATATTGTGGGCCAAGTTCTCACAGTCATCTTGTTATTCATGTAATAAGACCATTTTATAGCTTTACCTTTTATGTTTCATTCATTCCCATCCTTACTGCAAAATTTCATTAGCTCATGTTACAAATGGATGAAAGAGGATTATAATACCTTGTTCCACACTTTGAGCAATGTCAAATTATTAGCACATTTGTACTGCATCTGTTTCCTCTGCTATACTATAGTAGCACTTTTCATGTTGTTATTCACAGGAAAAGTGAAGTAATGTATACCCGATTATTACAATCAGTGTCATAAAATAGCCTTTGAATATTAACAACAAAACTCAACCATTCTTTCCGAAATTGGTTTTGTGTTATTAAAGGACTATACTTGAAAGACGCTGCTAAACAGAAAATCTGTCTTCATTCTCATTATCTACATTACACTAGGATCAAAGATCTAGAGTATTCTCTTACAGATAAGGAGTATGCATTTGGATGATTTATGCTGCTAAATAACATTTGATTTTATATAAACCTTTTTTAAAACAAACTTTAAATAAAAGAAATAGCCATAAGGGGTGTTCTTTAAATCTTTTACCTGTGTAAGCATGGAAAAAAACAGCACTGTGCCTAAATTACATTTTGTCTTTTTTAGGGTTGTTCGCAGATCACTGAAAGCACTGAAATCTTTAAACTAGGTGATGGTGTGTTTGAGTCTGTCAGTAAACGTTCATGGACTGACTTGCTGCTACAGATCTACAAGGTAAAGTGTATAAAGACACATCACGTGGTTGTTTAGAGCTGACATTATTAACTGCATTCAGTTGTAGTCTGAACATTATATCCTATTTATCTGGATATCTCAGTGTTGAACTGGTTTAGATTTGCCGATAATTCTTGCAGCTCGTGCTTCTTTGAAAATATAAGGGCGTACTGTAAGACAATTTTAAATTTATTCAACAGCAATTTATATTAAATTACTTTAACTAGAAGAGCTGTAAGTTTTTAAAAGTTGACTGTTCGGAATCGTTGGCTGCTCTTGGGAGCAGGAAGACGTGGCAAAGGGAGCTGAATTGGGCAAGAAGCCAAAACCTGGATTCCCAGTGGTCAGATGAAAGTTTCCAATTAAGTTCTCTGAATTGAAAGGTCATAGAGCTTCCCAATAGCAAGAATCAGGAAGCCTTTTTGCATGTATTTGCATGTAATGCTTATTAAATCAAAAACATAGCCATAAGGGGTGTTCTTTAAATCTTTTACCTGTGTAAGCATGGAAAAAAACAGCACTGTGCCTAAATTACATTTTGCCTTTTTTAGGGTTGTTCGCAGATCAATTGGCAATAAGAAAATTAGGGAAGTAAACACGTGGCTAAGGGATTGGTGTGGGAAAGAGGGATTCCACTTCTTGGGGCATTAGCATCAGTTTTGGAACCGGGGGGATCTGTACTGTTGGGACGGTCTCCACCTGAACCGATCAGGTACCAATGTTCTAGCGAAGAGGATAAATAGGGTGGTCAGTAGGACTTTAAACTTCTGAGTTGTGGGGAAGGGAAAGTGAAAGCAACAGGGAGCATGGAGTTAAATGGAAAGATAAGCAGCAGGATAGCATATGTGCAGGCAGATTTAAACTTGAGACAGACTGGGAATGCAGCAAAAAGGAAGGATAACTTAGGACATCTTATGACTTCCAATATCTCTAATGATAAGAAAGTTAACATTAAGGCACTTTACCTGAATGCTCGTAGCATTCATGACAAAGCAGACGAACTAATGGCACAGATCATCGTGAATGATTATGATGTGGTAGGCATCACAGAGATGTGGTTACAGGGGGGTCAGGACTGGCAGTTAAACATCCAAGGGTTTTCAACTTATCGAAAAGACGGAGGGTGGGCAGAGGGGGCGGGGTTGCCTTGTTAGTTAAGAACAAAATTAAATCTATGGTGCTGAATGACATAGCGTTGGATGGTGTGGAGTCTGTGTGGGTGGAATTGAGGAACCACAAAGACAAAAAAACCATAGTGGGAGTTATGTACAGACCTCCTAACAGTGGTCAGGACCAGGGGCGCAACATATACCGGGAAATAGAGAAGGCATGTCAGAAAGGCAAGGTCACAGTGATCATGGGAGACTTCAATATGCAGGTGGACTGGGTAAATAATGTTGCCAGTGGATCCAAAGAAAGGGAATTCATGGAATGCTCACAGGATGGCTTTTTGGAACAGTTTGTCATGGAGCCCACAAGGGAGCAGGCTATTCTGGACCTAGTGCTATGTAATGAACCAGACTTTATAAAAAAATCTTAAAGTAAGGGAACACTTAGGAAGCAGCGATCATAATATGGTAGAGTTCAGTCTGCAGTTTGAAAGAGAGAAGGCAAAATTGGATGTAATGGTGTTACAGTTAAATAAAGGTAACTATGAGGGCATGAGAGAGGAACTGACGAAAATAGACTGGAAGCAGAGCCTAGCAGAGAAGACAGTAGAGCAAAAATGGCGGGAGCTTGTGGGTAAAATTGAGGACACTGTACAGAGGTTCATCCCCAAGAAGAGAAAGATTATCCGGGGAGGGCTTAGACAGCCATGGCTGACAAAGGAAGTCAGGAAATCTATCAAAGAAAAAGAGAGAGCCTATAAAGTGGCCAAGAGCACTGGGAAATCAGAAGATTGGGAAGGCTACAAAAACAAACAGAGGATAACAAAGAGAGAAATAAGGAAGGAGAGGATCAAATATGAAGGTAGGCTAGCCAGTAATATTAGAAATGATAGTAAAAGTTTCTTTCAATACGTAAGAAACAAATGACAGGCAAGAGTAGACATTGGGCCACTTCAAACTGATGCTGGAAGCCTAGTGATGGGAGATAAGGAAATAGCAGGAGAACTTAATAAGTACTTTGCGTCAGTCTGGGGGCATTCTAGCGAAGTTTGCCGATGTTACAAAGTTAGGTGGACAGGCAGGTAGTACTGAGGAAGTGGGGAGGCTGCAGAAGGATCTAGACAGTTTGGAGGAGTGGTCCAGGAAATGGTTGATGGAATTCAATGTGAGCAAATGCGAGGTCTTGCACTTTGGGAAAAAGAATAGAAGCATGGATTACTTTCTAAACGGTGAGAAAATTCATAAAGCCAAAGTACAGAGGGATCTGGGAGTGCTAATTGAGGATTCTCTAAAGGTAAACATGCAGGTTCAGTCCGTGATTAAGAAAGCGAATGCAATGTTGTCAATTATCTCAAGGGGGTTGGAATATAAAAGCACTGTTGTGCTACTGAGACTTTATAAAGCTCTGGTTAGGCCCCATTTGGAGTACTGTGTCCAGTTTTGGTCCCCACACCTCAGGAAGGACATACTGGCACTGGAGCGTATCCAGCGGAGATTCACACGGATGATCCCTGGAATGGTAGGTCTAACATACGAGGAACGGATGAGAATCCTGGGTTTGTATTCATTGGAGTTTAGAAGATTAAGGGGAGATCTAATAGAAACTTACAAGATAATACATGGCTTGGAATGGGTGAATGCTAGGAAATTGTTTCCGTTAGGCGAGGAGACTAGGACCCGTGGACACAGCCTTAGAATTAGAGGGGGTAAATTCAGAACAGAAATGTGGAGACATTTCTTCAGCCAGAGAGTGGTGGGCCTGTGGAATTCATTGCCACAGAGTGCAGTGGAGGCTGGGATGCTAAATGTCTTCAAGGCAGAAATTGATAAATTCTTGATGTCACAAGGAATTAAGGGCTACGGGGAGAATGCGGGTAAGTGGAGTTGAATTGCCCATCAGCCATGATTGAATGGCGGAGTGGACTCGATGGGCTGAATGGCCTCACTTCCGCTCCTATGTCTTATGGTCTTAAAAGCCAACACACCAGAATTCCTTGTTAAGTTCTACACGAGTGAGCTGTAGATGCGTTCAATTCATGACCGCTTAAAGTGGCATGCAAGCCACAGTACTCACTTTCCTGGCCTTTAGAATGAGTACCTCTGGGGAGCATTTGTCAATGCTATGCCATGATTGAGAGAAGCTGGCTGTGGTCTAAGAGGATGACCAAGGAGTCTGGCTGAGAGTGGATGCATCTAGTGTGTCTGGGCAAGTGTAGAAGGGTGGATGGAAGGCAGGCTGACCGAGCAAGGGAGGCAAACTGAATAATGAAGGATGGATGGGCCAGAATGTTTTGCTGCAGGCTTCTTCACTCAAGTAATGCTCCTAACTTGCAGTGAGTGAATGCTGTCCAGGTGACCTTTAAATATGGTGCTTGGATCCCATGAACAAAGACCATTAAAAAACCAGCTAATGGAACGCATTGCTTGACTTGTATGTTTCAAATTGGAGTTCAATCTATATGATCATTTGCAGGTGTTACATTATTTTCTATTGGGTGTTCCCACTGGAAACTCTTCAACCCCCCATAAGGTAATGGGGGAGCATCTAAAGATAGAAGAAAGTAGGCACAGAAGCAAGTTTTTGATCATAAGAGCCACCCCACCTTCTTTAATTAATTCAATAATCTCTGCAAATCCCAAAACCCATCTCCAGTAAATTCAAAAAGCTCATTGTGCTACTCTAGGATATGTCAAAGATTAGATTAGATTAGATTACTTACAGTGTGGAAACAGGCCCTTCGGCCCAACAACTCCACACTGACTCGCCGAAGCGCAACCCACCCAGACCGATTCCCCTATATTTACCCCTTCACCTAACACTACGGGCAATTTAGCATGGCCAATTCACCTAACTTGCACATTTTTGGACTGTGGGAGGAAACTGGAGCACCTGGAGGAAACCCACGCAGACACGGGGAGAATGTGCAAACTCCACACCGTGCTGCCCACAAGCTGGTAGATCCTAGGATTAGATGCTCTTTTGTACCTCCTTCAGTATTTTAATAATTAACTCTGTAAGTGGCCAAATCTCTCTCTGCCAAGTAAATGGGCGGCACGGTGGCACAGTGATTAGCACTGCTGCCTCACAGTGCTGGAGTCCCAGGTTCAATTCCCGCCTCAGAGAACTGTCTGTGTGGAGTTTGCACATTCTCCCCATGTCTGCATGGGTTTCCTCCCACAGTCCATAAATGTGCAGGTTAGGTGAATTGGCCCTGCTAATTTGCCCGTAGTGTTAGATGTAGGGGAATGGGTCTAGGTGGGTTGCTCTTCAGAGGGTCAGTGTGGACTTGTTGGGCCGAAGGGCCTGTTTCCACACTGTAAGTAATCTAATCTCCTCCTTGCCTCACTCTGCCACCAGCTTCAGCAGGCTCCTTCCACACGGATTGTGTAACACGTCACCACCCAAGAAAAACTGAACCCCTGCCAAGCAGAAATTACATTCTTTTCTGCATCTCCTACCCAACCCTCTACTCCAGAATGGTATATACCAGGAAGGAAATGTAGCAGGTTCTGACTGCCATGGGCTATGGTGAAATGATGGTAGAATCAGGTGAGATGTTTGGCGAAGCCCATCTTGATGTTGAGATCATCGCATCTCATCTTGCTTGTGAAATGGAAAGATTCTTGCATGGGAGTGGCAAGGTTCCAATTGATGCTCTTTATTGCTTGTTAAATATCTTTTTAACAGTCCAACTTGCCACCAGTTGAGAATTTAGAATTATAGAATCCCTACAATGCAGGTAGAGGCGTTTCAGTCCATTTGGCCAACTTAGCAAACTCACCATACAAACTAGCAATTAGGAAAACCCAACATGGAAACCAAAGAGATTTCTTGGTGGTTTGAACTTGCCACTTGCTCCAAAATATCTCAATGTTGGACATTGGGCATCGGCATCTCCGTGAATGCTCCATGGACACTGATTACATGCACCCCATATAAATCGGCATTGTTATTCAATGTGTGCCCACCTATAAGAATTCTCTTAATACATGTCGGATCCACATATATGCAGGATACTTCTGAACTTCAATGATTCACCTCAGGCTGAACAAAAAGCTGCAGCAAAGACACTGTATGCTGAGTCAGACATATCTAGTTCATGGATTGGATCAGGCTGCATCTCCAGGCTCCTCACTCTCTGTCATTGTGCTCACTCACTCTGAGCCTTCCTGGATGTTTGTAGTATCCCTGCCTTACATTTCCTTGCCTTTCCTTTTTGCACATTGCCCCTCGGCCAGAGTTATTTGACCCATATTATTATTGTTCTGTCATGCCTTTTGACGCAGACACAAAGCCAGGAAATTGGTCACTGGTCACTGAGGTCACAGGCCTCAGCCCACTCAATGGAAAGAGCCTTCATGAAGGGATTGAAGCACAATAAGTCAAGGGCAGCCTCCAGTACCAGTCTAGGCTTCTCTTGGTAGTCATAGTTATGATTCTTTGCTCATAAGAGATGAGGACTGGGATGAATGGCTGCACACCAACCAGCTTGACTCTTTCTGCCTAATTGTGGATTGTTATGCTCTTGGAATGTGAAAGAGGTAATATTATGGAAAGTAAAAGTGCGTGCCATAGTTATGACTGCTGTTGTAAGTGGTGAGGTTTCCTGAA
The DNA here is from genome assembly GCF_037043375.1 of Chiloscyllium plagiosum. Taxonomy (NCBI): domain Eukaryota; kingdom Metazoa; phylum Chordata; class Chondrichthyes; order Orectolobiformes; family Hemiscylliidae; genus Chiloscyllium; species Chiloscyllium plagiosum. The sequence goes on along the minus strand of NW_028270150.1, from coordinate 72,478,508 downwards.
CAAGCCAATAGGCTGGACAGTGGGCAGGGTTAATGGTGTTTCAGTGTGGGGTAGGTGAAAGTGAGTGGGGAAGATGTTGTAGGCAATTGTGAGAGTGGTAGAACACAAGCTTTGGTGGGATGTAGCTACAGTAGCAGAGATGAAATGAGCATGAAGTACTGGAGAGAAATGGTGGCACTTACATTGGTGGAATAGATAAGGGCATTGACCTTCTTCTTACACTGATGGGCATTCATCCAGATGGCTGAGACTGAGTCACAGAGTCATACAGCATGGAAATAGACATTTTGGTCTAACTTGCCGATGCTGACTGTCTTTTCCAAACTAAACTATCCCCGTTTGGTTGCATTTGGCCCATATTCCTCTGAAACTTTCCTATTCATGTCCCTGTTGAAATGTCTTTTAAATGCTGTACCTGTATCTGCATCTACCACTTTCTCTGGCAGTTCATTCCATAAGACCATAACATCATAAGACATAGGAGTGGACATAAGGCCATTCGGCCCATGAAATCCACGCTGCAATTCAGTCATGGCTGATGGGCATTTCAATGCCCCATACCCGCATTCTCCCCGTATTCCTTAATTCCTTGCGAGATTAAGAATTTATCAATATCTGCCTTGAAGACATTTAACATTCCTGCCTCCACTGCGCTCCATGGCAATGAAATCCACAGGCCCACCACTCTCTGGCTGAAGAAATGTCTCCACATTTCCGTTTTAATTTGACCTCGTCTAATTCTAAAGCTGTGCCCACAGGTCCTAGTATCCCCACCTGAAGGAAATAATTTCCCAACATCTCCCTTTCTAAGCCATGCATTATCTTGTAAGTTTCTATTAGATCTCCCCTCAATCTTCTAAACTGTAATGAATACAATCCCAGGATCCTCAGCCATTCATCGTATGTTAGGCCTACCATTCCAGGGATCATCCATGTGAGTCTCTGCTGGACATGCTGCAGTACCAGTATGTCCTTCTTGAGGTGTGGGGCCCAAAACTGGACACAGTAATCCAAATGGGGCCTAACCAGAGCTTTATAAAGTCTCAGTAGCACATCACTGCTTATACATTCCAACCCTCTTGAGATAAATGACAACATTACATTTGCTTTTTTAACCGCGGACTCAACCTGCAAATCAACTTTTAGAGAATCCTGTACTAGCACTCCCAGATCCCTTTGTACTTTGGCTTTATGAATTTTCTCACCGTTTAGAAAATAATCCATGCCTGTGTTCTTTTTTCCAAAGTGCAAGACCTCACATTTGCTCACATTGAATTTCATCTGTCTAAATCTTTCTGCAGTCTCCCCATCTCTTCAGTACTACCCGCCTGTACACCTAACTTCATATCATCGGCGAACTTTGCCAGCATGCCCCCCAGTCCCTTCATCCAGGCCATTAATATACAAAGTGAACATCTGCAGCCCTAACACCGAACCCTGCGGGACACCACTTGTCACCAGCTGCCATTCCGAAAAAGAACCTTTTATCCCAACTCTCTGCCTTCTGTCAGATAGCCAATCCTCAATCCATACCAGTAGCCCACCTCGAACACCATGGGCACTCACCTCACACACAGCAGCCTCCCATGAGGCACCTTATCAAAGGCCTTTTGGAAGTCTAGGTGGATAACATCCACTGGGTGTCCCTGGTCTAACCTACTTGTTACCTCTTCAAAGAATTCTAACAGGTTTGTCAGGCATGACCACCCCCCCCCTCCTTACTAAATCCATGTTGACTTATTCTAATCTGACCCTGCACTTCCAAGAATTTAGAAATCTCATCCTTAACGACAAATTCTAGAATTTTACTTACAACCGAGGTTAGGTTAATTGGCCTATAATTTTCCATCTTTTGTCTTGATTCTTTCTTGAACAAGGGGGTTACAACAGCGATTTTCCAATAATCTGGGACTTTCCCTGACTCCAGTGATTTTTGAAAGATTACAACCAATGCCTCCACTATTTCTTCAGCCACCTCCCCCAGAACTCTAGGATATAGCCCATCTGGGCTGGAAAATTTATCAGTTTTTAGACCTTTTACCTTTTCAAGTATTTTCTCTTTTGTAATGGCTACCATACTCAGCTCTGCTCCTTGACCCTTCTTAATTGTTGGTATATTACTCAATTCTTCCACTGTGAAGACTGACACAAGTATTTGTTATGCTCTTCAGCTATTTCCTTATCTCCCATCACTAGCCTTCCTGCATTAATTTGGAACAGCCCAATCTCTACTTTTGCCTCTCATTGGTTCTTATGTACTGAAAGAAACTTTTACTATCGTTTCTAAAATTACCGGCTAGCTTACCTTTATATTTGATCCTCTCCTTCCGTAGTTCTCTTTGTTATCCTCTGTTTGTTTTTGTAGTCTTCCCAATCTTCTGATTTCCCAGTGCTCTTGGCCACTTTATCGGCTCTCTCTTTTTCTATGATTAACTTCCTGACTTCCTTTGTCAGCTATGGTTGTCTAATTCCACAAACGAACCACCTTCAGTTTGAAAAAGTTGCCTCTTAGGTGCACTTTAAATCACAAGATACAAATGTCACCAGGCGGAGTACCCATTAAACCAAAAACAAATCTTCTGATTTCTATGGATCCCTTATTGCTGAAGATTCACTTCTGCCAGATTGCCCTGGTGTGCTCAGGGTCCAGGAAAGAAATGTACTTGGATCTTAATTACGTCAGCTACTGCTTTTGAGTGCTGTTCATTGCAACTGTTCAATAGGTGAAAGTGGTGAAACATTTCACAGAAAAGTGATAGGATGGGTGGCATTGTAATTAGTTCAATTTTAATTGCATATCAATCAGTTTTCACTGCTCATAATGTTGTGGAAAGATCACCCGATACTCTGAGAAAAATACCAGGACACGCAGAAAACCCTTCATGAAGATAAACTTTTATTTGTAAACAAAAGCTGTGGCAGTCAGAAAATGTCTTCCTACACATTCTTGGGGTCTCTCCAGTTTATACTTTTCTAGTTCCCACGCTTATCTGGTATCATTAGCATAACCAATCATACTAGCTTGCTTTGTCTTTCTAAACTAATCACTTTCTGCCACACTGCTCTGCTACTTTTCACTTAACCTATCACATTACACCACCATCGTCTTTAGCATTAGCTCATCTATCACATGATTTAACTACCCTATCATAGTGTGCTACCATTTTCTGTTATGAGTCCAGCTATTGCTCATCTGAAATGTGATCCTATGCATGCATTACTCCACTAAGTTAACTACATAACTGCTAATTTAAATTCCATATATTCCATATTCCCCCCTTTGAGACATACTGGTCTCACACAGAGCAGGAATACAATGAGGCTGGACGTACAAAGGCCAAATCGTTAGTTGTAGCCCTGAAAGCAGGCAAAAACAATTTCCTGGGGTCCAGTTCTCAAAGGATTCTCCCTCCATTCCTGGAGTTACTGGGCCAAAAACCTGTCACACAGTAGCTAGAACAGGAAAAAGGTCCCAAGGACCCCACACAATCTAAGTGAGCACGCAACACAATGCGATTGAGGCGTCTTCGTCTGGACAAGGCTTTAGCACTTCAGCAGACAGCAGACCATAATAATAGAGGATTGGAACGCTAGCAAAAGAAGGATTTGGTCCAGAGTACGCTGGAATAACAGTGAATTACTGCACAGCAAGACCCACTAAAAAAGACTAAATGAAAGGTATAGCACAGCAAAAACAAAATACAATGATAATCAGCATGATACCCGCAACAATCCCAATCTTGGCGAACCAAGCCCCCCCATCCACCCGAAATGCTATCCAACCAGCCAAAAAAACTGATGGCCGGTCCCTGCATTCTACTTCAGCTCCTTCCTCAGATTCCTTAGCTTATCCATCGCCTTAGTAAATGATCCTTCTGGGCTAATATTATTGGGTATGAAGGTACAGCAATGTTCCCCAAACATAACACAGACACCACCTTTCTCATCCAACAGCCAGTCCGAGGCCTGGATATTTTGCCTTGCCATTTTGCTGGTTGCATCCAACTGTTCACCTAATGCTGCAAAGGTATCATTGGTGTAATTAATAAACCTCTGCTGGTTGTAATAGATGTAATTAATCCATTCAGCACTTTTGCTAACACCAAGGGCAGGGATAAGTGCTTCCCAGCCCACGACAATTTCATTTTAGGCCTTGAGCTTGTGGGGATGCCCCTTGGCCTACTTACATCAATACGTATCGCTGGATCAGAGACATATCCCTGTTTAGAGCGGTGCAAAGTTGGTTGTGATAGGGCATCAAACCAGGCCTGTGGTAACACAACAATCTCATGGAGGGGCATCACATGGGTGCAGACACCATCCCAGCCAGAGGGAAGGGTCAGACACAGCCTCCCTTTCAGTCCACACAGCCACCAGGTATCTGCTAAGGGAATGTGCTGAGAATTCATAATGAACTCGTGATCTAGTGCCCTGGCACCAAAGGTTGTGTCAGTCTCAATGTCACAAGGGCCTTCAAAGTGGCCTACCGGAACAGACCCATTCCATCTGAAACATTCAAAGCTCAAACCTTTACGCACCATGAAATCAGCTATGGAGAACGTCTGGTTACTTTTACTGGTACCATAACCAAGGAGTACCATAACTACAATACTGTTGAAGTTGCTGTCTCCCCGACTCACCCAGTCAATATAATGTGGAAGCTTTAAGGAGGAGGCACCAGAAAGGGCAATAGGGCCGTACAAATAACAGTGAGTAATTCAGATCAAATGTCCGACAGTTGTTGTCATTGCCATCGAGAGCAGGTGGAAGAATTATAGAGCACAGGAATGATGAAGTATGACAGTTTTGACTTAGTGCACAGGAAACAGTCCCGTTTAGTCAGCATCGCTGCCGTGTAATTTACCCATTGGTACCAATGATTGCTACAGGCAGACAACCATGCTAGGGATTGGGCTCCACACTCCTTACTCCTTTATACCTTTTGGCTAGGCTTTACAAGGCATTGGCACTATCAAGCAAGATCCGCCAGGTCTGCCAAATTGATGGTCCCCAAGTCTGACAGGAGTAGAAAGGTTCAGGACTGGGGAGGGGGCATTAGTAGCCTCCTTCAACCCGTCCCCAGTCATATAATAAGGAGAAAATTCACCTTCCACAGACCCAATTCTGACAGCCCCAGGAACACCAGTGTCCCCGAAGCCTGCACTCACTGACTGCTCAAAGTCACATGAAGACACTCTAACACATCCTGTTTGGTCACCGCTGCCCCCTCCTCACCCTCACTTAGCTCAGCTCTGGGGTCTGTCTGCGTCTGCGGGAAAGCTCTGGTGCAGTGATTGAGATGATACTTCCCCCACATGAATGTCAATGGAGATGCTTTGGTTACAATGAAGGGTCCCTTTCTTCTCGACTCGTTCCATTTTCTCTGGAAAACTCTTACATACACCTGATCTCGTGTTTAATAGGCCCCTTTTCGTTGCCAGTCACCAGCTTCCACATTTTTCCTGTATGTGGACAGATTCATGTATCATCGTTAGCATGTACTGTTGCATGTACTGCTTGAGTACGAGCACCAGTTGTTCCAAGCTAGGTCCTTCTTACGGATCTTTCCACCTGGCATGGGTCTACCGGTAAGCATTTCATGCGGCGTCATGTTTGTCATACAGTTAGTCTGCATACAGTAGCTCATTAGTGCTAGTGCCAGCGCATCGACCCAGTTAAGGTTGGTACTTGCGCAAATTTTATTCAAGTTGGCTTTTAACATTCCATTAATCCATTCCACCATACCTTGTGACTGGGGATGATACACACAACCAAATCTTTGCTTGATCCTCAAAGTCTGTAGCACCAACTTAACCACTCTTTGGATAAAAGCAGACCCATTGTCTGAACTGATCTCTGATGGTATGCCAATACTTGGAATAACTTCATTTGTTAAGAGTTCCACTACTGTGCCTGTCCCTGAGTCTTTAGATGGAGCTGCGTCTACCCATCTACTAAACCTGTTGATTACCACCAACATATATCTCTTCCTTCTCACTGTCTTTATTGTATCTATATAGTTGATTACCAAATGCTTAAATGGTCCCTCAGGTACTGGTATGTGTCCTCAAGGGGTTGTTATTCCCTTTCTGATATTATTTTGAGTACATATATTGCACTGAGGCCTGTAAATAAGGTGACCAGAATCCGTTCTTCTTTATCCTCCTCAGTACTTCACCTTTAGCACAGTGATCCAACCCATGTGTGTCTGAGATGAGAATAGTCAATAGAGGGGTAGGTGCCACTCACAAACCTTCCTCTGTGCTCCACAGGGCTTCCCTTTGTCTCCACAGTATTGGTTCAGCTCAGGCCACCTTACCTTGCATCTCAATGATATCTGCTATTGTAGGCTCCGGATATAAATGCACCTGGGGCACAATGACAGCTAAAGTGCACACAGAGGCCATTCTGGCCGCTTTATCTGCTGCCTGATTACCCTCGCCCACCATATCACTGTCTTTTTTGTGTGCTTGGCACATGACAACACTTAGCACTTTTGGCTTCATTAAGGCAGTCGTCGATCCTACAATCTGTTGGCAATGTTGTATGGATCTCCGTTGCTCTTCCTGAAGCCCTTTTGCTTCTAGACCACCCCAAATAGATGGCAGACCCCATGATTATAAGCTGGATCAGTATAGATATCTGCCTTCTCACCTTCCATCAACTCACATGCTGCTGTTAGTGCCTTAAGCTCAGCTAGCTGTGCTGAGCAAGGTTGTGGACAGGCCTCCAATATAATCGTCCTAAACTGAGACTCCTCCTGTTGGACTACTGCAAACCCGCATGATTCCCATCATAGTCTTTATAGCTTGAGCCATCTACGATTAGTACCTTCTTGTCCTCATCAGGCAGCAGCTCAGGCTGTAAATCAGCCCACAATTTAGCAAATGTAGCGAGTTGACTACACAATCATGGAGTTCTCCCTCATGTTCTACTGGAACATAGTCTGCTAAGTTCCTCGTAGTGCATTTCTGTGTAATTATGTCTGGAAATGTCAATAATATCTGATATGCTATTATTCTGGCAGACGTCAATACAAATTACCCTTTTTATAACAATTCTGCTACCTAATGGCATGTGTACATGATCACAGGATAGCCCATCGTTATGGAGGATGCCTTCTCATATGCAAAATGAGCCGCCGCTGGTCCCTGGTAAAAGGTGGATATCCCTGAGCCACTTCATCCAATCTGGTGCTATAATACGCAATAGGCTGCTTAGTTCTCCCTATGCCCATCTCTTGTGCAAGTACTGTGGCAGCATAACCTTCCAGTCTATTTGACACAAAGATTTTCATAGTTCGGCAGGGCCAACGTCGGGGCCGACTGCAATGCCTGCTTAAGGGTGTTGAAAGCTGCTGCAGCGTCCACTTTCCACTGCAGTGCGCTCTTCAGACTTTCATGTCCTGCCTCCTTCATTGTTTTCCTCATGGGAGCCGTAATTTCGGCGTATTCCCCAATCCAGTCTGAACTAAATCCTGCCATCCCCAACACACTATTTCTGACCCTCTCTGAGTCTGCCTTCTCACCATACCCTTTGGCCCCCCACCTCTTGCTCATCCCTAACATGATCCTATGTATGCATTACTCCACTAAGTTAACTACATAATGGTCAAATTAACTTACATATATTCCAAAATAACAGAGTGAAGGTTTCATTTTGGTATTTTGGGCTGTTTTAACGTAAAACAAAGAACTGAAGATGCCGGAAGTCTGAAACAAAAAAAGAAATTGCTGGAAAAACTCAGCAGGTCTGGCAGCATCTGTGAAGAGAAAGCAGAGCCAACACTTTGAGTCCAGTGACGCTTCTTCAGAACATTTAAAATGACATTGATCAGATTTAAAAGGACTCTGCATATTTACCACTGGATGTTTAATTCAAGATTTCTTTACTGAGGAGAATAAGAGGTATAGTTAGTAAGTTTACAGATGACACCAAAATTGGAGGTGTAGTGGACAGCGAAGAGGGTTACCTCAGATTACAATGGGATCTTGATCAGATGGGCAATGGGCTGAGAAGTGGCAGATGGAGTTTAATTCAGATAAATGCGAGGTGCTGCATTTTGGGAAAGTAAATCTTAGCAGGACTTATACACTTAATGGTAAGGTCCGAGGGAGTGTTGCTGAATAAAGAGACCTTGGAGTGCAGGTTCATATCTCCTTGAAAGTGGAGTCGCAGGTAGATAGGATAGTGAAGAAGGCGTTTGGTATGCTTTCCTTTATTGGTCAGAGTATTGAGTACAGGAGTTGGGAGGTCATGTTGCAGCTGTACAGGACATTGGTTAGGCCACTGTTGGAATATTGCATGCAATTCTGGTCTCCTTTCGATCGGAAAGATGTGAAACTTGAAAGGGTTCAGAAAAGATTTACAAGGATGTTGCCAGGGTTGGAGGATTTGAGGAAAGGCTGAACAGGCTGGAGCTGTTTTCCCTGGAGCGTCTGAGGCTGAGGGGTGACCTTATAGAGGTTTATAAATTTGAGGGGCATGGATAGGGTAAATAGAAAAAGTCTTTTCCCTGGGGTGGGGAGTCTAGAACTAGAGGGCATAGGTTAAGAGTGAGAGGGGAAAGATACGAAAAAGACCTAAGGGGCAGCTTTTTCACGCAGAGGGTGGTACGTGTGTGGAATGAGCTGCCAGAGGAAGTGGTGGAGGCTGGTACAATTGCAACATTTAAAAGGCATTTGGATGGATATATGAATAGGAAGGGTTTGAAGAGATATGGGCCGGGTGCTGGCAGGTGGGACTAGACTGGGTTGGGATATCTGGTCGGCATGGAGGGTTAGACAAAGGGTCTGTTTCCATGCTGTACATCTCTATGACTCTATGACTCCATGAATGAGTGCCGTTGTAGTAAATAAATCTGACATATTTTTCAGGTTGTGGTTCTTTCTCGATTGACACTGAAGGATATCAACAACATTTTAAGTGATCAGAAACACTCAGAAAATATCCCTAGGATAAATATCGAGCCCAGTTCCAGCAATATATATTCCACTGGTGAACTTGTCCTGCTGACCTGGCTCAACCATCATTATGAAACAATAAGATGTGTGGTGTGGGAATTTTGCCAGAAAGGTGAATGTAAAATGTTTGACTTTTATCTATTTGGGTGGAATTTAGGACGTTAAGACAGTCAATATAGAGTGCAAATTAATGTCATTATCTGTACAGTTGGTTCTGCTAGAACGTGTTTCTTCAACGCGAATTGGCTTTATCGTGATTGAAGAATTTAGACCATTACTTGCAGAATGTGAAATTTCCTTATTTGTATTGGTTATAGCATGATTCCGGCTCCATTACTTTAAATGGCATGGCTATTTCAAGATTTTCTTCTAACACAAGATCACACAAAAACGGAACTATCGTGTTATATCAGAACTGACTGTACAGATAAACTAGTACCTATCAGATTTCCTTCAGTTCTCTAATCAGTTAAAATGTGGAATTTGGGATTCAGATATAGCCCATTCTTTTGCAAGTTCCTTCATATGTCTTTTGTATGTTGGATTCTTTTTTGACAGACAACACATTACAGGGGACAGATTGCATCATTATTGATTATCATTGAATCTGTGGTGAAAACTTTTTTTTCTAGTGCAGAACATTTAGTCATTGATCGTTTCAGCATTTTATTTCCAGGGCTAGATTCAGAATGAGTCCTGTGTTGAAAAAAGATGGATGTTACTAAGCTAACAGGAAAACAATGCCCAGAGTGGAGATTACATATCGTATTTACATGTCTCTTATGTCTTATAACTTAAAAATCCTGAAGAAAGTTTATCAGAAGTTTCTAAAGACCCCCTTTTGCTTTGTCTCTGAAATAACTCCAGAGGCTGGTATCCTGTCACCAAGCCATCCTTTATTTACACATGCACAGCACATGGACACTGACCCAGCTAGCTCAGAGCCAGTCCCTAGACTGAGGAGAATCCCTGAGAATCCTGTTTATATCTGTCAGCAAAGACTCTGTAACTGAACCAAGTTAGCAGGGAACTCAATGAGATCCTCCTGGCTAACCTCGTTCCAATCACAGCAGTCTCGTAGACTAAATTTCAAAGATGAGTTTGATTCGGTCTTTTCCCAGAGCTCCTATTTAATAAGAGTCTGCTGAAAGTCATGGGTTGGAAGTCTGTTTCTTATGCCCAGGAAATCTTTAACATTATAAGAATGAGACTTATTCGGTGATATCCTTGTGATTTGAAGTATGCTGATAACTGAAGGCAAACGGTTTAAGTGACTTTATGTAGTGCAGGAAGGGAACAACCCCTTGCATCTGACCAAAGTCTAGGCAAAAGTAAGATGGAAGCGTCCAACAAATGATGGTGAAAGTGCTACAGGCCTATTTCTGGGTTCTTTCAGACACAAAAACAGAAGTTGCTGGAAAAGCTTAGCAGGTCTGGCAGCATAAGTGAAGCAAAGTCAGAGTTAACATTTCTGGTCCAGTGACCCTCCCTCAAAAGTTCTGAGGGAGTTCAAAGTTTGTGAGAAGATTTGTAGCTCGGGTGCTCGTTGTTGTGGTTCTGTTCGCCGAGCCGGGAATTTGAGTTGCAGACATTTCATCCCCTGTCTAGGTGACATCCTCAGTGTTTGGGAGCCTCTTGTGAAGCGCTTCAGTGATGTTTCCTCCAGCATTTATAGACCAGTATAAATGCCGGAGGAAACATCACAGAAGCGCTTCACAGGAGGCTCCCAAGCACTGAGGATGTCACCTAGACAGGGGACGAAACGTCTGCAACACAAATTCCCAGCTTGGCGGACAGAACCACAACAGTTTTGAGGGAGGGTCACCGGTCCCAAAACACTAACTTTGATTTCTCTTTACAGACGCTGCCAAACCTGCTGAGCTTTTCCAGCAATTTCTGTTTTTGTTTCTGATTTACAGCATCTACAGTCCTTTCGGTTCTTGCAGATACTTTGACAGAAGTCTTAGCCACCAGTAAAACAGCCTGTGAGCAATGAAGACAGGAGATGACCCTTTGGCACACACATTCCACCCCACATAGCTGCAGTTCCTTGTGTCTCCCAAGAAATGCACACTCCCCCTCCTTCCTAAAGTCGTGTATTCTCCTTGGAAATGCAATGGTAGTGATATCAGCTAATTAGGAGAAACAAAGAAGAAAATACCTTGTTAAATCCCTGAGGAACCACTCTGGTCATAATTTGTATTCTGTTGTAACACTTAACTTTTACATGGGGTGATTGCTAGATTGGCCAGGAGTAGTTTTGCTTGAGAAATTCAACAAGTTGATGTACATTGCAAGAACTAGCAGTCTATTTCACAGATCCACTGTTGTCTGTGAAAAAGCAACAATCTAACATTTAAACTAGCTCTGGTCTTTCGTCACTTAAAATTGTGATCTCAGATCCTGTTTAATCTATAAAATTGATATAAACTGTTCACACATGCGCATACTAATCCCTGCATCATCTTTTAAAAAATCAAATTGCTGCAGTCTGTGCATCACTAAACTGGAGAACGTTTACTCTTTGGGCCTATCTTGGCCATTAAGTTGGGTTGGACAATTAATTGTGTGGTTCTCCTCCACATTGATTTGAAAACTTCACTGTCAATCACTGTAAGAGAAACTACAACTGAACACTGTATTCCAACTGAGGTATTGTCAAAGCTCCATCATTCTTGATTCCACTGAAACCTTCAGAAAACTGTTTGCTCCATGTTTGCCTGCATGATCTGCAGCTAGGAGAAAGTGAGAACTGCGGATGCTGGAGAGTCAGAGTCAAAAATTGTGGTGATGGCAGCATCCGAGGGGCAGGAGAGTCGATGTTTCGGGCATAAGCACTTCATCAGCTTCCAAGGATGTCCAACTTGAAGAGGTTTTCTTTCTCTATCCATAAGGATCTCAGTGAGTCTCTCTTCCACTGCACCCCCAGGTCATCTCCTCTTGCCCTGAAGCTCTTCAGCCACATCCTGAAGCAGACTCCCTATTACAGCCACGTCTCCTTCCTCAGCACCTGCTGATGCCACCAACTTATCCCGCATGGACTCTAGACTACACTAAGATCATCACAATTTGGACCTGACCGGGACAACCACTACCTACAGCAAATCCAAAGCCTCCACATTCCTGATGAAGGGCTTATACCCAGAACGTAAACTCTACTGTTCCTTGGATGCTGTCTGATCTGGTATGCTTTTCCAGTTTTTGACTCTGCAAGATCTGCATGTCTTGTTGAAGGATCCCAAATGTTTGAGAGATGGAGCTGTCTATGTTCTATTCCATTATGTGCAAGTTCACTGGCATACTGTCCAGAATATTTAAAATGCCCTGAAATATTGTGGATCAGTCTTCATATCAGTTCTCTCTATCCTTTAGGGCAAGACTAGGATGAAGCTGTCCAACTGACTAGCTGCTTAATGAACTGTTCCTTATCCATCCCTGTTCTTCTCTTATGTATACCGATGTGTGGTGAATATCCTATGCAGACCCCCCCAGTCGATCATTGATTGAACATGCAGTGCCATTCTCTGTATGGGAATTTGCAAAAGAAAGGTCAAATTTTGCAAGTGTCATCTTCAGTCGTGGAGAAAGTGAGGACTGCAGATGCTGGAGATCAGAGCTGAAAAATGTGTTGCTGGAAAAGTGTAGCAGGTCAGGCAGCATCCAAGGAGCAGGAGAATCGATGTTTCAGGCATAAGCCCTTCTTCAGGGCCATTCCTGAAGAAGGTCTTATGCCCGAAACGTCGATTCTCCTGCTCCTTGGATGCTGCCTGACCTGCTGCGCTTTTCCAGCAACACATTTTTCACCTCATCTTCAGTCATGCCTTCTGTTGTCTCATTTTCCTCCAGTGCTCGACATTTTAGTAACCTTAAAGAGAAGAGTAGGGTAAGATCTCATTTCTGATGAAGGGCTTATGCCTGAAATGTTGACTCTCCTGCTCCTTGGATACTCTGCCTTTTCAGCACCACACTCTTCAACTCTGGTTTAATCATGAAGGATAAATGGATACAGATGAGTATCTGTTGGAAAACATGAGGGGAAATTTCAGTGTAGGACTGGATGTTACTTAAGAACACTAAGATGTGTCCTCTGGCTTGTCTAGTTGTGATGTTTCTAACAGGACTCACCTCATAGTCTCAGTGACTTGATCCAAGAGTAAGAGAGGATCTAAATGGATGCTTTGCCTCTTTCACCAACTCCCCTAAATATTGTTTGCAAGCTTTGCCTGAAAGAAACCAGTGAGACTATTAACAGTTGCCTAATGACATAGTTTAAGGATGTGCATATCAAATAGTGGTGAAGGTGAAAGGAGTGTTTGTGAGGGGATTAGGAGGTGCAGAAGATAGTCATGCTTTGTGGGTTGAATGCTGGTTCTCATGGTTGGTTTTGCTGTTGGATCACCTTGTATTGCAGAGTTATTGATGATAATGTGAGATCGTTGTACAAGTGGTTAATTTAGCATCACTTGGTTGGAAATGACACATTTTCTTACATTGAAACCAGGTGTGTGGGATGATGCTCTTTGCAACAATATCTTGCAGGAGTTGTGTGCACTGCTGCTCAGAAATCTGGTATGGTAAGAAAACCCCTTTCCCCTTCAACATCCTCCAGCAGAATCTCCATTGTGCTATTGGAAAGTGTGGAGTCCTTGAAGAATTTATTTCTTCTGTCCTGTGATTAGCTAATCTCAGGTTGCCTGCTGGGTTTAAGAGATGCGGCCTGTCTTCAAGTGAAAACAGTAACATCAGAAAATGAAGGCCCCATGGAGGGAACCTGCTAATTATCAACAACACTACACAGGCAGTCTGCTTATCTTTTTATCATTTATAACGAGTGGCTCCAATCAATTTCAGAATAATTCTTCACCTGAAAATAGGCCTACACAAACTTCAACCTATTAATTTGCTATTTGATTAACTCGAGCTCCAAATCCTTTATTTGTGCTTTCAGATATTGTCATGCCTTCAATGTACTCTACGTTTTGCCACCTCCACCCATTTGCTTCAGTTCTTTCAGTCTGGCCTGCATTACTACAGTCATGATGTTTTTTAAAAGTTCTTCATTAATTTAGGTGTAGTAAGAGTATAATGGAAAAAGATCTCTGGTACTTTGTGAACATAATGACATCTAAAAAAGTTCATTTCACCAGCACAATCCCATACTATACTTTATGATTTAATCTTAAAGGATCTGTTTTTAATCATTCACAATCCAATTTTATGTAGCATAATGATTGGACGGTCTTCCTATCTTATGAAGTCACTAAATGTTTTCCATCAGACTTCGAAACAACACAAAAGCCAGGGTGCTCAAAACTACATGCATAGAACACTATCATTAGTTGGTTCGAGATCAGTAGATTGTCTCTAATTGCATTGTTTATCTTGGTCTCAAAATGAACTCTTTTAAGGCCATGATAAAAGAACGAAGGTCTTTCTGCCAGTACATGTGAATATGTAATAACAAAACAAGACCACATCCTCTAAACTCAACACCTTCACCTCTTAGTTTACAAGATTGTCTGATCTTTTCATTTTCCTCTCTCTTTTTAATAGGTGCTATACCACCAACCCGCTGGATAATTAATTTTGATTTAGATTTGTTGGATGGTTTAGTGCTTGCAGCTGTTGTGGCTGCTTATTGCCCTCATCTGGTAGGTATATATTTTCTATTATACTTCATTTAACTGTTTTCCTCTTTAATCGGTTTCTGATTTCTAACAGGGAACAGATTTGACCAGCTGTTGGAAGATGCTGAGATGAAATCAAGTCATAGTTGTAAATGTTCATGCTGCACTAATTTACCACATTGTGTATCACATGGGATGTATTTCTGAAAACTTGGATGTTATCCTCCCCAGTGAAATCTGATGTTCACATGAACACATAACTATGTTGTCGCTTTTAATAATCATACACTTGAACCCTCTTTCTTTTGCGTGTGTGTGAGCATATAATGATTCTATAAACTTTGCATGTATATGTACATGCTCACACACATGCTGCAAGAGAAAGGGGGTTCAAGTTTATGATTATTAAAACCAACAGTATAGTTATAAGTTCATGTGAACATCAGATTTCACTGGGAAGGTTAACTTTCAAGGTTTCAGAAAGTCTGTTCAAAATTCTTCAAAGTCCAGTGGAGTGTTAATAATTTGATGCTGGCCATTGACTTGCCATTCATGTTAAAGGAGATCCTATCTCTTTGATAATATTCCTTTACATACCTTTGAATATAGGTGCATTGTTGTTTCTAGCATCTCTTTGGGTGTATTGAGTTTTAATATTATCTTCTGTTGTCAATCTGGGCTTGGAGGTAGAAGCTAAGGACACTCTTTACTTGAATATTTTGCTGTATATCCAAACATTAACAGGTGCAAACTTTCACAAGGGTGATCTGTCTATCCATGCTTACTGTTGAAAGTTTTCAGAATGTTGTTAACTTATACGCCATGTGATCTTGTTAAAAGTCCAGCAAAATCCTTTTTTTAAAAACAATGCAGTGTTTACACTATTTCTAAGATCCTTCATGTCATGAATGTACCCTGAATATAAATTAGCCACTTATACTAATTTGGACACCTCCAAATCTTGCTTCAGAACTCAAGAAATTAAAACAAGTAAATCATGGCTTTATTAACTGTGCACAGAGTCTCTGCTCCAAGTTCCTCCTATTGTGGAAAATATTTTGTTTAATCCACAAAGGATATCTAGGTGCTCGCTTAAGAGAAGGATGCTTCTTAGCCTTTTTCTGGACATTGTAAGAAGGAAGTGAGAATAGAAGCATTTCCAGGTTGAGCAGTTTGGGGTCAAACCATGGATCATCTTGGCCTGCTATTTGAATATTATTCAGTGAAGTTCAAATTCAGCAGTGAGCCATCATGCGTGTCTGTAACTTACCTGTTGCTGACCTAGGGCCTATTCACTGAGCTCTATTCTTTTGCCTGTGTTGTGGTTACTTCCAATAATCTACCACAGGAGACCTGAGTACAGGATATTGATCCATTTATTCAAGCGTATGCAAGGAGAGTGTATTTGAGGGCTAACCCAAACAACTCTGAGGAATGCAGGAAAAAGGCAGTATCTTTCTACAAATGTTTTGCCATCTCATAATTCAAACTCCAACCTTGCTTCATTAAAACATAAAACACAGATGTCCACTCCAGGTCTTAGCCTAATGTAATTAATGTTTTCTCCTTCACCTAGTTAAGGAACACTTAGTCATATTCTAGATGTTGTTGCTTACCCATTTCCTGTCAGTGTCTGGCACCTCCTGACTCTCAACCTATCTCCAAGGCCTGTAAAGGATGTTTTTGAAAGCACAAATTGCTGTTTTTAGTCTCTTGCTGACACGATCCTATTGGATGCACAACATTAATCTCGTACAAGATTCATTATTTGAAGTTTGCTCTTCAATTTTTCCCAATTTAACCCTTAGTGCGTTTACAATTCACCTACTATCTGTAGCAATTACATTAAAAGCTACTTTGAGCAAATGACAGTGACAATGAGCAGAGGGCACTATTACTTCTAGTTCATCTTTAAATAGGAGAAAGTAAGGTCTGCAGATGCTGGAGATCAGAGTTGAGAGTGTGTGACTGGAAAAGCACAGCATGTCAGACAGCATCCGAAGTGCAGGAGAATCGACGTTTCGGGCCAGAGCCCTTCATGTTTAAATAGTCTAGTAGATTGAATTGGCTAAAATCAATTTGCTAAAATCTCTAAGATAATTCAATGTTAAGTCTGGATTAGTAAGATTTGGAAACTAGTGCTAACATAACTATTCAAATAATAATAAGGTATTTTTATATACATCTAGTCCGTATACTTGGTTAATCGAGACACCTAAAACCCAAATGGAGTTCGGCAGCTAACCAAGAGCTGAACTGCTGTTCTGGGACTGTCCTGATATGGTGCTGCAATTTTTGTTTGTTCCAGGCTTTAGAGATCTTGCTTATGTTGTATGACTGGTTCAACGCATACTTGACTGACAATTGTATTTTGAATTTGAAAAGTCAAATACTTAAAAATCTGTGAAGTCTAAGTAACTCTTTGCTGGTACATTAAACATGACCCACCTGTTTAACTTGATGCATTTGTAAAATCCTGTGGGAAGAGATATTTTGAAATCTCAGAGAACAAATCAGTCACTACTGATCAACTTGATTTGTTCAAATACAGGACAAAACACTACTTTTGAAAATGTTATTCATAAACGATTTGTTTAACCTTCAAAATTTTGTTTGTTATTTAAAGTTATGTATAGTATATAAACATAACCATATTATGTTTGTTTCTTTGATTCCTGTGTTTTTTCAAGAAATGAATAATATATTTTACTTAAAATAAGATTTCACATAGTATAATATTGATTCTGAATGTCAGAATAAAATCTTGAGAAGGTATAATTGTATAATTGGCTAAAAGCAATTGTTGGATTGGTTTGTTGTTCATTTGCAGTGTATGTCATTCAAAACTAGCTTAGATATTGAAGAATGAAAAAAAAATCTCAAAATGTACTGATTTAGGAATAATGAGAATGATCCCAAGCTCTGGAATCAAAATAATTTGGAAGTGAAATATTGGAAAAGATCTAAAAATATTACTGTTAAATTACTGCAAAAATCAGCTGAGAGCAATTCGCAAATGGGAACCAGGGAGCTATCCCTAGCTTTTATTTTCTGCAATTTTGTTTACAATTGGTTAAGACAAACCATTTGTTTTCCTAACCTTTCTCTACTTATCCAAATTACATTTTCTGGATTTTTAAATAAACAATACAGCACTTAGTTGGTGTGAAATAATTTATTTCTGGTTTTTGTTTGTAGATTGGTACTGTCAAAAGTACAACACATTGTCTGTCTTTCTTTACAGATTCCAACTCATTTTGAAAATATGTATACTTCTCCAGCTGCTCCTGAGCAATGCCTGCATAACAGTCTGATACTCCTTAAAGCATTTGATACCATTGGCCTAGATTTTGATATACAGGTAAAGTGAATTATTATTGCACAATTCATTTCATTTCAAGACTCAAACCATGGCACAGATATCACTACTGCCTTGATCAAAACATGAACAAAAGAGCTGAATTTCAGAGGACAGGTGAAAGTATTTGCTGTTGACATCAAGACAGCTTTTGGCCTAGCATGGAATCAAGCACCTCAGTAAAAAATAAGACAATAGAAATCAAGGAGGTGGGGGATGGGATGCTGGTGGTGGTGCAGTGGTGAAATGGTTGGAGCCCATTTATTTCAATTCTATGACATTGCTGGGTGAGTTGTTCAGTGCAATTTTCCTTTCACAATCATCTTTAGCTGTCTTTTTAATGACCTTCCCTCATAAGGTCAATGCTGATCATTTTTCTGTGTTCAGCACCATTCACAACTCCAATAAGGACGTCATCAAGCAATGAGATAACACTGAGTTTTGAGATAAGTGGCAAGTAACACCCATACCAAACAATTGCTAGCTAATGTCCATCTCCAACCAGAGATATCAACCACCTGTTAATTAATTACCATCACTGAATTTTCTTTCATTAACATTTTGCATTGTTAGCATTGACCAGAAACTTGCTGTTAACAAGATCAGGATATAAATACATTGCATCTGTGGAAAGTAATTCTGTTGAAATCCTTTGCACCACAATTCAGGAATGTGATGGAATATTCTATGCTTCACTGGATGAGTGTGGATCCAGCAACACTTGAGAAATTCTATCCAAATCAAAGCAGCCTACTTGTTTTTCTTGCTTTACATTCACTATCTCCTATGTTGAGAGATTGGCTGTTGTATATACCATTTACCAGGTGCACAATAAACCCATCAATAAGGCAGCTTTGACAGCAAAAGCGAAACCTGGATGCATTACTGCTTTGAAGATTGAGGGATAGGGTTATCAACATCAAGTTTCCCTTGAGATTATGCACAATTTTGAATTGGCATCATGTAGCTAATCCTTCATCATTGCCATCAAAATCATGAAATTCCCTACTTAAAGGCATAGTGGGAGTACTATAAGCTCACAGATTTCAGTGATTCAATAAGGCTGCTCACCATCACCTTCTCTAGGTCAATTAAGGAGGGTAATGAATACTGAAATATTAAGTAGCAATCCCTTGAATCAATGTAAAAATGAATACATCTGGAGGTTCTTGATGTAAACATAGCTGGTATCAGGAACTGGTAAATGCTCAGATGAATGATTTCTGATGTTACAAAATTTTATTTTACTTAACAATCATCATTTTTTATGTAATACATAAAGTTCCATTTTGTCATAATTTCGTGCAGAGGTGACAAATACATTTTATCTCTGGATAGTGTCTAAAAATGGGAAAAAACACATTGAGAATCCCAGGATATCATGGAAGGAAGATGTTCAGTACCCTCTCACCCCGTACCGCAGCACCACCACCCCACCTGTTCTAACAATCTGGAAGAAAGATCCTTTTGATCTTTTTTCTTGTCCTTCCTCTACATTTTATAAATTTTAAATTTTACAAATATTTACTCGCTTTGCTAAAAGTCATTTTAGATTCTGATTCCATCCTTGTTTTGTTTAGGTATTCTGAAACCAATGGAATTTCCTCGCTCTTTTCTTTTTAATGACCTTAAATTTATCTTTCTGGTTTCCACCATACCAACCAATTTCTTCAGTCAGCTTATGTATTGACTGTGTACAAAACTTTGAGCTGCCTATTGGCCAGGCACTTCAAGGTATCACTCACCAATAGTCGAGTGACTATAATTGGGTATTTACAAGAGGCCAGAATAAGAGGAGTGTACATTCCTTGGATGTTCATTTTGTTGGATGAAATGGCAGACATAGGGAGAGGTAAAGCTATGAAGGGATTTGAACAAAAAGAATGTAAAACCATTAATTTTAATATTTTTGAATATAATGATATTCTTGTTAATTAAACAGGCCACTGACATCTCAGATCCAAATCCTATCACAATGCTTATGCTGTGTGTTTACCTGTATGAAAGACTTCCTAACTATCGCCCTAAGATGATTGTCGAGTTCACTGGCGATCTTCATGCTACAATTGTTAAACATGTGAGTAAAATGAAGCTCCTTTCAGGCTTATGGAAAGCAAAGGATATGACTAATCAAAGTAAGGTCAACATCATATCTGGAAGACAGTGTAAACAGGCATGTTTTCGACCTGCATTTTTTCATTTAAACTGGCAACCTGTAGAAAACACTGAATGAAACAGCAAATGCTTTAAGAACCTGGAGGCGATAATTTAAATATCTATTCACCTTCCTTTTTCTACTCTTGAGCTCTTGCATTTGTGTCAGTCTACAGTATGGTTCAAATTATCTCTTGAGGGAGTTGCAGGGAGACTTCCTCTTACTGTACTAAGCAAGGTGAATGATGATTTTCTAATCTCTTGACAATTCAACACTTTTCAATATATTCCCTTGTGGAACAATCAATGTTATTGCTGTTTGAAATAGAAAAGCCTTTATTCTAGGGGTTCAGTTAGCTCAGTTGGCTGGATGGCTGGTTTGTAATGCAGAATGACACCATCTATGTGGGTTCAATACTGTATCAGCTCCCTTTCCTGAGGTGCGGTGACCTTCAGGTTAAATCACCACCAACCATCTTTCTCTGATGAGAGAGCAGCCCTCTCGTCTTCTGAGACTATGATGTCTTTTCCTTGTGTTGCTCTAATAAAGTTAAGGCTGAATCATTATTTAAAACAGGTTCGACTTCAAAATCCCTTCATGAAGGATCTAGTGTATTTTGCAACAATTGTCGGGAAAGAGGCAAATGATTTTACTTTGCCTAATGGAAATGAAGTGGTCATCCCAGAAAGGTAAATTCAAATCCTTGTATATTACCTTGTTTGTACCTATGCTGTGTTTGATGTTACCCTGTTTCTTTACAGTAGAAACATGTAGGAATAGAGATTTTTTGACACAGTTAGCAATTCTGGCCTATATTGCACCTGTTTCAAAGTATTTTCATCCCCATTCCACTTAGTTTCCACTTAAACTCATTTGTAAATTACTGAACTCCAAAAGTCAACAAGATGGGGGTTAAATATTCCCTGATTTATTTAACAGTGACTATTTGTTTAATTTTGATCAACATATTAGAAAATGTGGTTTACCACAAAATATAGGCATTTCAGAAAATTTCATTGCATCACCTTTGACTAACCTGATTTTAAATTGCTGAAGATAATTTTTAAAGATATACAAAAACGATTTCTATTTTCTGGTTAGAATGGGATACACCAGTCAGTTCCTGAGTAAATATTTTAAAAATGCAAAACATATCTCTCTGAACCAAATCTCCCAACAACATTCGGTAAACTCAGCATCAGGCAGGACAAAGTCATTTGCAATACTGACACCCCTCAAACCATATTAAATTTGAACTGCCTACCTTTGTTGTACAATGGCTTAAGCACATATTGTCTATAAGATGCATTTCAGAAACTCATCAAGTGTCTTCTCACAGCACTTTGCAAATCAGCAACCTCTATCATCTGGAAGAACAAGATCTGCAAACATGGGAACATCGCATGCCCAAACTCCCCATCAAGTCTCATTCCATTTCATTGTTCCTTCACTGTCAACATGACAAATCTCTGAACTGCCTCCCAAACAGCACTGCAGGGATATCTACACCACACAGACTGCAATGATTTCAGAATGGCACTGTCCAGTGTCTTATTGAGGTCATCATTACAACTCTCTATGTAAACCCTGAAAGAGTTCCAAGTCGTATTCGAATGATTGTTTGTCTAATTGTTAATCCCATCTCCAATGGTAGTGTACCTAATGTTGAGCTGCACATCAGACCATGGATCAACACTGTAGTTTTACTTAAAGAAATGCAGTCCTTAAGATTATTTATTTTCATTGTAAATTAATATTAGTATTCCCAATGCCATTTAAGGTTTGCCAATGATACTCAGACTCCATGAATAAGTAGTAAAAATCCAGCTTCATGTTTGGAACATTCCGAAGATCAACAATTTAAATATAAATTGTGGATCTCCCAATGATAATTCGTTCACTCTGTGGATACTACTCAACTTTTCCGAGTGGTGTCTGCTTCCAGCATAATGCTTTGAAAACAATTAAAAGAACATGAAACTTTATTTGCACTTAAAGATTCTGTACTGGTTATGTTTAAACCATAGAATCCCTACAGTGTGGAAACAAGCCATGTGGCCCAACAAGTCCATACCAACCATCCCCCATAACTTCTGATAACTAATGCACCTAACCTGTACATCTTTGGACTGTGGGAGGAAACCCACGCAGACACAGGAAAAATATGCAAACTCCACACAGACAGTCACCCAAGGCTGGAATCAAACCTGGGATCTTTGCACTATGAGGCAGCAGTGCTAACCACTAAACCACCAGGCTGCCCTAATGGGCGGCACGGTGGCACAGTGCTTAGCACTGCTGCCTCACAGCACCAGAGACCCGGGTTCAGTTCCCGCCTCAGGCGACTCTCTGTGTGGAGTTTGCACATTCTCCCCGTGTCTGTGTGGGTTTCCTCCCACAATCCAAAAATGTGCAGGTTAGGTGAATTGGCCATGCTAAATTGCCCGTAGTGTTAGGTGTAGGGGAATGGGTCTGGGTGGGTTGCGGGTCGGTGTGGACTTGTTGGGCCGAAGGGCCTGTTTCCACACTGTAAGTAATCTAATCTTTATGCCAGTGAAATAATGCTGAAAAATCCAGTGTAATCAAATGGGAAGTCCAATGGTCCTTTTTTGTTACTTTCTTTTTATTTTCCTTTATGGATTTTGACTTCACAACTGCCTCTGGTAGGATATTGCTTCTCTTAACTAGCTCGATATGTGATTTTTTTTTCTCTGTGTTAAACATTGTGGTCGCACACTAACTGTTTGATGAGAGGAAAGAACTCTCTGGTGTGGGAACACCTTCGCATTTAGATTTGATATCAGCAAAACTGTGCGTGCAGTTCATCTCAATCTTCCCAGTGAAGAAGTCTAGTATTTTGACAAATCCATGCAGACACTCTGAAGCCTGCTTCTCTTCAGTGAGAAAGAACATAATTTACTCTCCTTGGCATAAAGAGCCTAGTCACCTTTCTTTTGCAACACTAAATGGAAAGCTGTTAGAAATTAAAGATATGTCTTATTTCAATTTGAAGGATATGAATTCAAAGAAATTCATAGCCATAGTCACCTTTACAGTCATTGACAGTGCTATCCTTGTCTGTCTCTGATGCTGCAGGTCTATCTGTAAGAGGTTACAGATGGCACACGCGCTGTCACTGTTGGAAGTAAATGAAATACTCCATGATGACCCTGGGTGGATAAGGATTTAAGCCACAAAATAGACAAAATTAAGCCACAGACATAAACCATTCAGCCCCTTGAGCAAACTTTACTATTCATGAAGATCGTAGCTGGTCTGTTTGTGCTTTGAATTCCACATTCTCATCTACCCCCATAACCTTTGATTCCTTTGTCTAAGGAGGATACAATTACAACATTTAAAAGGCATTTGGATGGGTAACTAAATAGAATGAGTTTAGAGGAACATGAACTAAATGCTGGTTAATGGGACTAGATTAATTTAGGATATCTGGTCAGCATGTACGAGTTGGACTGAACGGTCTGTTTCCATGCTGTAAATCTCTATGACTCTGGATCTATCACCTTTGTTTTTAAAACATTGAATGACCCCACTTCTACCACCTCCTAAGGCAGTGCGTTCCAAAGTTGCACAACCCTCTGAGAGGAAACAAATTCTCCTCATCCCTCTTCAAGAAGAGTGACACTTAATTTTAATCCCTAGAATCATATGCTTCAATCAAGTTGCTTTTCATTCCTCTGAACTCCAGTAAAAACAAAGTAAGATACTCCAGTCTTTCCTCTTAAGTCAGCCCACTCATTCCAAGTAAG
Source organism: Chiloscyllium plagiosum (assembly GCF_037043375.1). Taxonomy (NCBI): domain Eukaryota; kingdom Metazoa; phylum Chordata; class Chondrichthyes; order Orectolobiformes; family Hemiscylliidae; genus Chiloscyllium; species Chiloscyllium plagiosum. The sequence continues at coordinate 72,454,635 of NW_028270150.1, read as the reverse complement.
AACTGCAGATGCTATAAATCAGAAACAAAAACAGAAGTTGCTGGAAAAGCTGAGCAAGTCTGGCGCCATCTGTGAAGAGAAATCCCAGTTAACATTTCAGGTCCAATGATCCTTTCTCAGAACTGAGGGTCACCAGACGAGTTAACTCTGATTGCTCTTCACAGACGCTGCCGGACAAGCTGAGCTTTATCAGCAATGTCTGTTTTCATTCCAAGTATCACTCAAGTATACCTCCTCTGAACTATCTCCCAATCATTTATAATTCTTTAATAAGGAGATTAAAAAGTACACAAAATTCAAGATGTGGCCTTACTAGTGCTCTGCATTATTAAACATAACATCCTTACTTTATAGAATCATAGAGTCATATAGCATGGAAACAGACCCTTCCATCCAACCAGTCCAGGCCGAACATAATCCCAAACTAAACTATTTCCACCTGCCTGCTTCTGGCACAATCCCTCCAAACCTCTCCTATTCATGTAAATAGCCAAATGCCTTTTAATTGTTGTAATTGTACCCACATTCACCATTTCTTCACGTAAACCACCTTCTGTGTTAAGAATTTGCTCATGTCTTTTTTAAATCTCTCTCCTCTCACCTTAAAAATGTGCCCTCTAGTCTCGAAATTCCCCCATCCTAAGGAAAAAACAATCAACATTAACTCTATCTCTACCTCTCATTATTTTGTAAACTTCTATCAAGTCCCTCAACTCCTACTCTGCAGCAAGAAAAGTCCTAGCCTATCCAGCCTCTCTTTATAACTCAAACCTTCCATACCTCGCAACATCCTGTCAAAACTCTTCTGAACCCTCTCCAGCTTGATAATATCTTTCCTATAACTGGGCGACGAGAACTGTACTGTTCACTTCCTGTCATTATGAAAGATAACATACCACTAGCATTCTAATTTACTTGCTGTACCTGTCGACTCATGCTGTAGAACCCTCTGACCTTGGAATTCTGCACCTCCATTTAAGTAAGACTCTGCTTTTTCAACCTTCCTGCCAAATTGAGAAACTTCACATTTTCCCGTATTATACTCCATCTACCAGATTTTTAGTCCATTTGCACAACCTATTCATATCCTACGAAAACTCCTTGTTTTTCTTCACAGGAAACGTTCAAAATATCTTTGTGTCAACTGCAATCTGAGCGACCATGCCTTCACTCCTCTCATCTAAGTGATTGATATAAATTGTAAATATTTGAGGCCCCAACACAGACTCCCATGGGACTCTAATCATTCACATCCTGCCAGTCGGACAAAGATGAATTTATTCCTTTTGTCTGCTTCCTGCCAACCAGCCAATCTTTCATCTATGCTAAAGAAGTAGGGTTACAGGACCCGAATTGTAAACTCAGCGTTGTCTCCATAGATGCTGTCAGACCTACTGAGTTTTCTGGCAATTTCTGTTTTATTTCTACCTATGCTAATATGTTTTTATTTTCTATAAAATTAAAAATCACATAACACCAGGTTATAATCCAACAGATTTATTTGGAAGCACTAGCTTTCGAAGTGCTGTTTCTTCATCAGGTGGTCCTGCTCCACAACTACCTGATGAAGGAGCAGCGCTTAGAAAGCTGATGCTTCCAAATAAACCTGTTGGACTATAACCTAGTGATGTGGGATTTTTAACTTTATTCACCCCAGTTCAACACCGGCTCCTCCAAATCATTTATTTTTTGCAATAATCCTCAATGTGCATCCTACCAAATGCCTCTCAAAGTCCAAGTACAATACCTCTACTGGCTCCTCTTTATCCACAGCACCTTTTATTTCTTCAAACAGTCAAAGGGTCTGGAATGCATTACCTGGAGGTTAGTTGAGGTGGGTAAGGTCACAATCTTTAAAAAGTATTTAGAATCAGAGAATCCCTATAGTCTGGAAGTAGGTCATTTAGCTCATCGAGTCCACGTCGACCCTCCAAAGAGCACCCCACGCAGACGTTGCCCCTCCCCTATCCCCATAACCCTGCATTTCCCTTGGCCAGTCCACTTTATCTGCACATCTTTGGTATGTGGGAGGAAACCCATGCAGACATGAAGCAAATTTGCAAAATCCACACAGACGGTCACCCGTGGCTGGAATTAAACCTAAAGCTCTTGGAATGTCATGATATTCAAAGCTATGGCCCTAGTACTGGAAGGTGGGATTAGTGTGGATTTTTGGCAGTATAGATTTGATGAGGCAAAGGGTCTCTTCCCTACGATTGAATGATAAGTCTAATAAATTGGCTAAAATTAATTTCTTCTACATGAAACCACACTGACTTTTCCTCATTTTAATGTTTTTTTTTAAGTCATAGACTCTGTGGCAATAACCTCTTTAATGATCAATTCAAACACTTACCCCATAATTGGCATCAAGTTAATTGCCTAGTAGTTTTCCGTTTGCTGCCTCACTTCTTGAAGAGAGGGCTGTATTTGCTAATTTCCAGTCTGAGAGAACCAGAATTTAGGGAATTTTAGAAAATTAACACCAACACTTTTACTGTCTTATCAGCCACCTCACTTTAGATTGTACAATGCAGTCCATCTTGACTTGGAGAGCTGCCAGCTGCCAGCAATTCTTCCCCTTCTCCTGCACCACCCACATGTTTCTTGATCAGGACATGGCAACTTCTAGACTTGGAAAGCAGATTCACATCTCTTGGCTGCACAGGGGTTGCTTTGACTGTTTCAAAATGTAACTTTACCTGTTGAAACTTAGACCTAGTAGAACAATTTTTATTAAAGCTAGCCCTGTACTTGGTATCTTCAATCCAAACAAGTGTCTTTAGGTTGGCCTAAACACCTCAGCTAGCCTGTTTGCATACTTAAGGGACCTGAGGTAATTGGCTTTCAATTCTACTATAAAATAGACAGACTCTTTTGATTCTTGCTGTTTTGATTATTACCTGAATTAGATATGCAATAGCACTCACAATTGCAGACCCATTGCAAGAGCACATTCCTGACATTTGAATAAAACTGTCTGTGAGAAATTAAAATTGAAATTGAAACTGAGTCCACAGAAACAATCATATTGGCATTGTCTTCTGAGTATGTACCAGTGGAATGAGCTTTTCCCAATATTGATGACATTTTGAATGCCCCATCTATGATTTTGTGTACATTATATTGGTCAATTTGACTGGAAAATGTGAACATTTGTTTTCTACAGGAGTCATGTTGATATCAATGTAGAATTCACAAGTCGGTTCTTGAAGCCAGAACAAGCTTTGCTAATTTTTGTATCAAGGTTGAGGAAAGGAGTAGCAGCCGCTACGACTACATTTTTACTGACCTCACGAATTAATGGCATTAATCCTACTGTAAGTGAACACTAGTGTATGAACTTATATGTATGCATTTATTTAAAAATGTTTGGGACCTTTTTTGATGAATCTCATTGTTCAGTATAAATAACATTGCTTGCAAATTGAATGATGCTTTCTAACAATGTGACATTGTTAATATTTCATTTCATTCATTGCACTTAGAAGCAATTTTAATTGGTTGTGACTTACCATGTGATTGACATGCTCAGCATTTGTTTGATGACAGTGATAAGGACAGCCAAGGAGGAAGATTGTTTATATGATTCCTAGTAATTGCCTGACATTTTCAATTGCAGCTACTACTATTGATTTTTCAACTGAGCTTGGGTGGGAAACTGTCCTTGGTAACTGCTGCTTTTTGAGTCATGATCATACTGAGGAAAAGCATCATTACACATTTTGAAATACACCAATTCAACTCATTATTTCTACTTTTTACTTTTTTTCTTGTAATTCATTTACTTTTGAGATTGTGAAAGTACCTTGTTAATAGCAGAATGGGCTAACATTATCATTGGTCACGTTTTGTACCGTCATCAACTCTGTTTTGAGAAATGTCTCATTTGTGCAGTGTTTATACTTATCTTGTTGAGCACAATATTTTTATTTTATCAGTCAATTTTATATAATTGTGCAAAAGCTGTTGCTGTTTGAGTTCAGTTTTCTTCCTTCTAATTTTCAGGATACTTTTAAATGTGAGTCTCCGTGCTTTAAGCAGAAAAGAATGCAATTCAATATTTCCAACCCCTTAAATGTAAATGGACTTTTCAGGTATGTCTAAATTGATAAACTACAAACATCTAAAGTAAAAGTCATCTGATAATTTGATATTCTAATGTATAAGGAAAAATATCTTTTTCCATGGCAGGAATTTGGTGAAAGTGAGAATTCATTGCAGAAGGGAAAGGAGATACTTAATTTTACTTTTTTCCTGCCTCCAGTGGTTGGTGTTTTTCTTCTGTCTGAAAATGTGTTGCTGGAAAAGCACAGCAGGTCAGGCAGCATCCAAGCAGCAGGAGAATCGACGTTTCGGGCATGAGCCCTTCTTCTGTCTCCAAGCTTAGATACCATAACTTATTATTACTTAAGTAAATTAGTTACTTAAACTAGATACACCAATTAACGAATAGAACCATTAATTCAATTACAGTAACTAAATAAGCCAATGATTAGAATATAATCAGTTCAAATATCTTATCAAATAAATAGTTAGATAGCCAGGTAGTGGTAGTATGTAGAAAGTATTGTGATTCTAGACAGCCACATACAGTCATAGAGTCATAGAGATGTACAGCATGGAAATAGACCCTTCGGTCCAACCCGTCTATGCCGACCAGATATCCCAACCCAATCTAGTCCCACCTGCCAGCACCTGGCCCATATCCCTCCAAACCCTTCCATTCATAAACCCATCCAAATGCCTCTTAAATGTTGCAATTGTACTAGCGTCCACCATTTCCTCTGGCAACTCATTCAATACCCGTACAACCCTCTGTGTGAAAAAGTTGCCCCTTAGGTCTCATCTATATCTTTCCCCTCTCACCTTAAACCTGTGCCCTCTAGTTCTGGACTCCCTGACCCCAGGGAAAAGACTTTGCCTATTTACCCTATCCATGCCCCTCATAATTTTTAAAATCTCTGTAAGGACCCCCCTCAGCCTCCGACGCTCCAGGGAAAACAGCCCCAGCCTGTTCAGCCTCTCCCTATAGCTCAAATCCTCCAACCCTGACAACATCCCTGTAAATCTTTTCTGAACCCTTTCAAGTTCCACAACATCTTTCCGATAGGAAGAAGACCAGAATTGCACGCAATATTCCAACAGTGGCCTAACCAATGTCGTGTACAGCCACAACATGACCTCCCAACTCCTGTACTCAATACTCTGACCAATAAAAGAAAGCATACCAAACGCCTTCTTCACTATCTTATCTACCTGCGACTCCACTTTCAAGGAGCTATGAATCTGCACTCCAAGGTCTCTTTGTTCAGCAAATATCTATGATAAGTATCTGTAGCTTGATAAACTCAGCTTAGATCTGGAGTTCCAGCTACAGATATTGAACAAATAAGGAAGTTACTTGGTCTCTTTGTTCCAAGAGAACTTTCACATTGGTGAGTGGTGAGGGACAGCGAAGCTGCAACAAAGAGTCAGGCAGATATGGAGATCTAGAATGCAATGATGGAAGAGTCTCAGCCCTCAACAATGACCAACAGGTATGAAATACTTGTTTCCTGTATGGATGAGAATAAGTATTTCAGGGTGGATGGTGAATCTGACACGATGCAGGAGGCCATTAATATGGGGGAATGAAAAGGAATGTGGCAGTGATTGGTGAAAGTGTAGTCATAGAAATAGTGTTCTTCATTGCTGTGACCAGAGGTTTCAAAGGTTTGTTACACTGTCTGATACAAAGAGTAAAGATATATCTGTGGCTCAGGATGCAATGAGAGAGGAAGGAGCTTGTTAGCATGGCTTATGTAGGAACCAATGACATAGGTAGAATGAAGAATGATGTTCCAGTGAGTTTAAAGTCCAAATCAACAAGCAAAAATTGGAAGGTAATATTGTCTGGATTTTTATCAAAGTTGTGTGCAGTTTGGCATTGCGATTAACACAATAGAAGTTTAATTGTGTGGCTGGCAGAGTAACGTAGGAGGCAGGGTTTCACTTAAAGAACCAATGGCATCAGTACAGTTCCACTGGGAATATCACCAAATTGGGCCCATCGTTCCAGTGTTACACCCGAGACAGGAGATGGAGCAATAACCTAATAAGGGTTTGGGGCTGTGGGGAAATGGTGCTGATGGGTCATGATGTGACAGGGAGACTATCAAATGAAATAAGGCATTTGTTTCTAAACAGATGTCAGGGAAAATTAGTCAAAATTGAGATCATATTAATGCTTATCAAAATGACTGATTTCACAGAGCAAATTAAATCAATCAGTAGAATACATAAATTTAACAGGTGTGATTGAATGGCTGTTGCAGAAATAAAGTTGCAAAGTATACCCAGGTTGGCTACTAAATATTCAAGGATGCTGAACTTTTATTAAAAAATGGCAACATGGAAAAGAGGGATGCAGCCTGATAATAAAGGATGGGAAGAAAATCAATACAGAGGAAGTAACTTAGAAAATCAATCAGTCATTTCATTTGGATGGAGTGAGGAAAAGGCAAAAGGCAGACAACATTGATGAAAATCTTTCTAAAACTCCTAATTATTGTTGAAATGCAGGGCAGAATAAAAATCAGGAAATTAGAAGATCATGTAGTAAGTGTAATAAACTAATTATGAAACTTCAATCGTTTTATAGACCAGGGACACCAAATTTATAATAATAGTCTTAGGGCTACATAGATATAAGAATGGTTTTAAGGTCAGTCCGACTGCCACATTTCTCACCATAGCTCATGTCAATCAGACTTGTGGTCTTAAATCTGAACATAAGATCTCAACATCTCAAATCTCTGTAGCTTTGAAGGACAAATTGGCTCGGTAGTTTGGGAAAACATATGAAAAGGAAACACTAAAAGAATGAAGCCATAATTTGGAATAAATATACCTATTTTATTGGTCAAAAGCCCCACAGTAATAATGGGCTGACCGCTGTAATTAGAGTTGAAGCCCAGAAGGGGAAAATAAACTGGCCCAGTTGAAACAGTTGTGAAATATGTTTTGGGTCCAGTTCAAAATAAATTGATCCCTTCACTCTTGGGTTAGCTATATCCAATTGCGAACAGTTGGTACTCTTTACTGGTCATTTTGTGTGTGTAAATATTTGATCCTTGTTGCTATGCAGTAGAATTTTCTAATTTGAAAACTATGGGCACTGTTTGCTGGCTAATTACTAGTTGGAAACAGTCATCACTAGCCAGCTTTTCCCAGCGAAAAAAAACTGGTATGTCCCCATTGAACCTAGCGTATTGGAAAGTAAATTAGGGGACTTGCCATGAACAAATTAAGGCCTCGTACATCAACATCGTGATGTGTGCAATTTAATGAAGAAACCAAATGAGAGTCTGACTGTAGCAACAAGCTTCAGATCTTAATTTGGATAACAAATGAAATCAAATGTTAATTAAAACATTTACAAATCATATTAAAACATATGCCCTTTAGAAAATTCATTTATAACTTAATAGATCTACAGGAAACACTATTTCCTGTTAAAGTCCTGCACTTGATCAGATATGTAGTTTCCATTTCTTTGTCTTTTTTGTCACATCTTCCGCCCTTGGCCCTGAGGTACAGTAGCACACTGGAGGGCAGAGAGAGGAACAAGACATAAGTAAGGATTTTCATTGAGTTTATCCAGCAAAGCATAAAGGATGTTCTAACAAAGTTACAGCACAGTTTCAAAGCAGAAGCAAACATGTCGCCTAAATGAACTACTCTGATATGTTTCACACTATACACTTGCACCTCCCTTGTTTTCTCCTGGTCCACAATGTTGGCTAGTAGACTCCTGTTCAAAGCTTGCTTTGGGTCTGTCTCACCCATGGTTTTGCTGTCCTGATCCTCATGAAAGTGAGTGGGTTAGGCTTTGTGGGTGAGTGAGGGAAGCTGGGCAAGCGGCTAAATGAGGTTGCCCAGGTAAAGTGGATCTTGATGTTTCTTCAAATGATGTCCTGCTGTCTGTTGAACTGAGGGATCCTTTGTTCAACTCCATCACCTTGCTCTCTTCCTCTTCCATATCGATTTTATCCTAATTCTAACATCTGTAAAAAAGATGCAAGAGCATAACGATTAGTTCCTTAACTGGCCAGTGTCTACATACCTGCAGGACGTTGTGGAAATTTAACTGTAGCTTGAACTATATGGACATATATCTCGGTCTTTCTGTCTGTCTGTCTCTATTTTTCTGTTACTCTTTCTGACTCTGTTTCTCTCAACACCAGTCCCAAACCCCACCACTGACTCCTCTCTCCCCAGCCACACTGTATGCTTGTTGGAAGTTTGATATTTAAATTTAACTGCCCCTGTTGAATGCTATTTTCATAGGCTAATCAGCTCAATGTGTCACACGCATTGTCCGATCAATACACAGCTGAAGTGGTTAGTCTGATTTTAAGATGGGGAATAGGTTTCAAGAACGGGTACTGAAAGCACAATGAGCCATTGAGGTTCCCCACATTAGGGGCCATTCCAGGTGGGAAACTGCTTGACAGTGCCATCATTTGGTGCTGTTCCATTCCAGATCTTGCTCTCTCTGTTTCTCCCCGGTAGTTTCTGAGACTGTTGTCGATAAAGCCCACCTCTCTCGTTCTCTCCTAGTCCACGATGTTGGCTAGTAGACTCCTGTTCAAGGCTTGCTTTGAGTCTGTTTCACCCATGGCTTTGCTCCCCTGATCCTCATGAAAGTGAGTGGGTGAGGCTGTGTGGGTGAGGGAGGGAAGCTGGCCAAGCGGCTGAGTAAGGTTGCCCAAGTAAAGTGGATCTTGATTTTTCTTCAAGTGATGTCCTACTGTCTGTTGCCCACTGCTGAACTAAGGGCTCCTTTATTCAACTCCATCGCCTTGCTCTTTTCCTCTTTTAGATCGATATTATCCTAATTCTAACATTCACCAGCATTTAATAATACCAGATGTGTAAAGTCTAGCCATGTTGTCAATGACTAGTATGGTACATTTCCCAATACCTTTCTTCAAGAAGCCTGTTTCAGTGCAGAAATAAGTGGAGTGAAGGGACAGGAAGGGAAGATTACATTAAAAACAGAATTGGCAGCGCAGGAAACTTGCACCAAGAGATTCCAGGAAACTGTGTTCTAAGCATATTTATTGTGCACCGTTCAACATGTGGAGATTGTCTATATATTGCCAATGACGTTGCCTGCGTAATTTAGTTTTATACAAAATAAATTAAAATAGAACAAGGATTATACATGCACATCTAATGGATTTTCATTTTGAAAATGCACATTTTTCCAGCTCATATGTACTGTGTATTCTTGGAATATTGCAGCTTAAACACAAGTGTCATAAAATCTGTAAATCAGCCACCCAGTTCTGGAAAGAAATAACTAATGTTCATGTATGAGCAATACTACCCATGTAAAAGGTTACAGGGGGCTTATGCAACTCCAGAGAGTCAATCATCAATTCCCAGGTTAACTGTTCCCAGTAAACCACGACCAGTTATGGCTGATCGAATGATGTGTGGAACAATTAGTAGTTGGATTTCCAAGTTGTTCCCAAAATGTATCTGCTTTCCTAGTTAGATACGGTAGCAATTTTGAAGTAGTGTCAATTTATTTTTCCTTCTGGAAGATAGCATTTGATTAAAAGAACAGACTTACAATATCGCCAAAAAGAAAAGTAATACGAAGATTGATAGGACTTTAGAATTCAGCAACAAGGTTGATAAGGAAATAAAAGTAGGCAGGCTGCAACTAGCACGATAACTCCAAGATCAGTATTTGAGTCTAGAAATTTGCAGTCTGTACTAATGGCTTAAATGAGTTAACTATGTGTGACATTGCCAGTTTGATAATAGAAAGTTAGGTGTGAAAGTAAGCAGTGAGTAGGATGCAGAGAGAATGCAGAGGGATAATGACAGATTGGGTACATAAGCAAGATCATAACAAATAGAATTACAGTTTGAAGTGTGAAAATATTCATCCAATTATTTATTAGGTGAAGTAATAAAGCAGGGTGTCCTCGAATAGTGAGAGACTGGAAAATGTTGGCATTTCAGGAATCTAATCGTCCTTATACAATGGATCACATTAAGTTAGCATGCAGGTATAACAAGTAATTAGAAAGGCAGAAAGTATATCAGTTTTTCTCACAATGATTGGAGAGGAAGAAAATATTAGTACAATTAAACAGGGCACTGGTCAGCCTACATCTGAAGCAGAGCATTCAAAGAATTTTGGTGTTCTTCATTGAAAGGATATATTTGACCTTGAGGGGAGACAACCTCGTTTCAGGACCGCTGATTTCTGAGATGGTGATTATCCAATGAGGAGAGATTGAGAAGCTTAGGTCTAAAATTCATTGAGGTTTACAGGAATAAGAGGTTGTTTAATTGAAACTTAAAGTTCTTAAGAGGTGTTAAGAAAATATTTCTCTAGCCTGTTCATTTAGGATTTAAATGAGGAGAATTTTTTGATTGTGCATCTTTGGAATTCTCAAACTGAAAGAACTGTGGATGCTCAGTCACTAAGTACATTTAAGACAGAAATTGATGGAAGTTTGTGTACTAACAGAATTATGGTACATGGGGATAATACAGGAAGGTGGAGTTGAGGTAATGTCGAAGATCAGCCTTGACCTTGTAAGTAACAGTAGGCTCAAAAGGTCAAATCACCCATTACTGTTACACTTGTGTTCTTATATAAAACTTTTTGCTCAGTGCCATCTAGGAATGTATATATTTATATAAAGGCTTAACTTTTTTTTATAAATCATTTTCACAGTGGAAATTATCCAAGTATTATTGAAAAATGACATTGTGATACTTGTATCAAAATAATTTTTCAAATTGATCTGCTTAATCTGACAAAATTAATTAAATCATCTATAACATTTTTCCTTATTTAGATCCAAGACAAAGCAAGACAGCTTTCTTTATGAATACAAAGTTATTAACTATTCAGTCATACTGCTCCTTCCACACATTTGTCCCACTCATTCCTCTTTTGTACCTACATGGACAATTAATTAATCTATTAACCTCAATCATCTACTCAACTACTTGCTATATGGTCAACATATGTCTATTGAAGATGCTATAGACCATCATTGGTGTTAAATATAGCTTGCTAATATATGTAGTGATTAATTGCAAAAAATTATGAATTTTCTAAATAGGGGAGGAATATCACAAAAAGTATTTTTGACTATTATAAGCTTTAACAAATTGCTTGTATCAAATTTTATTACAAAAAAGTCTGTTTTCTGTGTCTTGATAATAAGTCATATTTGCTCACCTATAGCAGGTAGTTTTTAAGAGTGCAATGCTTTGGCTTGCAAAGAAAGGAGATAAAATGTCTTCAGTATTTTTTCTCCATCTTCCACTCTACCTGCAGCAGAAGAGTCATCGGAATCCTGGATCAATGGCCTGAACAGAAAAGTTTCTGTACCTTTGTTGCAAAAGTTACTGCAGATGAACAGAAGAGCCTCAAAATTCAGTTACAAAATTTTTTGAGTTCAGTCTTGTATTTAGGTTTTGAACGATTATGGAGATAGTTGTGAATATTTTACCCACACAGTACTGTTTTCTTTTCTAGAGTAATTTTGATGGAAACCCGGATCAGTCTTTTTAAGACTGAGGATTTTGCATGCATTGCAGCCTTACTTGACAAAGTGAAGATGCAAAATCAAAAAACTAAAGTAAGGTTTAGGTAAGTTTAAAACTAAATTAGATTGATTAATTAATTGATTTGCTTGTCCAATGAATTGCTTTTTCAGTTAAGACACTATAACTAGGAAGTCAAAGGTTGAATTTAATTCTGTACTTAATATTGTTTTCAAGTCATTGCCTCACTAAGGGTTATATAGAGTGGGTATTACAATCATGATCATACCAACTAAGAGTTGGGACCTGCCAAACATCTTCCACGCTTCTTGGAATGAGGTAAATTGGCCAGTTGTGGTACATTCACGAACACTCTGGATGAAATCTTGCATTGGAGTAATCTATGGATAAAGGAAGTCCTTCCCTATTCTGTGTGGTCCACTATCATGAGGAAGTGCATTTACTTCCTGATGACTATGTCTCGAATTTAAGAACTTCGAACAAAAAAAGATTCTTGGATATGTATGTAATGGCAGGACTAGCTTTTATTGCCCATCCCTAAACATTGTTGAACCAAGGGTTATGAATTGGATAGAATACAGTTACAAATACAAATTGTAAAACTAGTTTAGCTTTCTGTGACAAAAGTAAGTGTAGCGGATACTGAAAGTCTGAATTAAAAACAAGAAATATTGGAAATACTGAGCAAGTCAAACATCATATGTGGAGAGAAAGAGAAGTAAATTTTCAAGGTAAGAACATTTCATCAGAATCTATCTAACATTTAATATCCTGTTGCTTTACTTGACCGACTCTTGGGATCAAGAAGGGATTCTATAGAGCTTTAGCCAATGATGGTTTTCTTTTTCAAGAAACTGACCAAATTGGAAGACATCCTGGATTTAATAATCTAAGGAGGAAATGTGGTCAGTGAGTGTCTTACTTCTCCAGATGTGACATAGAATATGGCATTCATTCTCGAGACTTCAAACAGCATTGGCATTATAAAACTGAGAACTTTCAGCAGTTTGTCACTGTGAAACGTTTACACATCACCCGAGTTGTAGAGATGGGCAATCTTACAGTGTGTTGATTGTTTTCTCTCCCATGATTCTGATAGACATTGCAGTATAAATGTGGGCATTTATGTGGGCACCATCATACAGAGCAGGTTGCTGTGCCTGAAGATAGCCCAACAATATACCCAGTATACACAGTCCCATCTGCATCTACATTGAGTACATTCTCTCTCCCTTTTGTGGTGGTATGTGCATGTGACACCTTTCGATGGAATTGATTTTGTTCCTGAGTTCACTGATTAATGATGAATGCAAATGAAATGGTTGTGTACTCCATCAGCTTTGCAACAGCAGGGTGTACCGTCTGTTGTGGGAAAGAACCAACATAGTAGAAAAGTGCTTTGAACAAATTGTTTTCAGATTCCTGTTGTGTCTTTGTAGGTGGTCATAGAGTTTAGAGATCTACAGTTCAACAAACGGCCCTTTGGTCCTTGACATCCAAGCCAGTCACAAACAATAACCTGACTATTCTAATCCCGTTTTCCAGTACTTGGCCCATAGCTTTGTGTGACTTGGCATTGCAAGTACACATCTAGTGGTTTCTTGGCACATCAGCATTGGATCTGTAGAGTTTACTTGTTATTTTTCTCTACTTCAGAGCTTTTGGACTCATAAAATGGTACTGATGTGGCAAACTCTGGCAATGCTGCTTTCTGTCTTTCTGGCACAGTTGACTTGAGAAACAACCTTCAATTATTTTTGTTTCGATTTGACATGTTGAGTGAATTACCAAGGTCTTTTTCCATAGTTAGTGGATCCTAAGTACAGGGCCTAGGTTTAAAATGAGAGAGAGAACATTTAAAAGGGACACAAACTGTAACTTTTTCAGGCAGATTGATGCGTATGGAATGAGCTGCTAGAGGAGGTGGTGGAGACTAGTAAAATTACAACACTTAAAAGGTATCTGGATGGGTATATGAATAGGAAGGTTTTAGAAGGATATGGGTCAAATGCTGGCAAGTGGGACTGGGTCAGATTGGGATGTCTGGTTAGTGCAGATGAGTTGGACTGAAGGGTCTGTTGTCATGCTATATGACTCTATGTTCAACATCACCGAAGTCTCACTTGGTTGCTTGTTGCCAAAACATGTGCAATATTGATCATTTGCCTTATTTGCTTAGTCTGTTGGAAGAGAGCTGATTTGCTGAGATTAGTTTATGGCGGCAGAGTAGGATGCTTCACCCAGAATGCCTCTGCCCTGCCTGTTCTTTTTCTTTTCCTTTTCTCTTTCTTCTTAACAGTCCTGGAGCAACATGAGGGGAAACATGACCCGGAACAGCGCAAGGGGAAGCGTGACCTGGAACAACACGAGGGGAAGCGAGTCCTGGAAAAGCACGAAGGGAAACACGTCCTGGAGCAGCGCAAGGGGAAGCATGATCTGAACAGCATGAGGGGAACCGGGTCCTGGAGCAGCACTAGGGGAAGCATGACCCGGAACAGCATGAAGGGAAGCATGATCTGAACAGCATGAGGGGAAACGAGTCCTGGAGCAGCATTAGGGGAAGCATGATCCAGAACAGTACAAGGGGAAGTGAGTCCTGGAGCAGTGCGAGGGGAAGTGTGTCCCAGAGCAGCTCAACTTATCTTGGTGCAGCTGAATGTGGGTGCAGAGTGGACTGGAGTCTTGGAGCAGACGGGACAGTTGTTGGACTGGAGTCTGGCACGGGTGGTCAGACCACATGCTTGCCGAACTGCTGCAATGTAATGTCAATTTGAAATCCTTTACCGGACTTCAATGTCAATCCTTTAACTATGTTATAACTATCTTGCCTTCTAACTATTTTTAGACACTGTAAGTAATGCTACTACTTTTCCTTTTATTCCTCTTTTGTATCGAAGATTTGTACCAAGGTACTTGTTCCTAAGATGGCGTCATTAGAGACAGCCATTGTAAAAACATGTACTGGAGTACATGTGACAATGCAGGATATCCTATTCCATTCTATTTGTGGTTATAAAATGGTTGTGTACCTTTTGCATTTCTGTTACATCTTGATAGGTGTAAATGTCTCAAAATATCTTCTGATTTTTTTCATCAATGCTCATTGATCTATGATAGATTGATATAGACAAAAATTCCTGATCAGTAGTACAGTGATAGTGCCTGATCAAAAATCTGGCATCAAGTTCCTTTCAAAGAAAATCTTCTCTATTGATCTGAGATTAAGTTTTTTTCTTCAGATAGTTATTTTGGTGAGAACAGAGTGTGGATATCCTGCACACCTTTTTGTTGCTTATCCCAAGCTGCAGTACCACTTGTGTGTCTGTCACCAGGGCGCAGTTGAATTTTGCTCCCTCTTAAAAACTGAACTTAAAATACGATGCAATCTTTCGAAAGTAGACAAAGATCTTCCAAAAGCTTGATACCAGGAAGCATGGTTTCCTATTTCTCAGCATCTTCATCATCCCTGTGAAGTTCTAAGAAAGAAACAAAAAAATTTAGTAAGGAGCAGAAGTTCTGCATGTGCTGTTCAAACATGGATTTCTTTATTTTAATGCTAGTCTCCTCCTGAAATAAAAGCATTAAGTGGAGAAAATCCAATGTTCAATGCACAGGAATCAGTATGGAATTTGGTTCTGCAGAATTTAGTTATTTAAGTCAATTAAGTCCTGTCTAGCTTGTAGTGCATCATGCACCAAAGCGCTGTAAAGCACAAGGGGAGCTTCCTTCTCCTCCATGTCCTCATCTTCCCCCTTGGAAGACTGTTCCTATTGACCTAACTTCTCTGCATCTAACACACCATATGACTAGTGCCTGTAGAAAGGCAGCGCACAGCACAGCAGAATGATTGGGCCCAATCTGGCTAGGTGAGATTGTAGCAACCCCTCCCCATCCACCCCACCAGTTCAAGCAATGGAACTGCAATTTCAGTGGCCCTTATAGTCTGCTGCACCATAGCCCTGGTCAAAGCACAGGCAGCATTCTAGCTGGGTTTCACATCAATTAATACATTGCACAATGGTGTCATCAGCCATGATTGGAGAGGGAGTCCTTGTCCCACAGTAAACAACCTTGTAATGCTTATGCATGCTCAAATAGAGTAGGTAGATGCGAGTCCTGTAGGATGTAGGAGTCATGGCAGAGACCAGGCTAGTGGGCACATACTTCCAGGAAGTAGAACTGGTGATCACATGTCACCTGAACATTAATGAATGTTGTTATATGGTCCTCTCAGTGCCATATAGTAGTAGTGGCACCTTGCACCTGGTGAAACCAGTTATGTTCCTGAACTTCACTGCCTGAGCTGTTGCATTGATCTCTTCATGGGAAACAAGATAAATCAGTGTGATTGTGCATAGATGGCAATGGTCGCTGTCCTGATGCGTTTGGGAGTTTGCAACTACACAGGTCATCCATTATTCCTTGGAAGGAGCTAGTTGTATACAAATTCAAAGCAGCTTTTGTTTTCATAGATAATGGCCTCCCATCCTGCAGCCCTCAGGCCTTACTCGAAAAACTGGCATAGTTTTATCACAGTGTCCCTGGAAATGCGGAGGCTGTGTCAACATTGTGCTTTGCTTATCACCAAGAAATAGATTTGAGGGCGAAATACCCTGGCTCTGCTTTGTCCCCAGTGCATCTGAAGAGTCCTTTACCTATGCCCTTCACCTGAGAACTGTGTGCTCCTCAGCCTCAGCTGCAGTTTGCAGCCTCTCCAGGATTCATTGTTGAATCTGTTTCTCCTGCTTTTACCCTCCTAGCACAATAGCCACTGCAAACCAAAGTCATATCTGTAGGTGGGTTCATGGTTCCTACTGACAAGGACATTTGTTGAGAACACAAGAAACAGAACAGGTTCTTAGCTCAGGGAAGGATCAGTGCTCACATACCTCCATACACACGTTCCTCCATATAATAAGACATGCAGTGCCCCAATAACAAAAGCCACATATGGAGTTCTCATGCCTCTTGGATAGCTACCTAGGTGGTCAAGATGCTACATTAGCTGAGTGAGCCACACATTGAGAGGACAAAGGCATAAATTATGCACTTTCAGAATGCAGCTACACTTCATTTGCAATCATATCACAGAGCATGTAAAATATTTGCAATGGAAAAGTGATTGGAGTCCAAATACTGGTCACAGGCAATACCCACCATATCATTGGTCTTTACAAATTGCACACAGAGATCTCAATGTAGCAGGTGTTAGCACCATCCCATGTCTCTTGGGATTGTTCCATGTATGCTGAACCCTTTTCACCCTCGTTGTACATTAACTTTGGAAATTCTCATTGCAGGTAGTAGCATCCATCATTGTACTGTCAGTGCAGGTGTAGTGGGGATTGTTTCCTTATCCCACAGTGCCATTGGAGGTATCACAAGTACTGTACTCATTGTGGCCAGAATCCAGTTCTTTTAAAGTGGATCGTGCTAACACCAGCTACATTGAGATATCTGTGTGCAATTTTCAAAGGCCAGTGATATGGTGGGTAGTGCCGAGGACTAATATTTGAACTCCAATCACTTTTGCAGTGCAAGTATTTTACATGTTCAATGATATGATTGCAAATGAAGTGTAGCTGCATTCTGAAGGTGCATAATTGATACCTTTGCCCTCTCAATGTCCTGCCTCCAGCAGAAATGGCTCCTGAGCTATTTCCCATCAACCTGATATTGATCCCATCCACTTTGGGCACTGACCCAGGCAATTTCTAGTCGCAAGTTGCTTTAAGGAATACCCCACCCTAGAGTCTCCATGTATCCTTTTACCTAGCCCATTTACGCTGATGAGTCCATCATGTGGAACTGTGCCTACAAGTTTTTTTCTTTGCTTGTGAGCCTTGAGTCTCAACAGTACACTTTAATGATGACCACTGTCCCCTGTATACTCCTCCTGTGAAGCCACAGTGGTAGTCCAATCCAGTCCAATCTGTACTGCTTACTCCCCTTGCACTTTGACTTTCACCCTGTCAGTGATCGTCTCCCCACCTTAACACATGCTTCTGCTTCTCCCCACCCCAGCCTTGAGTGGCTCCACCCCTATTGCCGTAACCCCTTGCTCACTTATTCCCCTTCCACCAATCAACATATGGACTGATTACGCTTCAGTCCCATGATTGATGAACACACAGCCGTAAGAAAGGAGTATCCAGACTCTGGACTGCTGCACGTGTAGCTCCCTGACTAACAGTATGCGATCCTCCCCACTGATTTCAATGGCCCTACAGTGTTGAATGTAGCCTGTTCCCTGGACTATAGCTGGATGTATTGCCTGACCATGACTACCCTAAGTGGACGACTGACCATAGCTCTGCCCCTGGCTGTGTGCAGATTCTGATCTTGACTGACAATATTGAGGCCACCTGAGTGATAGCAGCCCTCACCCTCTTGACTTGAATGAGGGCTATCTCAGTCATAATTTCAGACATAGCCATTTAGTTGAAAAATCAAGCACTGCGTTTGCCATGCAGGCAGCTGGCACATGCTATAGGTTTAAGATTGAAATCTCACTGAGGCATACCACAAGATGCCTGTCCCCTGGACTGATCAGTGCTGACAAACATAACAAGCAGACTGACTAAATAGTAAGTCCACACAGCAATACTGTGAGCATTTAGTAAAAAAACCGAAAGGACTGTAGGTGCTGTAAATTAGAAACAAAAACAGAAATTGCTGGAAAAGCTCAGCAGATCTGGCAGCATCTGTGGAGAGAAATCAAGTTAACGTTTTGGGTCTGGTGAACTGAGGAATTTGTTGCTGTAAGCATTTAGGCTCTGGCTGAACTGCTACCACACTGGAAGCCAACCACGCAAGGTAAGGCAAGGTAGAGGTGCTGTGAACATCCAGCTAAGCGCTAAGTGAGTGACCACTGAGAGACCAGTGTGCAGCCCTGTGATTTAGTTTGGTCCAGTCCATGACTGGGTGCAAGACCCTGCGCATAATATGCCCTTGAAGAAACATATCACTGCTAGTTACCGGTACAGCCTGAAGTGTAATTTTACACATGTGGATGGGTGAGGTGACATTAATATTCTGAGAGGCTGGCTGAAGTCAGATGCCAGTGTATGTAGACATAAGGTGTGTGAGGCTGGTATCCTGGAGTGTGCATTGACATTTTGTTGCTGGTGTCAAGGGGAAGCAGTGAGCTGGTGTTGACAGGCTCTGAATTTTTTACTGTGAATTGTTAATGTCCAGTTCCCTTGTGGCAAGTCGTAGAATAGGAAGCTCCATATTTAATGAGGTAAGATTCGCTGTGAATGAGGTTGTTAAAAGCAATAATCCTCATTAATAGGCATCTCAAAGCTGGCTAGCAAGAATGTTGACAACTAAAGCTCTGCTTGAATATGCAGCCATTTGGTCCTGACATCAAGAAAGGTGTCACCTGACTTTTCACAAAATTATCCCCCATTATTATCTCAGTTTCTGTCATTGATAGGTCTCTTTGGCACAGTGGTAATGTCCCTACCTCTGAACTAGATGGCTTGGGCTAAGGTCCATCTGCTCCAGAGATGTATTATAGCATCTCTGAACAGATTGATTAGAAAATATCTAGTCCATGTTGTTCAGGTCCCAGAAAGTTTCCACCCTAAATTTGTGTTGTTCTTTGATATTTCAATAATTTATTTAACCATTCTTAGGAATTGTTCTGTTCTTAATGGAAAAGAAATTGTGGTGCTTGCAGCCCAGTCTTTAATATATGTGCATTCCTATATTTTGTTTCTCTGCTGTCAGTCTATTTTAAGTAACTTCCTTCTGAGAGGTGTTAGTAAACTTTGGGCACTGTAAGTAAAATAGGTGTAGGACATTATTGTTTTACATGATTATAGCTGGTACTGGAAATAAAGAATGGTGTTGTTTATAGCTGAAAGTGTAACAGTTTTGAAGTGAAAGAAAAGATACTGCAGTTGATGGGATTTACAACCCAATAATTGATGCCTATTATTATAGACTACTATTGTAGTCTGCTCATAGTGGCTGCTGGTGAGTTAAACATCAGCGTTATCATTGTGCACCAGCTTTTTGACACCTGGTGCAATTGTGTTTTTATTGCCAATGTCAGTCTAACATTAAACATACCTAACTTGGAAAATTAGACTCCTTTTACACCTGAAAGAAAGAGGGAAAATAAGGAGTCCTGTTGGCAATGATTAAAATTGATGCCGAAAATAATACAAGTTACAATAATGTGGTTCTTCTAACGTAATGAAATGTCCCAAGGCACTTCACAGGATCATTATAAAGCACAATTTGATATTGAGTTGCATAAGAACTCACATACAAATGTTCAGAAAAATTATTTTAAAAAGTACAAAGATTTAATGAGTATTGGAATAGGTGAGAGGAAAATAAAAGGTCAACTTCTCAATAGCAGTAAAAATCATTGAAACAAATTACTTATGTGCAGACTATAAAATATCAGATCTGTTCTGTGTAATTTGATGGAAATGTCTGGGGAAGAAATTAAAAATGACAGACGTGTTAAATCAGTTGCTTGCAGCCCAGTGTTAACCTCCACAGATGATGACTACAAAGATATTCCAATTACAGGCATACTAGTTCAAGTAATCTGTAGCATGTAAAGGGCAGTGGTACATTTGTCATGGATAAACTCACACCATTAAATGTAAAGGGTAATTGCACTGCACAATAGATGCTTGGTCATTGTCAAGCAGATTAGTTTGGGGTAATAACAGGTACAGTACTGGTTGACACATTCTGATCCCCCGATGTTGGACACAAAGGTTTCCTGGCAAGTAACAGCTGTAACCTAATGCAAATAATTGCAGAGTTCTTTACTTAAGAGTGGAGGGAATAAACAGTTGTTGTGCATAAATGGTGTTACAATTGTTCAGGGTCAAATAGAAAGAGTCTGAACAGTCTTGTCGCTACACAAATCATGTTCAACTGGTGTAAAACAGTCATTATCAAAGTCAATAGAATGTTAAACTACATAATCAAAGGAGGGTGAGGAAATGGTAACCAAACTGTACAGCACTCTGGTTAAACCACATTTTGAATACTGAATCCTATCTGGTAATTGGTACACAAGGAAAACATTGAAATGCTGAATGTAAAACGGAGAGTGCCCATAAACAAAAACAAAAAATTGCTGGAAAAGCTTAGCAGCTTTTCTGTGGAGAGAAATCAGAGTTAATGTTTTTGGTCCGGTGACCGTTCCTCAGAATACCCATGAGACTGGTCATTGGTTCATAGGATCTAAGATATCTACAAAGCTTGCAAACACTTCAAATGTTCAGTTGGGAAAGAGCTTCCAGAGATGATCTTATAGTGGCATAGCCATTAGTAAATGGTAAAGGGCTTGCTTTATTTCTTTAAATTCAAACATAGGAGTAAGACCAGGGGATTATTTTTATTCATTCATGAGATGTTAGTGTTGCTGGCTGGGCCAGCAGTTATTGCCTGTATCTGGTTGCCAATCAGAAAGGCAATAATTTTTAAGACTGCTACATCTTTTTTTACTCAGAATAATTTATATTGAATGTATAGCTGGCCTTCCCAACCCTGCTTTGCTTTGATTTTAGGGGTGTCAGGAGTGGCACCTATTGTGACCGGTTGAGGCCTTTGAGCCTTAATGTGTCAAAGTAGTGGCCTCATCCTTTTGCCACTCTGATTTTGATGAGCGGCAGGAGAGGCCGACAGCTAAATTGTAGCCTGACAGGTTTAACCCTCTGGACTTCAGGTATGTGAAGGAATTGAATCCTTCTTTCTGTGCTCCCTGTGCCAATGGGAGATCCCCACCCCCGCTTCCCTCTGCATTGTTTTGGCTCTCTTCGATCACTTTCCTAGACCTCCCCTCCCCCTCCCCAATATGCACACACTCACTCACTTACACTCCTGCACACTCCAACATTTTCCTTGATCCACCTACTGATTCTCCCCAATTCCTATGACTGCCTCATAACTGGACTGAGTGGGTTGTCTTATGAGAATAGATTGGAGAAGCTAGTCATTTTTCCACTGGAATTTAGAAAAGCAAGAGGTGATTTGAGTGAAGTATGAATGGTTTTGACAATTTTGGCATGTAAAAGATGTTTCATCTTGTGGGTCAATCCAAAGGGTCCCCCTTGCAGGACAGAGACAAGAGAATGTTTTTTTCCCTCTGAGGGTTGTGAGACATTACAACTCCAGGAAGGTAGTGGAGATGGTTATTTCATGTTTTCAAGACAGAGATGGATGAGTTGTGGAAGGAAATCAAGGCAATCAGTGGTTGATAGGATTGTTGAATTTGAAACACAGAATAACTATCCCCTTTGATGGGATGAATGGTCTACCTCAGATCCTATTTCCTATGGTCATAAACTAATTAAAGGGCTGTTACCTGAAAAACTAAAGCACAGCAAACAAACCAAGTGGAAGCAGACTTTCCTTGAAATTTACTCTGGACTTTGAGAGGCTACCTCAGTGAATAATCCACTCCATTGTGTCCTTTCAGACGCAAGGTGATCAAGGTCTCTGTGTATGAAAGCACAGCAGCCTCCCTTATCATCTGTGGATCAGAATTACAGTCATGTTGCAATAATGTAATCACAGCCTGACATGATATTTAAAAAAAAACACTACCCTCTTTTATGCTGAAAAGAATAGGTTAAAATTACAACTACAAAGGGGCAGAAGGATTAATAGGCTAAGTCACAGTGACCATTTTAAAAATCGGCATTTTCATGTGGTTTCTTGTCAGTTAAAGGTTAATCTGTTTCAAAGAATCAATGAGACAGTGCAGTGAAGTTTTGGCTCTTACCACATGAATTGCTTCACTTGGTTCATCTCATTATCGAACAGCAGCAGACAACTATAAGAATCAATGCTGACTGTGCAGCTTTCTGAGATCTGAACTGCTCACATTACCTCGTCTCTTTCCTGAGATTATCTCATGATCCGACAGAAATCCTTCAGTACAAAATAAGTTCAAAATCTAGGAACCTTGAAAGTACAGGACTGAGGAGAAAAAGAAAAAATACATGTAGAGGTTTTAATAAATTCACATTTACAGCAATGGAAAGAAAAGGTCTGATCGCATCTAATATGAGAGTGTGATCAGCCTCAATTGACTTAAGCAAAAAATAAGAGAGCTACTACCCTTACAGATTAGTGAACAGCAGTAAAGAAATTGTGAAAATGAGTTGTATGTAATTTGCAGAGGTTCGTAATAATAGGAGTCATAATAATGGAGTCCTTTAATTACGCTGAGACAAGCTGGCATAAGCCAATGTTTGTCAAAATAGAGAGTTGTTTCAAAAATGCATGAAGGACTATTTCCTTCATCAATTTGTTGCATGTTCATTAAAGCAGAATACAGTGATAGATCTGATTCAAAGTAATGTATTTGATGTGCAGTTGTGTTGCTGCAGTGTAAAATGCATATTGCAGTTATTCAAATATACAAAGGAACATCTGGAATGATAAATAGAGAAATGGATTATGAGGAATGGCTATGTAATTAAATTTGTTCTCACTGAAAAGGAGAAGGTTGACAATTTGATATGATTTCCATTCTTAGAATTATAAAAACAACTGTATAACAAGGATTATGAAGAGTTTTTTTTACCAGGTCTAGAAATAAAGAGGAAAATAAGTGTCATTTAAGACCAGAAGACATAAGTGCAATAGTAAACCAGTCAGCTCCCCCATTCAAAGAGATTGTCTCATCTGAAAGTCCTCAACTTCACATTCTTGTCATCCCCATAACCCTTGATTATGGGGATAAAAAAATCTTTCCATCTCAACCTTAAGTATACTTCATGAAACAGCCTCCACAGCTCTCTAAGGTAAAACAATTCTACAGATTCACTACCTTGTGAAAAAAGAAATGCCTCCTCATGTTTGTCTTAACTGGACAACTCCTTACTCTGAAAATATTCCCTCTGGCCCTCGACTCTACCATAAAGGAACAACCTCAGTATCTACCCTGTCAAGTCCCCTAAGAATCTTATAGTTTCGGTGAGGTCATCTCTCATTCTTCTTATCTGAAATGAGTATAAGGCTCAACCTACTCAATCTCTCTTCATCAGAAAATTTCTCTATGCCCTAGATTAAACTTCTAGGGCATAATGAATCTTCTCTGCAATATCTCCAATGTCAGTAGATCTTTCCTAATGGACCCAAATCTGTTCACAGTATTTCAGCTGTTATCTGATGAGGGCCTTGTATAATTTGAGAAAACTTACCTTTTTTATACTCTATTAGCTTTGAAATTAAGACTAATATTCCATGTTTGTTCACTATGACCTGCTGAGCTTGCATGCTAGCTTTCTTGTGATTCAAGCAAAAGGATCCACCAAAACCCCTCTTTGCTGTTGCTTTCTGCAGTCTTTCACCATTTCAACAATATTCGGCTTATGCCGACACTGACTTACATGTAGTGTTTGCAATCGATTATAAAAATCAGGCCTGGCTTAATGTCAAACAATGGGTACATGAGCCTAGACTGTGAAATGGTCTTTTTGCTGAAGACTCCTCCGATTAAAGTGATGAGAGAATTCATCATTGTCACAGGAAAGCATGTGTCTCATCCAGGGCAGATGTATGAAGTAAGTAAAATATTAGTCTTGCTGTGATTCATGCACTTCAATTTGCTTTATTATAATATAGGTAAAAACAATGACTGCAGATGCTGGAAACCTGATTCTGGACCAGTTGTGCTGGAAGAGCACAGCAAATCAGGCAGCATCCGACGAGCAGCAAAATCGACGTTTTTATTCCTGATGAAGGGCTTTTGCCCGAAACGTCGATTTTGCTGCTCGTCAGATGCTGCCTGAATTGCTGTGCTCTTCCAGCACCACTGATCCAGAATTTATTATCATATATTTTGTCTGTCATGAATTAATTATAAAGTCCCCCCTGAAATGCCTTGTAAAGGTCACTGTTTTGTATGTTTCATTTTGGATTGCCTCAATGGCAATTTTGAAGCAAGACAACTATAATTACAAATTTGAAACCATATTCAAAAGGTTGCAATATGTGTGGAAGAAATGTTATCTTATAATAACCTTCAGGGTTTTATTAATATTTGTTTTTTATTGTAATCCATTTTCTATAACCTAGCTTTGCAAAGTAATATCAATACAGTAGATGCTGTGAAGTTCTTTTTCGATTGCAGTTCAGTGCTTCTGAAAGAATCATTAAGTATTCCCTTAATCTAGCCACATGATCAATCATGAACTCATGCTGGTTTTTACGTGGAATCGTGGCAAGTCATGAGGAAACCTGCCACTGGTCATCATATCTTTCTACAGGGTAATGCATTGAAAGGAAATTAAGTCTGAAATAGTTTTAAGACTGCATTCTGGATAGTAGTAATTCCGACTTGCAGAATTATTATTCTTGCAACACAAACCTGATTTAAGTGAAGGTTTTTTGTTCATAGTGAATCCAGATCAATAGCAAATTGAAGATAAAGTTAAAATCTAAGGATGATAAATGAAGTTAACTTGATGTCATTCTAACGACATAGAACATAGATAAATACAGCGCAGTACAGGCCCTTTGGCCCTCGATGTTGCACCGATCCAAGCCAACCTAACCTACACTAGCCCACTATCCTCCATATGCCTATCGAATGCCCGTTTAAATGCCCATAAAGAGGGAGAGTCCACCACTGCTACTGGCAGGGCATTCCATGAACTCACGACTCGCTGAGTAAAGAATCTACCCCTAACATCTGTCCTATACCTACCACCCCTTAATTTAAAGCTATGCCCCCTCGTAATAGCTGACTCCATACGTGAAAAAAGGTTCTCATGGTCAACCCTATCTAAACCCCTAATCATCTTGTACACCTCTATCAAGTCACCCCTAAACCTTCTTTTGTCCAATGAAAACAGCCCCAAGTGCCTCAGCCTTTCCTCATACGATCTTCCTACCATACCAGGCAACATCCTGGTAAACCTCCTCTGCACCCGTTCCAGTGCCTCCACATCCTTCCTATAGTATGGCGACCAAAACTGCACACAATACTCCAGATGCGGCCGCACCAGAGTCTTATACAACTGCAACATGACCTCAGGGCTCCGGAACTCAATTCCTCTACCAATAAAAGCCAGTACGCCATATGCCTTTTTCACCGCACTATTTACCTGGGTGGCAACTTTCAGAGATCTATGTACATGGACACCAAGATCCCTCTGCTGATCCACACTACCAAGTATCTGACCATTAGCCCAGTACCCCAATACAGCCCAATACAGAATTTCACCCTGAGGTGGAACAACTTTAGTTCAGTTCTAATGAAATATCACTTCCACTCAGACACCCCTTAATTCTCCATTTGGCCATGCTTCCCAAAATCAACAATAATAACCTAGTAATTTCAGCAGGAGACTTGCAGGGAGGACAGCTATGATTTTTCAGGGACGTCCTAAAAGCATCCCCGAAGAGTTTATGGGAGGTCCTTGCTTGTGACCAACCAAATTGGAGAGAGAATTTGATGGAAGTTGCAGAGACAAAGCATAAGTGTCTGAAGGAGTGCAATCAACCCATCAATGTAACCCTTTAAAGGTTGCATACGGCAAAATCTGCAAATTGTAGGTTGGGATTATCAGCCAGCTCAGAACACCTCAAACTTGAGTTGGAGGAAGTCTGATCCCAAGGGGCTGATGAAGAGAAGAGAATTTAAAATTGATTGAGTTAGTTTAAAAAGGGATTGAATTGCTCAGTATGGGAAATAAAAACAAAGCTAGAAATATACTGACTTTGCTTCAGCACCAGAAAAAAAGGTAAATGAGAGTTTTACATGCAAATAGTTTGCCATAAGCATTAGAAAGTGGGAGGTTAGTAAATGAAAGACAGATGTGGAGCCACAGGTGGTAGTCAAGAGTGCAGAATACCAAGTGTGATTACAATGAACTGGTACTTGGTTTGAAAGCTAGTGAATAACTTATTTAAACATTTATGTAAAGGTGGTGCCAGCATGGATTCATTGGGTCAAAGAAGACCCTGTTTCAAAATTGTAAGTTCTGGATGGGTTCTCAATGATATAAAGATGTTAAAGTCAAGCTGCACAGAAAGTAAAACAAAAATGACTGGACATCTAATTTCAAAAGAGGTGTAAAATGTTACCTGAGGAAGAACAAAAAATATTCCCAAAGTTGTAGGTGAGAATGGGAAGATGAATTAAACCTGAGGGCCACTAAGTAACATTTGAAAGAATAATGGACAAAGCAGTAATCTAATTCTTTTTGGTCTTCCTAATTAAGAAATGCTTGCAAGATGAACAGTAGATGTTGTAATCTAGACTCTAGTATATGCGAAGTTTGGTTTGTTAAGGTATTTGTATTTATTGATGGCGTAAGACAAAGTAAATCATAGAGCCATAAAGATCTACAACACAGAAAAAGGTCCATTCACCCACCGCGTAAGTGCCAATCAATAACAGTCATCCAGTATTCTAATCCCATTTTCTAGCACTTGGCCCATAGCCTTGATTGCCTGAGCATTATAAGTACACATCCAAATTATCATTAAATGATATGAGAGGTTTTACCTCTACATCTTCCAGATTATCATTACCCTCTGGGATAATGTTGCATATATTGTGATTGCATGGAAAATGTTTGGGAAAGAGCAAGAACACAGTAGGGTGATCACAAAGTAAATAAGGATGCTGGAGCTTCTGCAACTGGGGCATCTGTGTACTGTATTTTCCATATCCTTCCTGATCATCCCCCTCTTATCCATGTCCTGGTCCTCCTCTTCCTTCAAAATCCCATATCAGTCTGGAGCTTCTTCGAGGTCCAAACCTAAACGTGTGCGTGGGTTTCCCCTGAGTGCTCCGGATTCCTCCCACAATCCAAAGATGCGCAGTTAGGTGAATTGGCCATGCTCATTTGCCCATAGTGTTCAGGGATATGTTGGTTAGGTGTAATAGTTAGGGGTAAATGTAGAATAATAGGGTAGGTGAATGGGTCTGGGTGGGTTACTCTTCAGAGGATCGGTGTGGACTTGTTGGGTCAATTGGCCTGTTTCCACACAGTAGGGATTCTATGATTCTATGATACTCATCTAAGTCATGTTACTCCTCGCTGGGCTAGCATTTTGAAAATCAAGTCAATCAATCTGGAGTCATCATTACGATAAAAGGTTTTCTTTTTAAATGTGAAAAATTCCCCTATTTACCTGTCTGTCAGACCACAGGGTGACTCATGCACACTTATAAAGTCTCTGACTTATTGATTTTAAAAATCTACATCTTACAGCAACCTATGAACTGAAATAAATTGGCTTTCTTAAGGTTTGAGGTGATTTTCTTAACTGCAGAGAAAGGACAGCTCCTTCCTTTTCAGAGGTTGGATGGTTTCTGACCAAGCATTCACACCCTTAAGCTGTTCATTTATGTGGGATCTAATCACATAGTTGTTGGCAGGCAGGAGAAACAACTCTATAGACCAACCAGCTATTTGTTACTAGCTGTATCTCCCTTTGTACATGCTCCCCAGTTCCAGTTCATCTGTAGTAACCTGCTCCTCCGTTTGAATCAACAGCAATATAAACAGCACTTAGAATTAATACCAGGTAACTTGCTATTGAAAATTGCAGATGGAATAAGAGGCTGGAGAACATAGGAACAGGAGTAGCTCATTCAGCCCCTTGAGCCTGTTTCTCCTTCAATGAGATCATAGCTACTCTGTGGCCTAACTCCACGTACCTGCCTTTGGTTCATATCTCTTAATACCTTTGTTTACTAAAACTTCATCCATTTCAGATTTAAAATTAATAGCAGATCCAGTATTCACTTGCATTTGTGGAAGAGAATTCCAAATATCCATCACCCTTTGTGTGCAGCACAAAGTTTGTGGCAAGGACTAAACACAATAGTTTTGTTTTTTTCCCAATATTTCAGGTAACCTCTGGTCATCCAGTAGAGCTGAAAATGTCAGATATTAAAGCTTTATTTGGATCTTTAGAATTTCTTCAATTAATGTTGGCATAAACATTTTGAAAATTGGTTTTATCTTTCCCCATATTACTCCTGCTACCAAGTAGAATTTCCAATTGGAATTAGTTTGTTCATGGATTCACATTATATCTATTTGATGTACTTAACTATTCAGCTATGTACAAAAGTTCATAAGGTTAGCTAGTGGGTTGTGACTCTGTGGAACTCATTGCTGCAAAGGGTTGTGGAGGCCAAGCCATTGAATATAATTAAGAGTTTTGAATGAAACATTTTGTACATTTCAATACTCCATTTTTATGTCTAGTAACTGCAAATCTAACAACATTACATATCTCAGGAATCATAATGAGCTCTCCAAAGAAACCAGTGTTTGGGTAAATCATTCAAGTGAGCAATAGGCTTAATTTTGTACAACTCTCCTCTTCCCAAACTCCTATATCCTCAGGGCCCTCTATCTTTCCTAAAACAAAGTTTATTATGTTAACCCTAATGGTAAATCATGTAGGTTCAATAAGTGGCAGGAGGCTTTCCTTGGATATGCATCCCTTTTGGTTTTACTCTGTAGGCTATTGGTCAATGAAAGGTCGAGGGAGTTGTCCTTTCTGGTTTTGCGATGTCAATTAAAGGTACCCTTGCACTTTTTCATTCCTGTGTCCACACCCCCCACCCCTCTCCTTAGCCCCACGAACTCCAACATGTCCCAACGTGCCAGCTGGCCACCGGGAGATCTTGGATTCATCCAATTTCTGGTGTATCGAGAGATGCTCTTCCTCCTTGGTGTACCTGTAATACCAGCAGTGGCCACAACTCTGCCTCTAACAGTCCAACAGCTCTTTGAGGTGAAGTTTCCTCCCGGAGATGGGCAGAAGTTTCACCTCCTTATAATTAAAGACCCTTTGGCTGAAAAATTAAGGCGTTTGAGCTGGTGAAGGGAGGTGGGGGGGGGGGTGGTTTGGGGGGAAGGGTCTGTCTTGAAATTCACACGCAAGTGCGGGAAACTTGCCTTCAGTGAGTCAACTCTGAGTATAGGCTTAACCTTTTCTAAACTGTTAACCCCTTCATACAACGAATCAATTTAAGAACCTTCTTTGAACAGTTTCTCATGCAATTAAAAAAGTAGCCCAAACTGTACACAGCACTCTAAGTATAGTCTCTTCAATGCATTTTACATTTGTAGCCATACCCTTTGCTGTGCAGACCAGCATTTTATTTGCCTTCCTAACTACTTGCTGGACCTGCATACAAACTTTTTTGTGATTCATGTGGATGCACACCAAGATTCCTTTTCAACCGTTACTTCCAGCAGTCTCACTTTCCACTTAAATAACATTCTGTTTTTCTATTCTTCTTGTCAAAATGGGCATATTTTTCCACATTATATGCCATCAACAAGTATTTCACCCACACATTTAAACACATTCAATGTCAATTTCAGGATTCCTAACCATAATTCAGTTAATTAACTCTACTTCACTCCACAGACCTGTTGAGTATTTTCAGCATTTTTAGAGTTTATTTCCAATTTGCATCATCCACAATACTTTGACTTTGAAGTGAAGTTTTCTATGTGGCTCTGGAATATACAATTCCATTCAAAACGAAAACAAATCCTACTGCGCCCACAATGTCAGGGAGGCATAACAGTTCCAGAGGGAACAAAAAAAGAAATTGAAGGGTAATTTCTAGAAAGGTAAATTCCATTTAGTTGATACAAAAATGACATTGAGCTTGTCACTGCACCATAGGCCCTAATTTGCAAATACTAATAAGTTTTTACCTCCTTCCCTGAAGATTCAGGTTTGAGTTCCACATGGGTGGTGGAATCCTATCAGTCATTGGAATGTCTAATTTTTTTTTTGCTTTTTTTCTGATCTTAGATACAGATAATGAGATAACAATAATTCTCTCATTAACTGACTTTCGTACACTCTTTCATATACACACTCCTTAAAAAAATGAAGTCATGTTATGTTCCGTTAGTCCTTTCAAATTTGTATTTTTTGATTTTCAAAATTATTTGATAAGAAGCTACTGCAGAGTAATTGTAGGAAAAATGCTTATGTATAGATGACTGGCTGGTCCTGCTACATTCTGGAAAATGGCTACTGTCAAACGAAACTACTCTTAAAATTACAGCTATGGTTAAAAACATTACCTGAAGTTGGGTTTGTGTTAAAATCCGGTATTTCCAGTAACATTGGTTCAAATTTTATTGGAATTGATGTCTGAGTGAAAATGAGATGCCTGCACTCATTCCTGGTCCTTGAACTCCTCAGGTGAACATTTTCAGAAGGACTATGGCCTACCGATTGGTCGCTCAGGATGTCCTTTTGCAGCTGTCATCTCTCTTTTATATTTGTGCTTGAGTTCCTAATAGGAGTCAGTCGCCAGATGTTTATTGAGTAGCTTTTATCACAGAGCACCCATACTTGAAAGCATTTGAAGAGTTAAAAGATTCAGGAACCTAGGTTTGCCTTTGACCTGGGTATTGTAGCTGGCTCTTGGGTAACATACCCAGACCTGAAGGAAGGTTAATTGTATATTGTGATAATAGAAACCTCTTCCGAAGGTGAAGGTCGCTGCCCGATCTGTAGGAACCGTGATGTGGAAGTGCCAGTGTTGGACTGAGTTGGACAAGGTAAAAAAATCACAGGACACCAGGTTATAGTCCACCAGGTTTATTAGAAAACACAAGCTTTTGGACATCTGCTCCTTCTTCAGGTGTTAGTTTGTGGTTTCAAATAAACCTGTTGGACTAGACCCCGATGTCATGCGATTTTTAACCTGCTTTGTAAGGACCAAGATGATCATATGTTTGCAGTTCATAACACCTAGCACCTCCGGAAATCAACTGATCGTCTTAATGTTCTTTCAGCCTGACTGAAACAGTGTGGACATACTGTTGGCGAGCTCTCGACTCCAGTACGACTCTTCTTCAGAATAGTTCTGAAACAGTGACTCTCTTTGGATTTCCCCAGCAGGTTCTGTTTTTATTTCAGATTTTCAGCGTCCACAGTGTTTTGCTTTTATTCCTCCACAAGTTCCCTGGAATTGTGTGTCCACTCCTTCCCACTGGAGGTCAGCCCATCTTCCACCACGATACATAGCTCAGCAATTGCCTTTCTGGAAAGACAATATGGTTTTTGCAATATTTGTTGAAAACTGAACATCTGCTGGTGGATTCTCTCTGGCTGATATTGTCCTCTGGACGTGAGGGGTGAACTGTGCGTGTGCCCCTCTATGTCCTCTGTATCTGTGTCCCACTTCCAGGCTCATGATTCTGTTGATCTCAGTGTGGCTGTCCAGCTCTCTACCTCAATCTCTGCTACTTGCTGGAGGACTCAAAGTCTGACAGCTTGAGGCCCATTACAAATAGCTGCATTCAGTGATCTGGTTTTCCTGAAACCCTTTTTAGTCCTTATATGACATTCAAGTTATGTGCTACCACACTTGCTAAACAGGTTTTCAACTGCCTATTGCTACAGTTGCTGTCCACTCAGTTTCACCCTGCATACCAAACTGTGGTATCTTTCATAGCCAGCACTGACCTCTAACACTGAGCCTTTCCCTTATTGCCTCTGGCAAGGCTTCAAAGCTTCATTGTTTTTACTCAGATCAATCTGTTCAGAGATGCCATTTCAAACATCTGAAGCAGGTTCGACTCGAATTTGGACATCCTGATTTCAAGGAATCTCCATTGTTGCATCTCTGATAAAATGATAAGAAGTTGGTAAGATTGTGCCCATTGGTCTTGATTACCTTCTGCCTGTGTTTCAAGGTAAACTTCTCCAGCCAGTTGGGGCTGCCTTTAGTAGGATCTCCTCATAACCAATAATCGTCAGGCTCTCCCTCTGACAACTATCACCAGCATTTTCTATACTCCTGCCTTCCAGCTGGTCTCTGGTGAGCTGGACAACATCCAGCCGTTATCTCTGCTTCTCAGACTGCTGAGGAATGTTCGAGGGTAAAGGGACGGTTGGAAAATGGGAAGCCTTCAAAAGTGAGATAATGAGAGTCCAGAGACAATACTTTCCTGTTGGGGTGAAGGGTAAGGCTGGTAGGTGGAGGGAATGCAGGATGACTAGAGAAATTGAGGTTTTGGTAAAGTCCAAAATCACTCACACTATCTGTGACACAACTGCCTCCAGTGATCTCCCCTCCACTGCCTCCAAACTCAGTCCCCCAGCCCCACACTGCCCAGTTCTACCTGCTTCCCAAGATCCACAAGCCCAACTACCCCAGATGATCCATTGTCTCCACATGCTCCTGCCCCACTGAACTTATTTCTTCCTATCTCGACTCCATCCTCTCCCCCTTGGTCCACACACTTCCCACCTACATCCACGACACTAACCACGCCTTCCACCTCTTCAGTAATTTCCAGTTTCTGGCTCCCAGCGCTCTATCTTCACTTTGGACGTGCAGTCCTCATATATGTCCATATCCCACAAGGATGGCCTACAACCCCTCAGTTTCTTCCTCTCCAACAGACCCATCCAGTCCTCCTCCATCATTACTCTCCTCCGCCTTGCCAAACTTGTCCTCACCCTTAATATAACTTTTCCTTTAACACCCCCTATTTCCTCCAAATCCAGGGGGTTGCCATGGGCACTCAGTTTGGCCCCAGTTACGCCTGCTTCTTTGTCAGCTACGTTGAAGAATCCCTCTTCAGTACCTACACAGGCACTGTGCCCCAATTCTTCCACCATTACATCGATGACTGCATCTGCGCAGTGTCCTGCAACTAGGTTGAACTGCAGCTATTCATCAACTTTGCCCACAACTTCCACCCACCCTCAAATTCACTTGATCTATTTCTGACACCTCCCTCTGTTTTCTTGACCTCTCCATTTCCATCTCCATCTCCAGATGGATATTTGGAGACCCATAGACTCCCATAACTGTTTGGACTACACCTCCTCCCACCCAGTAGCCTGCAAGAACTCCATCCTGTTCTTCCAATTCCTCTGCCTTCACCACATCTACTTGGACAAGGAGACATCCCACTCCCAAGCTTCCCAGATGTCTACCTGTTTTGAAGAAAGTGCTTCCTCCCCCTTCTCCTCTGTCATCCAGACAAACCTCTACCACACCTCCTCCATTCCCCGCTCCACTGCTCTAAACCGTGCCTCCCTCCCCACCAAACGCAGTAAAGACAGGGACCCCCTTGTCCTCATCCAACCACCCCACCAGTTTCCGCATCCATCACATCATCCTTAAACATTTCCGCCAACTCCAATTAGACCCCACCACCAAGAACATCTTCCCCTCCCCACAGTCTCACTGTTCCTTCACCAATCCTTGGTTTGTGCCATTCTCCCCACGAACCCTCCTGAACCCCCAAGTACCCTCCACTGCAACTGGAAGAGATGCAAAACCTGCTGGCACACCCCCCCCCCCCCCCCCCCCCCCATCACCTCCATCCAGGGACCCAAACAGTCCTTCCAGGTGAGACAGAGGTTCACCTGCCTCTCCTCCAACCGAGTTTACTGTATCTGGTGCTCTAGATATGGTCTCCTCTACTTTGGGGAGACCAAACATAAACTCAAGGCACTTTTGCTGAGCATCTCAGCCAGGCCTGCAGGGGCTGACTGGACCTCCCAAGTCACCGCACATTTTAATTCCCCTTCGCTTTCTGACATGACCATCTTCGACGTCCTCCATTGCTGCAGTGAATCAGACTGCAAATTGGAGGAACGACGCCTCATCTTGGGCAGCCTACAATCTGGAGGTCTCAACATTGAGTTCTCCAAATTCAGATAATCTCCCTTTCCAGCCCCTCCTCCTCCCTTTTATTCTTCTGACTGACCTGTCTTTCCAGCTACCAACCTGATTTATTCCTCCCATCAACAAACCAGGTCTACCTCTACCTGTGTTCACCTATCCATACCTCACCACCTTGCCCCTTTCCCCAACCAAAACCCTCCTCGAGTGCCCCCTCCTTTATCTGCAGATCCCCTTACCCCCACCCCAGTCCTAAAGAAGGGTTACACCCAAAATGTTGACTCCACCATCTCCTGATGCTGCCTGGCTTGCTGTGTTCTTCCAGCCTCTGGCCTGTTTACCTTCGATTCCAGCATCTGCAGTTATTTTGTCTCAAACTAAAAATAAGAAGGAAGCATATGTCAGGTATAGACAGCAGAGACTGAGCAAATCCCTCAAGCATAACAGCTTTAAGAGGTAAATCAGGAGTGGAAAAAGAGACATGAGATAGCTTTGGCAAATAGGGTTAAGGAGAATCCAAAGGGATTTTACAAATACATTAAGGACAAAAGGGTAACAAGGGAGAGCAGAGTGCCCCTTAAAGATCAGCAAGGCAGCCTATATGTGGAACTATGGAAGAAGGGGAGGATACTAAATGAGTGTTTTGTGTCACTGTTTACTACTGAGAAGGATATGAAAGATATAGAACATGGGGAAATAAATAGTGACATCATGAAAAATGTCCAGCTTACAGAAAAGGAAGTGCTGGATTCCTTAAAATGGTTAAAGGTGGATAAATCCCCAGGACCTGATCAGGTGTACAAAAGAATTCTGTGGGAAGCTAGAGAAGTGATTGCTGGGCCTCTTGCTGAGATATTTGTATCAGCACAAATTTGATAGTCACAGGTGAGGTGCCGGAAGACTGGAGGTTGGCAAACGTGGTGCCACTGTTTAAGGAGGGCGGTAAAGACAAGCCGGGGAACTATAGACTGCTGAGCCTGACCTCAGTGTTGGGCAAGTTGTTGGAGGGAATCCTGAGGGACAGGATGTACGTGTATTTGGAAATGCAAGGACTGATTCGGGATAGTCAACATGGCTTTGTGCGTGGGAAGTCATGTGTCACAAACTTAATTGAGTTTTTTGAAGAAGTAACAAAGAAGATTGATGAGGGCAGAGCAGTAGATGTGATCTATATAGACTTCAGTAAGGCGTTCGACAAGGTTCCCCATGGGAGACTGATTAGCAAGGTTAGATCTCATGGAGTACAGGGAGAACTAGCCACTTGGATACAGAACTGGCTCAAAGGTAGAAGACAGAGGGTGGTGGTGGAGCGTTGTTTTTCAGACTGGAGGCCTCTGACCAGTGGAGTGCCGCAAGGAGTGCTGGGCCTTCTACGTTTTGTCATTTACATAAATGATTTGGATGCGAGCATAAGAGGTACAGTTAGTTAGTTTGCAGATGACACCAAAATTGGAGGTGTAGTGGACAGCGAAGAGGGTTACCTCAGATTACAACTGGATCTGGACCAGATGGGCCAATGGGCTGAGAAGTGGAGTTTAATTCAGGTAAAAGTGAGGTGCTGCATTTTGGGAAAGCAAATCTAAGCAGGACTTATACACTTAATGTTAAGGTCATAAAGAGTGTTGCTGAACAAAGAGACCTTGGAGTGCAGGTTCATATCTCCTTGAAAGTGGAGTCGCAGGTAGATAGGACAGTGAAGAAGGCGTTTAGTATGCTTTCCTTTATTGGTCAGAGTACTGAGTAGAGGAGTTGGGAGGTCATGTTGCGGCTGTACAGGACATTGGTTAGGCCACTGTTCGAATATTGTGTGCAATTCTGGTCTCCTTCCTATTGGAACAATGTTGTGAAACCTGAAAGGGTTCAGAAAAGATTTAGAAGGATGTTGCCAGGGTTGGAGGATCTGAGCTACAGGGAGAGGCTGAACAGGCTGGGGCTGTTTTCCCTGGAGTGTTGAAGGCCGAGGGGTGACCTTATAGAGCTTTACAAAGTTATGAGTGGCATGGATAGGATAAATAGACAAAGTCTTTTCCCTGTGGTCGGGGAGTCCAGAACTAGAGGGTTTAGGGTGAGAGGGGAAAGATATAAAAGAGACCTAAGGGGCAACTTTTTCACGCAGAGGGTGGTACGTGTATGGAATGAGCTGCCAGAGGAGGTGGTGGAGGCTGGTACAATACAACATTTAAGAGGCATTTGGATGGGTATATGAATAAGAAGGGTTTGGAGGGATATGGACTGGGTGCTGGCAGGTGGGACTAGATTGGGTTGGGATATCTGGTCGGCATGGACGGGTTGGACCGAAGGTTCTGTTTCCATGCTGTACATCTCTATGACTCTATGAAGAGGAGGTGCTGAACAGCTTCAAACTCATAAAGTTGGATAAATCCCTGTGACCTGATCAGGTGTACCCCAAAACTCTGTGCGAAGCTAGGGAAGTGATTGCTGGGCCTCTTGCTGTGATATTTGTAGCATCGATAGTCACAGGTGAGGTGCCAGAAGAGTGGAGGTTGGCTAATGTTGTGCCACTGTTTGAGAGAGTTGGTAAGGAAAAGCCAGGGAACTAAAGACTGGTGAGCCTGAGTGGTTGGCAGGGTGTTGGAGGTAATCCTGAGGGGCAGGATTTACATGTATTTGGAAAGGCAAGGACTGATTAGGGATAGTCAACACTGCTTTGTGCGTGGGAAATTCTGTCTGATGAACTTGATTGAGTCTTTTTGAAAAAGTAATGAAGAGGAATGATTAGATTAGATTACATTACAGTGTGGAAACAGGCCCTTCGGCCCAACAAGTCCACACCGACCCGCCGAAGTGCAACCCACCCATGCCCCTACATTTACCCCTTACCTAACACTACGGGCAATTTAGCATGGCCAATTCACCTGACCTGCACACCTTTGGACTGTGGGAGGAAACCGGAGTACCCGGAGGAAACCCACGCAGACACGGGGAGAACGTGCAAACTCCACACAGTCAGTCGCCTGAGGCGGGAATTGAACCCGGGTCTCAGGCGCTGTGAGGCAGCAGTGCTAACCACTGATGAATAATGCTCTGCTGGCATGCTCATGCCAGCAGAGCATTGATCGTGATCTATATGGACTTCAGTAGGCATTCTACAAAGTTCAAAAATGTGGTGCCGGAAAAACACAGCAGGCCAGGCAGCATCCGAGGAGCAGGAGAATCGACATTTCTGGCATAAGCCCTTAATCAGGAATGAGGCTGGTGTGCCAAGCAAGCTGAGATAAAAGGTAGGTGGGAGGGAATTTGGGGGAGGGGCGCTGGGAATACAAGTTCTACAAAGTTCCTCATGGTAGATTAGTTAACAAGGTTAGATCGCACAGAATAGTGGGAGAACTAGCCGTTGGGACACAGAACTGGTTTGAAGGTAGAAGACAAATGGTGGTGGTGAAGGGTTGCTTTTCAGAATGGAGGTCTGTGACTATTGGTGTGCCATAAGGATCGGTGCTGGGTTCTTTGATTTTTGTCACTTATATAAATGTGTTGGATGTGAACATAAGAGATATGGTTAGTAAGTTTGCAGATGACACCAAAATTGGAGGTGTAGTTGACAGCGACAAAGGTTACTTCTGAGTATAAAGAGATCTTGATCAGATGGGCCAATGGGGCGAGGACTGGCAGATGGAGTTTAACTTAGATAAATGTGAGGTGCTGCATTTTGGAAAAAGTAAATCAGAGGAGGACCCATACTTAATGGTAAGGTGCTGAGGAGTGTTGCTGAATAAAGAGACCTTGAATTGGAGTTTTATAGTTCCTTGAAAGTGGAGTCACAGGTAGATAGGATAGAAGGCATTTAGTATGCTTTCCTCTATTGGTCAGTGCATTGTGTATAGGCGTTGGGAGGTCATGTTGCAGCTGTGCAGGACATTGTTTAGGCCACTGTTAGAGTACTGAGTGCAATTCTGGTCTCCCTGCTTTAGGAAGGATATTGTGAAACTTGAAATGGTTCAGAAAACAATTACTAGAATGTTGTCAGGGTTGGAGAGTTTGAGCTGTAGGGAGAGGCTGAATAGGCTGGGGCTATTTTTCCTGGAGCTTTGGAGGCTGAGGGGTGACCTTATAGAGATTCATAAAATCATGAGTGGCATGGATAGGGTAAATAGAAAAAGCGTTTTTTCTGGGGTTGGGGAATCCAGAACTAGAGGACATAAGTTTAAGATGGGAGGGGAAAGATTTGTACCTTCAGGGCAATTTTTCACGCAGAGGGTGGTGTATGTTTGGAATGAGCTGCCAGAAGAAGGCTAGTACAATTACAGTATTGGATGAGTATATGAATGGGAAGAGTTTAGAGGGATACGGGCCAAATGCTGGCAAATTGGACAATTTATTTAGGATGTCAGGTCGGTGTGGATGAGTTGAACCCAAGGGTATGTTTCTGTCTTGCATATCTCTGTGATTCTCTGGCTCAAGATACAACATTTCACATTTGAAATCCTTCTATTAAAAAAATGTTCACATAATTGTGCAATTTGGGGATTTAATTTTTTTTGTGACTCACATTTCTCTTTCCAGTCATTTTTGTTGCCGCAGTCAGTACTTGTTGTGTAGTAGTAACCCAA
Source organism: Chiloscyllium plagiosum (assembly GCF_037043375.1). Taxonomy (NCBI): domain Eukaryota; kingdom Metazoa; phylum Chordata; class Chondrichthyes; order Orectolobiformes; family Hemiscylliidae; genus Chiloscyllium; species Chiloscyllium plagiosum. The sequence continues at coordinate 72,415,836 of NW_028270150.1, read as the reverse complement.
AAGTAAAGTGACAAGGGATTAAACTAAGGCATTTGCACCTTAATGAGGTGCAAAGAGTTGGGTGAGCAGCCGGATTTGCCTATTATAGCTGGAGCAATTAATATATTATAAGGGCTGTCTATGTCATTGACACCTACGGAATGGTGAATATTAATTGGCTGGGAAAAATAGCTCACTAACCATGTGTAATCCAAGTACTGGGATTGTTTCTTTTTAACCTTGCATTTTGTATATTTAAAATGTTTTTTGAACAAAAATAAATTATTTGACTTCAATTCTATCTTAGAGGTTGGCATGGAGACAAGGTTGAGAAAATATAATATGATTCATTCCCACCAGTGGGAAACCTTCCCACTTTGTCATAGGATTGGCTATGCCATAGAAATGGATATCCATTTAAGATGGTTAAGGCCATGCCCATGGCAAAAATTATTCCTCTGGATGGATTTTTCTATCCACAGTCGGGCAGCTTGATGACTCAGTGAACTGCTGCCTCACAGCGCCAAGGACTTTGGTTCATTTCCTGCCTCAGGAGACTGTCTGTACTGAGTTTGCACATTCTCCCCGTGTCTACGTGGGTTTCCTCCGGGTGCTCCGGTTTCCTCCCACAATCCAAAGATGTCTAGGTTAGGTGAATTGGCCATGCTAAATTGCCCATAATATTAGGTGCATTAGTCAGAGGGAAATGGGTCTGGGTAGGTTACTCTCCGGAGAGTTGGTGTGGCCAAATAGCCTGTTTCCACACTGTAGGGAATCTAATCCAAAGGGTTTCTTCGGTTTGGCTTTTATAGATTTAGATTGGGATCTCTGCCTCTGATGGTGCCTTCATATTGCAATGTCTGCAATCTGCCTCAGCATTGCTTCTCTCTCCTAAAGGGGCTGCTGAGGCTCCAAGCTGTTGACCTTCTGATTGCCAGCATTGGGGCCATTACAGAGTGAGGTGGTCACCAAAACCAAGGCTGCCTCTTAGCATTGCAGCACCAATTTTGCTACTGGTAGCGAGTGTCTCAGGATTCTTATTTACTCCTGAGATTTGACTCACACCATGACCCTACCTCCTCTCCCCCCTACTTTCCTTCAGTGAAATTCTATATGAAAGAACACTACCAAGGCACAAAGGCCTGCCAAAGGTGGATGGATACTCAGATTATTCATTCAGGAAATCTTTCAATGCACCCAACCTTTTTGCAGCTAACAACATAGGGTACGTTGCTCAATACAAAAGGGCAGAAAAGCTTGTAAAAAATGAAGTTTTTGTGGAATGAGGTATTCTTCGTTTAGTATTCATAGAAACTATACTAGGGATAGGGCAATTTATTTGCTGCTATATTTGCTGAGTGAAGGACTCCCTAATCACTGAAAAATGCAGTAATCCAGATCTTCTGATTGGAAGATAGTTATTACAATAACATACCCTGATAGATCCAAAGGACCCTCAGAATTCTGAACTCCACTGGAATTGCTCAAGAAGTTTAGTCTTCTGATAAGCAATTACCCAGCATTTGGAACCTCTTTAAAAGAAACAGTTTCCCACTCTTGGGTTAGTCACCTGAATCTTCCCAACATATCCTTCCCTGCCTGAACTGACTCAATGCTCCCCCTGTCCGAACTGACCTGTCCTGATTGACTAGCCCCTTGCCCCCACCCCAGTCCCCTCCAATGTGTCATCCTATGGTACTCCCTGATACTTCAGATGCCCACCCTGAGCGGACCGACACATGATCACCCTAGCTCATCATGCTCCTTCATTCACTCACATACCATCCTACCCTCCTCGCAACCTTTCACTCGATCTCCTCACCCATGTAGGTGGAAGTGGGTACTGCAGATGCTTGAGATTAGAGTCAAGATTAGAGTGGTGCTGGAAAAGCCCAGCAGGTCGGGCAGCATCCGAGGAGCAGGAAAAACAATGTTTTGGACAAAAGCCCTTCATAAGGAATCCTAATCTTGACTCCTCACCTATCTGTCAGCCCTCATGCCAGGAACACCTTTCTCCCCAAAACTCATCTGTCATGCCAGCCTCCTCACCATGCACCTTTCACATTTACCTTCACTCTGTAGTTTTTGAATAGCTTTAAATGAAGATTTTTGATTTGTAGCATTTTTAGTTAGCAGCTAGTACTGTTTTTAAAAAAAGGGGAAATGACTGGTCTTCCACACCCTCTTGATGATGTGACTGATGAGGGTTCACCTGGATTGAAGCTACATTACACAGGGTTAAAAAAAAAGTAGAAGCAAAATTAGCAATCTGATCACGATTGCTGCTCTCCAGAAAGTGCAGACCAATGACTATTTAAAATAAAAGGACATTTCCACAAAAAGGACAACTGAGGACAGCACCTTAGAGGTCTCGTGTGCAAGGGTGTTGACGCACTTCTTCATGTGCTTTCTATGCATCACTTGGTATAGATCTCAGTGACATCTTTATTTTATAGAAAGACACAGTTTGAGTTGAATATATTTACTCCTGTACATGTAGGTCTTTGAATATTACATGTGAATAACTGTCTAATTTGTTTTTAGTGACTTACAGCCTGAGCCAGGTGGATTTGGAAATAATGAGTTTGGAAATGGAGCGATTAATCAGAATATGGGCCAGAAAATGTGTAAGTCTTTGCAAAGTAAGCTTTCCTACTCTCCAAAGAATTGAAATGTTGGGGACCATATAAAAAAGAAGTGTTTTAATACGCCTTCTCAGATGGAAGGTATCAGCTCAGAACATCAGAGTTGCCTGGAAAGAATTGCATATCGGGGAGCCTTTTTTATATACATATACAATATTTTGCAATGCTCTCTGAGAGGTGTTGCTGAGTTAGTAGTATTTCAGTAACTTTCAAAGATGAGCTGCACTCATTGCTGATGAAAGGCTGTTTTTAAAAACCAGGGTAATACCAAACCACTTGGTCAAAGCATAGCTCCCAGCCTGAGGAGAAATTGTGATTGATAGCTGATTCTGAAACTCTCAGAAATGGACATGGCCATTTGGCTGGGGTCTTGTTAGTCAGCAACACGGTGTTCAGGCACCATCTGTGACAAAACAGTAATGGAAGCCACAGCCAGTGGCCAATCAGGCAGGGTGTTGGGGGGAGGTGGGCGAGTGTGGGGAGGGGAGAAAAACCTGTTGCATCTTTGAATATTTTTTCATGTGAAGGAACTGATAATGTGGCACCCCAAACGGATGTAATGCATTTCCATTTCAAATATGAACATGCATTTTTTTGAATGGGAAAGTTTTGACCATGCTGAACTTATGATTTTACTATTAATTTTGGTCTTCAGTTGTTTTATGAAACGGTTTAATTAAGAACCTGCTTCCTTTCTTCCAGACAAAGAACAATAGCAGCATGTAGGGGGTGGGGGCATAAAGGAGCAAGATTAAAGACTGACATTCTAATGTGTGTCAAGATGTACTCCCTTTGGCTCAGATACTTCCTCAAATTATTTAAATTGACCTTCCCGTCACCCTAAATACACAATTTGGTAAATTAGTTTTCCTACATGGTTTCTCTATTTAGTACTATTAATTTGGTTATCCATTTTTTTGAATACTTGAGAATTTTATGACTCTAATTTTTGCAATTGACTCATATAATTTCAAGTTCTAATTTGTTACACATCATAAAAAGAAATGGATATTTCTTGAATTCTGTCCTGTAGAATCACAATGGCCCAGATTATCTAGACTCTTGATAGTTGAAAATTAGATCAGAGATATGAGTTGAGACCCTATGGAACTCCCGATACACTGACTCAGTTGGGAATTGAATGGGAAGATCAAACCTTATACAGATAATTCCTCCATTCTCTGCGACCATCCAAAAATGTTTTTGATACTGAGTTAATGTGATAGTTCAGACTTTTCCACGATAGTTACCCAGAAAATGTTAGCTGGAAACTCCTCGTCAAACACAGGGGTAACCATACAACTGACTACCCTGACTCCCCTCTCAAACTCCTGCCCAATGCCTCTGACCTCTGATACTGCCTGACCATTCACCACCACCAAACCCCTCAGCTGACTGTCTCACTCCCCGACCACGATTCCCTTCCTCTAACTACCCCTGCAATCTGGTTCCCCTCTGATGCAATCCTCCAATGTTCCCTGAACGGACTTGAACTCATTTGACCATACCATTTAATTCTCTCCCTGAAACTCCCCTGACCTGACCTGAATAGCTCCCGGAACTGACAACAAGACCTGATCCGTCTGCACCTTCCAATCCACCTCACCACTTATTCACTAACCATTTCACCAACTTACCTCATTTACCTGTACTCATATAACATACCCACACTCATCGATTTCACAGCTGCACATGCATCCATTCACTCATACATACTTTTATTTACTGACTCTCATTCAGAAATCATTGGAAAGCTTTATAAGTATCTGAAGATTTTTAGTGTGTTATGAATGCTTGACCACCTGTCTCCAGTGGAAGGGCTTTAAATCGAATAGAAAATGTTTAGAGGAATACCAGCCAAACACAGATAAGTGGGGCTAGTTTTGCATACAAAGATGGTGCCATAGAATGGCAACTTTGTACACTTTTCACTGTACTCCTGTAATCCTGTACTTGTACATGTGACACTTTAGATTTTATCTGAATCTAAGCTTGGTTGGCATGGACTAGTTGGACTGAAGGGTTTGTTTCCATGCTGTATGATTCTATGACTCTAAATTAAGGTATGCTGTTTGTACCTGACAATTCTGGGATTCAAAGTCCTGCCAGAAATGTGGAGCTTGTTCAGAAGGGAAGAAGTTTGAGCAGAAAAGTCACCCAATGGTGATTGCCATTCCTCTGAGATTTCAGGACAATGTTAACTAAAATAATCTTTTCTTGCTTCCAGCTTTCCAGGAGAATTGGGTGTCAGAGTACTTCTGTGAAATCAACTCATTGAATTTAGAGCCGCAGCGTTATTCAGTCTTGGAAATTCTTTATCTTCCTTTTCACATAGGAAAATCCTATTGTACCATTTTGTTAATGAATGAACAGGTATTATACTTTTTTAAAAATTATAAGTGGAATATAATTGGAAGGTGAATTTAGTCTCAATGGTTAACTTTCTCCAGCTGCAATAATAAAAACAGACTTTGACCAAAGATACAACAATAGATTTCAGATTACAGTGAAATCAGCTATGAACTTTAATGGCAGACCAGGCTCAAAGGGCTGAATGGCTTACTTCTGCTAATTTATATTTTTATATATGTTAAGAAGATTCTGTAAGTTTATATCACAATGACTTACTGTGGTCTGTTCACTTCTGAAAGCCTATCTCCATGTGATGTCATATAGAAATTCGAATTAGCTGTCTTTGGAACTCCCCAATTCCATTCTAGCTTGGAGTTAAATAAACAATTTAAGGCAATCCTCTTTCTACAGCTTGACATTGCCAACATCTCCCTGAGGATGTTGGAATCTAAAGGCTTGATTTTTTTTGCAGAGTCACAGAAACTCTGTGGATCTTTACAGATGATATGCAATTCCAGTATTCCAACTGCTTATTTCCCCACTTTCAGTTACCTTAGGTTTTGCTGGCACAAGAAAAGTTTGAAATCATGACCTAGTTGGCTCTATTACTAGGGTAGGCATCTCTGAGTTCTGTGCAGTTCCTGTGGAAGTAACCCAGCTTCTCAAGGACTCATGGTTCACAGCCCCTCAGAGAAGATGTGAACTGTCATTGAATTTGAGAAACTTCTAAAAGGTAACTTGACAACATCTTAACCATTGCACCCATTCTTCCTTCATGTCAAATCATGATACTGCCCATCTCAATTGCCTCTCATAGACACATGCCAATGCATGGCACTTCCATGATCATTCACCAGTAAACAATCTGTAGAGGTCCAATCCACCCTACAGTCGCAATGGCATTATGTGGAACTGTCTTTATTTGTCATTGGACTGTACCTGACTTTTTTCTTGAGCTTGTATTGTCTAGTCTTAACTAATATTTAAATTTCTTTTTATCCTTCTTCCTTAACATTTTTAAGGATATCTACCTGATGTGACTTTTCAAAATCTTTATCTTTATAATTATATTTCTAGCATTCCCTAACACTTTATAACAATGATCAGCACCAATTTCATTAATGAGTTAACTTCATTAATTTAATGCAGCTGAAAGCAGGAACCAAAGGGGAAAGAGCTTGCAATTTATTTTGCATCTTTCAAGTCCTTGGCACGTTGTAAGGTCCGAGATGCTATTTTTGCCATGTTATCACAGCTTTTAATTAAGAAAATGCACATTTCATAAACAGCAATGGAATCAGATGATCTGTTTTAGTGATTGTTCCAGTATTATGAAGTTAGTGAAAGTACTCACAAGCTGTTAAATGCTTCCTCTTTCTGTGACCACAAATGCCATTACACCACCTGAAAAGGCTGAGTTGTCCTATATGATAGGACAATTCTATGTACTATCTATCCATACTCAGTGGATGTGAGTGTCTGGGTAGAAGTCAATCTAGAATTGCCAACTAGACCTCTGGTCTCCATTCACTTGGGCTGTCTTAAACTGGGATTTAAGACATTTCACTTGCTGACTTAGAGGTAAAATTGCTACCACCAAATCCATATATTGTTCTTGTTTTGCTGATATTTGTTCATGGATAAATGTTGACCAGGATTCCAGTAAATCCTTCCCCAGTTTGTTTGACGACTGCCATGGGATTTGTTATCAACTGACCATGTGCTTAATGTCCCATCAGAAATTAGGCATCTCTGACAGTGCAACACTTGCACAGTCCTGAATTGATATTTCAGAGTAGATTATGTTCCTAAGTGACTGAAGTAGGACTGGACTCCATACCCTTTCAACTCTGAATGAAGATGCTACAGCTTAGTAAACAATGCCGTCTATGTTGCACTATTTCATGCGAAGTGGAAAAATATTTCATGAAAAGTAGGAAGTAGCAGTCAATCTGTGTGATCAACCTGTTATAAGAATCTTCTGAAACTTCATTGATGAGAAGGTACCGTCAAAACAACAACCTTAATGAGTCATGTATATATTTCCACAAAAGGTTCTTTTTGATTTGATTTATTCATGCTAATAGCTTTTTGGTGCTATTCACTTTTGGTGCTATTGTGCTCTGTTTTCAATATTAAACCGTTTCATTTGTTTTTATAGATTGGAGAATTTGTGTACTGTCTGGAAGGAACGGGCTGCATACCATTGCCTTGTACTGGATTAAAAGTGTTCAGTCCTGATGCTGTATCGAACTATTGTGCTGCTCCAGGTATTTTCTGATAGCGACTATTCAATAACAATCAATAATACAATTCTTGAAAAATTCATTTAGGATGTGAGATGGGCCAATAGGCCGAGAAGTGGCAGATGGAGTTTAATTCAGATGAATGCGAGGTGCTGCATTTTGGGAAAGCAAATCTAAGCAGGACTTATACACTTAATGGTAAGGTCCTCTGGAGTGTTGCTGAACAAAGAGACCTTGGAGTGCAGGTTCATAGCTCCTTGAAAGTGGAGTCGCAGTTAGATAGGTTAGTGAAGAAGGCGTTTGGTATGCTTTCTTTTATTGGTCAGAGTATTGAGTACAGGAGTTGGGAGGTCATGTTGCGGCTGTACAGGACATTGGTTAGGCCACTGTTGGAATATTGTATGCAATTCTGGTCTCCTTCTTATCGGAAAGATGTTGTGAAACTTGAAAGGGTTCAGAAAAGATTTAGAAGGATGTTGCCAGTGTTGGAGGATTTGAGCTATGGGGAGAGGCTGAACTGGCTGGGGCTGTTTTCCCTGGAGCGTTGGAGGCTGAGGGGTGACCTTATAGAGGTTTAAAAATTATGAGTGGCATGGATAGGATAAATAGGCAAAGTCTTTCCCCTGGGGTCGGGGAGTCCAGAACTAGAGGGCATATGTTTAGGGTGAGAGGGGAAAGATATAAAAGGGATCGAAGGGGCAACGTTTCATGCAGAGGGTGTATGGAATGAGCTGCCAGAGGAGGTGGTGGAGGCTGGTACAATTGCAACATTTAAAAGGCGTCAGGATGGGTATAAATAGGAAGGGTTTGGAGGGATAGGGGCCGGGTGCTGGCAGGTGGGACTAGATTGGGTTGGGATATCTGGCCTGCATGGACAGGTTGGACTGAAGGGTTTGTTCCATGCTGTACATCTCTATGATTCTATAACAAGAGGTAGAAATTGGGCCATAGTGATAAACTACAATAGAAAAGAACATTGAACTTAGGAGAAAATGGCCTGCCAATGTGCTAATGCTGCAGCCCAGGGTTCATGTTTATCATATAGAATATTCTTTATCACTTCAGGTTGATTAAATTTAAACTTCAATTGTTTTTGTTGCATATACTGCACATAAAATTTTACTTTGTTTTGCATGATCAACTGCTTGTAACTTATGTTTCTAAATATACAGGAACAAGTGGTATATTAAATTGAAATATCAATTGATATGAGGTATAATGTAGTTTCAAACAATGGTCTCCATAAAGTTTTTTAAAAAAAGTTTGCTTTGTAAAATGTTTCTTAGAATAAATATTTCCAAAAGCAGCCTCATGGAGACAAACATCTTGGGTTGTGTATGAGGCCGATGTGTATGAGATGTTCACTTGTCCTGGCAATCCACAGTGAGATAAGTGGATATCCACATTTACTTAGATTTGAATGTACAAGATTTTGGCTTTGGCTGTAATGTCAGTGCCTTAAAAAACACTTCTTTTTTACAAGTTATTAAAGTGCAACTTCCCGTTTTTCCAATATTCACCAAATCCTAGAAATAGTATAGAAATAATCAATGAAAAATATCATTGTTTCTTCACTAATCAGAGCTTCCTTGTGATTAATATTCACCATGACATCATCATGATAACCTGACCATAGGGAAAGGTTGTTGCAGGCATACTGCGTCAGAATTAAAGAGGTATGGCACCTTCCCAAGGGAATATGCACAAATGTGCAGGGAAACATTGCTGTGAATGCACATGACCTGTACATTGATGGTATGACATGATCTTCTAAAATTCTGGCTGCTCGATACCTGGAGAAAGAACACCTCATTTGGCTGGGATCATCCAATCACACGGGACCAATGTCGATTTCACCAGTTTTCTGATCTCCCTTCCCCCCACCTTATCCCAGATCCAACTCGGCACTGCCCTCTTGAACTATCCTACCTATCCATCTTCCTTCCCACCTATTCACTCCACCTTCCTCTCCGACCTATCACCATCAACACCCACCGTCATCTACCTATTGTATTTCCAGCTACCTTGCCCCCAGCCCCACCCTCTCCCAGTTATCTCTCAGTCCACTTACCCCCCGACACTCCTGATGGGCTTACACCCGAAACATCGACTGTTCTGATTCTCGGATGCTGCCTGACCAGCTGTGTTTTCCAGCACCACATGTTTTGACTCTGATCTCCACCATCTGCAGTCCTCACTTTCTTTGACACAATTTTCTGTTCATTAGTTTCCAGGCGTTGTACTGGTGCCTGTATACTGATGTGGCATGCCAGCTGCAGAGGCAGGGACTGCCTTCTGTTTCCTAATGCAACATCTTTTGGCAAGATGATGTGCTTCTTCATCTCACAAAAAATATAACAGTGACAATTAAGGTGCATCAGTTGGTAATTAAGAGATGTGGCAGAGGAAGAAAGGAACTGGCCATGTTTATAGATCAGACCAAACCCCACTCAAATAGATCAAGGAGATAGCTGAGATCCTAACATTTGTCTTATTTAAAGGCAAGTGTAAGGTGCTGTATGCTAGATGTAATTTAATTGGTCACACGACTTGGCTTTAAGCAAAATAACTTTATTCTTAGCCCCAGTTAAAATACAAACAAAAGAAAGAAGAATTAGTGTAACATTAACTGTATTGTAAAACTTAACAGGATATTAGATTACTTGACGACTAATCAGCAACTGTTCCAATATAACAACATCCCATAAACACATCCTTGGCAAAGGCAAAGTCAGTAAAACAGATTGTTTTATATGTGATTCTGACAGCAGAAAGAGAACCCAAGCTTTTTGCTGTCACAGAGAGAAGGTTCTGGTAGAGAGAGAGAGGAAGAAGGAGAGGGCTTCCAAACCCCCAACAGCTGTTGAAAAAGCTGAACTAAAAACCTGGTTCTATGGGAGCCTGTGCTATCCATTCATGTTGCTTCTATTGTTCCAACTTTAATTTAAAAAACCCAAGATCGCACAAGCTGTTTTTTTCTGTTGGCTCGGAGTGACAGCTCAGTACCTTTGGCTCAAAGCCTCCCTTCAAAATAAAATGTCGTTACACCATCTAGAAATTGAGAGCAATAGAACTCTTTGGTACAACAGGCAGTGTATGGGAATCAGTTGATTGTACAAAATCCTGCTCCATTGTGGCAAAGATGTCTTTAACTATTTATTTTGAAGTTTAGAGCCTTTGCCTCCACTGTCTTTCAATCATGTTGATCATCTTTGGCTATGGTATATCCTGTCCTGAAGGAAGTATCTCCTTCCCTATCTCTTTCCTGCTGCTCTGCAATGTCCTTCCTGGGTACCCTGCCTTTAGTCACATCTTCTTCTGTTGCCTGTCTGTAGGAAGGTGCTGCATGCATTTTTTTCCATCTTCCTTCCTTCATTTATTCTTATCTCAGAAAGCATGGCAGACTGTCCTCGCGAACGTAAGGAATATTCCGTAATCGCCACACAGATTTGTTCTTCCTCTTCCACTCCACCCTTGTAATTAGCCACCAACTCTTCAGTGTTTAACGTGTTAGCTGAATTCTATACAAGGGGGAAACACATAATTCTAGCTTTTTGATGTGCTTATGACACCAGCATGACATTGTCAGGCCTTAGAACTGTGAAAGTGAGGTTTATTTCAACTCAGCGCAATTTTAAAAGCTCCAACAGATTGTTGTTTAGTACTTTTGTGATTTCCTCCCTGTAGCAACCCTTTTCCTGACATGTAAAAATGGTATCTGCTGGAGGTGGGGTTGGGGCTTCCTCAGCCAGGATCCTCAGAGTTGGCTCAACTTAAAAAGTCTTTCCCTTAAATCTTTTTTTCCTGCTCCAAAGCTCTCTTCAGCTTGAAAACCCTCCTTAAGATAAATCCTTTCACACAGCTTTTGGTCATTCTCCCTAACCTCTGTCTTCAGGACTGGGTGCGTGTTTCTTTGCCTTATTGAAACTTTTTGCTACAACTAAACTAGAATCTCACTTTACTGCGAAGTTTGGATGAGATCATTTCCTGGAAAGTTATATGAATATCCTCTATATTCTTCTTTGCCAACTTCCATGGACTTTTGGAGGTTTGTTTCTGGAATAAAAGATTGAACGATTGGGTTGAGAAAGCAGAATGCTCAGGTTAAGATCAGACCAAGAAGGGCACTTTAATTGAGCTAAGTGTTATCTCCCTCTTACTGAAGTTTTCTTAGTTCAAATTTCAAAAATAAATGCTGAGTCTTAAAGAAGTACATTTTTTGTTCCAGACAACAAGAATGCAACACAAGTAATTCTATACTACAAATGCAATGCCAACTGTACCTTCGATCAAGAAGTGAAAATTCCATTGATTAATGAAGCCAGAGAGAAAGCTTTGGCAATTGTAGGACAGCAACAGATGTCACAAATAGAATACAAACGTAGAAAAATTGCAGGAACATTGGAAAGCAGCAGTGTCCGAGCTTCAGCTGCAGCTTCTAATCCCTGCTGCACCCAGGTAGGAACATCTGCCATAGTTTCTCAAAATCTCTTCTCATTTCTCACTCTGCTTGTTTTGACATTTTACCAGAATACTGATGAGTAAGAAGCATCACATACACTTAGATTTTTTTTACATCAGTGACAGTGGAAAGAGGTCTGTTACTAATTATTTATGGAATTATATTCCATTCTGTTTCCATCATCCATTTTATTTCCATCCATCATCATGGTCCCATATTTTATTATTATCTATTCAGTTACACTAATTCAATTTCACCTTTATTTAGTTATGAATTGAACTTATTGCTCATTTAGTTTCACCTTGAATAAACAATGTTATTCGGTTTCTCGCACTGTAGATAGATATGATACATACTAGGAGGAATGTTCTTTTTGACACTCCAGAGCTCTGTCCTCAGAAGATTGTTGGAAATTGCTTGGTAGGACTCAAGGGATTAGAGGGTTTTGGTGAGTCTTATGAAGGCTTTTTGTTAAAGGTCAGAAAATTATTCTGTAACAATGACTTAAATACCTCATTACCAAGAAAACTTCTGACAGCCATCAAAAACCTATGATAGCCCTTGTCGTGTGAATGAATACAATGTTTATAGAGTTTCTGACAGGCAGAAGAAACAGAACAAAGTGATTAGTTTTGTTTTGACTTCAGAGTAGACAATGAAGTTTTTAGTTCAGAAGAAACAGCAGTATAGTTAATTTCAGGGGAATCAGACTCTTCAGGAGAAATGTTTTCTCATGTGTGAGTTTCCAAACTGGAAGACCTTCCAGTGCCCTTCCAAAAAGTCAGTCTACAGAGCAGCAGTTGTCAGGGGCAGTGTCCATCACCTTTATATTTCACTTGCAACTGTTTTGAAGTGGTGATCTGGATACCTAGGAGGTTTGCACCTTGTGGCCAGTACAGTGAAGAAGGTCTTTGGTCACATGACTGGATGCATGTGGCCATCCACTGGTCATTGAGTTGGCAATGAGAATATGCTGATGGAGCTAGCATGCTCCAGGACCTTTGCATTGGTGACCTTGTCCTGCTAAAAAGTTATTGAGTATACATCTGCGACAGGGAAGATGGAATGTATTTAGCTTTATCTCTTGTCTATCATCTCCAGGCATCACCCTTAAGGAGGAGTGCACTAAGGCTACAGGCTTGGTCGTCTCACAGTTTGTTGTTCTCAGTTGGTTGCTTTTGTTTTACGCTCTCACTCAGGTTGGACATAAAAGTTTGTGCACATAAAAGCCTTTCTGCACAATGTGTGGATTTCAGCAACAAGTGATAGATTTGCGCGACTTGGGTACTTAGATATATGAAACTATGAACAACCTTCAGTATCACATTGGCAATGCGAATTGATAATAGTATATTAACATCTTGGACCATGACTTGTCTTCCTGTTGTAGACTTTCCGGTCCTGAAACCGTATTGGGATTCAGAGTAGATGCATCTTAAAAGAGGGAACATTTAAGATATCAGCTTGGAGAAGAGAAAGGAAAGTTGATTTGCCAGTAGTTTAGTGGGAATAGGACTGAGATTTGGAAAGTGAGTCTTATGGACAAGAGAGGACATTAGGGAGGATAGAAGTGAACATGGAGAAAGTTGAAAGTTTCAGCTGGTGCAGGAGAATGATAAGGAAAATTTGGCTAATGAATAAGGGAGACAGAGGGTTGCAACAAAAGCAGTTGAATGAATGGTCTCTTGTTTGGAGACAAGGAAATCCTTGCACTTGTCTAATGAGGTACGGACGAACGGTTTGAAGAGATAGATGGCACTGGAGAAGGAAGCCAGGGGTTATTTTTTGCATTGCTGAATAATTATGGATTAGTGAGCAGTTTTGGCACAATAGAAGTAATGGGTCTGATAATGCTTGATATAATGATGAATAGCTGAACCAGTTGTATCCCACGAGCTTTGATTTCGATATCCCTTGGACTTCTAAAGCAGTAAAGGTGAGGTCAGAACATATTTTCAATTTAATGTCTATTTTGACAGGCTGTTTTGTCAAAACAGGCACTGAGCAGACTTTTCTCATTTGACTTATTATGTAAAAAAGAAGCTAATAGTACATAATGCAGAAAATTTCACTCTGTCATGAGTAAACTTATAAAATGGCTCATACAGCATTAAATATTACAAATGATTTATAATGATAAATATTATTTTGTACAGAAAAACGTGCTACATGCCTTAACAACAGATTGCACAGGGCCAAAAGTCATTGAGTACACTGTAGAATTATCCATGCCGGGCAATTTTGAATGTCCAGACAAAATATCGATTCCTGTATCCAGAGCACGTAGGGTGACTGCAGAGTCACCACAGACATGTGGAAGGAACGTGAATAAAACAGGTAATGTTTGAAATATATTTTGTCATTCAACCTTATTTAGCTAATTTACTTCATAAAGCTTGATTTATAATTGGCGAGTAACAATTAATATTTATGAGTATGAATTAATATTTATGACACAAAGAAATTAAATTTACCTTAGATGTTAAATGCTTTCGTTTTGTTGTCAGACAGTCATTCTTTCATATCTTTAAAAAGGAGTAGATCTTAACTATGCGCTGTGGAAAATATTAAAAGAAAAGGCATCAATTAAAAATATTTCCTGTGTTTCCAAGAAGTTATTTTGTATCTTGAAGTATGTTTTTCTCAATATTCAGTGAACTGTGTGCAATTTTGCCTTATGAGTCATATAACTTTCATAAAATCCCAAATGTAATACAATCTTTGTTTATTTAGTTCATGATATTCTCTGTTTTTGTGTTATTAAAGGTTTATATAGATATCATTACCTAAGGTGCTAGTCATGGATTATCTAGGTAAATAGAAGGTTCGTTTAAAAAAAATGCAAAACATCTTATTACCACAAAATACTTTAGTAAAAAAATAGAAGTGTTGATTTCTGTGTATCATGACTGTTTTTTTCACTAGATGGCAAATCATGATTTTGCTTCTTTTCTTAGCTGCCAAAGTAGTTTTACAAGAGCTTAATTAAACTATTGGTCAAACATTTTATAATGTTTTACCCTGAGATGTTTAACTAACTTAGTAAGGAGGTTTAAATTATTCAAATTCTACATTCTAAATTGTAGCTTAGTATCTCAATCAGTAGCCTATATATTGATCATACAAATAAAATTATGGTAGTTTTAAATTATTCTTTGTGAGTCAAAACAATGTGGACAGTGCTAGGTCAGACATAAAGGGGGTGAACTCTTTGAGAAGGGAAGTTTTGGTGGTGTAATGCTTTTATCTGCCTTTCCATGTCTGCCCCAGTCAAACTCATTGTAGCTGCATGCAGACTCCTGCCAGGTACCCAACATTTGGGGGGAGCAAAAATCCAAATCCTAATGGTGCTGCAGCAGCATTGCCACTCTATCACTGAAATAGGCAGTGAGGAACATTAAAAGGACAGAATTGCACTCCAAATTGAAAAGAAGATTCATTTTGAAGATCTTGACAAAGATGAACACCTTCTCTTTGTAAGCCTTTGCTGATGATCAGATGAAGAAGCATTTGGGTAACTCTCATTTGGGTAACTCTGAGCATCAATGTTCCTTCATGGGGACTATCACTTGTGAAAAGTGGTGGTAGGATCCAGAACTGCAGTATTACTGTTGGTGTGGCGGTATTAGCAGGCTGAGAGGTGGCATGGATGGAGGTAGGCAAAGCCTGTCCTGGGTATTGGGTGTCACTGCCTGCATCTTTTCTCCTGTTTTGTGGTGATTTCACCTGACTTCACATTATGTTCATAGAACATAAACTCACCCTAATCTGTCACAGTATAATATTTGTTTAGGGCAATGGTGGCTCAATATATCATGACTTTAACTGAGAATAATGTGCCAATAATCATGCCCACTGTGACACAAATTATCATAAAATGCCAATGAAACCTCCAAAACCCAATTTGCCGACTGACTACTATTCAGGGCAAAAGCAAACCACACCAGGTTTATTCACTAATAATACAGATAACTCTATTGATTATAGTAGCTTATTTTAGAAAGAACAGAAAAAACAAATGATTTCTAATTTATGCAACCTAAATTATTCACCTTAAAATTCTCAAATACGCACAAACTAAATCTTGACTCAACCAGATAAAAGATTAACAGTTTAATACGTATTATTAGAGCTCTCACTGACTTCTTATCATTTTTATTTTATTCTTTTATCAGTTTTCGTTTGAGCTGTGATCTATGAAGTATGAGCTAAAAATGACTTTTTGACTGTGAGTAACAGCTTGTTTTAAAAGGAAACCAGTTCAAACAATCTTTTGTGTCTTCATTAGGCCAGGCCCAGAAGTTAATTGCAGTTTGGTTCCTGATCAAAGGTAATGCAGACTGTTTGTCACCGGGGAAGAGCATTATGTTTAAACAGATAGGAAATGTTAGCTAATAATGAGATCTGTACTTGGGAAGTGGCTCTAGCAAATCTGGAAAAGACTTTATACTCAAGCAGATGGCAGTTATTGAATGGTAATTGAGACCTCATAGAAGAGACAGAGAGTCAGTGAGTGAGAGTTTTAATTGGGTTTTGGACTATATTTTATGTGAGAAGGAATTTGGTTGTTAAAGCTACATCATGAAGATTTGAATGCTCCCAGCTTAACATTCCTTATCAACCTTTTGAAGTTCAGAGAACAGAAGGCTAAGTAATAATTATTACTGCCTTTACCTTCGTGAAGTATAAGGGTGACTATGATAAACATCTTTAGAAAATCAACCAAGAAACTATTATTGTGCCTGTGGACAACGCACTGTGAGAATCACTTAAGTAATCTGGCCAGTTTTGTTATTTTCTTTTATTTCTCTACTAACTGTTTGTTTGTCTGTTTGAATGTTGTGTGAATGGTGCTGGAAGCAAAGCTTATTGGATTTAAATCACAGACACCATGTAGATGACTTTGATGTTGAAATTTGGTCTGCTGAAGTTGTTATATAGTTCATAAATTGTTTTTTTTTGTTTGAGCTATAAAGCAGTGGCAAGAATTGATTTTTTGCAAAGTCTATGATTGGTTATTCAACGGTCTGGTTCGGAACCATTGGGGTCAGTTTTAAGGGTCTTTGAAGGTTTTCAATTCGTTGTGTTGCAAACACAGAGGAGAAAGGCTGATTTTGTTTGGCTCCATATTGGTGTTGTAACAATACATTGGGGGTGGAAAAAGAAAAATGACAGGTAAATAAAATTCTAAATGTCAAAACTCCTGATCATGAGGTGGAAAGTTATTTTTCTCCCAGTCCTTTTGGTTTTTGCAATGTCGAGCTGCTGGTGTCTGTAGGTTGATGGTTGTCCTTTGATTCATGGTTCATCAAGTGAACTTAGGTCTTATATGAATTCTTTCTTTTAAACTTACTGGGATTTTCTGTCATGAATAGAGAGGGGGAGTTTATGGTATCCTCAGAATGGATGTTCTCATTCCCTCCTTGTGCCTTCAGTTTTTAAACACTCTTCAGCTTAACCAATTAGAGAGCTGTTGCCAGGCAAAATTTAAACTGTGGGAATATATGCAATTGCCCATGCTTACACATATGTTGTATTTGTTCCGCATTTCAAAATCTATTTTGTTCTAAAAATTCCGTTATTTATTAAAGGCATTTAGGAATGTACATCATTTCAACTTAATAATGTTTTAAAGTTGTTTCCTGCTATAAAGTCCTGATGTACCTAATTGTACAGTATTTCATTCATATTTAGTGATTCATTTTTACTTTGTGAGTTATTTCAGCTGGAAGTGTATAAGTAACGTAAATATTGAAATATGTACATGGATTTTGTTTGTGCAAAATATTTCAGCAGGAATCTAACTCGAGCTTTAACATTAATTTCTAAGGGAAACCAGACTTCGCTGAAATCTATTTCCATTAAAGTGACAGTTTTTAGGAACACAACCACATGTTTAAGTGAAGACTTATGCAAGACTTGTACTCACAGCAGAAATGTTATCTTGGATTTGAAGTTTCGAATGTGTTCCATCTCTAACAGGATCTTTTCCTCCTGCCCAAGTAGGATAAATCATCCAGTGTCCTTTTTAACAAAATTCCCTTCACTGAACTCCATGAGCAATATTGAATAAATTTGCAGTAGCCAAGTACCCTCTGGTAATTCAGTGACTAACATCCCCATCATTGAGACACTGACCACCCTTGACTGGCTATGATGGCCTTGGCACGTGGTCTGCATGACCAACATGAGACTTCCCAAGCAGGCCCTCTACCCCCCTCTCCAAAATGACAGGCGAGCCGCAAGTGGACAGAGGAATGCTTTAGGGATACCCTCAAGACCTTATTGGCGAAGTGTGGCATTCCCACGAACACCAAGGAATCACTGGCCCAAGGCTGTCCAAAATGGAGCAGGAGCATCCATGAAGGCATCGAGCAACTTGAGATTTTCTATCGGGAAAAAGTGGAAGCTAGGCAAAAACAGTGTAAGGAGCGCACTGCCACCTCAACTAACCACCCACTCCTTCACATGACCACCTTATGCCATCTGAATATGGAAGCCGCAGCGGACTGTACAGTCACCAATGGACTTACCCTGAGAGTGGACGAGAATCATCCTGTGAGGGACCACTGATGATATTGATGGTGATTCAGTGGTCTTTAATTCTTCACAAGCCTCTTTCTTTTGAAGCATGAATTTTTTCTCATCACCATTCTGCTTGGTGGTTAACATGAGTCAGTTCTTCTTCCCATCGGCATGCATCCAGCAGCCATTATGACTTTTCCTCCCCCATATACTTGTCTCATTGATTTGGAGAGTCTGAGCAGCAGCATTGCCTGCTGCTGCCATGTTTGTGCTCCTGACTTCAAATTTGAGTTTCTGTCCCCATAACAAGCTGGTAACATGGTAGTATAGTGGTAACATGGGTTTGTCTCTGGGCAGGTTAATGTGAAATCACTTCATATTCTCCAAACTATACCATTTTACCTTGAATTAAAAGCAACAGGTAAAAATATAAAAACTGTTCTAAAGTCTAGTATATTTTTAAATCAAAATGCAATTCCAATTCCTTTCTGATGTGAACCCTTCAGTGGAAGAAAGCACAGCCTATATAATCTGACATGTAATTTTGCCAATTGTAGTTTTCAAAAAATAGCCATGCTATAAGCTTTTCAATCATCAAAAATTAATTTTGTCAGAAAGAGAGCAAGTAAATCAAGAAATTGATTAAACTCAATACCCACAAGAGGAAACCTACTAATGTACCAGAAGACTGATCAACTTTGATTATTCTGAGATCAAAATTTTGAAGCTGTTGTCAGCAAAAGACATTGACGTTGATTGGTGTCAAAAGGCACTTTCATCTGCAATTGTTTAGCAATGCATTGTTCATCCTAGGATCATGAATTTTAAATTTTTTAGAGAGTCCATCAACCTGATATGTCCTTTTTGCAGACAATGTTTATGTAAATCTATAAATAAGCTTTGTGTGCTTTCGAGTTTTAGTGCAGCAAGAGCTTAGATAACTTAAGTGAAATTTCTGAGATCGACTTTGTGCAATGTAATATGAATAGTGGGTTTTGTGGCATATATGGAACACCCCTTGTTCCAGTCTTACTTGGGACCATTTTGCTTTCAGTTTTCTTCCTTCTCTCACCTTCATCTGGTCTTTCTCCAACTGTTTCTTTTCCTTCCTTTACTTCAGTTTCCATTTCCAGGATAGGCTGGACACCAACATCCACTACAAAACTACCAGTTCCATAATCACGTGAACTACACTTCCGCACATCTGCTTCTTATAAAGACTCCATTCCTTTCCCCATGTCGCATTTATTCTGACCATGCCGCCTTCCACAGAAGTGCCTCGAGGATGTCCTCCTTTTTCTTCAGTGGAGGATTCCCCATTCAGCTGTGTCTGACCTATTTCCCACATTTCTGTCCTCACCTCTTCCCCTCCCTCCCAGAATAACGCCAAGGGGTCTCCCTTGTTTTCAATATCCATGCACTAGCCTCCGTATTCCTCTGCTATTTCTGCCACGTTCAGCAGAATGCAATCACCAAATGTATCTTCTTCTCCTACTTCTCATCTCTTGAACAACATTTTACTGGGACCATTCCCTCTGTGACACTCTGGTTAACTCCTTTGTCACCCCTAACACTTAGTTACTCTCCCATAGCACCTTCTCATACAATTGCAGCAAGTGTAATGTTGCTTCTTTTTTTATCATCTCTCTCTTCATTGTCCAAGGCTCCAAACACATCTTCCAGATGGAGCAGCATTTTACTTCTAATTCTTTCAGTCTGATCTACCATATACACTGCTCACAATGCGGTCTCCTTTACTCGGGCAAGAGAAAATGCAGATTAATTGCACAATTTGCGGAATACCTATTGTCTGCCCATAAGACTTTCTGTGACGTTCCAGTTGTTGGCCTTTACAATGCACCATCTTACTGACATTCCTATCTTAGGCCTGCTGCATTATACCAGTGAAACTCAAAACAAGCTGAATGAACAGCACCTCATTTTCCAATCTTCAGGACTCAACACTGAGGTGATACATCTTCCAAGTGTGAATTTGATTCCTTCCTGTCACCCTGTAATTCTTCCTTCCTATCCCTTTCATCTCCCACACCTCTTGCTTAGATCTTACCCCTCACCTTTTTTATATCCTTGCATTCACTGCTGGCTTCCCATTTTCATTACCTCACCCCAGCACTCCTCAACTCCTTTTTACCTTCCTGCTCCCTTGTATTTTCCAACCATTCCTTGCCCCCTTCCCTATTTCAACCCTATCATGAGCAGAATATTTTTATGAACCATATCATTGTGCCCTTCTTAATTAAGTATATTTTTTGTTTGCACAATTACAAACTTTACTCCCTCACCAACCCCACGCTGACTGTCAGTCTCTAATCTTGCTCTTATGCTTCCTGCCTCGGTTATCACTCTGGGCTTCAATCCATTTGTCTTTGCACTACATTAACCTATCTCTCTGACCTACATTCAGTTAAGTCCAATTAACCCCTGTCCTTGCATTACACTTAACCTGAAGATTTCACTTTTACTTGACTCTCCATGTGTAAGGGTAAAGGAACTTTTAAAATTTATTTATGAGATGAAGAATTTGCTTGTCAGGCTAGTTGTTATTATCCATTTTAAGTGACCCATGAGAATGTGGTGGTAGGCTGCTTTCTTGAACTGCTGAACCACTCTGGATCTGATAATTTAATGCATGAACTTTGTAAAGTAGTAAACAGAGCAGCAAATAAGGAAATTCTTTTTGGAGTGAATTAAAAACCTCGTCATGGGTGATCTAAGCAGTGAAACCTTTGCTTTACGAGACAGGTGGCTTTCTCGACAAGTTGAGGGTTGCTTGATTAAAGACTTTCTCACCTTTGTGGTAGGATGCTAAAAGGAATGAATAAACTCTGTGTGGGGCATAACCATTATTGCCATCAGCAGCCATCCTGTGTGTGTCTTACAGGTCTTAAGGTGGTGAGTTTTACTGTTTGTCACAGGATGAAAACATAGTCAATGCTGCCAGGAGGGTGGGAGTTCACTGAGGTGAACTTGGTGTGGTCACCTACCTAACAGCACATTGACAAAAATGGTAGCTCTTGTATTGTTGATACCTCTTTGACCCTTGGCATAGGGATTGAAAAACCAACTGCATGGATTTGATGGCACGATTATGAATATGCAAGGGATATGTGCTTCCAATTGAGTTATACCCCACGAGAAATGATCAGCAGTTGCTTACATCCCGTAAAACATCGTAGACCAAGAAAATGGTGTGAACAAGTTTACAACAGATATGCACTCACTGCACAAGCTGCCAATGTACTCCAAAGAAGAAAAGTTATTTCAACGAAACAAATCCTGATCTTTAATCTAACCACAGACAGAAAGACACACACACACACACACACATTTTATATTTTATATATGTATTATATATATTATGTGTGTGTGTGTCCTCATTTCCTTTAACTTCAAAAGCACAAATAGTTAGGAAATATGGCCTAGTTGATTCCAGCCACCCTGAAGTGGTCAATTTTCTAGAATTTAAAAAGTCCAGTTTACTGAGCCTATTATGATAACTAAAATGTTTTAATCTAGTGAGCAACCTTTGTCCTGTTGCAGTCAATTCATGTCCTCAGTGTTCACTACACCTTCAAATCATTTATATCTTACAATAATGCAAGGTTACACTTTGGTGGGAAGAATAGAAATAAGAATCTTTTCCATATGGGTGGAACCAGATCAGTTATCTACATTGAGCTAAAGTATTATCTTGTACATAGTAGTATGATGCTATTTATTTTGTATTATATCCTAGTTATATGAACAAAAGGAATTAGAACAGAAGTGAACCATATAACTTCATACATGGGCATTCAGTAAGGTGATAGCTGATTTTCAACCTCATCTGTGTGAAAGCTATTTATTTGATTCTCTTCCCTTTGAGTCCAAAAATACATCAACCTGAGTCTGAATATACTCAAAGACTGAGCATCCAGTCCTCTGGGATAGAGAATTCCAAATATTTTCAATTTGACTATGCTGAGAGTGAAGAGTGTCCTTCTATCTTACTCATAAAGGACAATTCCTCATCCTGAGACTTTGACCCAATCAGGGAAATTAGCATCTTAGTCTGTCAAGTGCTCTAAGAATATTGTTTTGCTGGGGGTCTCTTTTCATTATTTTAAATTTAAAGAGTACAGACCCATCGTACTTCATCTCACCCCATAGTACAATGCTGTCATCTTGAACAGACCAGTATGCTAGTTCCTGCCAATGCTACTGGACAAGCAATCCAGACCCTTGATTAATAATTCAGAAACATGATTTACATCCCTCCACATTGGTTGGAGAAATTAAATTTAGTGAGTGAAAAAACTGAAAAAAAACTCGCATCAATAATGATGACAATGAAACTACAGTACCAGATTGTTCGTTAATTCAGTTCTTTAGAGAAGGAAACCTATCCTGTCTGCCCTTTACATGAACCATGGCAATATAATTAGCTCTAAATTGCTCTCTGTAAGAGTTCAGCAAGCCATGCAGTTGTATCAAAGCTGCTCTGTATTGCTGTAATAGACATATACTGCAGCAGTTTAAGAAGGAGGAACATCACAACTTTCATGAGGATAATTAGGATAGATAATAAAAGCTCTGCCAGTGATGTCTTATTCTGAGAATGACCAAGAAAATCGAATAAGTGTTTGTTGCACTGCCTTGAAGGCAAATCCATTCTTCCTTGGGTGTGGAAACTGAAATTGTACATAGATCCACCAAAACTCTGTACACTACCACAAGACTTCCTTAATCTTGTACTCCGGCTTCCTTGCAACAAAGGTCATTGTACCATTTACTTTCATTATTGTTTTCTGTGCCTGAATATTAACATTGTTTATGAATAAGGTATAAATACCTCTGAACACCTACATTTAATATTTTCCAAAAAAAACTGAAAGAACTGCAGGTGGTGGACTCATAAACACAAACAAAAACAGAAATTGTTGGTGAAACACAGCAGGTCGTGGGAGCATCTGTGGAGAGAAAGCAGAGTTAATGTTTCCTTCTTCAGAACTGATTTCAGAACTGATTTAATGTTTTCTCACTTTTTGAAAAATACTCTTTTTTTGCTATTCTTCCACCAAAATTCTAACTTCACAGTTTTGTGAGATATAAATGATTTGCTTATTGCAATATAAGTAAAAAAATCATAATATTGCCAGTGAGATCAAACTTGAAGGTGTTGAAAACAATGAGCACAATATAGATCAACTGCAACAGGATATAGGTAGGATGGCTGGAAGAATGGGGAGACAATTGTCAGATGGAATTTAATACAAGTTGATGCATTTTTGCAGGAGGAATAGGGAGACACAAAATAAAGACAGTTCAAAAGAGTGAAAAGGGACAGTGACTTGGGGTTCATATGCATCAATCTTTGAGGTGGCAGAACATGTTAAAAGTGTAATTAGCAAAGCATATGGAACCTTGGGCTTCATGAAAAGAG
This sequence comes from Chiloscyllium plagiosum, assembly GCF_037043375.1. Classification (NCBI taxonomy): domain Eukaryota; kingdom Metazoa; phylum Chordata; class Chondrichthyes; order Orectolobiformes; family Hemiscylliidae; genus Chiloscyllium; species Chiloscyllium plagiosum. The sequence goes on along the minus strand of NW_028270150.1, from coordinate 72,392,184 downwards.
TTGGGCATGAAAATAGAAAGTTATGCAATAACTCTTGGTCAGGCCCCAATTACAGTACTCCATCCTGTCCTAGTCACTATACTTTAGGAAGAGCATGAAGTCCTTGAGAGGGCTCAGATGAGATTGATCAGAATATTTTCAGGGATTCTGTGGGACTGAGAGGAAGTTTAATTATCTGGTAGTTTGGAAGAGCTGACGTTTCTCTACATGGAGCAAAGCTAATTGAGGGAAACTCTGATAGAGAAGTACACACAAGACTATGTCAGGTTTAGCTAAATTGTTCAAAGAAAGCTTGTTCTCATGAACTGCTGGCATAGGGTTTTGTGCAAACAATACAAGGAGGATGTGTGTAGAAGAAGTTATTTTACTGACTGAGTTGTAATGATCTAAACTTGCTGCCTGCAAGAGTGGTGAGAGAGAAAGAGAGAAGATGATCTGTGATTTCAAAAGGAAATTGAATAGGCACATAAAGGAAGTAAATCCACAGGGCTGTGGCAACACAGGGGGGAAATTGAACTGACTGAAGTCCTCTGCCGATAACTAGTTTGGACTTGTTGAACTGAGTGGCCTCCTCCTGTGCCATCATAATTTTTTGGGCTGTACTTTCTTTTCCACTTCCTAAACCTGCCTTCAGGATGGTTTGTGGTTTAGGTACCTAAAAATGCCAATGCCATCACCAAGAAGACAATTTTCAAGAAAGTAATTATTTAGCACTACTGAATGTGCAGCTGGCCCCACGATGCACTTTCCTGATTCATAGAAAAGTGCTCTGAGGTGGTACCAGCACGCTGGCCGACAGTGGGAATTCGCAGGCTTCTCAGCCTATGGCTGTACTTACACATCCTCTTGAAAATGCACCTGTATGACATTGGTTAGATTACATTTTGAATGCAATGAACAATTCTGATCTCTGTTATTAAAAAAAAGACAAAAACAATGACAGCAGGGCTTCAGCATTTTATATGTTGGGAATACTTGGACAGGTTGGTGGGATTTCTATTAACAACAGAAGTGATGAGAGGTGATGTGATCTAAGGTTTTGACCATTATGAAAGGTTTTGGTAGAGGAGGCCATTGAGAGGACGTTTTCTGGGGGTCACAAATATAAAATAGTCATAGACTACTTTACTTTCCCTCAGAGGTGGTTAGAATGTGAAACCACAAGAAGTTGTTGAGGCAAGTTGGGTCAAATATCATGTTCCTAGCTGTAAGAAGTATAACAATAGAAGTATAACACAGGAGTCCAATTGAAAGCTCGGCTTCAGGCAGTCATCTGGACGTTTTGAGCCAAACACTGTTGTTACACACATTGTTGCAGATCCTGCAAATAGTCTGTTCATTCCATGTAATTTATGTGTTATTAGATTGATTAAAAATATATTTGAAAGACGATATTTTAATCCTTCATTGATTATATGTTTCTTTTATTGTTTTCCAAGCATCTGTATCGTTCATAATTTAGAATGTAATATGAAAAGACCTGAGATAGAGTCATAGAGATGTACAGCACGGAAACAGACCCTTTGGTCCAACTTGCTGACCAGATATCCTAAATTAATCTCGTCCCATTGCCCCCATCCCACCAAACCCTTCCCATTCATAAAACCATTCAGATGCCCTTTAAATGTTGTAATTGTTTTAGCCTCCACCACTTCCTCTAGAAGCTCATTCCATACATGCACCATCCTCTGTGGGAAAGAGTTGCCCCTTAGTTCCCTTTTAAATCTTTCTCCTCTCACCCTAAATGTATGTCGTCTGGTTCTGGATTCCCATACTCCAGTGAAAAAGACCATGTCTATTAAACCTATTCATGTCCCTCATGATTTTATAAACCTCTATAAGGTCACCACTCAGCCTCTGACACTCCAGGGAAAACAGCCCCAGCCTCTCCCTATAGCTCAAATTCTCCAACCCTGGCAACATACTTTTAAATCTTTTCTGAATGCTTTCAAGTTTCCCAACATCCTTGCATAGATGATGAGAAATCTGGGAGAATTAGGTGAGTAGTCGAGCAAAACCTTTCTTGATGTCAGGAGCAACTTGCTGCATTTTCCAACTGATTCCTGACATTGAGATGAGATTCTCACTAAACTGCAGCAAATTCCCATTAATGGGATTATGGCTGGCTATTAGCCCTACTACCTGAAAATCTCACTTCATTAATATGCAGCTTCCTATCTGACCACCCACCATGAGGAAACTAGATGCCGGGAGTTCCCGGCATGAAAGTCAGACTTCAACTTGCTACTTGCTTCTCTGGACATCCAACTTAGTCACTTGGGAACACCATCTCAGGACATGCTTCGGAACATCAACTATACTCACACACCCTCATCAAGGGTTTTGAGAGTCTGGCAAGTGGTCACTTGCCAGACTCTCAAAACCCTCGCGGTGCCTCTCCAATCCACTTAAAGAATGATTCTGCATTTTAAAGCTGCACTTCAGGGCACTCGAGCAACTAGCATTTAAAAGCTGCTGTAAGACACTTTGTGTACAGGGACCAGCACCCAGCTCACAGATTAGACCTGGCTGCTTCTCAGGGCTGCTTGCTTGCTCTCTTAGTGCTCATACATCTTTAGCCTTCCTGAATGTTCACAGTATCTCTGCCTTAGCTTGCCTTTTTTGCCCAACTGCCATATTGCTTGCTGTTAGCGCAAGTGCAAGGCCAGGAAACTTGTCATGGTTGCAGCAGACCTCAGTCATGTCAAGGGCGATGGCCTTCTCAGGGTGTCCCAGCACAGTCCTGGGGGAGGTGGATCTCCCTGCTCTGCTTCATCCTGTCCATGAGATCATTAAATATAAGAACAGAATTGGCCATGCGGCCATCGAGACTGCTCTGCCATTCAGTCATGGCTGATTTATTTCTCAATCTCATTTTCCTGCCTTCTTCCTGTAACCCTTCATCCCCTTTCCAATCAACAACCTATCTATCTCTGTCTTAAATGCTTGGCATCCACAGCCTTCAGTGGCAATGCATTCCACAGATTCATCACCCTCTGGCTGAAGAAATTCCTCCTCATTTCAGTTCTAAAGGATTGCCCCTTCACTCAGAGGCTGTATCTTCAGGTCTTACTCCTTCCTATTAGTGGAATCACCTCCATGTCCACTCTATCCAGGCCTCTCAGTATTTCATAAATTTCTTTGAGATCCCCCCTCATTATTCAAAACTCCATTGTGCACAGACCTAGAGTCTTCAACCAATCCTCATGTAACAAGCCCTTCATCCTTGGGGTCATTCTTATAAACCTTCTCTGGACCCTCTCCAATGTCAGGACATCCTTCCTTAGATATGGGACCCAAAACTGCTCACAATATTCCAAATATGGTCTGAGCAGAACCTTACACTGTTTCAGCAGAACATCTCTGCTCTTGCATTCTAGGCCTCTTGAACAGAATGCTAACACTGCATTTACCTTCATCACTGCTAGCCGAACCTGCAAGTTAACCTTATTAGAATCCTGACCCAGGACTCCCAAGTCCCTTTCTGCTTCAGAATTCAAAAGCCTTTCTCCATTTAGAAAATTGTCTACGGTTCTACTCTTCCTATGCAAGTGCAAAACCTCACACTTTTCCACGTTGTACGTTGCCACTTCTTTGCCCACTCTCCTAGCCTGTCCAAGTCCTTCTGCATCCTCCCTGCTTCCTCAACTTTACCTGCTTCTCCACCAATCTTTGTGTCATCTGCAAAATTAACAACAATGCCCTCAGTTCCTTTGTCCAGATTGTTATTATATAATGTGCACAGTTGCGGTTCCAACACTGATCTCTGTGGAACTCCACTAGGTGCCATCTTGAAAAAGGCCCCTTTATCCCCATTCCCAGCCTTCTACCAGTCAGCCAATCCTCTGTCCATGCCAGTACCTTGCCCCTAATACCATGGAATCTTATTTAGGATGTTTAAATGCAAGTCCTCAAAGCAGGCACCAATTCCCCTTACTCTCCTTGTCCGGCACAAAATTATGAACTGTGCAGGGGGTCACCTCCAGGCATATGGTGCTTGCCTGTGTGCATGACAAGCTGATAAGGATGATTTGAGTGTGAAGTCTGCAAGTCTAGTCCAGGATTTCCTGGCAGTGGTGAATTCTTCTCAGTATAGTGAATGGTAAAACCGGGCATGAGCACTGCCATTGGGGCAGTGTTGGTAATTACAGAAGTGTGTTTGAAACTATAGTGTGAGAAAAACTGCTCTGCCTCATGGAAAGAGAGTTTCCACGAAGCTTGACGAAATTGACACAGCCAAAAAAGATTCAGCCCTTGGTGGATTTTATTGGGTATCGTGATTTCAGCCTGATAATAAAGATCAAAACATTTGGAAAAGCAGAATAGGGGTAGATGTTCCAAATCTGCAATAAAAACAGAATCATATGTAAAAATTCAGCAGAGCAACAGTTAAACCTTAACAAGTTCCCAAAGGGAATAAATTAAGTCTGAAAACGTCTGTTGTAGGAAAGGTTTTGAAAAGGATCATAAGAGATACGATTTATAATAATCTAGCAAGCAACAATTTGATTTCAGATAGTCAACATGGTTTCATCAAGGGCAGGCCATGTCTCACAAACCTCACTGAGTTTTTTGAGAAGGTGACCAAGCATGTAGATGAGGGTAGGGCAGTTCACGTGGGTTACATGGACTTCAGTAAAGCCTGTGATAAGGTTCCACATGGTAGGCTGATGGAGAAAATGCAGAGGCATGGAATTGAGGGTGATTCAGCAGTTTGGATTAGGAACTGGCTTTCTGAAAGTAGGCAGTGAGTGGTGGTTGATGGAAAATATTCAGTCTGGAGTCCAGTTACTCGTGGTGCGCCACAAGGATCTGTTTTGGGACCACTGCTGTTTGTCATTTTTATAAATGACTTAGACGCAGGCATACGTGGATGGAATAGTAAATTTGCAGATGACACTAAAGTCGGTGGAATAGTGGACAGTTTGGAAGAATGTTACAGGCTGCAGGGGGACTTGGATACACTGCAGAACTCCACTTTGGGAAGAATAACAGGAAGGTAGAGTACTGGGTCAATGGAAAATTCTTGGTAGTGTGGATGTGCAGAGGGATCTTGGAGTCCATGTGCATAGATCCCTGAAAGTTGCCACCCAGGTGGATAGTGCTGTTAAGAAGGCATATGGTGTGTTAGGTTTTATTGGTAGAGGGATTGAGTTCCGGAACCGCAATATCATGCTGCAATGATACAAAACGCTGGTGCGGCCACACTTGGAATATTGTGCACAATTCTGGTCGGCCCATTACAGGAAGAATGTGGAAGGATTGGAAAAGGTGCAGAGGAGATTTACCAGGAGGTTGCCTGGTCTGAAGGGAAGGTCTTATGAGGAAAGGCTGAGAGACTTGGGTCTGTCCTCATTGGAAAGAAGAAGGCTAAGGGGGGATTTGATAGAGACAAACAAGATGATCAGAGGATTAGATAGGGTAGACAGTGAAAGACTTTTTCCTAGGATGATGACATCAGCTTGTATGAGAGGGCGTAACTACAAATTGAGGGGTGGTAGATTTAAGACAGATGTCAGAGGCAAGTTCTTTACGCAGAGACTGGTAAAGGTGTGGAATGCCCTGCCTGCTAAGATAGCCAACTCAGCCACATTAGGGAGATTTAAACAATCCTTAGATAAGCACATGGATGATTTTGGGATAGTATAGGGGGTCGAGCTGAGAATAGTTCACAGATCGGCGCAACATTGAGAGCTGAAGGGCCTGTTCTGCGCTGTATTATTCTATGTCTATGTCTAAAACATAACATTAAATCTCACTTTCATCCTTGATATATTCAGCGTAAAATGTTGTAGTAACTTGCTGCCCAACAATAAGGTTAGATTATTGGACCTCAACTTTCAAGAGATAGTAATTTTAGATTGACTTAAAGCATTCAAAGTAAATCCATGGGTAGCAATTATCCTGGAGCTGACCATTATCATGAGATAATCATTTATTACCAAATATAACCAGTATAATGTTGTAGTCATACTTTTAAATTGTGGTAGGTCTAATCTGTGTAACCAAAGAGCAATTAACATTGTATTAACTAGTAAAAAAAAGTCAATAATCAGGATTGTACTTCAGGATTACAGATCAGAATATATCTGTTCAAAAAGTTTTCAATGTCTGCCTGACCTCCAAGAGTCAGTAATGAAATCAACTCAGTAGGGGTATATTTAAATAGCTTCAGCAAGGATGTTTTCTTTGATTGACGTCATAATGTGGTTGTAATAAGTTACTTTTCTTGTGATATTTCAGTGTCTCCATTTTTTTGGAAAGATTTAGAGATGTGAAATGTGGTCAAATTTCGCTTATTGATATTAGGTATTGAACCTCTGGATTTACATGCATGATTCTCTGAATGGCTAGGTAAGTTGAAACTGTTGTTGGTGGTTTATGGGATGCTTGGTTTTATAAATATAAACATAGTGTATTCAAGCAAGGAAATGATGTTACACCTCCACAAATCATTGGTCAGACCACATTTGGAGTATTGTATTCCGTTCTGGGTACTTTATTTCAGAAAATTCAAAGGAGGTTTACGAGAATGCTGCCAGGAATTAAAGATTTTAGAAATGAGGAAAGATTACAGAGATTGGACATGTTCTTTTGGAGCAGAAAAGATTAAGAAGTCACCATATTGAGGTGTTCAAAATCATGAGCAATTTTGACAGGATAAAGAAGGATATTCTGTTTCCACTAGTTAGTTCGTCAGTAACCAGGGGTCACAGTTTCAAGATCGGCAACAAGAGAGCTCGTGGTGAAATGGGGAGAAGCTTCTTTATTCAGTCGCTACAATTTGGATTGCGCAGCCTGGGAGAATGGCAGATACCAGAGGAGGTTTCAAAGGAGAGCTGGATATATATTTGAAAGTGATGAAGATAGAAGGCTACAGAGATAAGGCTGGAGAGTGGGATTAGCTGGGTAGCTCTTTCAGGAGCCAGTACAGATGCAAATGGATCAAATGACTTCCTTCTGTAAAATTCTGTGATTGGATGTGTCTTAATGTGTCTGATTGTCATTGCTCTAAAATTGTAACAGCAGATTCTTTTCAAAGAAGATTTTTGAATGGATGTCTTTTTATGAGCATTTCAAAGAATTGACTCTTATTAAATGGTTCATTGGTTCTTTACTTTGTGCATACTGAGTAAGTGAACAAATATGTTGCAGAGTGATGTGGGAGTAATGGGAGGTGTATGGAAGAGGCCAAGAGGAAGCATGGGAGATGTGAGAAGGAATATTGAAGGGGGATGGTCGTTGGGTGGGGGATTTTGAGGGGTGGAAGATGAGTGGGATGACAAACGGGTGAGAGAGGTGAGGACTAGAATGCAGAATTCCCTTTAATACACCTGAACTACCAGAGAACTGAGGCAAGCCTTCTACCCAGTCAGTCTGTGGAGTTTCCTATCTTGCATTAGCAACCCCAACTTCATCCTGTTCCTGCCTCCCCACCATGCAAATACAGTGGATGGGCTCCTTTTTTTAAGGAGTTTGGTATGTTGGCTCAGGAAGTTTGCTGCCTCAACCAAACCATGACCTTGACAGAATATTGTCCCCATGTATTTGAAAGGAACTTCCAAATATCAATCTTAAATGAACTAGATTTGATTTTAAGGTTATGCCTTCTGGGTTTAGATTCTTTCACCAGATGAAATAGTTTTTTTCTCAATCTACTTTATTAAATCACCCATCAACTTTGTAAAATTCTGAGAACACCAACCAAGTTAGTGCAATTTATGGAACCTAGAATTGCACTGAAAAAGAAGTCTGCACTCCAGTATCTTATTTAACCTTTAATCATAAAGTATATTTACAACTCCAAGCCTCAATATCTGACTGAAGATTGTTTAACAGTTCAGTAGATTAAGAGTGCACATGTATCAGCAAGGTCACATTCTTTATACATTTTGAAGGAACTGTGGTGTGAAAACAAAAGTGTCTTTGTTGGAGGCAAACCTTTATGAAAGTGTATCTTTAATCATTTTTGATTGAAGTACTGGTATAATACATATTTAGGTCAGCAAAATTAAATGAGATTTTTTGGGAAAATAGAAGAGCTAAGACAAAGAAAGCATTGATCATAGAAAATATTGTAATGAAAGATCTTGGCCTTGTGTTTCTCAAGGATTTCAGTTTTAGCTTTCAGCCACAACTCATGAGTTAATATTTAATCTACATACAGCAGCAATTCTTCTGTAACAGAGCATATGTGCTCTGATGATTTTTATTTTACTCGCAGCCACTATTCGTTTAGCTCCTCATATAAACAGCAAAGACTTTAAAACTTGAAGATAGAAATTAGGCTTCCAGCCACTGATTTTATTTCTAGTCTAGGTTTTAAGAGCACACAATCAAATCGTGTTATGCAGTATTGTTGGCTATTAGTTAAGTGCAGAAAATGTGTTGCTGGAAAAGTGCAGCAGGTCCGGCAGCATCCAAGGAACAGGAGAATCGACGTTTCGGGCATAAGCCCTTCTTCAGGAATGAGGAAAGTGTGTCCAGCAGGCTAAGATAAAAGGTAGGGAGGAGGGACTTGGGGGAGGGGCGTTAGAATTACGATAGGTGGAGGGAGGTCAAGGTGAGGGTGATAGGCCGGAGTGGGGTGGGGCGCGGAGAGGTCAGGAAGAAGATTGCAGGTTAGGAAGACGGTGCTGAGTTCGAGGGATTTGACTGAGACAAGGTGGGGGGAGGGGAAATGAGGAAACTGGAGAAATCTGAGTTCATCCCTTCTGGTTGGAGGGTTCCCAGGCAGAAGATGAGGCGCTCTTCCTCCAACCATCGTGTTGCCATGGTCTGGCGATGGAGGAGTCCAAGGACCTGCATGTCCTTGGTGGAGGGCTACGGGGTGGTTGGGTTGGTTGGTCCGGGTGTCCCAGCGGTGTTCTCTGAAACATTCCGCAAGTAGGCGGCCTGTCTCCCCAATATAGAGGAGGCCACATCGGGTGCAGCGGATGCAATAGATGATGTGTGTGGAGGTGCAGGTGAATTTGTGGCGGATATGGAAGTGTCCCTTGGGGCCTTGGAGGGAAGTAAGGGGGGAGGTGTGGGCGCAAGTTTTGCATTTCTTGCAGTTGCAGGGGAAGGTGCCGGGAGTGGAGGTTGGGTTGGTGGGGGGTGTGGACCTGACGAGGGAGTCACGGAGGGAGTGGTCTTTTCGGAACGCTGATGGGGGAGGGGAGGGAAATATATCCCTGGTGGTGGGGTCCGTTTCCTATTAGTTAAGTGCAGCCTACGCTATAAAGTTCACTGGGTCCTTGAGGGTCATCTGAAGAACCAAGATTTATTCACCAGGCATTGATGTAAGAGGAAAGGGAAAGTGGACACATCATGCATTTTCTCAAGAAGGCCAAAATTACTGTTAATTAGGACTTGGCACCATTTATGGGATCAGAGATAGGCCTGCACTGATATCCTTTGATGTTCAAATGAAATGGGCACTGCCTGTAAAGATTTTTCAGAATGAAGATACTTGAAGAAGGGTTATACCGAAAATGTAGACTTCTCCACCTGCTGATGTTGCCTGGCTTGCTATGTTCGTCTGGCCTCCTGCTTGTCCACACCAGACTTTATAGGCAATATATGTGAGAAGCAATGGCCTAGTGGTATTATCGCTAGACTATTAATCCAGAAACTCAGATAGTGATCTGGGGACCTAAATTCATATGGCAGATAGTGAAATTTGAATTCAATAAAAAGAAACTGGAATTAAGGTCAATAATGACCATGAAATCATTATTGATTGTAATAAAAACCCATCTGGATCATTAATGTCCTTTAGGAAATGAAACCGCTATCCTTACCTTGTCTGGCCTGCATGTGACTCCAGATTCACAGCAATGTGGTTGACTCTTAACTGCCTTCGGTGCAATTAGGAATGGGTGGAACACACTGGCCTAGCCAGAAACCCCCACATCCCCTGAATGAGTTAGAAAAATTGAATTATATACTTCAATTATTTACTTCAAGTAAACAGCAAAGCTTTAAAGTTGAAGGTAGAAATTAGGCTTCCAGCCACCAATTACTTCAAGTAAACAGTAAAATATTTGTGTAATACTTCCGTGCAAAATGAAATGATCTATTTTAAATTTAATTGATTTTGGTCATAAGTTACTGTTCTTTGGACATCACTAAACATGCAATTCACTGCATTTAATGAAGAGAAGGCATGGGCTGCTGTGACTTCTAAATTTTAGCACAGTATTTGAATATTAAGAAAAATTGTTTTGAAAAAGGATTTGTATGACATTTTAATAGTAATGTTTTGGTTGCAGCTTGAACTCAATATGCCAATGACCTTTAAACTGCATTTAAAATCCATGCCTTATTTCCAATTAAGTCAATTTTGAAGTAGAATTTTGTAAATTGTAACTGACAGTTGAGATAAGAGTCTGCATATGAAACGCATTTGGTCACTCAAGTAATTTTTCAATGGAAGTTCACACTATAGACTACTGGATAATTCAACTTTGAATAACTTAGATTTGTTATTCTTCATATAATAGTCATCAATCTAAACTGACAACAGAATGGAGCTATACACTGTTCTTTCATGATGTTTTGTGGAAATAGTAATGATGGACACTCTATCAGTAATCCCAAAACTTGAGCTACATGTTTTCTTCCCTTCCATTTCTTACAATATTCAGGAAAGCAACAGAAAAGTATGTATTTAATTTCAGAATAGCTGTGATCTATATTGTTACTTCTAAAAATCATTAACATTTCACAGTTCATTAAAATTTAATTCTTTCTCATTCAATTTAATTTTTTCCTTTAATTCTTTTTTTAAAGTAGTATATTTATTTCTGAATGCACACATTAATAAAATAGTTATATTTTTTCATACGCCTGAACATTTACCTGACTACTATTTTGTGCTGTCAGTTCCTTCACTGTTTTGATAATCAAAATATGTTTTTCCTATTTGGAATATTTTGTGATGGAGAAGACCAATATCATAACATTATGTGGCCTGATAAAAGCACAGTAATAAACCACAATTGAATTACTGCATCTATTTCTGGTTACCAGACATTAGGAAGAATATGAGTGCAAAGGAAGTTTAGCAGAATAGTTCTAAGGAATGAAAACTTTTAGCAACAAGATTAATTTGAAGAAATTTAGGTTGCTCTTTGTGGGACAAGGATAATTGAGAGGAAATCCGATAAAAGTATGCAAGATTCTGATAGGTTCAGATGAGACCTAATGGTACAGGGACTGAGGAATACAGATTTAAAATTTTGGAATAAACAGGAAATAAGGGAGAGACGTAGCATGTCTCGTTGCACCTTTGGAGAAAGAAAAACAGGTTAATATTTTGAATCCAGTATGATTTCATTTCTTTGGAGCTGAAATGGGCTGGATAAGTGATTGAACATATATAACACAGATTTTGACACACATACCTCCAGATTAGGAATGAGGGGTTAATAACAAGGTAATGTTTAAATAAGACAGACAAATTATTCATTGTCCATGCTGAGTCGATGGCGGAATGCTGTTGAAGCTATGTTAGGTATCACACTTACTATAGCAGTTGAGCAGTTGATTTGAAGATTTTGGTTCTCCAGATTAGCTGAAATTTGTTGTACAGTTTCCTGTTGTCTGTGGCTATTGACTGGTGATTAGCTTCCAGAAATCCTAGAGAGAGAGAGAGAGAGAGATTTTCAGCTGTTTCTTGTTAACTGCAAGTACAGGGTTAAATAGTAGATGTCCTCAACTGTAGCCTTCATTGCACATACTAGCCCAGTTTCATGAGAACACCAAATTATTATTACAGGACCAGACTGGTGTACATACACCAGAGGTGAAGTTTACTTTTAAACCCTTTCCTTTTTTATTCCTGGCAGAGAGAACACAGGCATTTCTTTTGCCCAGATGGCTTTCTGGTCCCTAAACTTATGTTCACAGTCTGTGGCTATAACTCTCAGGAGACAATTCAGGTTTGTGTATTGTATCTCTTCTTTTGACATGTATCTCTGCTAATTCCTTCATGTCTTTCCCAGTATGACATTCCATGCTCTCTCTTGAGGTTAGGTTTAATATACACAGGAATTTTCTAAGTAGTCACTGAATTGCATTCTGAGCTATCTCTGACTTGATGTTTTGGTTTTAGAAGTAAAACAACTTCTCTTACTTATAAGGTAATATGCTTGTGACTCATTAAGGGCTATGGTCTGTTATAACAACAAAGCATTGTGGACCCTAATGCATCCTGTATCTACAAATGGCATTGAGATTTCTGTGAGCTTGAGATCAATGAGGGCTGAACATATGGCTGATGTGAACTGTTGACACCTATTATCTACAACTCTTTGCATAAGAACTTCATTATGGCCTTCTTTCATCAGGTCTCAGTTCCATGTGAATTGACAACTTTTTGACATAACACTTTATGCATGTCCTCAGTGGCAATTATTAAAGATTTGTTCCAGTTAAGCCTTTATACGACACGACTCACTTGTTACCATTTGCTGGTAATAGAAAAATAAACAGATATTTTTGAAAATACTGGGTTAATACACTGAAATTAATTCCCGGGAAATTGCTCTATTTCTTCTAAAGGTAATTAAAAGTGAGTTCCTGATGATAACAGCACTACCATAAGACTATGAGATATATGATCAGAATCAGGCCACTCAGCCCATCGAGTCTGCACCACTGTTCAATCATGCTGATATGTTTCTCAAATCTTTAGTTCCATCTTCTCCCCATAACCTTTATTCTCCTTAATAATCAGGAACTTATCTACCTCCATCTTAAATTTACTTATGATTTGGAGATGCCAGTGTTGGGTTGGGGTGTACAAAGTTAAAAATCACACAACACCAGCTGCCTGACCTGCTGCGCTTTTCCAGCAACACATTTTCAGCTCTGATCTCCAGCATCTGCAGACCTCACTTTCTCCTCAACACCAGGTTATAGTCCAACAGGTTTAATTGGAAACACTAGCTTTCGGAGCGTCACTCCATCATCAGGTGGTTGTGGAGGACACAAATTGTAAGACACAGAATTTATAGCAAAAATTTACAGTGTGATGTAACTGAAATTATACATTGAAAAATACCGTGATTGTTTGTTAAATCTTTCATCTGTTAGAATTACCATGATAGTTTCATTTCTTTCATTTCTTTCATATGTAAATTGCAAAACATGTTTTAGAAGTTATATTCTCAGGTGAATTTTTAAAATTGATGTCAGCCCAGATAATGTGTTGAAGATGTAAGATTCTGTTAATTCATTTTTTAGATTAGAACCAATCTAAACATTATGGCACATAAAGCAGCACACAGGGGGCTAACACCTTCAACATATTATCTGGGCTGACACCAATTGTTAAAGTTCACCTGAAAATATAACTTGTTAAAAAAGTTTTGTGATTTACATATGAACGAAGTGAAACTAACGTGGTCATTCTAAAAGATGAGAGACTTAACAAACAATCAAGGTGTCTTACAATTGTGTCTTCCACAACCACCTGATGAAGGAGCGGTGCTCCAAAAGCGAGTGCTTCCAATTAAACCTGTTGGAATATAACCTGGTGTTGTGTGATTTTTAACTTAAATTTGCTCAATGACTTGACCTCACACATTTGCCACCTTAGCTGAAGAAATTCCTCCTTATCTCCGTTTTAAAGGTTGTCCCTTTCACTCAGAGGCTGTGGCTTTGGGTCCTGGTCTCTCGAAATGAATGCTAACATTACATTTAGCTTGCTAACTGCCAAGTGAACTTGCATGTTAACTTTAAGAGAATCCTGAACCAGGACTCCTACTTTTCGGATTTCTGAAGCCTTTCCTCATTTAGAAAAGGCACTTAACCCATATTCTTCTGACCAAAGTGCATAACCTCACACTTTTCCAGATTGTATTCCATCTTCCATCTCATTGCCCAATCCTAGCCTGTCGTAGGCCTTTAGCAGCCTCCATGCTTCCTCAATACTATCTGCCCACCACCTATCTTTGTGCCATCTGCAATCTTAGTAACAATGCCCTCAATTTCTTCATTCAGATCATTAATGTATTACATGAATAGCTGTGGTCTGAATCACTGAGCCATGCAGAATTTCACTAGTGACCAGCTGCATCTCGTAAGAAAAACTCTTTATCCCCAATTTTTGCCATCTGCCAATCAGCCTAACATTTATCCATGCCAGTACCTTGCCTGTAATATCATGGGCTCTTACGATGGCCTGTTTCCACACTGTAGGTAATCTAATCTAATCTTATTTAGCAGCCTTCCATGAGGCACCTAGTCAGAGGCCTCCTGGAAATCCAAAATGTCACTTCCAATGGCTCTCCTTTGTCACAAATAGCACCACCTCTGTCACAATGTTATCAACTTACTCCAGGGTTTTTGTGCTTTCCACTAGTGTGGATGGACCAGAAGCAGATATATTGGTGTATTCTCGTTGGAACTATGCTATCTGCAGGGACAATTTGAAGCAATTTGTTTTCTATTGTCTCCCTCTACCAGTACATCCTAATACCCTCAATTTTTGCTACAGCTTTTGACAGTGAGTATGGGCACCTAATTTCTTTCTTTTGAACAGACCTTAATTTGAAGTTCAACATGCCATACACATGCTTGGCAATAGTCCTCCCAAAATATGTCCACCCGACATTGATCAAAGTTAAATATCAGCCCAAAATTTGCAGAATACTTGCCCATTGGAATCAGCTTGCAGCCTTTTATTTTCTGATACTAGTATAGTTTTTCTGTCATCTATTATTGCACAAACTTCAGTTGTCACCGACCAGATGTATATCATGAACTGTAAGCCCTAATATTAATTTCTGCCCTTGTTCACTTATAAGTGATCTCAGGGTTAAGCTACTTTATGAGTTGCATTTTTAAACTACAGGAATGTAACAAATTCTCTATCAAACACAGGATCTACTTTCAAATCTCACTGGCTATTAAATCTTTTATAGCAACTTATTCTGTGATTTTTACTTATCCAAAAATCCAAATATACAATTGCTACAGGGTTGATGTCATCCATCAGGCTGACAACCTTGACAAAAAATTTAACTATCTGGTAAGATATGACCTTTTTCCAAAAACCAATAATCCCTTCCCTGTGAAAATAGTGACAAAGGCCATACTTAGGATCCATTTGAGGATTTCATATGCAACTGATGCCAAACTGTAGAGCCTTTAATTTTCTGAATTGGATTGCAGATATTATTTGTTGCGTACTCATACATGTAATTTTAAATTCATGGAATTGGCACACCGGCATAAAAGGATATTGGAGCGGGAGGGGGAGGATCCAGTTGTTGTGGTCCACGTTGGAACTAACAACATAGGCAAAGCTGGGTGGAGGACCTGTTTGGGCATTATCAATCACTAGGAAGGAAATTGAAGTACAGATCCTCAAGGGTCATAATCTTTGGATTACTGCCCGAGCCACGTGCCAATTGGCATAAGAATAAGAAAATTAGGGAAGTAAACACGTGGCTAAGAGATTGGTGTGGGAAAGAGGGATTCCACTTCATGGGGCATTGGCATCAGTTTTGGAACCAGGGGGATCTGTACCGGTCTCCACCTGAACCGATCAGGTACCAATGTTCTAGTAAAGAGGATAAATAGGGTGGTCAGTAGGACTTTAAACTTCTGAGTTGGGGGGAAGGGAAAGTGAAAGCGACAGGGAGTATGGAGTTAAATGGAAAGATAAGCAACAGGATAGCATATGTGCAGGCGGATTTAAACTTGAGGCAGACTGGGAATGCAGCAAAAAGGAAGGATAACTTAGGACATCTTATGACTTCCAACATCTCTAATGATAAGAAAGTTAGCAGTAAGGCACTTTACCTGAATGCTCGTAGCATTCGTAACAAAGCAGATGAACAAATGGCACAGATCATCGTGAATGGTTATGATGTGGTAGGCATCACAGAGATGTGGTTGCAGGGGGGTCAGGACTGGCAGTTAAACATCCAAGGGTTTTCAACATATCGAAAAGACAGGGAGATGAGCAGAGGGGGCGGGGTTGCCTTGTTAGTTAAGAACAAAATTAAATCTATGGCACTGAATGACATAGCGTTGGATGATGTGGAGTCTATGTGGGTGGAATTGTGGAACTACAAAGGCAAAAAAACCATAATGGGAGTTATGTACAGACCTCCTAACAGTGATCAGGACCAGGGGCGCAACATATACCGGGAAATAGAGAAGGCATGTCAGAAAGGCAAGGTCACGGTGATCATGGAAGACTTCAATATGCAGGTGGACTGGGTAAATAATGTTGACAGTGGATCCAAAGAAAGGGAATTCATGGAATGCTTACAGGATGACTTTTTGGAATAGCTTGTCATGGAGCCCACAAGGGAGTAGGCTATTCTGGACCTAGTGCTATCTAATGAACCAGATGTTATAAAAAAATCTTAAAGTAAGGGAACACTTAGGAAACAGCAATCATAATATGGTAGAGTTCAGTCTGCAGTTTGAAAGAGAGAAGGCAAAATTGGATGTAATGGTGTTACAGTTAAATAAAGGTAATTATGAGGGCATGAGAGAGGAACTGACAAAAATAGACTGGAAGCAGAGCCGAGCAGGGAAGAGAGTAGAGCAAAAATGGCAGGAGTTTGTGGGTATAATTGAGGACACTGTATAGAGGTTCATCCCCAAGAAAAGAAAGATATTCCAGGGAGGGATTAGACAGCCATGGCTGACAAAGGAAGTCAGGAAGTGTATTAAAGAAAAAGAGAGATCCTATAAAGTGACCAAGAGCACTGGGAAATCAGAAGATTGGGAAGGCTACAAAAATAAACAGAGGATAACAAAGAGAGAAATAAGGAAGGAGAGGATCATATATGAAGGTAGGCTAGCCAGTAATATTAGAAATGATAATAAAAGTTTCTTTCAATACATAAGAAACAAACAACAGGCAAAAGTAGACATTGGCTACTTCAAACTGATGCTGGAAGCCTAGTGATGGGAGATAAGGAAATAGCTGGAGAACTTAATAAGTACTTTGCGTCAGTCTTCACAGTGGAAGACATGAGTAATATCCCAACAATTAAAGGGAGTCGGGGGCTGAGTTGAGTATGGTTGCCATTACAAAAGAGAAAGTGCTAGAAAAGCTAAAAGGTCTTAAAATTGATAAATCTCCTGGCCCCGATGGGCTACATCCTAGAGTCCTGAATGAGGTGGCTGAGGAAATAGTGGAGGCGTTGGTTGAGATCTTTCAAAAGTCACTGGAGTCAGGGAAAGTCCCAGATGATTGGAAGATCGCTGTTGTAACCCCCTGTTCAAGAAAGGATCAAGACAAAAGATGGAAAATTATAGGCCAATTAGCCTAACCTCGGTTGTTGGTAAAATTCTAGAATCCATCATTAAGGATAAGGTTTCTAAATTCTTGGAAGAGCAGGATCGGATTAGAACAAGTCAACATGGATTTAGTAAGGGGAGGTCGTGCCTGACAACCCTGTTGGAATTCTTTGAAGAGGTGACAAGTAGGTTAGACCAGGAAAACCCAGTGGATGTGGTCTATCTAGACTTCCAAAATGCCTTTGATAAGGTGCCACACGGGAGGCTGCTGAGTAAGGTGAAGGCCCATGGTGTTCGAGGTGAGCTACTGGTATGGATTGAGGATTGGCTGTCTGACAGAAGGCAGAGAGTTGGGATAAAAGGTTCTTTTATGGAATAGCAGCCGGTGACAAGCAGGGTTCAGTTTTGGGGCCGCAACTGTTCACGTTATACATTAATGATCTGAATGAAGGGACTGGGGGCATTCCAGCCAAGTTTGCCAATGATACGAAGTTTGGTGGACAGGCAGGTAGTACTGAGGAAGTGGGGAAGCTGCAGAAGGATCTAGACAGTTTGGGAGAGTTGTCCAGGAAATGGCTGATGGAATTCAATGTGAGCAAATGCGCGGTCTTGCACTTTGTAAAAAAGAATACAAGCACGGACTACTTTCTAAACAGTGAGAAAATTCATAAAGCCAAAGTACAAAGGGATCTGGGAGTGCTAGTTGAGGATTCTCTAAATGTAAACATGCAGGTTGATTCCGTGATTAAGAAAGCGAATGCAATGTTGTCATTTATCTCAAGAGGTTTGGAATATAAAAGCACCGTTGTGCTACTGAGACTTTATAAAGCTCTGGTTAGGCCCCATTTGGAGTACTGTGTCCAGTTTTGGTCCCCACACCTCAGAAAGGACATACTGGCACTGGAGCGTGTCCAGCGGAGATTCACACGGATGATCCCTGGAATGGTAGGTCTAACATATGAGGAACGGCTGAGGATCCTGGGATTGTATTCATTGGAGTTTAGAAGATTAAGGGGAGATCAAATAGAAACTTACAAGATAATACATGGCTTGGAGAGGGTGGACGCTAGGAAATTGTTTCCGTTAGGCGAAGAGACTAGGACCTGTGGACACAGCCGTGGAATTAGAGGGGGTAAATTCAGAACAGAAATGTGGAGACATTTCTTCAGCCAGAGAGTGGTGGGCCTGTGGAATTCATTGCCACGGAGTGCAGTGGAGGCCGGGACACTAAATGTCTTCAAGGCAGAGATTGATAAATTCTTGATGTCACAAGGAATTAAGGACTACGGGGAGAATGTGGGTAAGTGGAGTTGAAATGCCCATCAGCCATGATTGAATGGCCGAGTGGACTCGATGGGCCGAATGGCCTTACTTCCACTCCTATGTGTTATGGTCTTACACAAATGCATATAACCATTGTGGGAGGATAATACTTAAGTGAGTACAAGCAAATAAATCACGGGAAGCGGAAGAAATAGACACCCCTTGGGGCCTCTGCCCAGCATTGATTTTTGACCCCATGCAATGAGGTAGAGTAGGAAATAGTAAAGCATACAGCTTTAAACTGCACTTGTTATAAATTATAACATGCAGGGCCATTTTGCTTCTGCCTGTGAATAGAAATTCCAGCAGGAATACCATACAGAACTAAATATAGCCTATAGATAAAGAAAATATGGATGGAATATATTCCACTCCCCCCTCCAGGTTCCTGGTCCCCGGTGTTCTTGCAGCCTTCCTGTGTTTTAATCCACGGTGGGAAGACCACTTTTCTAACCAGACACCAATTGAGGCCCTTATTTGGGCAATGAAGGCCTAATTTCTTACTCTCAACCCACCCCCTGACTAACTAGCAAAGGATGGCGGAATTGCCATCCACACAGACTGCACTCAACCTTGTCAGGATTGCTTGTGGTTCATGTTAAATTGGGGATCGGAGGTTCCTGTGTTCCCAGACACTCAGTGGGATCTATAATTGGGAAGGGAAGGAAGATGCTGCCTGACTTTTGTCTGGTCTGTTTCTTCATCATGTGCTTAGTGAGGTTCTCATTTGTACTTAATCAGGAGGATTCATTAGTTGGAAATGGACAATTCTGAGTCAATAATCTGTTGACACAGCAAGCTTTCATTTGTCTTATGCAGCAGATTTAAAGCAACAGCCCATATTTTGAGAGAATACTGTGAGTTACCTTGTTCAACTATTGATCTGCTCTTCGAAGCTTAACTGGATATTGTTGACATAAATTCGGTGTTTGAGGGGTGTCATGTTGCAGGCCATTTAGAAGAAGGATATTCTCAGAGCTTTTATAGTTTCTGCAATCAGGTTCAATTCCAGTTGGTCTGGAAGAAAGGTGATTGCAGCATTGTACAATTCTTTTTGAATTTTCTGAAAATATAATGAGCTTGATTGGGAGCAGGTATTCCAAGTGGTGACAGATGCTTAAAATACAATCAGTTATCTAGGAGTAGTGACTTACTTTGATAATAAAATTACAGCTCACGTTTACACCTAGATGTGACAGGCCACTCACTTTTCCAGACCTTAGTCACATCACTGATTCTACTCCTGGGTGCTGCCTTCATCTGGGCCCTCCTACTGACGGTGAGTGCATATTTTCTGTGCAACATTCAGATCAAGATTTATATCTTGACTGCAACTCAAAAGTTAAAGCTTCAAGAGAGGTATCCAATAGCGTTGCTCTTCCCTTCAACACCAATCTGTGAAAGCACTGGCTGTTTGGGATTGGCTGGATTAACTTGATCAGTGAAACAAAAAGTCATTATGGATCTGACATTTTAAGTATTGGAACCAAAAACAGAAATTGTTGGAAAAGCTCAGCAGGTCTGGCAGCATCTGTGGCGAAAAATCAGAGTTAACATTTCGAGCCCAGTGACCCTTCCTCAGAACTGATTTTCATTTTAATTATTTAAATATAATGAATACCAGTAAAAATATAAATGAAGATGTCCCATATTAAAAATCTTGAGTGTGGCGGGCACTTCCACCCATATTCTGTGAACATATTTAAATTGAAACTCAGTCTGTTATTTCTTAAGGAAATACTCCATCCAAAGAGATTTACGTATTCTGTCACTAGATGGCAATAGAATGAGTTTTTGAAGTTGTTGCCTCAACTCTTACTTGCGGGCTAATTTTCTCCGTGAAAGGATAAATCTTTTAATTTTTAGAGCTTTACCTTTTATATATGCCAACTTGTCTTGTTGGCCTTCTCTGGACCTTCTGCTGGTGTATTTGATAAGATTGGATAATAGAATAGAAACTCAGAGGTTACCAGTTGAAATCATGTCATTGGAAATTGTGAAATTGAATTCAAGATCTCTGGTAATGTGTCGAATAATAGTTGGATAAGTTATCAACTTTGCTGGATTGGCCACCCATTTTACAATCCAGGATACTTGACTGTTTGTGGATGATAAAACTATGCAATATGGAAAATGGGAGATTGATCCAATCCTGTGGGTTTCCTACAAGTTGGATTGCCCCACCCCCCATCTTTTCCTCCGCTACATTGATGACTGTATCGGCGCTACCTCGTGCTCCCACGAGGAGGTTGAACAGTTCATCCACTACACTAACACCTTCCACCCCGACCTCAAATTCACCTGGACAGTCTCGGACTCCTCCCTCCCCTTCCTAGACCTTTCTGTTTCTATCTCAGACGACCGAATCAACACGGACATCTACTACAAACCGACCGACTCCCACAGCTACCTGGACTACACCTCCTCCCACCCCGCCCCCTGTAAAAACGCCATCCCATTCTCCCAATTCCTTCGTCTCCGCCGCATCTGCTCCCAGGAGGACCAGTTCAAAATACGCACAACACAGACGGCCTCCTTCTTCAAGGACCGCAATTTCCCCCCCGACGTGATCGACGATGCCCTCCACCGCATCTCCTCCACTTCCCGCTCCTCCGCCCTTGAGCCCCGCCCCTCCAACCGCCACCAGGACAGAACCCCACTGGTCCTCACCTACCACCCCACCAATCTCCATGTACAGCGCATCATCCGCCGTCACTTCCGCCACCTCCAAACGGACCCCACCACCAAGGATATATTTCCCTCCCCTCCTCTATCAGCTTTCCGTAGAGACCACTCCCTCCGCGACTCCCTTGTCAGATCCATACCCCCCACCAACCCAACCTCCACTCCCGGCACCTTCCCTTGCAACCGCAGGAGGTGCAACACTTGCGCCCACACCTCCCCCCTCACTTCTCTCCAAGGCCCCAAAGGAAACTTCCATATCCGCCACAGATTCACCTGCACCTCCACCCACATTATCTACTGCATCCGCTGCAGCCGGTGTGGCCTCCTCTATATTGGGGAGACAGGCCGCCTACTTGCGGAGCGATTCAGAGAGCACCTCTGGGCCACCCGGACGAACCAACCCAATCACCCTGTAGCACAGCATTTCAACTCCCCCTCCCACTCCACCGAGGATATGCAGGTCATTGGACTCATCCACCGCCAAACCACAACAACGCGACGGTCGGAGGAGGAGCGTCTTATCTTCCGACTGGGAACCCTCCAACCACAGGGGATGAACTTGGACTTCACCAGTTTCTTCATCCCCCCTCCCCCCACCTTGTCTCAGCCGAATCCCTCCAGCCGGGCACCGCCTTCCTGACCTGCAGTCTTCTTCTTGACCTCTCCGCCTCCACCCTACTCCGACCTATCACCCTCACCTTGACCTCTTTCCACCTATCACATTTCCAACGCCCCTCCTCCAAGTCCCTCCTCCCTACCTTTTATCTTCTCCTGCTGAACACTCTCTGCTCATTCCTGAAGAAGGGCATGTGCCCGAAACGTCGAATCTTCTGTTCCCTAGATGCTGCCTGACCTGCTGTGCTGTTCCAGCAATAAAGTTTCAGCTTTGATCTCCAGCGTCTGCAGACCTCACTTTCTCCTCGAAGATTTAAACTAAGTTTTACCTTGATATTAACTTCCCTGCTCCATTGTATTTCTAACTTCATAAGTAATTGCACCACCATTCACCGCCGTGAGTGGAAAATTGTTCTTCATTTTGATGCTATTTTCTGATTTACTACATCAAATTCTGCAATAAATTTATAAGCCATGGAAAAACAGGGACAGTAACAACATAAATACAAAATGGGCTGAGAGTCTGCAAATGGATGGTTTTCAAGCTTGATGAAGATTTATAGTCGAGCTCTCCAGGGATCTTTGCATTTCCTGATATGTATAAATAATCTGGATCTTGGTGTGCAGGGAGCAATTTTAAAGTTTGTAGATAATGCAAAACTTGGGATGATTATAAACTGAATGCTAGAGTGTAGAGGTTCAATATTACATTGATAACTTGATGGAGTGAGAGAAGAGGTGGCAGCTGAAGTTCAATCTGGAGAATAGTGAAGTAATGCATTTTTGAGCCCAAGGAGAAACAGTCTAAAATGAAGTGTACTTTTCTGAAGGGTGTGCAGGAGCAGAGAGACCTGCGTATATATATGCATATGCATTAAGGATGGCAGGACAGGTCAGAGACCTGTTAATATAGCGTACAGTATTCTAGGCTTCATTGATTGGGGGCATTGAATGTAAGAGCAAGGAGATTTGCATATAGGAAACTAATTGGACCTCAGCTGGTGTACTGTGTAAAGTTGTGTGTGTCACACTATATGAAGGAAGTGGTTGTTTAGGTGGAGCATGCTGAACAGGTTTATAAGGATGGTTCCGTGAATGAAAAATCTCAATTATGTAGAAAGTCCCAAGTTCTCCTGTGTATTTTCTTTGAAGAGGAGAAGCCAAGGGAGAGATTTGATGCAAGCTTTCAAAACCATGAGACTACTGGACGGAGTACAGAGGAACCTCGATTATCCAAATGAGATGGGTGGGCAATACTTGTTTGGATAATTGATTATTCGGATAACTGATTCAATGCCACTCCCCTGGGACTCTGAGATTTGTGAAGTTTTCTTTTTCCTTGCTCTGCCTGCCTTGCTCCCTCTCTCTGTCTCAGTGTCAGGCAGCAGCACACCGGATGCACCCAACCCTGTCCCCCCACCCACCCCCGCCGTGTGCTTTCAGCTTTCCACATTTCCAGCCAGCCGATGGAGTGAAGCGGCCAGATGCCTCTTATCTCTTCTCCCCAAAGGGACTCAAGAACAAAATGAAGTAACGGAATGGAGATGGCAGCCGGACTGGAAACCAACAGCAAGACTGCTGCTGCCTTTGGGGAATGAGTTTCAAAGTAGCACACACAACTTTTTACTGCAACCTTTTGACAAGTTCCCACTCTGCCCTGTACAGGACAATATTGGAGAGATTATCTTGGGAAGGGGGGGTTTAAGTACACCCCTGTGTAGAACTCCATGGAAAGTGTGGGGAGAGAGAGAGAGAGGGCGGGAGGTCAGTCATTTAGAGACAGTGCCTGGGATTCCATCGATGTCCAGCACTGTTCTCTGCAGCGTTTCAGTAAGCCAAATTCACTTTTAATCATTGTAATCAAAAAACACAGTTCCTCTGTAGATAAAGACAATGTATTCCCACACATCTCACACACATAAAGGCCCCAGTTCTGAAGTGTTTTGCAAAAGAAACAAATCGAGGTGACAAACAACCTGTTACAGAGTGAGTAGTTAGCATTACCTGTAATTGTAATGGAGGTAGATTCAACTGAGCCATTTAAAAGAGCACTAGATGATTATTTAAATAGAAATTGTATGAAGGGTTATATGGAAAAAGTAGGAGATTGACACTACGTTAAATTGCTCAGAGAACTGGTGCAGAAACAATGAACCAATGTGTCTTCTTCTGGACTATAAGATTCTGTGAATTCTATGATTCTATGAACTGATGATTCATCCCATTGGGATCTTGCTTTATGTGATATCATTCCAATGTTTGTTTGTAGTACCACTTACAGCACTTCAACACTTAATGTATTGGCTGAGATGACATCAAATGTGTTGCATTAGTTCCAATTCCTTTTTACTTGAGTATTATCATCTACATTACCCTTGACATTTTCAATTGTGGTAAACAGTTCAACAAAATTAATCTAGATCTTTAAAGTCTGGATTCTGTGGTTTTTGTTCCATATGCATTGTAGGAGGAAGTTAGCAGTATTTGGAAATATATACAGATATTTTAGCTGGCAAATACAACTGATTTTTGTCATGAAATAATGAAATGCATCATTGTAGGCCATTCAAAGGTGCATCCTATTTAACAAGCATAACATATTAATTATATTAAATGCTTTACGACATTTGAGTTGTTATATAAATGCAAATTGTTATTTAAAAAGTTAATGATATACAACAAAATATTTCATTGGGTAATAGAGTTTTACTGGTGTAAAAGACAATAAAGAAACCACTTCAAAATTTAAGGTTTTTCAAAATAAGCACTAATTCCCTTCACAATTTATGTGGTATTCAAAACATATTAATTTCATGATATTCATTGGATATTCAAGTTAAAGTTAACAATACAGAACATACTAGATTGCACAATGTATAAATGTAGTCTTTAAAAGCTTGACCCAATTTAATGTGAAGCACAGCATGCATTGCAGCTAAATGAAAACAGGAATGCTGAGGAATATTAATAGCTGCTTTGAGAAACCTAATTAATATGCACACACTGTGTTTGGCAGAAAAGTTCCACTCTGTTACATCTGATAACAATACATTTATTTTCAGTGAATCTTGAGGTATGACTGTGTTCATTTTAGACTAACAATCCCTTGAATGTAACATGGCACATTTCAGAATTCACTGCTTTATAACATGTTATTTGATAATGTGTGAACAGCAAGCAATATTCCATTATTTTTGTTTAATTGTGCATAATTTTATAAACACATCTGAGACTTTGCTTAAATCAAGAGCAACACATTCAGCTAAAATGCAATTAATTCAATCACCAATGCAAATTCAACATAGTGCAAATGCTTTGGCTTCTGTGCAGTGGAACAGAACTATTTTAACTCCCCACGACCGAGTACCCTGCAAAAGAGAGGGCTTTAGGCATGTAAACATTTAATTCTCCACTAGATGCAATTTTAACATAGATGTCTGCTGTAATGTTGCATGTATAATGTGGTATACATCCTTATGATTTCTTGCAAACTGTAAAGGCTCAGATCAAATGCAACTTTGCTGAATTCTATTAATGCTAACAACAAAAATCCATTCTTTATGAGAATAATGACTATGGACTTGCACTTAAATCACTTCAATTGCTAAGTTGGTTTTATTTGCACTAATACTTCATTTAGTTCATAATTTGTGAATATAATGAGCAGGTTTCTCATAAACCAGATCTCAGTTGGTCTCTTAGTTGCTCTCTTTTCTGTCTGTGACAAAACCTTGTATTTATGCCTTAAAATATCTCAAGTGTTTCAAAGGAGTAAATATCAAACAAAATGTGACACCAGAGCAAACAAAGAGATGTTTGGACAGATAACCAAAGGTTTTTGGTCAAACTGGCCACTTTGAGAAGAGTCTTAATAAAAGACAGAACATTAGATAAATGGAGAGGTTTAAGAGGAAATTTCAGAGCTGAAGTCCTCGACAGCTGAAGGAACAGATACAATGCTCGAGCAAAGAATCTCAAAGTTACTCAAGAAGATCACAGTGAAAGTGTGTACAGATTGAACAGGCTGGGGCTGTTTTGCCTGGAGTGTCAGAAGCTAAGGTGATCTTACAGAAGTTTATAAAATTATGAAGGGCATGGATAGGATAAATAGACAAGGTCTTTTCCCGGGGATATGGGAGTCCATAACCAGACGGCAAAGGTTTAGGGTGAGAAGGGATAGATTTAAAGGAGACCAAAGGGACAACTTTTTCATGCTGAGAGTGGCGTGGGTATGGAATGAGCTGCTAGAGGAAGTGGTGGAGCCCGGTATAATCACAACATTTAAAAGGCATCTGGACGGGTTTGAAGGGATATGGGCCAAGTGCTGGCAAATGGGACTAGATTAATTTAGGGTATCTGATCGGCATGGATGAGTTGGACTGAAGGGTCTGTTCCATGCTGTACATCTCTCTGATTCTATGATTCTATGTGATATAATAAGAAGTGAATATGTCATTGATGATAACATAAAAGAACATGCTACTCCGACATCAACAGATGATTGGTGTGATAGCGACTCAAACAGGATAAGCAAAGAAATCCTGAATTCAATTTGTGTAAAATGATATCTATCATACTGTAAATACAGTGAGTGAAAGAGCCTTACACTAAGAACAAACCAGGGATGGTAAAGGCCCATGTCTAAGTGTAGTAAGACAGTGCAGGCTTGAAGATTGCAACTGTACACACCCAACTCTTGAGAGAAACAGGAGAGTATAGATTCAGTGAAGGCACACTAATCTGATGGAGAACTAAAATCCATGTGCTTTGTGGCAACAGCATGGTGAACACAGTTCTCTCAACGCATGATGTCAACATGGGTGCTTCAACATCATCAAATTGAAGCTGGATCATAGTCCATGAGTACAGGAAACAAAAGAGAAGACCCAGAGGGCGGAACAGAAACTCAGATGACTCTGATGCAAAAATAGTACAATGTGAAGACTTGAAGAAGAACAGAGTTATAGAGTCATAGAGTCATACAGCACAGCACAGACTCTTAAGTCCAGCTCATCCATGCTGACCAGACATCCCAATGTGACCTAGTCTCATTTGCTAGAATTTGGCCCATATCCTCCTTAACCCTTACTATTCATGTAGCCATCTAGATGCCTTTTAAATGTTGTAATTGTACCAGCCTCCACCACATCCTCTGGCAGGCAGCTCGTTCAATACACGCACCACCCTCTGAAAAACTCAGCTCCCTGATCCTTTATAAATCTTTTACGCTTCACCTTAAGCCTATTCCCTCTCATTTTGGACTCATCCACCCTGGAAAAAAGGCCTTAATTGGAAGACCTTGAGCAAATAAAGGAAAACAATGATGGTTGTTACTCATGTCTGTGCAGTGCAGTAACCGATTGGAATTCCAATTCCCATTGAAACACTGTCATTGCCTCAGCCATTTAAAAATTCTGAGGATTCCCATAGAGATCCGAAATGGGAACTCTGGAAGTGGCAGCTCCACAGGTACAGAACTGCAGCAGGGTTGCATGTGAAAGAATAAAGGCATCAGGTCAGTACATTTGTGTGTGCAGTTGACCAAGAGATGTTCTCATGTTGCAGTGTAGAAAAAGTACAATTGATTTTAAATGTATAATCAAAGCATTTGATACATACTTTAGTTCAAAAAGGAATCTGATCACCCAAAGGGCAACATTTAAACAATTGTCCCAGGAACCATGGGAGCCGATTATTGCATTTTTAAGTGACTTACCAAGATTAGCCAAAGGGTGGAGGGGAAGCAGATGTTGCGCACTGAAAGATGAATTTATGAGATTGTATCATTGCAGGTTTCAGAGATAGCAAAAGATCCAATATCCAATATTCTTCAGTCAGAAGAGGAGCCCGGGTGATTCAATATGCTTGTCAAGCTAAGATCAGGGTCCACAACAGGGTGATCACTAGAAGCAATACTAAGGTTCCTTCTGTTTTGGTTGGATGGGTAGGTCACAAGATCTCATCACCAGTCTCCCGAAATTCTGCCAAGACGCCAAAAGCGTGGGAATCAATGTCATTATCCAGATAAGGTTCATGATGCAGTTTAAGGCAATATCATAAGCACAATGAGTGACCAGCAGGGGGATCTTAATGCTGTCAGTGTAAAAGACTAGAAAACTTTGGAGATTAGCAGACTGGTTCGGAAGGTTAGATCACGTGGAATACAGGGAGAACTAGCCATTGGATACAGAACTGGCTCAAAGGTAGAAGACAGAGGGTGATGGTGGGGTGTTGCTTTTCAGATTGGAGGCCTATGACCAGTGGTGTGCCACAAGGATCAGTGCTGGGTCTACTGCTTTTTGTCAGTTATATAGATAATTTTGATGTGAACGTAGGAGGTATAGTTAGTAAATTTGCAGACGACACCTAAATTGGAGGTGTGGTGGACAGAGAAGAAGGTTACCTCAGGGTATAACGGGATCTTGATCAGTTGGATCAATGGGCCGAGCAGTGACAGATGAGTTTAATTTAGCTAAATGTGACAGTGTTGCATTTTGGAAAAGCAAATCAGTGGAGGACCCATACTTAATAGTAAAGTCCTGTTGCTTAATAAAGAGACCTTGGCATGCAGATTCATAGTTCTGTGAAAGTGGAGTCGCAGAGAGATAGGATAGTGAAGAAGGCATTTGATATGCTTTCTTTTATTGGTCAGAGCATTGAGTACAGGAGTTGGAAGGTCATGTTGCAGCTGTACAAGACATTGGTTAGGCCACTGTTGGAATATTGCATGCAATTCTGGTCTCCCTCCTATCGGAATGATGTTGTGAAACTTGGAAAGGGTTCAGAAAGTATTTACAAGAATGTTGAGGGTTTGAGCGATAGGGAGAGGCTGTTTTCCCTGGAGTGTCTGAGGCTGAGGGGTGACCTTATACAGGTTTATAAAACCATGAGGGGCATGGATAGGGTAAATAAACAAGCTCTTTTCCCTGGGGTGGAGGAGTCCAGAACTAGAAGGCAGAGGTTTAGGGTGAAAGGGGAAAGATTTAAAAGGGACTTCAGGGGCAACGTTTTCATGCAAAGGGTGGTGCATGTATGGAATGAATTGTCAGAAGAAGTGGTGGAGGCTGGTACAATTACAACATTTAAAAAGCATCTGGATGGAAATATAAATAGGAAGGGTTTAGAGGGATATGGGCCAAGTGCTGGCAAATGGAATTAGGATATCTGGTCAGCATGGATGAGTTAGAGTGAAGGGTTTGTTTCCATGCTGTACATCTCTATGACTGTATAACAGCTATGTCACCACACAAACCAAGAAGAAACCCTAGCAAGAGAAAAGATCCTGACAAAGGAAAATGATTTGGAATTGAATACATCCTAGAGATCAAGAATGAAGATAGACAATGTAGGCCAACATACCAGACCAAAGTCAAAGAGGGCCAGCAGAGGCTTGAAATGATCATCTTAGGAGTAAAAGCAATGAGTACAGAATTTAAACTAGACACAGGGGTGGCTATTTCACTACTTGCTGACAGCTTGCCATGGTTAAAATCAATGGACATTCTACCTGCGAGCATTAAAATTGCAAGGTCCAGGGAACAGAGTTCTTCAGATGCATGACCAGTTTACCACCACACTGAGTCAAAAGAGGTGAGAGATCAGCTAGACTCTTGATGTATTGAGGAACAAGAAAAAATAATTACTAATCAGAAATACTTCTATCCAGCCAGGTCTTTTAGATGTATTGAACCACAGTCAAGTCAGAGGAAAATGTAAGTTAATCCCTCCAAGGATTTCCTAAATAATTTAACAGATTAGAAAATCGCAAACAGGAATGACTGTTACTTGGCAGGAAGATGCTTAGACAATATCCTAGAAAAGTACTATTAGAAAAGGTGAAGGTACAGTTAGTCCACATGTTAAACATTAGGGTGATGTTATCAGTGACAGAAGCAATGCATTGCTGCTGAAGACTGGTAACAGCTTCCAAATCTAGTGCAGAACTAACATTTGCTCGTGGATGGAATTCAGGTGAACATGGTGCTTCAAAGAGAAATTCATCCAATTTCACCAATTGATGACAGTTTAGCCAATTTACACAGAAATAGATTTTCTTTATACCAAATTAGGCTATATAGTAGATTTTGATAGATACACTGACTGTATGTTGAGGTCATTAACAATTGTAATCATATAATTTAGACAATTCCGTTCCAATCATCTACCTTTTGGAATTTCACCAGCACCAGAAATCTTTCAATTTGCAATGTCATTGATCCTTGAAAGCAAGTAAAGTATTATATGTCACAGAGAGATTACCCTGGTACTAAGCAGACCAAAATAGAGTTTGACTACAGAGTCAGATAAGTCTAAAACTCTTTGCAAAACAAAATGAGAAATGTCAGTCCTGAAAAACAAGAATCACATTTTTCAGACACATAATACAGGAATAAGCTCACATAAAGATGAGTAAATTCCCTAACTGACGCAAGTAAATTATGTCCAGCTCTTTAGAATAGTAAGCCTAGTGGACAAGTTTATTCCTAACCTAGGTAAAGATGAAGGGCTTTTGCCTGAAACGTCGATTTTACTACTCCTCAGATGCTGCCTGAACAGCTGTGCTTTTCCAGCACCACTCTAATCTTATTCCTAACCTAGCCAGTCTCACTTAACAAATGAAAGAGATTACAAAGAGGCACTACAATGATGATCGGAGTCAGGAATGGATTACTGCTTTAAATCTACTCTCTTCAGACAGATTAGCTTTCTATCACCCAGGTTTATGGATCGTAGTAGCTGTGGATGCATCTGTTTCAATCCTAAAAGGTTCAACCCTTATCCTTAAACTGTGACAGCTGGTTCTGGACTTCCCCACCAATAGGAGCATCCTCATCCTGTTGGACTTTTACAGGTTTCTACAATTGACTCAATCTCTACTCGTACATCAGTCCTGACCTTCACAGAAATTAATTTGATAAATCTTCACTGCACTATCTCTACAGTAAGAACACTCTTCCTCAGTTAAGGAGACCAAAACTGCACACAATATTCTAGATGTGGCCTCACCAATCACTGTATAATTGCAGCAAGACAAGCAACATTTAAAGTTGCTGATGACCTACTGGTGTATGACCATAGGTTGGGTCTGTCGAAATTGATGAGGTAAGAAAATCCAAAAACATCTTATGGTGAACACATAGGAATTACAAAATGCAGAGTACAAGCTCAGTACTCTATATGGTGGGTAGGCACTTCAAAGGATTTAGAGAGTTTTATATCATTGATACTCACAAATGCCAACAAAAATCACATGGCAACAAAATCTTCAATATCTTCCGAACTTTCAGGAAAGCCTTAGAAGATCAATTTATTTAACATCTGAGGGAAGACACACTTGGCGCTGGTAGACTACTACTCTAGATGAATCATAGTTTTAATAATTAATTTAATTACAGTGGAATCATTTATTAGAGTACTGAACTGGATTTTTAATAAACATAGTTTCACAATGGAAATAGTTATGGATAACAGACCTCAAGTTGTGAACAAGGACTTCAAGAAGTTTGCCATAGAGGCAGCTATCGACCAGGTGACAAGTTCTCCTCTTCATCCTAAGTCAACTGGAGAAACAGTTTTCTGAAGAATAGAGTGGCCATGTTCAAATATAATTCATACACCCGAAGGAAAACTCAGGAGAAACAGAAAAGCAAAGTCAAGACGGAAGTCCAAATATGATTACCAAAGAATGTAGGACAGAGATAACTGCTCCATCAGATATCTCAAAAAGTGATACAATAGTACCTGGAATGGTGGGAGAGGCATGGAGGTGACAAAGGCATGAATTAGAATTTCAGTCACAGACGAACTGAGGTAATGTTAAGAGTTGGAAGATAAAACCAATACTCGAGGAAAACAAAATTGCATTTGGAAGAATAACATAAGAAATCTTATGCTGTCTGAAAGGAAAGCCTTTTGAAACCAAAGAATATAAATGCAAAAAGTAAAGTTTTGGTTGTAATTGCCTGTTAATAGACATCTAAGTTTGCATAAATAATAATTTTGTCATGATCTGTTAATTACAATGTGCACAAAATTGGAAACATAGATAATCCTGATTGATCTTAAGATGATTTTTTTTAATCCAATGAATGGATTACTTTAGGTGTAAAATAATTAGCTCATATTTGAGAGCAATGAATGTTGGAAAAATAAGTAGTCTTGAAGAAGAAATGAACCCACTATTCCATACATAGTAATTATTATAATGCACACTGTTACATTTCTCTGATGTCATGCCTTCATTCTTAATACATTCTCGTTTGCAGTCTGAGATCCCATCAATTTTATTCACATAGTAATTCTAATTTCAAGTTTTCTGAATCTAAGGACCTTTTGCTTTATACTTCTCTTCAATCTGAAATTGAGATATTAGTTTTAGAGAACTTAATAATGTTTTAGTTTGCCTTGTCCCCGAATTGCTCCCTATTTCTTAATCGTTCTGGAATGCAAAAAACTAAGATCCCTCCCCACCCACTTTACCACAGAACTTCTGCCCCCAAAATGATGCTTTTCTGTATAACATACCTGTCTTCTTAAATCCCACTCTGCTAGTCTTCTTCGTCTTCACCTCCAACAGTAACTGGACTTCTTTGTCACTGAAATTGTGACACAGTTGTCTCTCCTGCCTTCCTTATTTTCCCTAGCAATCAGGCCAAACCTCCTTTAAAGTTCCTCACAGCTTGCATATTTCTCTAGTTATCTCTCTTTCTTGATCCTGCCGTTTCTTGGCTCATCTTGACCATGTGACTCATTGCCTACTCCATGACCCTACTCCGACTAAACTGCTGGCCATCCAACTTCCTTTCATGGATCCCAGGTTAGCCAGTGTTCACAGTTGTCACTTTTCAGCTACTGTCCCTTTCTCTATCTTACATCAACACTCTACTCCAAAGAAACACCACCTCAAATGACCACTCAGCTCCACCCTCCCTTTGCTTACCAAAGTCCTTGATCAGATTGTTGCATCACAAATCTGTATTCATCTTTCTCAGAACACCAAATGTGAATCATTCCAATCAGATTTGGCCTTTTTATCTCCTTTTACATATTAGGAGGACATTAGTTTTGGATCTTGGCTACAACCTCCATTCGGGCTGCTGAATCCATCCTTTCACTGAGCCTAAACCAATTTGTTTGCAACCTTGGTGCCATATTTGATTGAAGATGAACTTTGGATAACACATAGCCAAGCCTACCTATCTGTTTCTAGTAACAGCACCCAACTTCACCCCATCTCAGTTCACTTTCAGAGGGTGGCAGGCATCAAATCAATAGCATATGGAATATTTCACCATATGGAAATAAATAATTCAGGGTCAATTGAGCTTGTTTGGATCTCAAATAGTGTGGGCGGGTGGGCAGGAGTGGGATTCCTGTTTATCTTTAAAGTCTTTAAAATAGTAAGGAAGGGGATATGAGATGCCATTTGCCCATTGAGAGAGCAGGCTGCAGGTAGATCTGATTCTTGACCCTGAGAGCAGTCTGATGCTGGACTTCAGGGGTCGTAAATAGGAGAAGGCAAGGATACAGTGCAAAGGAACAAGAAAACTAAAGGATCTGTATCAGAATGCATGCTGTGTTCATAACAAAGTAAATGAATTAATAGCGCACATTGAACAAAGTAAATATGATCTTATAGCTATTAGGGAGACGTGGCTACATGATGACAGAGATTGGGTCCTGAACATGGAAGTATGTGATATTCAGGAAGAATAGGAAGCTCAGTAAAGGTGGGGAGGAGTAGAACTAGTAATCAATACTCAGAAATTACTTTTGAGTATTGGAGATTAAGTTGGGATAGAGATGAAGGATCGCAAGAGAAAGAAGTCACTGGTATGGGTGATCCCCAAACAAGAACCACAATGTAGGATGAAGTATACAAAATAAGTACTGAGTACTTGTGATAAAGCTGTACCAATAATCATGGGTAATGTTAATCTATATATAAACTGGTAAAATTCAGATTGGCATTGGCAACTTGAATTGAAGGTTTACAATTTATATCAATGTTACAATTTAGATCAATGACTTAGATCAAGAAGTGAAAGCATGAGAGCTACGTTTGCAGATGACACAAAGATGAGTAGGAAAGTTTATTTTGAAGAAGACACAAGGAGTTTGCAGAAGGATACAGAGAGGTTGAGTGAGAAGGTAAAATCTAGGAAATAGATTACAATGTGGGAAAATAAGAAGTTGTTCACTTTGGCAGAAAGAATGAAAAACCAAAGTATTACTCAATTGGAAAATGACTGCAGAAATCCAGTATTCTAGTGCATGAGTCACAAATGTTAGTATGCAGGTACGGCAAGTGATTAAGGAGGATAAAGGAATGCTATCTTTTATTGCAAGAAGAATTAAACATAAAAAGGAAGACTGTTATGTTTCAATTATACAGAGCATCGGTGAGATCACACCATGTGCAGTTTTGTTCTCGTTATTTAAGGAAAAATATAAATGCATGGAAAGAGGTTCAGAGGAGGTTTTCTAGATTGACGCTTGGCATGATTGTGTTATCTTATGAGATTGAACAGGCTGGGCTTGTTTCCACTGTAGTTTAAAAGAGCGAGGCCTCGCTTGATTGAACTGTGAAAGATGCTGATCTTGACAAGGTAGAAAGGATGATACCTCTTATAGATGAGCCAATAACTAGGGCCTCTGTTTTAAAATTAGGGGTTGCAGCTTTAAGACAGATAAAGAGAACCATTTTCTCTGAGAGGGTTGTGTGACTTTGGAACTTACTGCTTCAAAAGAGCAGGAGGTGGCATTAGGGGTCTTGCCCCTCCATATTGCCATCACCATCTCATCCTCCTACAACCCTCTTAAATCCCTGAGCTCTTCCAGCTCTGGCATCTTGCAAATCTGCAATTTTAATCACTCCACCATTGGTCCCATCAGCTGTCTCAACACCAAACTTCTCCCCTTTCTCTATCTGTTAAAACCTACCAGTCTTTTGCTATTCATTTCATGTTTCCATTTCTTCTCAAGCAGCTAATTTAACAAATTAACTGAATTTAATGGAATGCAGGAAGAAAACCTTTGAAAGTGTAAAATAAGATAATATTTGTGATAAAATATAAATTGTGAAAGTTACTGCAATTCTACTTTTTGAATTCTAAGTAGTCTTAGAAAATGGAAAATTAATAATGTCACTTCTTTTGGTAAATCTAGATAAGGAAGATTCAGCTATCCTGCCAATGAAATTTTTTGCAAAAGGACCAGGTCGATACCCTTGTCAGATTTTTCTCAGATCCCCATGTGACATTCGTTTATACAACATTGTCTGTGTGGTAAATCCTGAGGACAATTTGGAGACTGAATTGGAAGTCATAGTTTCCACCCACCAATCTGTCATCAAAAATATTCCACTGGTAAGTATTGTAAATGTAAGCTTCATTTAACAAAATTCAGCATCGTTCAAATGTTTTATTTCCTCTCTTTAGAAAATTTTATGTCAGTCTCCAACAGCAATTAAATTCAAACTTTCAATTTCTGTCACATCAGTTTGCTATTTTAGTTGATGATTACCTAATCAAGTAATAGTTTAAATTGAGCATAGTGGAAATTAGCAAACCATATTGGAAGACTCTCGTGTTTAACCAGACAAAAATTGCAATTACCATTAAATATTTTATGCAACAATGTCATTATATTGTAATTACTGGACTATATTTTTAAATTATTAGGCTTGTACATTTTAAGTGTGTATTTCCTGAACTGACATAGCACAACAATAATCTTTTCAGTTTTTGCAGTCCGTTTGTATGAGTCTGCTAAGTAATTCCAGTGTTCCAGTCCGTACTTACACAAAATAGTTTCTGGCATATTTCTACCAGATTCATTCATCATCTTTGAAGTCTAAGAACTCTTTTGTACAGGTTAAGAAATCCATTCACTGAATAGAAGAACCTGCTTTAGTAAGCAGGCTAAGAAAATGCTGAGACGTTTGAAAGCTGATTTTCTATTAATATACAGTTCTCCAAAACAATAGATACCACTGACTATTCAAAGGCAATACCTTAGCTAAATGCAGTACTTTTAACAGAAAACAATTGACACAATACAGAGAGATGCAGTCAAAGAGTATAATTACTTAGAACGCATACATACAGTGTTGCTGTTGTTTCCTACAGTGCTGAAATCAAGCATTTTCTTCATGTTAGGTATGATTTTGCTGACAATCAATAAGCTGTAAGCAAGAAGGAAAGTATACATAACAATCAAAACATTGGCACATGTGTGGATTGTGCCTAATATACTGGAGAACATTGCATGAAACAGACAAATAAGAATTCCTATTTATGGCATTCATAGACCAGGAAGAGCGATTACCAAAGTTAGTTAATTGGTTAATTATGCATTCTGTTGTAAGGTGTCTGAAACAGAAACATTAACAGGAATCAATAGCAATTAAACAAGATTAATAACTACTAAACAAAACTTGTTTCCAAAGAACTGAAATACAACATTATATCCATGTTACAGACCAATTTACGGTCAGATT
Source organism: Chiloscyllium plagiosum (assembly GCF_037043375.1). NCBI lineage: Eukaryota > Metazoa > Chordata > Chondrichthyes > Orectolobiformes > Hemiscylliidae > Chiloscyllium > Chiloscyllium plagiosum. The sequence goes on along the minus strand of NW_028270150.1, from coordinate 72,355,805 downwards.
TATGTGAGCTGCTTATTTTTATATCCAGTAGGAACTTACACCAAATTAGATCATTATGCTCAGGGTGTTTGAAGTTTGGTGTGCAACATTTGAGAAACCATGTTTACCTTGTTCCTGCCTTTCCTTTCCCGTCATGGCGAGATAATTTCTTGCATTGGTGTTTCTCTCAGCTTCCTCACTGTTATTGCTGGAGTCTCTCAAGGATTTAGCCTAAATATTTTTTGTTAGCACCCTACCCCTTGATGTTAGATTCCACAAGTACATTCAACACCTGCAATTCTAGGTCACGACTAGTTTTTTTTATCCTTTCCACTACTTCCGATTTGCCCTGTTACTTGTTTGACATCCAGCACTGAATTAGGAAAAGTTACTTCCACATAAATGTTGGTAAGATAAAAGCCATTACAGTCATCTGAGTTGCTGACTCAACCTTCATTCCCTAGACATAACTTGTCTCTTACTGTCTGTGAGAAAGTGAAGACTGCAGATGCTGGAGATCAGAGTCGAAAAGTGTCACTTACTGCCTGTGGCTGAGGCATTATGCAAACCCTCATAGTCCTAAAAGTCCTTGAGCTTCTGACCTCATAGTCACTGTATTGTCAAGAATTCCTGCTTCCACCTTTGTAAAATTGAATTTCCCTGACTCTGAACTCTTGTTACCTCTACACTTGACTATTCCAAGGCTCACCTAGCTGACTTATGACCTTGCATTCTCTATAAACTTGAATTAATCCAGCTGAATTCAACCTGCAGAAAATCCTTTACACCAATCAGTGTGGCAATGCCTTAGAGTTAAAATGCTTGCCCTTATGTATAAATACCCCAAATAGCCTCAAGCCATGCAAGGGCTGAAGAAGAAGAAGATCAAGCTGATGGTGAGGAAAAACAGAACAATGTTTCATTGAGCATAAGGATGATAAAGGCAGAGAGGGTGATGATGGTAATAATAAATGCAGGAACATCAGATAAATAGTGAATGGATGAGAATAGCACTGTTTCCCACCAAAGGACCAGGAGTAGGCTGTTCATGATTGTGGGACCTAGAGCTCTTGGGGATTCAACTGAAATATGAGAGGAGCATTCCACTTACGTGCAACAATTCTTCGCCTGCACAAAAACTAAAAAACAATTTACAGATTGTTCGACCCAAGGACAAATTGGATAGAACCTTGCAGTTCAGACCCTGGTGGCTGTGAACCAGCCTGCTGGTTGTTATAATGGTCAGCCCAGCCAGCCATGTAATGAGTGGGACACAGATTTTAAGTCCATTGGAATGGTGAGAAAAGGCACAGATTGACCTGTGGCTGCAGTCTCAAAATGCCTCAGCAAGCTGTCTTGGCACGAGCTTTATTGTGGGACCCACTTCAATGAAAGAAGAATCCGAGCAAAACAATAACCTTTTTGATGTACAGGAGAAGATAACCATCTCTTGTGATGCTGGTCTTCAATGTGTGTTTAGATTAAGGGAAAACATATTTAGACATTCAGGTAAAGTACAGAGTCAATTAAGAAGAATTTGTCTTCCATTTATTTGATTGTGTTAAAATAATAAGCTCTTATGCTCCAGTTTCACTTTGTTTATGATGGTCACACAGGAGAAAATACCCTTGCATGAGTAATTTTCAATCAGTTGTTTATTATTGGTATTGGGATCCAATGTGATGCCATGTTTGAGAATGAGTGTTGATTGAAGTGTAGTTTTTTGTTTGGAAATTGTTAGTAGGCCGTGGTAGCAAAATTGGAAGGTGCTAAACTGAAGTGAAAGCTTCAGTGATCAATTATGATTTATTGCCCTTTGCATGTGTCCTTTGAGTGGCAAGTAATCAAGCTGTTCCATTCCAAAGAAGGTGTGGCCATCTCCAAGAAAAGAGTATAAGGCAACCCAGACTATTATAGAGGCTACTGGAGAAATGCTGCAGACATATCAAGGTAGTGCAGACACCCCTTTTAAGACTAGGAGAAAGTGAGGACTGCAGATGCTTTTTGAGACTGCAGTGGTACTCTTGCCCACTCTCATAGAAGCAATGTAGTTCTGCACTGCTGCTCTTTATACAGCTCTAACTGGAATCAAATTGTTTTGATAAGGATGTCTGCCAACAAAATAATAGAAGACAAATGGAATTTTTTTTAAAAAAAATGTTATGTTCAACATGCAGAAGCACCTACCTTAGACTCTAAAAATATGATCCAAAATGGATTAAGAAGCAAATTAAGAAGTGAAATAGGAGAAGAAAAATTGTAAGTCATACTGCAGGAAAGGAGAGAGGACTCATTGGATGAATATAGAAAATCACAAAGTGAGTTTCAAAGGCAATAAGAGGAGATATTGAGAAATTCAGAAAAATAACATCTGCAAAGGTAAAATATAACAAAAAGAAACTTAATGAGTTTTGAGAAGATTTGTAGCTCAGGTTGAGGTTCTGGATGTAGGTTTGCTCGCTGAGCTGGAAGGTTCATTTCCAGACATTTCGTTACCTTGCTAGGAAACATCTTCAGTAGGTCTCAGGCAAAGCACTGTATGTAATTCCTGCTTTCTATTTATATGTTTGGGTTTCTTTGGGTTGATGTTGGCATTTCCTATGGTGATGTCATTTCCTGTTTTTTTTCTCAGGGGGTGGTAGATGAGATCTAACTAGATGTGTTTGTTGATAGAGTTTCTGTTGGAATACCATGCTTCTTGGAATTCTCGTGCGTGTCTCTGTTTGGCTTGTCCTAAGATGGATGTGTTGTCCCAACTGAAGGACTCTATCAACAAACACATCGAGTTAGACCCCATCGATCACCCCCTGAGAAAAAAATAGGAAATGACATCACCACAGGAAATGACAACATCAACCCAAATAAATCCAAACATATAAATAGAAAGCAGGAATCATGTACAGTGCTTTGCCTGAAGCCCACTGAAGATGTTACCTAGTAGGGTGACGAAACGTCTGGAAATAAACCTTCCAGCTCAGTGAGCAAACCTATATCCACAAGAAGAAATTCTCAGTAGTAGAATAGCAATGGAGTATGTAAGAAAATTAAAATGTGTAAAAGTGTTCAAAACTGAATACTGCATATACACACACATTCTGAATGATACTTCAAAGTGATCATGAGGGAATGAAAATTCCATAAAAGAGTATGAAAGAAAAATTTCAGAAATTTAATGCAGCTGAGATAGTATTTTTAAACATGCACAGAATCATATAGAAGGGGATATTCACCCTATTGTGTATAATAACTCTTTAAGTGAGCTATCCAATTAGTCCCAGTCACCTGTTCTTCCTCCATAGCTCTCCAAATTTTATCTTTTTTGGCAAATATTTTTAATGTGATAACCAATTAGTTTGACCTCTGTTCCATATAAAGTCATTAAATTAGTTGTCAGGAACAAACTTAAAGATTACTTGTGTGACAACAGCCTGGCTAGGTACAGGCAACATTGCTGCTGCCTGACCAGTCTCCGTGATCTCTTCCAGGAAGTGACTACACAATTGAAATGGCAAACCCTACAATGTTGAATACTGTAGCTACGAAAAGGTATTGAAAAGTTCCATGCAATATGAAATCTCAGGAGCAAAATACTTCAGATGGTAGAAATCTGAAATAAAAACAAAAAGTACTGAAAAGTCAGACATCACCTGTTGAGATAGAAGCAGAATTAATGCTTCAGATAAGTGAGCTGTCTGAGGTAAGGTCATTGGTCTAAAATGATAGCTCATTTTCTTCTCCATGATTGCTACCTGACCTGCTGAGCATTTCCAGCACTTTCTGTGTTCTATATTGACTGATAAGTGGCAAGCAACATTCACAATGTGCAAGTGCCAGTCTCTCACGTGAGTGAATCCAAATATTTCTCCTTGACTAATGTTGCAGTTGCAGGACATTGGTTAGACCACTTTTCTGAATGGTCCCCATCAATATTTCGTGAGTCATCATTGAAGAGAAACTGATCAAGACCAGCCATATAAGTACAGTGACTATGAGTGTAGATCATGGAATCTGTGCATTCTGCAGTGACTAACTCACTTCCTAACTCCCTAATCTACATGGTCGGGAGTGTGATAGAATACTTTCCACTTGCCTAGTTGTAGCTTCAACAACATTCAGTAAATTTGAAACCACCCAGGACAAAGCAGCCCTATCAATTGGCATCCTATCTATCACTAGCAACATTTATTTCTTTCACCACTGACACATAGTGGCAGTAGCGAGCACCTATTTACAAGATGTAGTGAAATAACATCAATGCTCCTTTGACAGTACCTTCCAAGAAAGCACATACGGTGCTGGGACCACTACTTTTCATAGGATATAAATGATTTGGATAAGGCATAGTTAGTACATTTGCAAATGACATCAAAATTGGAGGTATAGTGGATAGCAAAGGAGGGTACCTCAGATTACAACGGGATCTTGATCAGATAGGCCAGTGGGCTGAGGAGAGAAAGGTGGAGTTTAATTTAGATAAACATGAGGTGCTGCATTTTGGGAAACCAAATCTTTGCAGGACTTATACACTTAATGGTAATGTCTTGGGCAGTGTTGTTGAACAAAGAGACCTTGGAGTGTGGATTAATAGCTCCTTGAAAGTAGAGTCGCAGGTAGATAGGATAGTGAAGAAGGTGTTTTGTATGCTTTCCTTTACTGGTCAGAGTATTGAGTACAGGAGTTGGGAGGTCAGGTTGCAGTTGTACAGGACATTGGTTAGGCCACTTTTGGAACATTGCATGCAATTCTGGCCTTCCGCCTATCGGAAGGATGTTGTGAAACTTGAAAGGTTTCAGAAAAGATTTACAAGGATATTGCCAGGGTTGGAGGGTTTGAGCTATAGGGAGAGATTGAATAGGATTGGACTGTTTTCCCTGGAGTGTCTGAGGCTGAGGGATGAGCTTTTAGAGGTTCATAAAGTCATGAGGGGCATGGATAGGATGAATTGACAAAGTCTTTTCCCTGGGTTGGGGAGTCCAGAACTAGTGGGTGTAGGTTTAGGGTGTGGGGGAAAGATATAAAAGAGACCTAAAAGGCAACTTTTTCACAGAGGGTGGTACATGTATGGAATGAGCGGCCAGAGGAAGTGGTGGCGCTAGTACAATTACAACATTTAAAAGGCATCTGAATGGATGTATGAAGAGGAAGGGTTTGGAGGGATATGGGCTGAATGCTGGCAGGTGGGACTAGATTGGTTGGGATATCTGGTCGGCATGAACGAGTTGGACCGAAGGGTCTGTTTCCATGCTGTACATCTCTATGACTGTATGACATACAAGCAAACACCACAGCTGCAAATTGCCCCTTAAGTCACACAGCATCATGACATGGAAGCATATTGCTGTTTCCTCATCAATGCTGAGTCAAAGTTCTGGACTTCCCTTCCTAACAGCATGATAGGTGTCCCTGCACCACTTGGTTTCTAGCAGTTGAGAAAGCAGCTCACCACAACCCCCTCCAGGGTAATTAGGGATGAGCAATAAACACTAACCAATGTGGTCCAGATCCTAGGAAAGAACTAAATGAATGAAATATCAGGATGTGGCAAAATATTGAGTCCAATAATATTGGGCTCAGATTTCTCAGATGAGATGCTGTTCCTATTCCATTGCTGCAAGGTTTCTTTTGAAGCCAAGTCCAGTTTGTATCATCATGTGGACATAGGATCAGGGCCTGGAACAGAAATCGAAAACTGCTCCTGATCTATTCCTCAGCCCTTGACCTGAGCACAGTGGCTCCACTCCTGTCCCAGACTGCGTGGGACCTGAAAATTCAGGGTCTTGGTTATTGCAGCCTGATGTACCACTTGGTCTGAGACCTTGGCTAAGAGGGATAACTTTGGTAAAACACTCAACACGGTTTATGTCGACAATTCACCATCAAAGGCATCTTCAGTGCGATCCACTGAAAGACACCAGAAGGAGTACTGCAGAATGTGATGGCATCTTCATTAGATTTCTGTCCATATCTCTTGTGCCAGCTTGTAATGATCAGAACTGACTCAATGATAAGGATTAATTTGCCAATGATGAGTATTTTATTTCTGCATTTAAGTAGGCTAGAATGTGTAGTTATGCTCCATAAAAGTTAATATCAGAATTCTACGTCTATAATATTCTTGCAATTAAGTATGAAAATTCTGTGATCACATTAGATTTTCATGTTTCTGCTCTATACAGTGTCAAAATTTCATGTGAAATAATTTTGCTGATATTAAAAGAGAGAAATATTTAATGTAGACAACTAGATTAAGTAAAATCATTTTGAATGATTAAAATTAATTAGTCCAACTACATTACATGCTTTGGTTTTTAATAGAAATGATTTCTTTATTTATGCTGTGCAAATTCTTCAGTTGCTGGTCAAGGCTTTCTGCCCCTTCCCTCAAATTCTGTGACATGTGATATCTTTGCTGGACAGGATTTCCAGTTGTGCTGAAATGTAAACCTGACTCAACTGAGTTTTTGGCCCCGAGGTATTTAATAGTTATTTAATATTCTGAGGTAGGTTCACCAGACCTGAAATGTTAACTTTGATTTCTCTTCACAGATGCTGCCAAACCTGCTGAGATTTTCCAGCAACTTCTGTTTTTGTTTAGGGTGTAGGTTTGCTCGCTGAGCTGTAGGTTTGATATCCAGACATTTCATTACCTGGCTAGGTAACATCATCAGTGGCGACCTCCAAGTGAATGAAGCTGTTGTCTCCTGCTTTCTATTTATATCTTTCTCCTGGATGGGGTTTTTGGGGTTTGTGGTGATGTCATTTCCTGTTTGTGTTCTGAGGGGTTGATAAATGGCAAGGAGATCCATGTGTTTGTTTATGGCATTGTGGTTGGAGTGCCAGGCCTCTAGGAATTCTCTGGCATGTCTGTTCTGTTTTTGTGTTGTATTTAATGGCAAACTGCTCAAGTTGTTGTCAAACAGTTGTGCTGCCATGGCAACAAAGGTTTGCTGCAGAAGCCTCAGTGAGCCTGCCACAGTAAAGAAGATGTGGCTAGCACAGTGTCCATTCCTTAAAGACTCTTTATTGTAGGAGCTCTCTTTCAGCCAGTGAGTCTGTGCAAGGGCATGCTCCTTGTTCATTCATTCCTGTGAATACTAGATGCCAGGGCTGAAAGGAGACTTCTTTATTTCAACAGTGTAAATGGCAGGAAAGGTAATCATTTGGCTTTAATATTTCCCCCAATGAACTACTCAGTGAAAAGCAGCAGGGAGACTACAGCACATAGGTCCTCAAGTTGCTTTTCACGAATCCAGATTTGACTAAGGGCAGGTGGAGGGAAGGCGAATAACAAATAACATCATCCAGCATTTTGCAGAAATGTCTTACTTTGTAATTAGCTTTATTTCAATATTTGAAATTCTGAAGTCCGACCACTGAGTTAGCAAACTACATTTTATGCTTAACACTATGTTTTTCAATGCTATATAATATTTTGTTTATTGTAAAGGTACAGTTGTAAAGCATCTTACTTGCCATCAATTCAAAATAATAAATTTTCAGGGATAATCGTTTTGTTGTCAACAAAGGCACAATAGATGGCCTGTTATTAAAGAAATTATGTGAGTAGTGCATCTAGTTAGAAGAAGTCTTTGCACCTCCTGAACTGTGCAGCAAACACTCTCCACAGATGCTGCCAGATCTGCTGAGTTTTCCAGCAATTCCTATTTTGGTTTACAAATGGCAATTGAGGTGAATTATAATAGAGACATTCTGTATAATTTATTTTTTAGCATAATGACTCACAGGAAGACTGGAAACTTAAAGCTGTTCTGGAAGGGAAAGACTTCTTTGGCCCATCGATGATGTACATCCGGGCTTGTGAAACATCGATGTATCCATTAATGTTCAAGCCAAATTTTGAGTGTGTGACTATGGTAAGATACCTTTCTGCTTTTCAGTATTATATTGATGAATTCCTGATAGATTGTGTAAAACAAAATTATTGTTGACAAGTCATTGCTCATTAGAAATCTGGTGCCTCATATTTTTCTTCAATGTTCTGTGTTTGAATTAATAATCTCACGTGGAATCACTGTGGGGGCTACTGTAGGTGATGAGAAGTAACCTATTCAGCAAAATATTTTAACTTTCATTGATAGTGTTCAAGGTTTATATAACTGAAATAATGGTTTTGATTGACAACTGGGGAAGAAGTAACATTGGACACAGTTAATAATATAGATGAAGTTTAACAGAAAAACTTGACATATCTTCTAGTTATTTTACACTCATACAGCTGGAATCATATATTGGCAAGCAGATAAATTGATTTGATTCAAGAAGGAAAGTAAGAAAACAAAACCTGACTATTACAATATTCAGGCCTCTTTTTGTGATTTTTGGCACTACAGCTTTTGACAAAACAAAAAATGAGAAGACTGTGACACCACTCCAATAATTCTCCTAATTATTATAATGGTGATCAGTTTCATGTTATGGGAAAATCAGGCCGAGGTGATGGCATGTTACATGCCAGGAAGAGTGAATGAGATTTTACAGGTTCCATGGTCTGCCGTAATTTAAATCAAATTGCTGGCCTGGCACCACAGACTCCATTCCCACTGAGCAGTTCCCAAGCTGAAGGGCATTACCATATGCATTTCCAACTCTGATTGGAACTTGAAGCAGGAGTCATGAGGCATTGGTCAAAACAAGTTGTAAACCATCCTGGCCTTGGTGGGATGAGAAATGAAAGACTTTATTTTACTGATTTAACTCAAACAGTCTTTGTAAGTCTCCTGCTCAAGATGGATGGGAAGAAGCAGCTGTATTGGGGGAATGAGAGCAATACTGGGTAGCAGGAAACCTATTCCTGGGACAGGCTCGGAGATATGTAAATGAAGAGAGTAGGTGCAGGAGGCTTCATGGATGAAGAAAAGGGGAAGGGGTAGGTAGGAGCCAGGGAGCAAGGAAATGGAAATTTCCTTGTGAGACTGAGGAGCACCAAAACAGTAAGACCTCTTCCTGGTTTGCTTGGTGCGGAAGTCTCATCACATAAAGCTCGAATTCAGAAAAAGAACATGCTGGCCTTGGTAACATCAACAAAATCAAATCTATCTTATTTGAGTAAAGATCCTGCAAATTCTGGCAAGTCTTTTACTTACTCAGCAAATTAAAACAGGAATTGCAGAGGGACCTTTAGTGGTTAGGTCCCATTCGTGATCTTAACTATGCGTTACTCTCCCCTCCCACCCCCACTAGCTTATGTTGAGAACACAAGTCACCCCTCATAATGAAGACAAAACAACTCCAGAGGAAAGAGGTAGTTTTGAAGGATAAGGACCAAGGCAGAAGTAGAGGACTATACTTAAATCCTACAGGGTTATTGACACACTTCTGTTGGCATCATGGCACCACCAGACGCTGGGCACTCCTGGGTCTAGAGATTGGAACCAGGTGGACCTTATTGACTATGAGGTTCTTGATTGGAGTTGTTAACCTGGACCAATTAGGAAAGCCTTGGCTGACCAATATAACCAGGAGAGTCCTTTGATGAGAAGGGCACTGCTTGTCACTGGCCACTCGGGTGTTTCCTTTCTTCCTGGTGGTGGAAACTGAATAAAGATTCGTGCACCTTGTGTTTTTCACTGTGTCTCACACCTGCACACACACAACATGGTTGCTGGGGAAAAAATAAGCACTACCGCAGTTAGGCGGTAGTGTGGGGGTTTAAGGAAAAAAAAGGAGAAAAAAAAGAAAAGAAAAGAAAAAAAGAAAAAGAAAAAAAAGCAGGGGATTCACACAGCATTGCCCTTTGATAGAGAAGAAAAAAAATAAACAGGCGGCTTGATCACACAGCACTGACCTTTGATGAGAAGGGCACTGCTTGTCACTGGCCACTCGGGTGTTTCCTTTCTTCCTGTTAGTGGAAACTGAATAAAGATTCGTGCACCTTGTGTCTCTCACCGTGTCTCACACCTGCACACATACAACATGGGTGCTGGGGAAAAAGTAAGCACTACCGCAGTTAGGCGGTAGTGTGGGGGTAATTTTTTAAAAAAAGGACAAAAGCGAAAAGAGAAGAAAAAAAATAAACAACAGTGCCAGACACCCTGAAAAAAAAGAAAAAAAAAATTAAAAAATATATAACCAGGAGAGTCCTTTGATGAGAAGGGCACTGCTTGTCACTGGCCACTTAGATATTTCTCATCTTCCTGGTGGTGGAATGTCTATAAGGATTTTTGCACTCATTTCTTCACTGTGTCCTACACCTGCACACATATGACATGGATGCTGGGGGTGGAATAAACACTCCTGCTGTTTGGCAGTATTGTAGGTGTTTATAGGGAAAAAAAAAATATATAATAGGAGAATCACTTTTTCATTGGCTGCACCAGATGTATTTTCTGGTGGTGGAAGGGAGGACAGGAGAACAGAATATGATTTAAATGAAGAAAAACTTCAGAAAGCTGCAACACCAAGGGACTTGGGGCACTTGCACAGTAAACATAGAAGGCCAGCAAGCAGATGCAGCAAGTAATCAAAAAGGCTAATAATGCTGGCCTTTATTTCAAAAGGGGTTGGGGTATATGAGTAGGGAAGTCTTACTGCAACTGAACAAGGTGCTGGTGAGACCACATCTGGAGTACTGTGAGCAGTTTTGGTCTCCTTATTTAAGGAAAGCTATTATTTCATTGGAGTCAGTTCAGAGAAAGTTCATGAGGATGATCCCCAGTCTGGAGGGATTGCTTTATGAGTAAAGGTTAATCAGGTTGGGACTCTACTCACTGAAATTTAGATGAACGAGAGGTGATCTCATTGAAAGATATTGGATTCTTAAAGGGCATGACAGTATAAATGCTGACAGGATGTTTCCCCCCCCATGACAGACTGTAGGACCAGAAGGCACAGACTCAGAATAAAGGAGCACCAATTTAAGACTGAGATGAGAAGGAACAAGAGCTGTGGGAGCAGAGTCCTTGTGTATGTTTAAGGCTAAGATAGGTAGATGCTCGATCAGTGGGGGATTCACAGGTTATGTGTAAAGGGCACGAAAGTGGATGTGAGGAATGTCAGATCAGCCATAACCCCTTGAAGGGTAGAACAGCCTGGATGGACTGAATAGCCTACTCCTGTTCCTATTTCTCTGGGTCTTATGGTTGTAAATCCATTTACAACCCCCTCCATCCCTCGCCCCGATTTATTCCAGTAGACATGCCGGTGAAGAATTTTCAGTTTAATAGATTCACGCTTAAGTGACCTAGTTCTAATTGTAGTTTTAACTGTAATGTTCATTATTTCACAGCATCATACTTAACTCTTAACTACCCTGCTGAAAATATCTTAGCAAGCTACTTGAGTCGTAAGGAAGGCAGGTCACCACTGCATTCTCAAGGGCAATTCAGGATGGGCCATAAATCTTGGATTAGCCAGTAAACTCCTCATCCTACCAATTAAATAATAAAAGATTATGTCCTTTGTTTCTGGATTCTGCACAAGAAAAAAAGCATCTGAATCATTGATACAATGGTGCTACAATACAGATTAAAATTTGTTGTTTCTGCTTCAATGGCAATGTCAGTACAATATGTATGAGTTCTTACACATCCTTAGATTCCAAAGTAATTCACAGTCAATTAGTTACTTTTAATTTGTAGTCACTGATGCTTGATAAGCAAACTTGGCAGAAAGTTTTGCATTGAAAAATGTGTTCCTGGAAAAGCGCAGCAGATCAGGCAGCATCCAAAGAGCAGCAGAATCGACATTTCCGGCATAAGCCCTTCTTCAGGAATCAGAGGTTTTGCATTGTCCACAGCAATGAGAATGGCATTCTGTTTCAGATAATGAACGCAGGATGTTTATTGAACAGAAAAACTATGTTCAAGATTGAACCTGAGATCATAATGATATGCATAGATCAGCTTGTTTCTGTCTAGACCCCTGGATCTGATAAGTTAAACATAGTGTTTGGGACTGTCTGATTATTGATCTACAGTATACGCTTGAGTCTAAAAAGTTACAATGTTAAAGCAAAGTATATTAACTCTGTCAAACACTATCCATTTTGTATTACCAAGCGGCATTCATTAAATATTCCCAAATTGCTCTAATACCTAAATTTTCACAGGAAAGGAGAGGATCTCTGGCTTAACAACAATACTGTTGGAGCCCTGCTTCCAGAACTCCAGCCTGAATCCAGCACCCAACACTTTCGTTGGCAGATAATCGGGTGGGCCCATGGTTCAAGGAAGTAGCTGCAACTTTTTCAGACTTAGGTGTGCATTGTATGGACATTATACTTTTCAAGAGGAGATCTAAACTTATTGAAGCTCTTTAGAAAGGCAGAGATCCCTTTGGAGGGTAACATACTGTTTTGCATAGGTCCAGGAATATCTCTGGAAGAGCTGAAGTGCCACTTGTGGGTGTTAGAAGTAGAGACAAATGTGTGGAACAAGTAAATGAATTAATTGGAACAATCAGATATTTGAATCTCTGGTTTTTAAATTAAAAAAGTCTGATTGACTCTTGCTATTTCATTTTGTTGACCTAAACTTAAAGATTATAATTGGATTTGTACTGTATGACTAATTTCATAAACTATCGCTACCACAATAGGATGTTTATCATTTCACAGTTTGATTGACAGCCCTAAGTGGTTGTAACATCTTGGAAATAGGGCTATGCATATAAATGCTTCTTTTTAATAAGGGGTTAAGTAAAGAACTTAAATGGTGTGAACTGTTTTGTCTCTAATCAATGAGATTGTTGAATAGTGGTCACCAATAGACACTTAACAGCTGAAATTTACCATTTTTTGATAAAGTCTTTTGTTAATGAGACTCATATCAGGCAATTCATCATGGCCAATGCCAACTTCTCTCATGCAATCAAAATGATTTCCAGATCCTAAATTATGCAACCAATCTCTGTGGTGGCTGGCTCATAGAATTGGAATTGTGTTGCAGGAGTTGCGCAAATGCTCACCACTGTCAGGACTTTGCAACATTCACACTCCCTGTGCCATATTTAGACCCTAGTCCCATAGCCACTTAATGCACTGCAAGTGAGGCACTGGCTTCACACTGTAATCCTGTATTCTTCTCATGAAAAACATTGTCCAAAAAGGCATGTCAGCTCCCCTGTTTGCTGAATGATGACGTGGGTCATTGTGATTGCCAGGATGTAGGAGACCACAATTTTTCCCTTTTGTATACTGTAAGTAAGTTGTTCTACTATACTGTATAGCTAAAACACCCAGGGAACACACAACTTGGAAAATTAATTGGTGCATAGTTTTATATATAGAAGACATATGTTGCTTTTTGAAGGAGTGAAATTATTACTTTGAGACAGAGTATCACTAGGGGTTCTGAGTTAAGGTAAAACTGCCTGATGATAGCTCTCCAGTCGAATTGCATTTTGTTACATATCTGAAAGTGAAGAGCAGGCATAGACCTCCAGAATCAGTGAACCGAAAACATCCCTTTCTCCCCCTCACCATGGAAAGATGAATAAACCAAAAAAGCTTAAAAGAAAGAATTCTAACAAGAATAGGCGTGGGTGCATTGGATCAAAGTGAAAAATAATGATCACTTACCAGAAAACAGCTTATCATTATTGCTAAAACGAAACAGACAATTTAACTCACTCTTGATATCTGGACCTTAGATATTTGGAATTTCTTTCCATCTATATTTTTTCCACCCATAATATCTATGCTAAACTGTTTGCCTTTTGTGTGTCTTAATCTTGAATGAGTGTCTGTGTATTTTGGTTGTAAAGGTTTACAGTTATGTTAAATTCGAGAGTAAAGGATCAGAAATCATTTGTTTTCTGTCATTTCTTAAAGGTATGTGTGTTACAATGAATTGACTGATAACGCAAGGTTTGAGAAGATTTGTAGCTCAGGTTGAGGTTCTAGATGTAGGTTTGCTTGCTGAGCTGGAAGGTTCATTTCCAGATGTTTCGTTACCTAGTAGGGTACATCCATAGATTAATAAAACCTGGTGTGAATTGCTTTTGCCCTGTCAGGCAAGTTAGTTATTTTGTTGATCTCATTGGGATTTAATGCATTTTGTGATGGCACGTGGAGCAGTGAGGCACTCTTCCCAGTTAACTCATGACAACAATCAAGTGAAATGCCCAGCAGTGACGATAAGAAATTCAATTTTTTTTGTGCTCTGTAAGGTTATATACCACCATTTTCTCTCTACTGCCACACACTTACAGGGTCACCACGACTGACTTTGACACTGCAGACATCGTTTAGCCAGGCTTATGGACTGCAACAGCAGCTTTCACTATTGCATGCAGGATGTCTATTCAATACCTCTCACCCATCTCACCCTCCTGAATACTACGAACCCTTACTGCCCTCTGTACCTCCTAATCATTGGCTGGGGGCATCTCAACATCTTTCCTGCCCTTGCATCAACACTAATGCCTCTCCCATCCACCTCTATCCGACTCAATCGCTCGCTTTCTGTCTTGGCAAGAATATCTCTCATTACCAGGAAGAAGCCTCTCAACCGAAAGAGGATGCAGTGGCAAGACTTTTACCTTCACCCTCCAGCAGCTCAGAGACTTTCACCTCAGTGTGTTCTCTGTCTGGATTAGATGTGGGAGCACAGTCTGGTGAGCACATCATGATATGTCTCTGCAGCCAGTTGATGAAGATACACCCTGCCAGCTGACATTCTGAGAGCTGCTGAAGACTAGGCACCTGCTCAGCCCCAGGCTGAGGATGATCCCATGGTCTCGGTTGTGAATGATTTCATGAAACTACACAGAGACTCAGGAACAGCAGGCAGCTTTGTCAGAGACAGTGGTGAAACTGGATCAGAGGATAGAGGAGACCACTGATGTTACCAGTTCTGAGCTGGATGCAGCAAGCGTAGCTGGCTGCTTTCATGGGCACATTAGCTTCTACTGTGATTACTCAGGTCCAGCATTTCTTTCTCTGCCAGATATGTATACAGATCCACACTCCATCAATATAACCATGAGCGCTCAGTGTCAATGGCAAGGTCAGAGGGGGAAAAGAGACCTTGATCTCACTTCAGCTGGCCCTTCCACCAATCCCCCCACCAGAGGGAGGGGGAGCCATCAACAGCATCCCTTGAAGCTTCAGCTCTGGACACTGTAAAGGTCCCTGACTCTGCCACTTCCATCCTACTTACAATCCAAAAGCCTGCAGAAGTCCGACTTGAGGAAGATGAGTCTGTGTGGGTTTCCCCACTCCTAGACAAGCCAGGTCTTTCAGGCCAACTACAGAGAAGTCTACCTCTAACGTAACTGCAGACATCAGGACTGCATGTAGATGTAATTGGAGGGAAAGGAAGGATTAAATCTACTAATGGCATTTGGAGAGCCAGGTTGACATTTCACTGCAAATAATCTTGCAATTCTGTAAATATATATTCACTTACATGATTTAAATATCTGATCTAGTCTCTTTGTGCCTTTCAACCCTGTCACACCCTTTCTGTAATGTAAGCATTTTCTTGGTTTCAATGAGGTCACCTCTCATTATTCAAAGCTCGAGAGAGAGTACACATCCATTTACTGAAACACTTTCACATGATTGTCCTGCCATCCAGGAACAAGCCTAGTGAACTGTCATTGTATTCCCCTCCATGGAAAAACATACTTTCTCAGACAAGGAGACCAAAACTGCGCACAATACTCCTGGTGCAGTCTAAATAAGCTCTTGCACAATTTAAGTAAGGCTTCACTACTCCTGTATTAAAGGCTAACATTCCATTAGCCTTCCTAATAACTTGCTGCACCTGCATGTTGGCCTTCATTGACTTTTCGACAGGGATACCTTGATTCCATTGCACATCTACACTTCCTAGACTCTTACCTTTTAGAAATACTCTGTACATCTGTTTTTCCTCCAGAAAATGAACAACCTCCCATTTTTCAATGTTATATTCCATCAGCCATATTCTTGCTCATTCACTAAATCTGTCCAAATCCTCCTGACGGCACTTTGTATCTTCCTCACAACACGTTTCCACTGAGATTTGAATCATCGACAAATTTGGCAATATTACATTTGGTCCTCAAATCCAAATTCACTGATATATATTGTGAATAGCTGGGGTACAGGGCTAATCCTAGCAGTATCCCACACATCCTGTCAATGCCTACTCTCTTGGTCAATCTTTCATCCATACCAATAGAATACCTCTTATCCTCTGTGCTTTTATTTTATTAACCAATGTTATGTGGGACATTATCAAAAACCTTCTGAAAATCAAAGTATACTACTGCACTGCACAACACCTGGATACCATTTGCTGACCGAAGTCTTAAAAATGGGCTAACCTTTGTGCAGTTAGCTTTTGTTAGCAGGGCAATTGAGTTTAAGAGCCATGAAGTTATACTGCAGCTCTATAGTGCCCTGATTAGACCACACTTGGAATATTGTGGTCAGTTCTGGTCACTTCATTATAGGAAGGATGCAGAGGAGATTTACCAGGATGCTGCCTGGCCTGGAGGGCATGTTTTATGAAGGGAACTAAGGCTTATCTCATTGGAGCGAAGAAGGGTGAGAGGCGAGGTGTACAAGATGATGAAAGGCATAAAAAGTGAATAATCAGAAACTTTTTCCCAGGGCAGAAATGGCTATCACGAGGGGCCATAATTTTAAGGTGATTGGAGGAAGGTTTCGGGGAGATGTCAAAGGTCGTTTTTTTACACAGAGAGTGGTGGGTGCATGGAATGCACTGCCAGCGATGGTAGTAGAGTCAGATACATTAGGAACATTTAAGTGACTCTTGGATCAGCACAATGATGATAGTTAAATGAAGGGTATGTGCATTAGTTTGATCTTATTATAACATAAAAGGTTGGCACAACATCGAGGACCATAAGGCCTGTATTATGCTGTACTGTTCTATGTTCTATTAATCCTTCTTTCTGGGCTGAGTCTGTGCCATTTTGAATATCAATGGTGAGGATAAACCATTCACGAGTCTTACATATCAAGGTGTAAATTATTGCAAGATAATAATAGTTATGATTAACATGCATACATGAATAAGTTAACATAATTGCAACTATTAGGAGCCAGAGATGACACACTGCTTCCATTGTGACCTTGTGCAAAGCAGTTCAATTCTCCACATAAAGACTGTGTTACATCATCATATTGGGTGGAGCTAATGCCCCTTCAACATTTATTCTTTTAGAAGAATTCCTTCAGACAACAATGTCAAATTTCAAACAAATTAAAAGTGTTTTGAAGGCTTGAATCCAGGAAATGATTTTTCATCACAGTTTGATGAACACACTGAATAAATCTCCTTACAGGCAAGAGACAGCAAAACCCTCAGAGTCACTTAAGAAACAGTTGGACATGGTTATGAGGCAGGTGTTGGTTGGTTCTGGCTGAATTAGGAAATATGGGCCAAAATTGTCCTATTGGAAAAGTCAGAGCTAATCTATAATTAAGTCTTTATATTTTATTATTCTCGGCACACCAACTGTTCATTACAAATTGTGTTGATACCCTTTGTATTAATTGCATAAAATGGTAATGAATCTACTGCTGAATTCCCTGAATGAAAGTTTTATAAATATTGTCTAAGCACTTCCAATTAGATAAAGAAGTAACCGGCATCTCCCAGAATACTTATCTGCTGACTGGTCCTTAAATGACTGACAAAGAATGGCTGCTTGACAGTAAAACAGCCTCTACTATGTTTAACATTTACATTTTTCCTAAACTCTCTCCTTATTCACAGGGTAAACTTGTCCTGATGAATGAAACAGATGGCACTGAACGTACCATCAACCTCAAAGGGATTGGCAAAAAGCCTGTGGCCGTGGATCATGTCATGATAGACTGCCAAGTAAGACAGATTACAAGGCAGGTCCTAATGGTTCCTAATTATACTCAAACCAGGTTAACGTGTAAGGTAAGAGAGCTCAGATTTTACAACATTAGCTTGATGTCCTTGCCAAAATAATTTAATATAAATTATACCATACTACAATACTTATTTCATTCACACCAATTTGAAAATCAAATACTGAAACAATTTTTGAAACTTTTCAATCCACCAGCTGCCCCTCCCTCCCCCAGCCCCCACCTCAGTCTAAGTAAAATAGGTTCATTCTCCATTTTCCAATCCACCAATCCAGTATCACTGGTTTTGTTGATGTATACAGCTTGAGGTTTTCTCATGCTGTCTCAATTAATAATTGCAATTCCAATTTTGGATCCAATGGAATTTTAACCATTTCCTTGAATGGTGCTGAATATGGCTGCCCTGTCAGGTGAATTTGTTGGGAATATGTGATTATATCTTTTCATCAGTATACCTTTTAACTGACACAGTATGCCAGTATACTTTTAAAAGCTAAGTTCATTGTATCATAGCATTTTGGCCTAAGTGTATAATGATTGCTTACTCCATCCTAACCCCGACCCCTTGAAGCAGGATATGCTTTTGAATACATTCAACTGATTCATAATCTATTAACTTTATATTAACCCAGACAATGCATGTGATATGAATGTAATGTATGTACATATTATAGCTATAACATGTTTGATTCATTCGTACTACCCTAGTTTTTTATCTGATGTGTGTTAAAATTAGCACTGTTGCATCGAGTAAATTACTGTTTGTGAAAAAACCCACATAATGATTAGCAGCAGTTGCCATTTAAAAAAAAGAACGCACCAAGATTTTGGAGGCAAAAGTTTGGAAAATGAATTGACCAACTGAACAACAGCACTGGACGTCAGAGAATTCAGACAATGAACAGCATCAGTTTCCAGATGCAGTTAACCATACAGATTTGTTGATGGTACATTGATTAGCGCAAAGATAGAGCTAATTTCTTTTTGATTCAAATGTATATTTTTTCATAATACAAGCAATTTCTTAAGAGTGCCTTATCTTAAAAATAACGTTGTATAAAGTCATACATATAAGCAATGTCAGTGCAAAAACTAAAGTCCTCACTCCATACAGTGAGCATTTAATTTCTCTCGCGCCCTCTTTAAAAAGAAGGCCAAGTGGCTGCCGATAAGACACTAAAAATACAGTTTTCTACATTAAGCAGGCTAACTTGAATCCAGACCTCATTCAGTTCATTCTCCAACCCAGCATAAAAACACAGGGAGCCCCATGTATGTCATCACTCCCTATTTTGCATTAATATAACTGATAAAAATCTAAACTAAAGACCTGTAATCTTAAACTACAACATGTAGTTCTTAAAAAAGCAGTTTTAAAGGGACTAAGGGTATTTAGGAAGCAGTGACATGGGAAAATAGTGGATAACAAAAGCAAAAATGAAAATAAAGAGAAGCAAAACATGTAAAAGAAGTAAAAGTATTCTGCAACATTTCAAAAAACAAAGACTTAGAGATCTAGTCAGCAAACAACTATCAATGTTCACTTTGCCCAAGTTTTCTCTCTCTCTGGGATCCATCTCCATTTATTGAGTCACTCCTTCTCCGTCACAGCATAAATCCCATCATCACCATGAGTGCCACGTTTTCTGACCTATTTCTAGTTCTGAAGAATATCCATTGGACATAATTCTTCACAGATGCTGCCAGACCTGCTGAATTTCTCCAGTAATTTCTGTTTTATTTGTTTCAGATCTCCAGCATCTGTTATTTTTGTTTTATTTAACCTACATGAAATGTTGTAACTTGTTTTGTTAAAGTATAAAACCAAACATTTATATTTCTAGGTTGTATCAGACTTAGTAATAGTGAGTGGCGAACCATACATTACCTTAAAAGCTGGGCAGACTGCTCCATATTTACTTAATATTTTACCTTGGAAACGAGGCAAGTTTACAGGTAAGAACACCAATTAAATAAACAGGTAAGTTTGAAATATTTAATTGATTTCAATTTAGCAAACAAATAATGTGCGAATATAGCACTTTTGAACGTGAAAACAAGTTTGACAAAGTATAAAGTGAGAAAATTATGAAGATGAAAATCAATGTTTTACAGGTAAATTGGGACTTTTGATACAGGGCAGAAAACAGGTTATTACTCAGATTGAAAATATGTAGGTATGGCAGGCAGCATGGATTTTCTTGAGATCTCTCATTTTCCATTCACATAAAGGAATTGGACATCTGATTTCCTGGACTGACTTGTGCAGACACTGACTTGTGGAAACACTGACACTCTCCCTAACTTTCTGAGTCTTTTAGTACCTTCTTTAATGATACTCTATAAATCTATTAGCCTCTCCTGAACATAGTGGGTTTTTGAAATTGGTGATCTGATACTCTCAGTCCTGATCTTTTATGTCCATATATAAAGCTGTGATTCTAAGACTGATCTCTGGGAGACACCACTGTACACTTCCTTTTGTCCCTAATTGTTTCCCATCATGCTGCTTTCTATCTGTTAACTACTTTTGTTGCCATGCTGCCAGTGTCCCTTTATGCCTATAGTTTTGTTAATATATCTAATATGCTTTATCAAACACCTTTTGAAAGCCATATTCACAACATCAATCTTCTCCACTGCATCCGCAAAGAATTGAAATCAAGTTAGTCAAATTGCATTTAATACATCTGTGAGAACTGTCATTTATTATACCCTATTTGGAGAAGGTCTTACAGATGATAGCATTCCCATGTATCCCCTTGTCCTTCTACAAGATAGTAATCGTAGGTTTGGAATATGCTGTCCAAGGGCTACATGAATTTCTGCAGTGCACCTTGTAGATGGTGCGTCCTGCTGCAACTGAGTGTTAGTGTAGTGCCTATCAAGCGGGCTGCTTTGAACTGGATAGGGTCAATCTTCCTGAGTGGTGTTGGAGCTGTAGGAGTGGGAAGTGTTCAATCACACTCCAGACTTGTGTCTTGTTGATTGTGTACAGGCTTTGGGGAGTCAGGAGGTAAGTTACTCACTGCAAAATTCTTAACCTCTGACCTACTCTTGTAACCACAATACTTATATGAAGGGTACAAGTCATTTTGGGGGAGAAAAAGAAACAAATAAAAATATATAGCAAGGAGATGCAGAATCACTAAATAAAAAGAAGAAAAAGCATAAGCAGGAAATTTGGAATCTTTTCAGTTCAGGGGACTGACTCCAAGTTGGCTGGCTACAGCCAGTGTACTATGCACTAATAAATAAAGCATGAACTGGTGACATTTTACTGGAATCTGTGCAGTTATTTCAGGGGTAAAAGTTACATCCTGTTTTGTTGGGGATGGTCATTGGTCATTGCCTGGCACTTGTCACTTGTCACCTGAAACCTGGATATTGTGCAGATTTTACTGAATTTGGACATAGACTGCTTCAGTATCTGAGGAGTCATGAATGATGCTAAATATTGTGCAGTCATCAGCAAACATCCAAGCTATTAATCTTATGATGGTGGGAAGGCAGTTGATTAATCAGCTGAAGTGATTGGGTGTAGGTCACTCACATGAAGAACTCCTACAGAGATTTCTTGGGACTGACCTCCTACAACCATGCCCATCTTCCTTTGTGACAGGTCTGACTCCAACCAGTGGAGTGTTTTTCTCCTGATTCCCATTGTATATTTAGCTAGGGCACCTTGATGCAACAATTAGCTAAATATGGGCTTGATGACAAGGGTCATCACTCTCATTACTTCTCACACCCTCATATCTCATACCTCCTGATTTACAGTGACGTTGGCAGTGCATCTTTCCTCAGTGAAGACAGATGCAAAGTACTCTTTCAATGCTTCAGCCAAGCCCTCAACCTTTTCCAAACAGTTATTTTCTTTTTGGTGCATGACTGCTCTCAGGAAGAATGCCATTTATAAACAGCTCAGGCATTTACATACCTCCTACTGTTTTTCTTTCACTTTCCTTTTTCTGATGTTGAATCAATGAACCACTGATGTTCAGACACCTGCCACCTTCTGGGTGAAAATGTTTTTCATGTCCCTTCAACCAATCACTTTAAATTTATGCCCACTGGTAATTGGTCTTTCCATTAAGTAAACAGTCTGCAATGTCCACTTGATTCAAGGCTCCTATTATTTTGAACACCTGAATTATGTTACACTATGCCTTTTCAATTTAAGGAAAACAACCCGAGTCAATCCAATATTTCTTCAGAAAACATACTCCAAATCATATTTGTACTCTATCTAGAACAATTATGTCCCGACTGTACCATGGAGACCAAGACTGTACATCTGAAGTTCCACCTATGGTGAACCAGTGTCTCATTCCAGTATTACATCCCTGATTTTGTATTCACTATCTCACTGATAAAGGAAACATCCTATATGCCATTTTTACCACCTTACTTAACTGTCCTGCCACCTTCAGGGATCTGTGGAGATGTACTCCAAGTTCTCTCACTTCACAAAATCATGACAGTGTGGAAGCAGGCCATTCAGCCCATTGAGTCCACACCAACCCTCTGAAGAGCATCCCACCCATATCTACACCCCAGCCTATCCCTGTAACCCTGCATTTCCTATGACTGGAGTCATAGAGATGTACAGCATGGAAAGAGACCCTTCAGGCCAACTCATCCATGCCGACCAGATATCCCAACCCAATCTAGTCCCACAATCTAGCACCTGGCCCATATCCCTCCAAACCCTTCCTATTCAAATACCCATCCAGGTGCCTTTTAAATGTTGCAATTGTACCAGCCTCCACCACTTCCTCTGGCAGCCCATTCCACACATGCACCACCCTTTGTGTGAAAAAGATGCCCCATAGGTCTCTTTCATATCTTTCCCCTCTCACCCTAAACCTGAGCCCTCTAATCCGGACTCGCCCACCCCACGGAAAAGACCTTATCTATTTACCCGATCCATGCTCCTCATGATTTTATAAACCATAAGGTCACCCCTCAGACTCTGACGGTCCAGGGAAAACTGCCCCAGCCTATTCAACCTATCCCTATAGCTCAAATCCTTGTAAATCTTTTCTGAACACTTCCAAGTTTCACACATCTTTCCGATAGGAAGGAGACCAGAATTGCATGCAATTTTCCAAGTGGTCTAACCAATGTCCTTTACAGCTGCAACATGACCTCCTAACTCCTGTACTCAATACTCTGACCAATAAAGGAAAGCATACCAAACGCCTTCTTCACTATCCTATAAATCTGCGACTCCACTTTCAAGGAGCTATGAACCTGCACTCCAAGGCCTCTTTGTTCAGCAACACTCTCTAGGACCTTACCATTAAGTGTATAAGTTCTGCTAAGATTTGCTTTCCCAAAATGCAGCACCTCACATTTATGTAAACTAAACTCCATCTACCGCTCCTTAGTCCATTAGCTCATCTGATCAAGATCCTGTTGTAATCTGAGGTAACCTTCTTTGCTGTCCATTACACTTCCATTTTTGGTGTCATCAGAAAACTCACTAACTTTACCTCTTATGCTCACACCCAAATCATTTATATAAATGACATAAAGTAGTGGACCCAGCACTGATCTTTATGGCACTCCACTGGTCCCAGGCCTTGAACCTGAAAAACAATCCTCTCATCCCTGCCCTCTGTCTTCTACCTTTGAGCCAGTTCTGTATCCAATTGGCTAGTTCTCCCTGTATTCCGTGAGATCCAACCTTGCTAACCAATCTCCCATAGGGAACCTTGTCGATCATCTTACTGAAGTCCATGTAGATCACATCTACCACTGTGTCCTCATCAACCCTCTTTGTTACATCTTACTCAATCAAGTTTGTGAGACATGATTTCCCACGCACAAAGCCATGTTGACTATCCTTAAATCAGTCCTTGCCTTTCCAAATACATGTACATCCTGTCCCTCAGGATTCCCTCCAACAACTTGCCCACCACTGACGTCAGGCTCACTGGTCTATAGTTCCCTGGCTTGTCCTTACCACCTTTCTGAAATAGTGGCACCACATTAGCCAACCTTCAGTCTTCTGGCACCTCACCTGTGACTATCAATGACACAAATATCTCAGCAAGAGGCCCAGCAATCACGTTCCTAGATTCTCACAGAGTTCTTGGGTACACCTGATCAGGTCCTGGGGATTTATCCACCTTTATGCGTTTCAAGACATCCAGCACTTCATCCTCTGTAGCATGGACATTTTTCATGATGTCATCATCTATTTCCCTATATTCTATATCTTCCATGTCCTTTTCTACAGGAAACACTGATGCAAAATACTCACTTTGTGTCTCCCCCATCTCTCATGGCTCCACACAAAGGCCACCTTGCGGATCTTTGAGGGGCCCTATTCGCTCCCTAGTTACCTTTTTGTTCTTAATGTATATGTAAAAACCCTTTAGATTCTCCTGAGCTCTGTTTGCGAAAACTATCTTATGTCTCCTTTTTGCCCTCCTGATTTCCCTCTTACTCCTATTGCCTTTATAGTTTTCTAAGGATTCACTCAATCTATCCTATCGATACCTGACATATGCTTCCTTCTTTTTCTTAACCAAACCCTCAATTTCTTTAGTCATCCAGCATTCCCTATACCTACCAGCTTTTCCTTTCACCCTAACAGGAATATACTTTCTCTGGATTCTCATTATCTCATTTCTGAAGGCTTCCCATTTTCCAGCCATCCCTTTACCTGCAAACATCTGCCCTCAATCAGCTTTTGAAAGTTCTTGTCTAATACTGTCAAAATTGGCCTTTCTCCAATTTAGAACTTCAACTTTTAGACCTGGTCTATCTTTTTCCATCGCTATTTTAAATCTAATAGAATTATGGTCGTTGGCCCCAAAGTGCTCACCCACTGACACCTTAGTCACCTGCCCTGCCTTATTTCCCAAGATTAGGTCAGGTTTTGCACCTTCTGTAGTAGGTACATCCACATACAGAATCAGAAAATATTCTTGTACATGCTTGACATATTCCTCTCCATTTAAACCCTTAATACTATGGCAGTCCCAGACTATGTTTGGCAAGTTAAAATCTCCTACCATAACTACCCTATTATTCTGACAAATAACTGAGATCTCCTTACAAATTTGTTTCTCAATTTCTTTCTGACTATAATGCAATTCCAATAAGATGATCATCCCTTTCTTGTTTCTCAGTTCCACCCAAATAACTTCCCTAGATGTATTTTTGGGACTATCCTCCCTCAGGACACCTGTAATGCTATCCCTTATCAAAAACACCACTCCCCCTCCTCTCTTTCCTTCCTTTCTGTCTTTGCCGTAGCATTTGTATCCTGGAGCATTAAGCTGCCAGTCCTGTCCATCCCTGAACCATGTTTCTGTAATTGCTATGATATCCCAGTCTCATGTTCCTAGCCATGCCCAGGGTTCATCTACCTTCCCTGTTCGGCCCCTTGCATTGAAATAAATGCAGTTTAATTTTTCTGTCCTACCTTGTTCTCTGCTTTGTCCCTGCCTGCACTGATTGTTTGGCTCACTTCTTTTCTCAATTGTACCAAAGGCCATTCAGCCCACTGAGTCTACACCAACCCTCTGAAGAGCATCCCACACAGATCCACACCCATAGCCTATCCCTGTAACCCTGCATTTCCCATCATTGATCACCAAGACTACACATCTCTGGACACTGTGGACAATTTACTTCTGTGGTTCAATGGTTCAACATCAGAAAAAGGAAAGTGAAAGAAAAATAGTAGGAGATATGTAAATGCCTGAGCTGTTAATAAATAGCATGTTTCCTGAGATCAGTCATGGATCAAAAAGAACATAACTATTTTCATGGAGGTCAAGGGCTTGGCTGAAGTAATGAAAAAGTTCTTTGCATCTATCTTCACTGATGTACTACTGACTTTGTCTCAAGCAGTTGTGCCCAGTTCACTTTTACCAGATTGCCCCTAAGCCTTGTAAAATTTAGCTTCCTCAACTTAAAAGTTTTACTAGTGTTCTTTCTTTGTCACTTTCCATAATGATGCTAAATCTAACCCAGTTAAGTGAGATACATCTTTTGGGCACAAGGATTGTTGTACCATTGTAGGCTTGCTGAAAACTGTATTGCTCATGATTAATAGGTGAATATATTTTAATTTTCATTCTCTAGATACTGTAGGCTGCATTTTCAGCTTGGAGATGGGAATCAGGAATTGGTAGATATCCTGACAGTATGATTCCACCTCCTTATCAGTGATGTCTATTCACAGTATTTTTCATAGTTTAGAGTCAGAGATTTGTTGGAATCAATCCTGCTATGTCCAACCAGCAAGCCTGAAGCAAAGACAGTGATGGGCTAATGCTGGTGTGGCAAGTTTATAATGTGCAGTTCCATATTCTGAATATAAGTTTGGCTCTTCAAGATGAGTATAAAGCCCCAGAACGTGCATGATCTAATCCTTGACTGCGTTCTCACTGCTAGCCCCTCCCCTCATCACCATTTCCCATGTCTTCCTCAGCAGCCATATCACCCATGCCTCCTCAAGGTCCCACATTCTCCACACCACACCCTTCATACCTTCCCAACCCATTCACTGAATAGCCACTATATACAGAGCTCATAAACCCAATAATAGCATTGTGAAATATCTCAGAAACTCAAAAATCTGTCAAAATGAAAAGACTTGAAAATTGACTTAAAAGAATGCATAATCCTCACACATCTATCAAAATAAACAAGCACTAGTTCAATATTGACTGGAAAAAAACAGAACTCTAATAATAGGTCACAAATCTGTCAAAATAGCCAAGGTCACTTTCCTTTCAACAGTTCTGTCAACAGTCCATGCTGACTGCAATCTGATTAGTGGTTTGATACTCACTCAGGCATTCATAATGAGATTCCATTGAACAACTATGTCAATAATAGTTCCTGAGCTGAATTAATTGAAGCTTTTAATTAGATCCAGAATCTAAGCCACCTACCAGTGCTCTGAAACAGTTAAACAGATGGTTGAGTTGAATCTCAATGATAGTGTACTTGGATTTCCAAAAAGCCTTTGATAAAGTGCCACATTGTAATGGGAATTAATTCAAATTTTGGAAAACATGGTTATTGCAAGTGTAAGATGGCACCTTACAAACTATTACTGTAAGGCACGTCTTAGGAGCTTAAATCTTGAACGCCCTAAGGGTCCACATCAGAAATGGCTGGAGGGGAACCTTGTGCACCCTGAATGGTGTATCAGCCTTGAGCAGATGAGAGTATAAACATACTCTTGGAGACAGGTTAAGAGAAAACCTTACTTTGAACGATTCCCAATTCTTGTATAAAAATAAAATATAAACAATATATGTTTATTTGGTTGAGATGAAAATAAATGTTTATGATTTTCTGTATGTATCAGACAGCGTGAGACAGAGCTGGGCAGATTATTGGACAGAATGCTGTTCAGCCTGTCTAATACAGACTATCTCTCTGAAGTTTTTTGAATGAACACAAAGTTAAAGAGCTTTCTAGAGTCCTCTTGTGGTTTGTGCGGAAAATTAACACAAAAGTCTAAGAAAAGATAATGATTTTTGGAGTTAGTAGCAATATATTAGCAGTATTAGAGGATTAATGAACAGGTAGAAAGCAGAGAGTAAGAAGTAATGCCTGAAGAAGGGCTTATGCCTGAAACGTCGATTCTCCTGCTCCTTGGATGCTGCCTGACCTGCTGCGCTTTTCCAGCAACACATTTTTCAGCTCTGATCTCCAGCATCTGCAGTCCTCACTTTCTCCTAGTAAGAATTAATGGTCCACATTTATATTGGTATACTATGACTGGTATTATTCCAAAGGATCAGTGTGGGAACTCTTATTTATAATCTATATTAATGAATTAGGCAAAGACTCTGAGAATAAGTTTTCAAAATAATCCTTTAATATAAAGCTAGGTAGGAAGGTAAGCTGCAAGGAGACATAGGTAGATTCAGTGAATGGGAACAAGATGAGAATATATTGTGGGGAGCATGAAGTTGTTATATAGTGATTGAAATAATATCAGCCAGATGGATCTCATACAGCATGCAATCCCTGATTGTGACTGTTAACCTGGATAAATCAGGGAGCCCTGGCTGACACATATAAACAGGAGTGCTGGGGTTCTGTTCCTTGCCCGAGCTGGCTCTGTGCTAGCTCGGTCAGTGTCATGTCCTGTGCATGTGTAAATAAAGGGTGACTTGTGACAGGTTATTGGTCTTCATGGAGTTACTTCATATCTTCAAAATGAAGATCCAACATGCTCATACCACAGGGGTGCTGAGAAAGCCAGAATAGCTGGGTGTGGGACCCTTTCCCGCAGTGAAGAAACCTGGCAGCACGAGGAATGAGGATGGGTCCTGCCTGCCCTTTTTAAAAATCTGGCCTGTCATGATTTCCCTCCCCACCTTGATGGAGAAAGTCTGGACCTATGTCTTCTACTATGAGGAGGTTGAACAAGAGCTTCAGATCTGCCAAATTTACCAAGGCACAGTTGTGCCTTCTAATGATTAGATTCCCTACAGTGTGGAAACAGGCCCTTTGGCCCAGCAAGTCCCCGTCGACCCTCCGAAGTGTAACCCACCCAGATCCATTTCCCTCTGACTAATGCACCTAACACTACGGGCAATTTAGCATGGCCAATTCACCTGACCTGCACATCTTTGGACTGTGGGAGGAAACCCGGACAGACATGGGGAGAATGTGCAAACTCCACTCAGACAGTCACTCAAGGCTGGAATCAAACTTGGGCCTGTGGTGCAGTGAGGCAGCAGTGCTAACCACTGAGCCACTGTGCTTCCCTGGTTTGGAATACAAACCAACAAAATATTGAATGCAACAATCAGTGTTGGGGCAACAGGAGATAAAGCGCAGACTTAATCCCTGTGAGGCAATTTAAGTACATGAAAAAAGAAGCAAATGTAAAGATCTAAGTGAAGCTGTGACAGGCTGACACAGTCAATCTCCAGAGCAAATTGGGAGGTAAGTGAGAGTGAATGAAACAGGCATGCATACATGTGGTGAGGTCACTTACAACTGTATTCAGAACAGAGGACTGCGAAATGTTTAGCAAAGAAAAACTGTTATTAAATCTTCTGCAGTGACTGTTGTAATTTGCAAACCCTGGCCCTGTGAACTGAGTTCTTCTGGCACTTTTTATTCTTTCTGAAATCTTTCTGATTGGGATACAAATACGTGTGTGGGAAATCATGTCTCACAAACTTGATTGAGTTTTTTGAAGAAGTAACAAAGAAGATTGATGAGGGCAGAGCAGTAGATGTGATCTACATGGACTTCAGTAATGCGTTCGACAAGATTCCCCATGGGAGACTGATTATCAAGGTTAGATCTCATGGAATACAGGGAGAACTAGCCACTTGGATACAGAACTGGCTCAAAGGTAGAAGACAGAGGGTGGTGGTAGAGGGTTGTTTTTCAGACTGGAGGCATATGACCAGTGGAGTGCCTCAAGGATCGGTGCTGGGCCCTCTACTTTTTGTCATTTACATAAATGATTTGGATGCGAGCATAAGAGGTACAGTTAGTAAGTTTGCAGAGGACACCAAAATTGGAGGTGTAGTGGACAGCGAAGAGGGTTACCTCAGATTACAACAGGATCTGGACCAGATGGGCCATTGGGCTGAGAAGTGGCAGATGGATTTTAATTCAGATAAATGTAGGTGCTGCATTTTGGGAAAGCAAATCTCAGCAGGACTTACACACTTAATGGTAAGGTCCTAGGGATTGTTGCTGAACAAAGAGGCTTTGGAGTGCATGTTCATAGCTCCTTGAAAGTGGAGTTGCAGAGAGATAGGATAGTGAAGAAGGCGTTTGGTATGCTTTCCTTTACTGGTCAGAGTATTGAGTACAGGAGTTGGGAAGTCATGTTGCGGCTGTACAGGACATTGGTTATGCCACTGTTGGAATGCTGCGTGCAATTCTGGTCTCCTTCCCATCGGAAGGATGTTGTGAAACTTGAAAGGGTTCAGAAAGAATTTACAAGGATGTTGCCAGGGTTGGAGGATCTGAGCTACAAGGAGAGGCTGAACAGGCTGGGGCTATTTTCCCTGGAGCGTCGGAGACTGAGGGGTGACCTTACAGAGGTTGACAAAATTATGAGGGGCATGGATAGGATAAATAGACAAAGTCTTTTCCCTGGGGTTGGGGAGTCCAAAACTAGAGGGCATAGGTTTAAGGTGAGAGGGGAGAGATATAAAAGAGACCTAAGGGGAAACTTTTTCACACAGAGGGTGGTACATGTATGGAATGAGCTGCCAGAAGATGTGGTGGAGGCTGGTACAATTGCAACATTTAAGAGGCATTTGGATGGGTATATGAATAGAAAGGGTTTGGAAGGATATGGGCCGGGTGCTGGCAAGTGGGATTAGATTGGGTTGGGATATCTGGTCAGCATGGACGGGTTGGACCGCAGGATTTATTTCCATGCTGTACATCTCTATGACTCTATAAATACTTGGTAAAAGGATATGCCATTTTGGGGAGGGTAAGTCCTTGCAGTGTCAAGATTATCCCCACACAACCTTTTTAAAAGACTGTTTGAGTATTGTCATTTTGCTGGAATCATTAGTCACCAACATGTTTTGTTCTTCAATGAAGGAGATACACTTACTTAACCTATTAATGAACTGATTCCAGTCAATTCTTAAACTCACCAGATTTCCTTTCCTGCTCTCCTCTGCCCTCACCCTGATTCACATCTTTATCCAGTTTCTCTCCTAATTCACCTCATATTCACTTTTCCTTGAAATGAACCTCCTGTTCCTTTGATCCTCTTCCCACCAAATCGCTGACAATCCTCCTGACTTGTGAAAGTTGAGCGATGTAAGTTGTTCTGTCTCCTCAGATGTTGTTCCTTCCTGTTTTAACTGAGGCATTATCACCTCTCTTCAAAAACGAACTTTGATCCCTTCACCCTTATAAACTACTGCCTCATCCCCAACCTCCCTTTTCTCTCCAAAATCCTTGAATGTGTTGCTACCTTTCAAGTCCTTTCCAATCTTCCCTGGTACCCTTGTTTGCATTGTTCTAACCTGGTTGTTGCCCCTGCCACAGTGCCACACCATCCCTTACCAAAGTCATGAGTGACATTGTATGTGACTGTTGCAAGGGTAAACTTTCCCCCTTGTCATTCTGACATCACTGAACACACCATCCTCTACAGTGCAATTCAGCTGGGTAGGTCTGCTCTCACATATTTATTCTCAATCAAACTGTAACCAATCAATTGCAATGCTTTCTTTTTCTGCTCCCACATTGTTATCTTTGCCTTGCACCAAAGATCTTTTCTTGGCTCTGCTTATTTCTGATTTCTGTGTACCCTTCTGTGACACCTGTGAAAGCACAACATTAGTTTTCATTTGTAACCTACATGGCAACATCTGGCTTTTCTTCACCACCACTCTACTACTCTGCTGTTGCTAAATTATCAGACTGCTTATGTGATTTCCCACTCTGCATGACAGAAGTTTCCTCCATTTGAATATTGGGAAGACCAAAGTTACTGTTTTTGCCCCCACCCAAAACCTTATTCCCAAGATACTGATTCTATCCCTTGCCCTGATCATAGTTTGAGGTTAAGCAAAACTGTTCACAAACTTATTGTATCAAGGTGATTTTCTGACCTTATATTTGTGTCATCACTAAGATCACCTATTTTCATCCCATAATATCACATAACTTTGCAATTATTTCAACTCAACTGCTGCTACACTCAACTATTTCAATGTACTCCTCGTCAGCCTCCAATTTCTGCCCCTTGCTAAACCTCAGTCCATATAAAACTATATCACCCCTGCCTTAACTTTCAGTGAGTCTGCTCCTGTATCACCCCCTTACAATAACAGCATCTTAACTTTAAAAATCTCATCCTTATTTTGAAAGGCCTCCACAGCCTTTCCCCTTCCCAACTCTGGTGTCTTTTGTAATTCTACATCTGTGCACCTCAAATTTTAACCCCTTATGCATCCCTCATTCCAATTATTCCACCTCTGATACCTGTGTCTTTAGTTGCCTTGGTTCCAAGCCTTGGAGTACCCCTTTCTGCACCTCCCCATTTCTCCACCTTATGTTCCTCCTTTAAAATATATGGAAGCTCTCCTGCTTTTGGTCACCTGATGTAGTATCTATGCATGAAGCTCAGTATAACACTTTGTTTTATAGCGAGCAGTCTGAAGCACCTTAGAATGTTACATTGCATGAAATGTGCTGCATGAATTTGAATTGACGCTATTCTTGTTGCTGAGAAGCAATTTGGCATCATTCTTGCTGCTTGATATTGATTTCATCAATGAGTGAAAAGCACTTCAAAGCTTCAGTACTAGGTCTGGTAATCTTCCCTTGAAGGAATGAACTCTTTTAAACAAATGTCAGCACTAAGATCAATTTGACTAGATCAACATTCCTAGAATTTGAGGTTTGTCTTAAATTGAAATTGGGAGGAACAGTTTTGAATGCAAGTCTTTCACCCAATTAAAAGTAATGTCTATTTTAACAGCACATTTGTGACCTATTTGTTTCAGGTGTCATCTCATTTGTGGTTGAAGACGAAACTCAGCAGCAGCAGATCCCCCAGTGCAGTAGCTCTGTGGAAAAGTTGGATAATGAACAGCCAGCAACAAATGAGACATCAGTGGCATGTGAAGCAAGTGGAGATGTAAATTCTGGTACGTTCTCTTTTAATAACTGTAAATTTTAGCTGCAGCTGTGCATTTGTTTCTTTACTGTCAAAAGCTGCATTTATTCATTTGCCAATCTTTTGAAATCAGCCTCTGGAGCATGTGATACGAATCTGGATCTCCTGACTCACAGATAGGGACACTACTACTGCAACTACAAAAGATCCGGTTCATCATTTATTACTTAGCTTTGGAATGTTTAAACATTGTGTGGAATGTGGCAAACTTGAGAAAGGCAGCAAAAAAAATCCTTCCTGCAGACATTTTGCACATATTGGATTTTAAAAATACACTTACATGGAGTTATCTTTGAGTAGTTTTGACTCAGGCTGTTATACTGAAGAAAGGACATGTTACTATAGCCATCTAAGCTTTTTGTTTTGTTGCTCAAAGTTATGTCAGTCAAGTTTCCAAATACAATCAAAATTCAGCCCCGTGTTAGTAAGGAATGATTGATAGTGTATATGCAGTGCATTTCCCAAAGCATAATCAATTTAGTCCTATGTGAACAGGAAATCTAATCTCAGGACACCACAAGACAATTTTGTCATTATGTTCCTTCTTTTACACAACATCAAATTTTTCAGTTACAAGCATTTGCTGTTCATCCACATGCATGACTCATTTTTTGAAAATATCCTGTGATTCATTCTCCGCAGCATTCACCAACCTTTTCCATAATCCATCTACATATTGATATAAATGGTCTTCCAATGACAAAAATAGGCAGATTACTAATTTGCCATCACACTTCTTCCAGTATTCCCTGTTAAATCCAGATAGAGATTTGTGTCATGCGGAAATCCTCCCTGATGCGGTAAAATGGCCCAAAATTGCAAGTCCCATCTCTGGATATAGCACTTCCCATTTCTACAGGGGCAGGAATGGAATCAGTTCAGGTCTTAGATTAGATTAATTACAGAGTGGAAACAGGCCCTTCAGCCCAACAAGTCCACACCGACCCGCCGAAGCGCAACCCACCCACACTCCTACATTTATGCATGTGGAGTACATGTAGCCGGCTAATTATTGAAATGGTCAGCTGTCTCCATTTCAATCCAATTTTGATAACCCCGTGCATGGAACCCCAGGGTGTGGAGAACAGACCAACCAAAATCAGATCTGTTCTCAGTGCAATTATTTTGAATAGTTAAGGTATTCCTTTGGACAGTAAGGTACCATCACAGAATCACAGAATTGTCATGGTGCAGAAAGTGGCCATTTTGCACATCCCATCGCATTGAACTAGGTCTCTGAGCATTATTTAAACTCTAATTAAATAATATTCCAATACTTTCTTGAATGCCTCAATTGACCCTTTCTCCATCACACTTCAAGACAGTGCATTCTAGACCCGAACCACTCACCAGTGAATTTGTTTCTTTTCTCTTCACCTTGCATTTCCTTCACCTTTCACACTCTGCCTCATGATTGTTTTACAAGCAGACACCTCTCCTCATCTACTCTATTGAGAGCGCTCAAGATTTTGAAAACTTCTCTTGGATCTCCTCTTAGATTTCTCTAATTCCAGTCGAGTTCCCATAAAACAGTCCCATCTTTTCAATCTATCCTCATTGCTGAAGTATGCCCGGCCTCAAGACACCTTGGAGTGGGAGAGAGGGAGGTTTGATGGAGGATCAGGGTTCCTTTAGAGGTAGATATCAGGGTTCATTTGGTGGGCTCAGGTGCCCTTTTGAGATTGTCAACTGTGGAAAAAATGTGCATAATTGTTGAATAAACCTTTACAAATTTTGATTTGTCAAAACCTATCAAGAACTGTCAAGTACTGTCAAAACATTAAGACTTGTCCAGTAGTTTTGAACTGTCAATATAGGTTTTTATAGATGTATTTTCTCAATAGAGTGTAGTCTTCAGAGTGTTGTTTTTTTTTCTTTTTTGTGTGCATGGGTATCTTGTGAATGTTAGATGGATTGACATGGTGGATAAAGGATGTTGGAGGGAGATTTTAAAGATGTGTCTTCAGTCCTGTGTTCAGCAGCACAAGTTGATCTATGTTCGGAGTTCCTCAGCAATGAAACATGGGAGAGTTCTTTGGACACAGACTCCAAAACACTCTTTAACTCTCCCAGTCAAGTACAGAATATTTATATATTTTACATAATAATGATTACGTGCAGCATAAATGTCAGTACTTGCCACATTCTCTCTGACCATTATGCTCCTCCCCAGACATTTGCCAGCTGCATCATACTAAGTAGATTCTGTTTGTTACCATGTGAAGCCTGTGGTTGCTTATTTTCTGGAGGTCAGGATGACTTTGACGTTTGCAGTTGCTTTTGCCCCCTTACAATGCTATCTGTTTCTCATTGCGCTTTTACAAAGTTATCTGTTTATACCATGTTTTATATATTCACCCTGTCCCTAGTGTTTACACCATTTGGTGCATGTCCTCCAGTCCTTGGTGTTTACACCATGTGGCATTCAATCCTCTCTGCTGGCAGAATGGGGGCTTCTCCCCTTACTATCTACAGCCATTTGTTTAAAGGAATTCAGTGAAATTACTTTGTTAGTTTTTTAGTCGCATTTCTATTTTCAGTATATCTCCATGTTTAATATGTAATGGCAATTACCTAAAAGGCTTTTGATTATGATGGGATCAGATATTTCCTTCTACATATCACTAAATAACAAACTTTGGACTTGTTGGTACCAGGTGCTTATCTAGGTTTTTCAAGAGTATTCCTTATCAAAATTGCCTGTGCCTCAAGTTGACTGTGCACAGGAATCTAATTAAGTTCCCTGATATCTAATACGCTAAAGCTGCGACTGTAATTGTATGAATATGTGCATGTGCATACATGCATATGTACTTAAAATTACCTCAAGGGTCTTAGCTAATGTGAGTCAAGATATCCTTTATTAAATAAAAAGTTTTAAATTAGCTTGCTAAAGAACTTCCATCTGGGCTTCCCTTATTAGAAACATCTCAATGTCAGCATTCCTTTCTTTCTTCTCACTAAGATCCTATTGTGATTCCCAAGACATTTTGCTATCTTATCTGGTTACTATTTGTTTGAGGGACACAATTCTGACTGTGGAAACTGCTATGTTCAACTAACAATTCTCTTCAGCCATTTTATATCCACAAAAGCCACAGGCAGCCATTTAATGTTACCTTCAGCCATGGGCATCTTCAACAAATGGTAAAGGGTAATATTTTAAAGTAGACAATAGGCTGGCATAAGGGCTATAAGAGGCCAAGGGATTGGGAATAGAGGCATAACATGGTCAAAGTTGCATGAGGAGTCAAGGGGAATGCATTTCGGCAGAGAGTTGTTGAGGTGACACGAGGGGTTGAGGGAATGGGTCGAGAATATTAAGTGGTCTGGATTGCATGAACATGGGATGAGGACTACAGGACTGTTTTATAACTACCCATCCCAGCCTACTCACTTTGGCAACTGGTGTTCTTCACACCTCTTCCCAGGTCCCAATCCAGCCTGCAGCCTCCATTCCACTCTCACCCACCCCAAACAAAAATGAGTATTCATTCCTAAAAGCTGGGTCCTCAGAATTGAAAATCCTCCTGACTCTGTGTGCTGGACACAGGAATGGAAATCAGGGACCCAGGCTGACTATCTTGCACAGATTTTCCACTTGGGTGTGTGGCACAATGACAGCTTGAGAATTTAATTCCTACTTTAAAAAAATCTGGAAATAAAATGTGGAAATTTGTAAAAAATGACTGAAATTGTTGAATTCTTGAATAAACCCAACTGTTTCAGTAGTGTTCTTTAGGGAAGAAAACCAGCAATCTTGGCTCAGATCCCATAATGACATAATTAACTGCCCCCTGAAGTAGCCAAGCAAGCCACTTAATTATATCAAACCATTATAAACATGGCTATGATCTCGGCCTCAAATCAAACCAAAACAACAAGAGAGTACTCCGGGAAGGCTGGGTGAGATTTTTCGCAGAACATTAAAACAACCTCGTGATGTTCTCACTTTTTAGAGAATGAAATCTGACAGCCAATGCCCCAGATTGTTCCACCACCATTACTGAATGTATCCCTCCTCATTCGTCAGATGGAACCAACAATTAACACATCAATATTTTCCCAGTTCTTGTACTGAATATTGATGATTGGTTAACCAACTCACAGGAAGAAGGAACCAGTAAATAATCCAAATTATGGACTTTTAGCATGCACATGGATGTATTCACAGTCATGTTCAACCAGAATTGCTCATCTTCTCAACCTCATCCACAACCACTGATGCCCGATTTTGACCCTTTTTCTTTATTCCTTGTATTATCAGTAAATGGCTAAAAGCACTGATGTAACGAATGCTGCAGACGTAGAATTGTGCTTGAGATCTAGCCAAACCCTTATCTCTGACTCTGGCATCCTCCTTGTCCACATATATCCTGTCCACAAAAAAAGCAGCCCTCCTCATATGTATTGCAATAATTAAGCAGGGTGATCCATTACATCATCTTAAAGGCAATTAGGGAAGACCATTAAAATGCTTACTTTACCAGTGATATTTACATCCCAAAACTAAATTAAAACACATCTGACTAAATAAAACCTTGTATTTTTTCATTATACTCTAAATATAAATAGTTATAATAAATGGCTTGAACATTAGCAGCTTATATGCTCTTATAACAGTGTAAAGCAATTATTTTCATTCATGGTATATATGTATCACTGGCTGGTCAGCATTTATAGCCCATTCCTAGTTGCCCTTAATAAATTGGTGGTGAGCTGCCATCTTGGACCACTGCAGTCCTTGTGCTGCAGTTAGACTCACAGTGGTGTTAGGGAGGGAATTCCAGGATTCTGACCCAGTGATGCTGAAGGAACGGTGATCTGTATCCATGGGATGTGGTGAAAGACTCAGAGGGAACTTGCATCTGCTGCCCTTGTCCTTCCAGATGGTGGTGATTGTGGGTTTGACAGGTGCTGTCTAAGGAGCTTGGTGAATTTCTGCAGTAAATTTTGTAAACAGTGCGCACTGTTGCTACTGAGTGCAAGGACAAATACACTGATCAGCAATGTTCTATCACTTTTAATGTTCCTGGAGTGATACTTTGGAAAAGATCTTGAAAAAGGGCCCATAACATTCCTTGATATTAAATTTCAAAGAGCGTGTACAGAATTTACGACATTATTGCCTTTTACCAGGTTAAATCACATCTTACTTTGCACTCCTTCCTGTTTCAATCATTCAGCTTATTGCAATCACTGCAGGTGTGGACTGGAACTGCATCTCTGTTATTATCAGTTACAATTAAAATTTGTGCCATACATAAATATGCATGGACAGAAACTGTGTTATGGCAATAACGTTTTACTTTTACATATTCAGAATTGTAGTATTCTATGTGTAATATTATTAGGGAATAATGTTGGAGCCTGAAGCTCTGAGTTTGAGTCCTATCCCAGGATTTGATGTCCAAACAATAGGTTTTGTAAGAAACTGCAAATCCTTCTGACAACATGACAATTTGAGGTAAAATTGGTGAGATTCCTGGCCAGCTTTGTAATGAAAGGAATGTTGAAATGTCTATCAACATTATCCATAACCCAGACCAACAAGGTACATGTAAAATTGCATGTTATTGCAGCAGCTTGGATTTCCTGAGTGAACTATAATCCACCATTGCCTGTTATAGTATAGCAATTGCTTCAAAATTTCTAAGAAGGAATACTGTTATGCAACCAACACAGTAATTGTGAAATTCTAACTTTTTACTTTTCTAACCACTGCAGAGAAGAACATATTGTACAGAGTTTGGTTTTATTTGGAGATTAATGCAACCCCAGCTCCACCTGAGCAGTGTCTCTGTGTAACCTGTGCTGTGCTGGTAAGGGAAATATAAGAAAATCCAGTGTTATTATATTTGAAAAGATAGTAAATGTGATCTGAGTAATATGAATATTTTTAGAATTTAACTATGATAGTATTAATTTAAAATCAAAATCTGTAATGTTATAATAAAAATAATTAATACGCTGAAGTTATCAGAGTAGTGATCTCACTATGTGCGCACTGGTCAGGAGGTTTGGTAATCAAGTTAGCTGACCATGTTCAAGCATTTATTATTTTCATTAGAGTACTAAACTGAGATTATAACTTTGAAGTTATTTCTAGATGTATTTTTCACACTGTATATTGCAATATTGTCAAGACAGATTTTAAAATTCTTCCACGTTGTATTTTGATCTGTATTATGGTGAACACAGATAGCTGGACTCCTAGACATGGCATTAGAGATGTTTTGTAATTGTTTCAAATATATTGTAATTGCTTAATTAACATAAGTGTGTACAGTCAGTGGTATATTATTGTGCTTCCCAAAGATTGCCAATTTCTGATGATTAGATACCATTGTATAGTGGTTACAGCATTGACATTAGCAACCCGGAGGGCTGAATTTTAACCCAAAGAAAGTGCTGAATTGGGATCAGGCAACAAGGTTCAAGTGTGTGCCATTTGTTTCCCAACCCAGATGTTTGCATTACAACTATTTTTGCAAGGGCTAATCTTTCCAAATACAGATGCAGCCATTGTTCCATTTGATGTAACAGTAATAGTGGAATGTAGCATGGATATAAATATAAAACTTGAAAAAAGCTGTTAACTGAGAAGTTAGCTGCAATTCTGATGTGACAGATTGAGAGGAGTCCTTTGTGACTTGCTTAGCTGGATGTAGGCCACTTCTTTTGACTGTTTGGCACAACTTTTATCCTGTCCTATAGAAAGTTCTGCAATGAGAGTGCATTGTTTGAAAACCCATACAGTTCAATGTTTAGGACTTCTTGCAGAATAAGTCCAAACATCTGAAAATTGAGGCCCTTTGTGGTGTTGGGCAGCCATTTTCACTGGTACACATTAATAGTCAAATAGTCCATTAAGTTACTAGGTGCAATTCTGCTTTATTTATTTTTTTCCCATGACATAGAAACCTCTTGCTGGCAAAAATACAGTGAAAGTGCAAAGAAGCCAAACTGAGGAACTTCTGCATGACCTTCCCATACAGGGTTAATGATTGCTAACTTATCTTTTTTTCAAATGCATGATTTTACTATTTAGAAAACAAAACTATTTCTGTGAATGGGGCTTTGAAAATCCAGCAATGAGCATTTTGTGAAATCAGATGTAAAATTCACTTCTCTCAATTTCTCTTCTTTTCCACTTTTGGAACTGAATTGCTGTCCTTGGTTATGAACAACTTGAGAGCTGCAAAAGGAGCATGGTTAGAAGCAGGCCCAGATTAACCTGTTTAAGATCAATTTGTGCTCAAAAACTCATGTTAAAAAAACAAATTGCTTTTTGGAATGTCTTTAAAATAAATAGAAAATGAAAAAAATTTACTTTCAAAAGCAGAAAGTGAATTCCAGCCTGAACTCAGCATCATATTTATCAATTTCTCACACTGGATATCTCACATACTCTGAGTGAGATTGTCAGGTCAATATGAATTAAGGGGAATTGTATATTTTGGATGCATTTCCACTGTTAAACAAGACTTAAAATCCTGAAACTTACGTAAGGACATTGCCATAAACAAACCAGGAAACTTTGAGAAATGATTATTCTTTTGTCTGGTAGGGCTATGGGGCTCTAATAGGGACAATTGATGACAGATGTGAATTGGGACAACTTCTACCGAGCAGTGAGCAAGTAGTGGTAGACCTGGTAATTTGCAAAGATAGAGGATGAATCAATGATTTCACAATAGAAGTACCTCTAGGTACTAGTGATCATAAAATAGTAGAAACTCCCACTTAGTTTGTTGGTGAGAAATGTGAGCCTTACACTGGGTTTTCAAACCTAAATAAAGGTACTTATAAAGATTTGAAGATGTCATTAGCTAAAGTGAACTGGTAAACTAGATTAACAGTTCAGATACTTGAGATGCAGTATCAAGTCTTTAAGGAGGTATTTCACAACTCTCAGCAAAGATTTAACCCAGTGAGAAAGACTGTCTCTTTGAGAAGAATGCATCATCCATGCCTAAATAGAATGTCAACAATAGTATCAAATTGAAAGAAATGATGTACAATTCTGCAAAGTTTGCATGTTGTAAGATTGGCAGATTTAAGAACCGACAGAATGAAATAGTAATGTACGATATGGGAAAGTTAACTTGAAAACTACAAACAGATAGTAAGAGTTTCCCCAAATATATTAATACGAAAATAGTAACTAAAGCAAGTGTAAGATCTCTGGAGAGTGAATGTGTTGAATTAATAACTGAAAGCATGAAAGGAAGGAGTAGGAAGAGAATTGGATGAGATTCTGAGGAGAGAAAATAGGAAGTTAGGCAGGAATTTAAAAAGTAGGTACTCAGTGGTGGCAATATTTGGATTACTTCCAGTGCCATGAGCTTGTGAGAGTAGGAATAGGAGGATAAAGCAAATGAATGTGAGGCTGAGGAGCTGGTGCAGGGGCGA
This sequence comes from Chiloscyllium plagiosum, assembly GCF_037043375.1. Lineage (NCBI taxonomy): Eukaryota > Metazoa > Chordata > Chondrichthyes > Orectolobiformes > Hemiscylliidae > Chiloscyllium > Chiloscyllium plagiosum. Next base: position 72,314,925 of record NW_028270150.1, on the reverse strand, counting down.
AGGATTCACATTTCTGGATCATTGGAATCTCTTCTGGAGTATAAGTGACCTATATAAGGAGGAAAGATCGTACCTGAATTGGAAGGGCACTCGTGGGGGGATTTGCTAGAGCTGCTCAGGAGGATTTAAACTAATAATGCACTTGGGGTGTAGGTGTTGGGATATGGGGAGACAGTGAGAAAAGAGATCAGTCTGAGACTGGTATAGTTGGGAAAACAAGCAAGTCAAACAGTCAAGGCAGGCAGGAACAAAGCAGAGAATGAGGTGGGATTAATAAACTAAATTGCATTTATTTCAATGCAAGAGGTTTAACAGGTAAGGCAGATGAACTCAGGGCATGCTTGGGAACATGGGACTAGGATATCATAGCGATTACAGAGATGTGGCTCAGAGATGGACAGGACTGGCAGCTTAATGTTCCAGGGTGTAGATGTTATAGGAAGGATAGAAAGGGGGGCAAGAGAGGAGGGAGAATGGCATTTTTAGTGAGGGATAACATTATGGCTGCACTTAGGCAGGATTCCTGGGAGTACATCCACTGAAATTATTTGGGTGGAACTTGAGAAATAAAAAAGGGGTGATCACCTTATTGGAATTGTACTATAGCGACCCCCCCCTAGTATTCAGAAGGAAATAGAGAATCAAACTTGTAAGGAGGTCTCTGTTATCTGTAAGAATAATAGGGTGGTTATGGTAGGGGATTTTAACTTTCCAAACGTAGACTGGGATTGCCATAGCATTATGGAATTGGATGGAGAGGAATTTAAGTGTGTACATGAACATTTTCTGATTCAGTCGATGGATGTACCGACGAAAACTACTAGAAAACTTGATCTACTCTTGGGAAAGAAGACAGGGCAGGTGACTGAGATCAGCGAGGGACTGCTTTGGGGCCAGTGACCATAAGTCTATTAATTTTGAAGTAATGATGGAAAAGGATAGATCGGATCTAAAAGTTGAAGTTCCATATTAGAGGAAGACCAATTTTGATGGTATTAGGGAAGTACTTTCAAAAATTGACTAGGGGCAGATATTCACTGGTAAAGGGATGGCTGGAAAATGGGAAACATTTAAAAATGAGTTAACAAGAGTCCAAAGACAGTATATTCCTATTAGGGTGAAGGACAAGGATGGGAGGTGTAGGGAATGCTGGATGACTCAAGAAATTAGGTTTTAGTTAAGAAAAAGAAGGAAGCATATGTCAGGTATAGAGAGCAGGTATTGAGTGAATCATTAGACCATAAAGGCAATAGGAGTATAGATTAGATTAGATTAGATTAGATTAGATTAGATTAGATTAGATTACAGTGTGGAAACAGGCCCTTCGGCCCAATAAGTCCACACCGACCCGCCGAAGCGAAACCCACCCATACCCCTACATTTACCCCTTACCTAACACTACGGGCAATTTAGTATGGCCAATTCACCTGACCCTGCACATCTTTTGGACTGTGGGAGGAAACCGGAGCACCCGGAGGAAACCCACGCAGACACGGGGAGAACGTGCAAACTCCACACAGTCAGTCGCCTGAGGCGGGAATTGAACCCGGGTCTCTGGCGCTGTGAGGCAGCAGTGCTAACCACTGTGCCACCGTGCCGCCCACCGTGCCGCCCGTATACTTGAGAGGGAAATCAGGAGGGCAAAAAGGGAACATGAGATAGCTTTGGCAAATAGAGTTAAGGAGAATTCAAAGGTTTCTACAAATACTAGGGAGAGAATAGGGTCTCTTAAAGATCAGCAAGGCTACATATATTTGAAACTACAAGAGTTAGGGAAGATACTAAATGAGAACTTTGCATCAGTAACTATAGACCAGTCAGCCTGACATCGGTGATGGGAAGTTTCTGGAGAGGGTACTGAGAGTTAGGATCTATTTATATTTAGAAAAGAATGAGCGTATCGGTGATGGGCAACATGGTTTTGTGCGGGGGAGATCATGCCTTACCAGCTTGATAGAATTCTTCGAGGAAGTGACCAAGTTGTTAGATGAAGGAAGGGCTGTTGATGTCATATACATGGACTTTAGTAAGGCGTTTGATAAGGTTCCCCATTGTAGACTAATGGAGAAAGTGAAGTCACATGGTGTGCAGAGTGTTCTAGCTAGGTGGATAAAGAACAGGTTGAGCAACAGGAGACAGAGAATAGTAGTTGAAGGGAGTTTCTTGAAATGGAGAAAGGTGACCAGTGGTTATTCACAGGGGTCAGTATTGGGTCCACTGTTGTTTGTAATATACCATAAATGATCTAGAAGAGGGCACTGTTGGTATGATCAGCAAGTTTGCAGATGACACAAAGATTGGTGGACTGGCAGAAAGCATAAGGGACTGTCAGGAGGATATACATAGAGTTGGGCGGAAAAGTGGCAGATGGTTTTCAATCCAGACAAATGTGAGATGATGCATTTAGGCAAGTCTAATTCTAGAGCGAATTATACAGTAAATGGAAGAGCCTTGGGAAAAGTTGATGAGCAGAGAGATCTGGGAGTGCAGGTCCATTGTACCCTAAAGGTTGCTGCGCAGGTTGATAGAGTGGTCAAGAAGGCGTACAGTATGCTTGCCTTCATTGGATGGGGTTTTGAGTATAAGAGCTGGCAAGTCATGTTAAAATTGTACAGGACGTTGGTTCGGCTGCATTTAGAATACTGTGTACAGTTCTGGGTGCCACATTACCAAAAGGATGTGGACGCTTTGGAGAGGGTGCAGAGAAGGTTTACAAGGATGTTGCCTGGTATGGAATGTGCTAGCTATCAAGACAGGTTGAGTAGGTTAGGTTTATTTTCATTAGAAAAATGGAGATTGAGGAGGGACCTGATTGAGGTTTACAAAATCATGAAGGATATAGACAGAGTGGATAGAGATAAGCTTTTTCCCAGGGTGAAGGATTCCATAACAAGAGGTCATGCTTTCAAGGTGAGAGGTGGAAAGTTTAAGGGGGATACACGCGGCAAGTACTTCACACAGAGGGTGGTGGGCATTTGGAAGGCATTACCAGCAGAGGTGGTAGAGGCAGGCATGGTAGATTCATTTAAGATGCGTCTGGACAGATGCATGAGTAGATGGGGAGCAGAGAGATACAAATGCTTAGGAATTGACAGACAGGTTTAGACAGTACATTTGGATCGGCTCAGGCTTGGAGGGCCAAAGGGCCTGTTCCTGGGCTATAAATTTTCTTTGTCCTTCTTTGTTTTTTGTTAAGTGATAACTGTGGAGAAGGATCTGAGAGATAGAGAACATGGGAAATAAACAGCGACATATTGAAAAATGTCCATATTACAGAGGAGGAAGTGGTAGATGTCTTAAAAGGCATAAAGATCAGGTGTACCCTAGAGCTCTGTGGAAAGCTAGGGAAGTGATTGCTGGGTCCTTTCCTGAGCTACTTGTATCATCGATAGGCATAGGTGAGGTGCTGCAAGACTGGAAGTTGGTTAATGTGGTGCCACTATTTAAGAAAAGTGGTAAGGACAAGCCAGGGAACTATAGACTGGTGAGCCTGATATCGGTGATGAGCAAGTTTAGATTAGATTTTTTTAGATTAGATTAGATTAGATTACATTACAGTGTGGAAACAGGCCCTTCGGCCCAATAAGTCCACACCGACCCGCCGAAGCGAAACCCACCCATACCCCTACATTTACCCCTTACCTAACACTACTGGCAATTTAGCATGGCCAATTCACCTGACCCTGCACATCTTTTGGACTGTGGGAGGAAACCGGAGCACCCGGAGGAAACCCACGCAGACACGGGGAGAATGTGCAAACTCCACACAGTCAGTCGCCTGAGGCGGGAATTGAACCCGGGTCTCAGGCGCTGTGAGGCAGCAGTGCTTACCACTGTGCCACCGTGCCGCCCACGAAGTTCAAATCCACAAGTTGTTGGAGGGAATCCTGAGGGACAGGATTTGCATGTATATGGAGAGACAACGACTGACTAGGGATAGTCAGCATGGCTTTGTGCATGGGAAATTATGTCTAATGAACTTGGTTGAGGTCTTTTCAGAGATAACAAAGAAGATTGATGAAGGCAGAGCAGTGAGTGTGATCTACGTGGACTTCAGTAAGGCGTTTGAAAAGGTTCCTCGTGGTAGACTGGTTAGCAAGGTTAGATCACATGGAATACAGTGGAAAGTAGCCATTTGGATACAGAACTGGCTGGAATGCTGGTGATGGAGGGTTGCTTTTCTGACTGGAAGCCTGTAACTAGTGGTATGCCACAAGGATCGGTGCTGGGACCACTGCTTTTCGTCATTTATATGAATGTTTTGGATTTGAACATAGGAGGTACGGTTAGTAATTTTGCAGATGACACCAAAATTGGAGGTGTATTGGACAGTGAAGAAGGCTATCTCAGAGTACAACGGGACCATGATCAGATGGGCCAATGGGCCGAGAGGTGGCAGATAGAGTTTAATTTAGGTAAATGTGAGGTGTTGCATTTTGGAAAGGCACATCAGGGCAGGACTTACCATTAGGTGTATAAGGTCCTGTGGAGTGTTGCTAAACAAAGGAACTTTGAGCGCAGGTTCATAGTTCCTTGAAAGTGGAATCTCGCGTAGACAGGATAGTGAAGAAGGCGCTTGGTATGCTTGTCACTATTTGTCAGTGCATTGAGTACAGGAGTTGGGAGGTCATGTTGCTGCTGTTCAGTACATTGGTTAGGCCACTTTTAGAATACAGCATTCAATTCTAGTCTCCATGCTATAGGAATCCTATTGTAAAACATGAGAGTTCAGAAAGATTTACAAGGATGTTGCCAGAGTTGGAGGATTTGAACTACATGGAGAGGCTAAATAAGTTGGGGCTATTTTCCTTGGAATGTCAGAAACTGAGGCTTGACCTTATAGAAGTTTATAAAATCATGAGGTGCATGGATAAAGTAAAGAGACAAGGTATTTTCCCCAGGTTGAGGGAGTCCTAAAGTAGAAGACACAGATTTAATGTGAGAGGGGACAGATTTAAAAGGAACCTAAATGACAACTTTTTCCCACAAAGTGTGATGGGTGTATGGAATAAACTGCCAGAGGAAGTGGTAGAGGCTGGAATAATTACAATATTTAAAAGGCATCTGGATGTGTAGATGAATAGGAAGAGGTTTGAGGAATATGGGCCAAAAGCTGGCGAATGAGACAAGATTAATTTTGGATATCTGGATGGCATGGACGAATTGGACTGAAGGATCTGTTTCCATACCGTACATCTTCTGGCTCTGAATGTTGAATGGATGTTTTATGTCTGTCTTTGCTGTAGAAGACTTAGATATTTGAAAATTAAGGTGTCAGAGGGAGGAACTTAAAATAATCATCATGAGAAAAGTACACAGAAAACTATTTGACCTGAAAGATGATATGTTCTTAGAACCTGATGACCTGCATTGTAGAGTCTTCAAAGAAATAACACTTGAGATAGAGATTTTGATCATGATCTTCTAAAATTCCTTAGATTTGGGAAGTGTTCCAGCAGATTTGGAAACAATATATGTTCCACCTTTATTCGAGAGAGGAGAGAGACAGAAAACAAGAAACTTCAAGCCAGCTAATGTAATATCAGGCGTAAGAAAACTATTAAATTTCATTATTAAAGCGGTTATAGGAGGACACAGAAAATCATATGATCAGGCAGTGTCAGCATAATTTTGTATAAATAAAATTATGTTTAATTAATTAGTTATTTGAGTAAGTAAAGCATAACTTGGATGAAGGGGAACCTGTAGATACACCATCAAAATTTTTTGTACGAGGGCATAGTGGGCGGCACAGTGGCTCATTGGTTAGCACTGCTGCCTTGCAGCGCCAGGGACCTGGGTTCAGTATCAGCTTCGGGCACCGTCTGTGTGGAGTTTGCACATTCTCCCTGTGTCTGCGTGGGTTTCCTCCAGGCACTCTGGTTTCCTCCCCACAGTCCAAAGATGTGCAATTCAGGTGAATTGGCCATGCTAAATTGCTTATAGTGAGAGGTGCATGAGTGGGGTAATGGGCCTGGTGGGTTACTCTTCAGAGGGTCTGTGTGGACTTGTTGGGCCAAAGGACCTGTTTCCACACTGTAGGGAATCTAATAATCTTTCAACATGTTAACATATTAGCTGAGAGGAAGTGAACTGGGCCAGTTTTTTAGATTGTCGGGTTGTAACTAGTGGAGCTTCACAGTGATCAGCGCTGGCTCTGAACTATTCATTATTGATATTAGTAATTTGAATGAAGCAATTAAATATATGTTAGTGATATTTCCCAATGACACCAAATAGTTAGGAAATTAAGTTGTCAAAAGACATTGACAGCAGAGTAAAAATAAGTGGCAGGAAGAAGATTGGCATATGGATGTGAATGTGAACTTGTCTATTTTCTCAGGTAAAATAGAGAAGCAATTTTTTTAAGATGGATACTGGTTGCAAAAGTCAGTCATATGGAAAGAGCTGCAAATTCTTACATGTGAATTATAAAATATTAGTACATAAATGCAGCAAGTGATTTGGTAATAAATGGTATCTTAAATATTTGTTGCAAGGGACATTGAATATAGAAGTCAGAAAATGTTATTGTCACTGTATAGCACCTTTTAATAAAGCTATGTCTGAGCTACTAGGTATAGTTTTGGTTTCCTCATGCTGAAGAGATACAATTACATTAAAAACAGCTCAATGCTGGTTGCTTTCACTGAATTGAAATGATAAACTTCCCTCATGAAAAATGTTGAACTGGTTAAGCCTTCACCAGTTGCAGTTTAGAAGAATGAGAGATGATCTTACTGTAATCTAAGTTCCTTGTGGGTCTAGATAGAATATATCCCAGGAAGAAAATTCCTCTTGTGGGGAAACTAAAACTCAGGGACACAGTTGAAGAATAAGCAGTTTCCCTTTCCAGCTGTAGCTTTCCTCTGAGGTTTGCGAGTCTATGAAATTGTCTTCCCCAGAAAGCCATAGAAGATGGGTTTTTGAATTTATTCAAGGATGAGTTAGATATGTGACAAACAAGCCAGGAATTATGGGAGTCGGATTGGAAAGTGAGATTGAGACCCCAATCAGATTAACCATATGCTATTGAATTGGCGTGATCAACTCTTTTTTTTAATATAGAGTCATTGTCATAGAGATGTACCGCACCTTTGGTCCAACTCATCCATGCTGACCAGATATCCTAACCCCAATCTAGTCTCATTTGCCAACACTTTGAATGTAGAAAGATGAGGAACAACCTGATAGAAGTTTACAAAATAAGGGGAGGTGTGGATAGAATGGATAGAATGGATAGTCTGAATCTTTTTCCTAGGATAGAAATGTCAATTACCAGAGAACATAGGTTTCAGGTATAAAGGTAATTTAGAGGAGATGTAAGAGGTGGGACTTTTTTTTAACATGGAGGGTGGTATGTGCCAGAAATGTGCTGCAAGAGGAGGTGGTGAAGGTTGATACATTAGCAACAGTTAAGAGCCTCTTGACAGATGTATGAACAGACAGGGAGTAGTGCGATACAGTCAGCACAGGGGGCAAACGGTTTCTAATAGTTTAGAAAGGCCATAAGTATCGGCACAGTCATAGAATAATAGAATCTCTACAATGTTGGAACAGGTCCTTCGGCCCAACAAGTCCACACTGGCCCTCTGAAGAGGAACCTATCCAGACCCATTCCCCTACCCTATTACTCTACATTTATCCCTGACTAATGCACAAAACCTGCACATCCCTGAACACTACGAGGCAATTTAGCGCGGCCAATTCACCCAACCAGCACATCTTTGGACTGTGGAAGGAAACCGGAGCACCCAGAGGAAACCCACACAGACATGGGGAGAATATGCAAACTCTATACAGGTAGTCACTCGAGGTTGGAATTGAACCCAGGTCCCTGGCACTATGAGGCAGCAATGCTAACCACTGAGCCACCATGCTGCCCTTTTAGTGCGCTGAAGAGCCTGTCCCTGTGCTATACTGTTGTTTCTTCTCCAGTTCCTGCCTAATTCTGTTGTAATAAGCCGGCACCCAGTTCAGTCCTAGCACCAGTCTTAACTTTATCTGTAACTATCATAAAATTTATGGAAGAATGATCACTGTTCCCAAAATGTTCCCCTGCTGAAACTTCAAATCACATGACCAGGCTAATTCTGCAATGAAAGGTCAAGTATGGCACCTTCCTTGGTTCCCTCGTCAGCTTCAGCAGCAACCCAACCTCTCCACCCAGCACTTTCCCTTGTAAAATCTATACCCCTCACCTCCATCCAAGGCCACAAAGCATTCTTCCACATCGGCAGAGATTTCCCTGCACATTCACCCACCTCACCTACTGTGTCCATAGCTCTCGACATGGTCTCCTCTACATCGGGGAGACAGGATACCAACTCGCGGAGCGTATCAGGGAATATCTCTGGGACACACGCACCCACTGCCCTATGGTCAACCACTTGAACTGCCCCAAGGATATGCAAGTCTTGGACCTCCTCCACTGCCAAATCCAAGCCACCTACCAACTGGAGGAAGGATGTCTCCTCTTTCACCTTGGGACCCTCCGACCACACTGCATCAAGTTCGACAGTATCTTAAGATTTAACACATCGTAAAATATGACAGATAGATGTAGGGTAATTAAAGTACAGCAGAGTGAAGGCTATTCAGTCCATTAATTCTGCATTGGATTTTTTGAACAGCAAACCAATTAGCCACACTCGCTGCTCCTTCCCCATATTCCTGCAATATGTTTTTCCTCAAAATATTTATTCAATTTCCTTTTGAAGGCTACCATTGAAGCTGACAAACTATTTTGGAAATTGAGCTGGTACTGGACCTCGACAATTCTTCATTTTCTAACTAAAACAAATTGCATGTACATGAATGCCACGTTAGGTATGCCCTATGTTCCACAGTTGAACAAGTGACAGGAGGCCACTCCTTGTATCTGTAACTAATTGAAATGCAACTACAGCAGTGCTGAGGATCTAATTTGTTTTAAGTTACAGGCATAAATGTTTAACTAACATTGGCAGGAACCCAGGATAGCTACCAGGAATAACAATAGGCATGTAATTCATTCACTTAAATATTTCTTTTCATTTCATCCTTTAGCAAAGAGAGGCTGAATGTTTGTCTGCTTGTCTGTGGCTCTGGTTTTAGCTGTGGGGAAGGAAGTCAGAAAGTCTATGCAAGGAAATTGTCTAGAGAGTCACATCTAATTTTTCCATTTCCTTTGGCAATGCCTGATTACAATATGCAATTGCTTACTTGGAAATTACCATTCTATTCGATGTGGGCAGTGCATTTTATGAGCAGAAAAGGTTACTGCTAAAGAACTAATTAAGATTTTTGGTGTTTATTAGTGTCTAACTAATGCACAAAAAATAAAGCAAGCCTCTAACAGGGCATTTTTTTGTGATATATGTTGTAAAGTTAACTTGTTGAAAAAGAAAGATTTAAATGCCTCACCATATCTAAGTCAATCATTTTGGGATTAGGATGGGAGGGAAAGAGAGAATAGAAAATAGTTAATATATTAAAGTTGGTCTGATTTAGATCTGTTAATCTGTTTGTCTTCACGACTTCTATGAAATAGGAAAATAAAACAAACAGAAGTGATTAGCCAGGAGTGTCTAGTACTATACAAATACTACTGTAAGAACTGTTAACTGGTAGAGGTTGCAATCAAGCCCACTGTCAGGTTGGAAGTGGCTGAGTATTAAGGTGGGCTGTTTTAAAAGGCCCGTTTCAGTTGTGCCTTCATCCCATCATTTTGAAATGCTAAGCTCTCTATCTTTTGTGCCTGACACATCTTTAACCCTTCTAGACACTCCTTGGCTCAATCCATGCCGACTCATACTAAATCAGATTGTAACCCCAATGACCCCTCATGCCCTTCATGTCAACGTATGTTTCTCACCAACTCCGTGGCTTCTTGTATCCATGTGTCAACTTATGGTCAACTCATGCCAACCTCCATAACTCCTTTTTGGCCTATGCCATATTAATACCAACTCATGCCAACATGTTTACAAATGTTTGCCCTCACACCCTCCATATCGATATATGAGCATCCACAATTGGTGGACCTCAGGAGCCTTGTTGAGATGATATATAATAATGGTCAAAACATCTATAATGGCCTTTGCTATTGCCAATAAAAATCCTCCCATTAACGAAAGTGCAATCAAGTAATTTTAAATACCTACAAATATTAACTCCCATGTAAAACAGACACATTCAGAACCACACATCAATAAGAGAACTAATTCTTAAATAATCTTTTTGAGATGTCAATTAAACTGTAAATTTGCAATCACTTACCAAAATAATTGTTATTTGTGGAAAGTAACCAAGTATGAATAATGACATAATGATAGGCCTTAGAGTAATGTCAAAACAGCTATTGTCATTTCTACAGTATGTTTTTCTTATTGATACAGGCAGCCTTGTTTAGAAAAAAAAACTATTCAAGAGCTGGCAGTTTAAGTAACTGCACAGATTGACTTATGTTTTTCCCCTCCAGAGAAGATTTTTTAAAAACTTTGAAGAGTTGGAGATTTAAATAATTGCACAGTTTGACAGTTCTACAGTTGTTATGCACACGACAAGCTCTTACAACTTCTCCAAAAATTCATGAATCACAAGGGTTAAGGCCCTTGCCAATTACTAGCCATGAAAAGGCCTACTGTTGCTACCTTTTCACCCTCAGCATGGACAGGCCCATGCCAAAGCATTAGGTCAGCACCTCTTGCTGTAAGGATTGCTGCTGGGCAAGCAGATGGATACCTTTCTGGTGTTTCCTCTTCCCATTGGGGGCAACCACCTTCCAACTCATTTCCCCATTTATCCTGTAATGTCCCTACCTCTGAGTCGGGAAGCCTATATTTAATCAAAAATAAGTTGATTAGAAGATTAATGGTACAGGCCATCCAATCTTTTGACATGGTGCGGGGGACACATTGTACTTGCACATATTAGCAATGTAAGGCTTGGCACATTGATAAACATTAATCTAAAAAAACCATTGCCTTGAATTGAAATAAATGAGTAATTTATAAAAGTGACCATTAAAACTTACTATTAGCAGAACTTACTAATAATTTTTTTGTTGTTCTGAGTTAAGAAACAGAACAAGAAAGAAACAGACTAGATCCCTGATCTAGAATAAATCCCATTCATTGTGCTTGTGTAATGAGGAATCAAGAATCTCCCTGTGCTAATATTTAAAACGTAATGACTCACTCCAAAATGTGCAGAGGTAATGTGGACAAACCAATTTAAACAATTTGTCTTCTCTTACACTTTCCACTGAGAACTCTAACATAGTGGACAATTTTGACTGACTTCGATAGCAATTAAATATATCATGTATATCCTTGAATCAATATCACTCATTTTATTCTAACATTTAATGGAAGAGATACCCCCAAATAACCAGCTTTATATGTTTTTAATGGAGCTACAAGTCTCGGGAAATGTTATTGAATTTCTCTCCCTGTACAAAAAGCACCCAACCTCTAAATAATGACTTTTTTTCTTGAGATCAGGAACTATAGCCATGTGTCTGCTATGGTTCATTTAAAAAAAACCTTTCCACGAGCAGATATGAAACCATTTTATACCTGTATTATATAAGACAGATTGATAGGAGACATTTGATCTAATCAGAATGGTTGGGTATTGTCCACATATGCCCTGATTGACTTGGATTGATTCGGAAATGCATAAGTCATTTCATGTTTCATTTCATAATTCAGGAAGGCTGACAACTGATAATTTCTCTCTGTTAGACTATATATCACGTCAGATACTCAGCTGGATTTAACTAATTTTTGAAGACATTATAATGTTTATGCTGATTTTTTTTTCCTCATTTAATGCTGCACTCAAAATTCTTCTCAGCATGATTTTGCTGAGCCCAATAATGATTCTGGATGTATGCAATGGTGTTTCACCTTGTTAAAAGACTGATAATTGCCATTTAAGGATATTCTATCTCTAAATACACTAATTTGCAGATGCTTCCTATGTGTTATTTTTCAAATAGATATTATGCTATTGCAGGAAGTTTCTTCATTTTCAATGCATAGCAACGACTGAAGCAGAGTACATTTTACTTGACAAGTGAACAGGGGTCTTAATGTATGAAGAAATGGAAAGATGGAATATGAGCTGGCCATTGAGTTAAGCCAGGAAGATGCATTCACCGGTCTTGCAATTTTCCCATTTTATAAAATATAGGCAAATCCTAAGTGTTGCCTGGGCACCATAGAGCAACATGCCAGGAAGCTATGATCCTTAATGTAAGGTGACCAGCTGACTGAGCCAGTAGAACAGCATTATTAATGTGTTTGAAGATCGTGAATCTTAGAGTATCTTTTAATGTAATAAACCTTCTCAAGGCCCTTCACAAGGAGAATTATTAGACAAACTTTGGCACGAAGTACATAAGGAGATACAAGAAAAGGACACATGACCTCAGAGTAAATTAATGAGAAACATGATGCAAAAACATATTAGTCTGAAGTTAATTGCAAATGCTTCAGCTTTGTCACTTTAACTGATGTCCTGAGCTTCTCCAGATTCGATTCCAGCCTCGGGCGACTGTCTGTGTGGAGTTTGCACATTTTCCCCGTGTCTGCATGAGTTTCCTCCAGGTGCTCCAGTTTCCTCCCACAGTCCAAAGATGTGCAGGTCAGGTGAATTGGCCATGCTAAATTGCCTGTAGCGATAGGTGCATTAGTTGGAGGGTAGTGGGTCTGGGTGGGTTACTCTTCGGAGGGTTGGTGTGGACTGGTTGAGCCGAAGGGCCTGTTTCCACACTCAAGGGAATCTAATCTAATCATTGAGAATACCAGGTTGCCATTTAGCACAATGGTAGTCTCAAAGAAGACAATGGATGTTATCCTTAATGTGAAGACAAGTCTGTGTAGTGGTCTCTTCTGCCAATACTGTAATGGACATATACATGTCTGACGGGTAATCAGTAAGGACAAGGCCAGTAGATTTTTTTCTGTTTTGGTGATTGTCTCACCCTCTGTTCCAGATGCAGCCTAGCAGCTTTAAGACTTGACCACTTCAGTCAGTAGTGGTGTTACTCAGCCACTATTGATGTTGGATATTTCAGTCCATCACCCAGTGTATATTCTGAGCCATTGCCACACTCGGTGTTTTTTCTAATTTTTGTTCAAAATAGAGCAGTCGTCATTTGTCAGCTGAATGTCCTCAACCAGGTTGCATTTGGGGGTTTGATGGTAATCAGCAGGAGGTTTCCTTTATCCCTGTTTGACCTAAACTTATGAAATTTCATGCGGTCGGTGGTCAAGATTCCCAGGAAATCACTCTCCCAACGGGATGTCACTGTCTACCACAACTAGTGGGATTGTCCTGTTGGTGGGGCAAGACATACACAGGGATAATGATGCTGTGTCTTGTGTATTGTTTGGTCAGAATAATTATATCAGGCTGTTGCTTGATAGTCTGTGGGGCAGCTATCCCAATCTTAGCAGAAGCTCTCAGATGTTATTAAGCAGGACCTTTTGTAGAGTCAGTAGGGCTGAGTGTATCTTTGTTGTTTCTGGTGCTTAGGCTGATTCCTGTTTGTTTTCTGTTAATGTAATTATTGTTGTGCAGAACCATGTGATTGTCTGGGTTTATCCTGAACTTGAAGACTGATTTCTAATAAAAACAACTTGCATTTATATCATGTTTTTAATGTGATAAAATACTCCAAGGCATTTTGCAGGATTGTTACGAAGCACAGTTTGACAACTAACCCTGTAAGGAGATACAGTATTAGAACAAATTATCATCAGCTTGATCACAGAGGTAACTAGAATCTGGGAGGGAGCGCTTTGTAGATCTTGGGCCTTTGTGACCATTAATGGTGTAGTGCTTAATGATAGGATGCTCAAGAGACTAATAAGTGTAGATATGTTGGAGAGCTGTGGGCGCTCGAGGAGCTTACAAAGGTAGGGAAGGGAGAGGCCATAGAAGGATTTGAAAACAACGATGAGAATTTTAAAATTGAGATTTTGGTTAACCAGCAGTTTATGTGAGAACAGGGATGATAGATTATTGAATGTCGTGTATTTTAGAACATAGGCTACTGTGTTTTGGATTGCCTCAAACTTTTGGATGATAGAATGTGGGAAGCCACTTAGGAATATGTTATACTTACCAAATCAAAGTGATAAAGGTGTGGATAAGAGTCTGTTTCTGCACTTCCCCTGATGTTATTATCTTGTACAGAAAATTACTTATATTAGATCTATATTCCATTGATCTGATGTCAGCATCTCATTAACAGTTCTCCTTGACTTTTATGTGATAAACTTGTCAGGGTTATTATCATTTTGAATATTCTGCTTTCCTTCTCTTTGAAAATTTCTTTCATCTCCAATAATGACATCTTTCTTGTATCTTCAGCTGCTATTAGGTCATGCCTCTTGTTGACTTCACCTCAGTTCTCATAGATACCTGCTCAGAGAGCTTTCCTCCTGTGTCAAGTGAAAATTGTAAGTGGTTCAGTAGAAAGAATGAAATACAGAAATAATGCATTTCTTCTATGTTCCTTCTACCATATCTCTATTGTTTGATCATCAAACCATGCTATGTCCATCAGAGGATCAGTGGGCATAATGCACCCACCAGCTGCCCCTGCCTGCTGCATCATTAGAGTCCTATACCTCATTTTAATTCTGCAAATGAACTATATGTACAAATGGTTCCCCACTGTACCTCTGCTTTCTTCTGAGGACACTATCAGATTTCATAGGTTCTAACAGATGCTAAGTCCTGATGAAGGGCTTTTGCCCGAAACGTCGATTTCGAAGCTCCTTGGATGCTGCCTGAACTGCTGTGCTCTCCCAGCACCAGTAATCCAGAATCTGGTTTCCAGCATCTGCAGTCATTGTTTTTACCCAGATGATAAGTGCACCTATTGTTTGGACTGCTCCAGCAGACATAAAGACTGTTGGAAACTGGTAATGTGCATGTGGGGTACTTTGCTTATTTGTACCTGGCCATCAGAATTGGGGCCTATGTTTGTGTTAGGACCACAATTTGCATAACTTAAAGAGACTCTAATTTGATTCAGGTGAGCTCTTACAAAGACTTAGCAAGGTGACAGAGGGCTGTATCAGAATAGGAACAGGCTGGTTAGTACAACTGTCCAATGTTATGATGTTGTTGTGGTATTTCCTTCGATGGAAATTAAAGTTAATTTTTTTTCTGTCTGTGCTTCATTAATTGTGAAAATAATATTAATAACAGCCAGTTACAATAACAAGTGTGTAGTTACCAGATTAAAGAGAAACTGACAGCAATATTGGAGATGCAACTTGAACAGGTTGGCCTACTATACATTTGTTATACATCACAAGATCTGTCAATCATAGATTGCCTACAGTGTAGAAAGAGGCCATTCAGCCCAACAAGTCTGTACTGAGCCTACAAGCAGCATCCCGCCCAGACACAGCACCAAGGCCCCTGTCACTATAACTCAACATTTATCATGGCTAATGCACCTAGTCTGCATATCCCTGGACACTATGGGGCAATTCAGCATGACCAATCCACTAAACCTGCACATCTTTTGACTGTGGAAGGAAAACAGAGCACCTGATGGAAACACACGCAGACACTGGGGGAACGTGCAAACTCCACAAGGTAATAAGGTTTCAATATTTCAGTAACCTAATAGACTGCATTTTACCACAGATATTACAGCCTATAAAATATTAACTAATGCTGTATTTAACTTTTTGCATCAAATAATTTCTACGAATTTCAATACAATATGTTCAGGGGCAAAGAAAACTTCAGTTTCCCTTTTGATAAGTTGATTTATATTTTGGTTTATTCTGACAAGTAAACCATCTTCGGAATTGTGTGAAATTTTCAATCTTGCTGAAACACAAACCACTTTTATCAAACAGCAGATCAAAAAGAGTCATCTATCCATATAATTAAAACAAATGTGCTTGACATGTCTTTCAGAGACATTACACAGCCAGAATGTCAAATATCCATTAGGAAATAAAATTATCAATTGTATTGATAACTAATAAGTTTTATAAATAGTCACAGTTAAATCCACAATCAAGAATCTGAAGCAACAGTGCTTTTTCAAAATTTGGTTTCTTGGGGACTTGGTGGAATATGATAGGAAGGGAATGTTTGAAATGTTTTAGTGCTAACATTAGGTTTTACGGTAGAAGACAAGAGAACCTACAACCATGCTAAGTGTTCAGGTATTAGGCGTAAAGATTTGATATTAGGATAAACTTCACTGTTCAGTCTCAAACAAGACTCTGTTAGTCAGGAGAGAAAGTGAGGGCTGCAGATGCTGGAGATCAGAACTGAAAATGTGTTGCTGGAAAAGCGCAGCAGGTCAGGCAGCATCCAAGGAACAGGAGAATCAACGCTTCGGGCATAAGCCCTTCTTCAGGAATGAGGAAAGTGTGTCCAGCAGGCTAAGATAAAAGGTAGGGAGGAGGGACTTTGGGGAGGGGCTTTGGAAATGCGATAGGTGGAGGGAGGTGAGGGTGATAGGCCAGAGTGGGGTGGGGCGGAGAGGTCAGGAAGATGATTGCAGGTTAGGAAGGCGGTGCTGAGGTCGAGGGATTTGACTGACCGAACTCATTGTCTCAGCCTGCTCCTGCCCCACCGAACTCATCTCTGCATACCTCGACACAGTCCTGTCCCCCTTAGTCCAAGAACTCCCCACCTACGTTCGGGACACCACCCACGCCCTCCACCTCCTCCATGATTTTCGCTTCCCCGGTCCCCAACGCCTTATCTTCACCATGGACATCCAGTCCCTGTACACCTCCATCCCCCATCACGAAGGACTTAAAGCCCTCCGCTTCTTCCTTTCCCGCCGTACCAACCAGTACCCTTCTACTGACACCCTCCTTCGACTGACTGAACTGGTCCTCACCCTGAACAACTTCTCTTTCCAATCCTCCCACTTCCTCCAAACCAAAGGAGTAGCCATGGGCACCCGCATGGGCCCCAGCTATGCCTGCCTCTTCGTAGGATATGTGGTACAGTCCATCTTCCGCAGCTACACTGGCACCACCCCCCACCTTTTCCTTCGCTACATCGATGACTGTGTCGGCGCTGCCTCGTGCTCCCACGAGGAGGTTGAACAATTCATCCATTTTATCAACACCTTCCACCCCGACCTCAAATTCACCTGGACCGTCTCAGACTCCTCCATCCCGTTCCTAGACCTTTCCATTTCTATCTCGGGTGACTGAATCGACACGGACATTTACTATAAACCGACCGACTCCCACAGCTACCTAGACTACACCTCCTCCCACCCTGCCCCCTGTAAAAACGCCATCCCATATTCCCAATTCCTTCGTCTCCGCCGTATCTGCTCCCAGGAGGACCAGTTCCAAAACCGTACAACCCAGGTGGCCTCCTTCTTCAAGGACCGCAATTTCCCGCCAGACGTAGTCGACGATCCCCACCACCGCATCTCTTCCACTTCCCGCTCCTCTGCCCTTGAGCCCTGCCCCTCCAACCGCCACCAAGATAGAACCCCACTGGTCCTCACCTACCACCCCACCAACCTCGATGTACAACGTATCATCCGCCGCCATTTCCGCCACCTCCAAACGGACCCCACCACCAGTGATATATTTCCGTCCCCTCCCCTATCAGCGTTCCGAAAAGACCACTCCCTCCGTGACTCCCTCGTCAGGTCCACACCCCCCACCAACCCAACCTCCACTCCCGGCACCTTCCCCTGCAACTGCAAGAAATGCAAAACTTGCGCCCACACCTCCCCTCTTACTTCCCTCCAAGGCCCCAAGGGACACTTCCATATCCGCCACAAATTCGCCTGCACCTTCACACGCATCATCTATTGCATCCGCTGCACCCGATGTCGCCTCCACTATATTGGGGAGACAGGCCGCCTACTTGCGGAACGTTTCAGAGAACACCTCTGGGACACCCGGACCAACCAACCCAACCACCCCGTATCCCAACACTTTAACTCCCCCTCCCACTCCACCAGGGACATGCAGGTCCTTGGACTCCTCCATCGCCAGACCATGGCAACACGACGGTTGGAGGAAGAGCGCCTCATCTTCTGCCTGGGAGCCCTCCAACCACAAGGGATGAATTCGGACTTTTCCAGTTTCCTCATTCCCCCTCCCCCCACCTTGTCTCAGTCAAATCCCTTGACCTCAGCACCGCCTTCCTAACCTGCAATCATCTTCTTGACCTCTCCGCCCTCACCCCATTCCGACCTATCACCCTCACCTTGACCTCCCTCCACCTATCGCATTTCCAAAGTCCCTCCCCAAAGTCCCTCCTCCCTACCTTTTATCTTAGCCTGCTGGACACACTTTCCTCATTCCTGAAGAAGGGCTTATGCCCGAAACGTCGATTCTCCTGTTCCTTGGATGCTACCTGACCTGCTGTGCTTTTCCAGCAACACATTTTCAGCTCTATTAGTCAGGAGTCTGCAAGTGGACTCTTTTAACATGGGAAGGTTGTTGTGCTAGAGCTACCATGTGGCTTTGGATGACCCGGAAATTCCTATTTTTACCAGCTGCCACAGGAAGCTCAGACTTATTTCCAAATTGAAAATCAACAAGTCAATAAAGTGAAATGATGACCACTCCTTGGATGTGGATTTTTAAGTGCTCAGCAGCACATTTTATTCTCATCTTTTAATAAGTTCCCAAACAGTGATGTTAGCCTCAAGTATTAAAATGACTTTCCTTCTGGAAATTGTAATGGGGTCTGCAATCATCAGTCAAATGTACTTCCAGATTTTCCGTGTTATGATTAGAATCAAGTTCAGTTGGAAAATCTAATGAGATATTCGGCCCAATATTCTACTCCTGGTATGAATTCAGAATTCTAAGGATGCTGGAAATCTGAAATAGAAGCAAGAAGTATTGGGAGAACTTAACAGGTCAGCCAGCGGTTCGGGAGAGAAACAGAGTTAATGTTTCAGGTTGATGATCAATTGGAAGGTAACTATTCTTAATATGAAAGTCAATGTGGCTGTCTGCCAATGTCAGTTCACCACTTAATCCTCCAGCTCTCTATCTTGGAAACCATGGACCAACATCTCAGAGCATGGTCTATGACTAGTGACTACATGTATTCCTCCTATCCATAGATGTTAGCATCAGACACTCATCAGCCTTATCACTTAATAATGACACATCTCCAATCCACTTGCAAGATGCCTCTGCACATCAGTGCTCCATTTTGGAGCATGGGACATGTCGTGCACATGGACTGAAACTAATTCCAGATTCGGCCAGAGTACATCTCCGGGTTCCTCGCTTCCTCTCTCATGGCTCACTCACTTTGTGCCTCCTTGAATGTTCACATTTTGCCCTAACTTTTTGTGCTTTGCTCCCACAGCCAGACCTTAAAGGCTCAAAGTATTGCTGTCTTACCTGACAGTCAGTCCAGGGGTTGGGTAAGGTCAGGTGACTGCTTTGGATGGTTAAGGTCAGTGGGTTTGTAACAGTGCAATCCAAGGATTCTGCTGTGGTCAGTCCTGCATGTCCAGTACAACTAGACCAGGAAGACACAGCATGTCAGTCAGGAGCTGCACAGAACTTGATCTAGAGTCTAGTCTGTCATCACTCAGGGTTCACCATACAAGATAGTCAGGGGTTGGCCTATTCAGTCTATTGTTCTTTAAGTCAAGGGGTGTTATCAGGGCCACTGTGGCGGTAGGGGATTTGAGAACTCAATTCTGGGGATTGGATGCAGCAATCTGGGAAGCAGAGGGGATAATAATTATGAAAGGGGAAGACAGTGGTATATTGGACAATATGGCTTATCACAGGAGAGGGCAAAATTGAAATTCAGTGCCATGTTGGCCTCATTGGGGTGCAATGCAGTACATTGTTTGACATGACTAAGCTGTAGCGCTGGAGATTTACAGTTTCATCTCTCTACTCTTTGAATTAGGCGTTGCTGAGTGGAAGCTCAGTACTGATGAACTCAACAGGGAGTTCCGGGAAAAGGGGACATGAGGTATGGAGGGTGGGTGGCTTTGATTACCAGTTGAGCCTGTGACTCACTGTGCCTCCATATTTGTATAAGTCATCAATTCTTACTGAAAATGGAAAATGGCTCTAACCACATCTGGATTTGGTGGGTGTTTTCTGTTGAGCCTGTGGGCTGTACTTTTGAGTGAAGTGAGGCTGTTTTGGGGAGCCGTTGCATTTATCAGGCACTGATCATAAATTTAGGATAGGCATCTCTGTGAAACAGAAATGGTCACAATTCGTAAAGAAGTACAAGGTCTCATGCAGTGCGCAAGGACATTGTTTTTACCTTGAAATGTTCACCAACATGCTCTTATATGCAATGTTGCCTTCTATTGGATGGTGTGGGGGCAGATAGGACATGCTATCAGTGGTCATACAGCACTTACAATCTCCTACTGTATTTGTGGATCATGGCTTGGTGCTGTACTAATCACAATAAGGTTTCTATGTCAAAAGCCCACATAGGGACATTACACGGCCCTCCTTGTCAGAGTCCTTCATCACTCATTGTATGGAGGAGGATATTAAACCATATAGGGCTGGATAACCTTTCAAGGGCAACAAGTTTCAGACCATAAATGCTGGTTCAGTTTGTAATGCCTACATGCATGAGTGAGTAAAAAATAGTATGGTTACTGAGAGATATGGCCAACTGTTCTGTAACCATGGATGATGCCTCTAATGCACAACCCTTGACTGAATCTAAGTGGAGATACACTGCTGCCCATTCTTTCACCAGGGCCATTGTAGAACAGATGATAGGAGCAGATAGGTTCCTGATGAAGGCCTTTTGCCTGAAATGACGATTTTCCCGCTCCTCGGATGCTGCCTGACCTGCTGTGCTTTTTCAGCACTACTCTAATCTTGCAATATCCACTTTCGCCCAGATGATAGGTCTGTTGAAAGTGAAGTGCTGATGCTTATTTTGGTTTGAGGGAGGCCTGCGGTACAGTCCGGATAGAGTGTGCTGCATAATTGTAGTGTGTTGTGCTTTGCTGGAGCAGTCAATGTTGGGATGTGACAGATTCTGAAGAGCTGGGTGAGTAGCAGCAATATTCCAAGGAGAAAGATTGAACAAGAGGAATATCACCTTCAGTGAACAAGCGCAACAGGCCAGACAGGACTTTGTTGACATAGCAACAGCAGAAATCTTCAACATGTGTCATCCCGGACTCAGTGTTAACTGTTTCTTTCTCCATAGATCCTTCCAAACCTCCAGAGTTGCTCCATAATTCTCCATTTTTAGAACCTAATTGGCAACTGGTTCCAGTAGTTGTGATTGATAACTGGGTGCATTGATAACTTATGGACTATAAATTTGTTGTTACTCCAGAAATGAACGGGCTCTATTTGTTGCATGAGGTCTATGCCACTTCTGTTTGTTTGTTCCATACTTTAGCTATTACTGCATAAAGGTGAATGTTCTGCATTGTTTGAAGACTTACCAATATGTGATAGTTCCTCAGTGAACAATGAGGAGGTGTGGGGTACACTGGGCATTAGGGAAAGGGTAGCATCATCTTAGACATAGTCCTAAGATGGGATGAAAGTAAGGATGGATACCTTGTGGAACTTGTGCTATGAGAAACATTTGTTTTTGGTTCCTCTCCAACTAAGTGCATGGTGAAGGGCAACTCCAGACCAGCATCACTTGATTGGATGCACAAGCCGAGCTTCAAAGATGGCGCTGACATTGGATCTTGGGAAGTGCTAGCAGTGTGGATAGTCTCTGTGATGCCTAGCTAACAAAGCAATTTTTGGAAAAATAGTGAGAAATCTCACTAGGCTTTAAGAAGAGAATCCATCCATGAAACTTGCAACAATTGCCACTTAACTGATTTCTGATAAAATTTCGCCTGTTAGCTTGGTTTCTGTCGACAGTTGTTGCCTGACCTGCTGAGTTTTTCCAGCATTCTTTGTTCTTATTCAATTTCTGCGAACGTGAGGAATGCTTTGCTCCTGGGTGGGAGGGAAATGGGCATGTGGCAACAGATCTCCTTCTCCTTTTATTGAGTCTTGGTTTCATGCACCTTCCCATGAATGCAGAACAATAGAAGGAAGCAATAAAATAAAGTGAAAATGAGTGGAAGGAGTTTAATCCCTTCTACCTCCTCCTTTTCCTGTGATAACACAAGGTGGATCCACAATGAGGCTGTTGCGAGCACTTGCATTTAGCCTCCCTTGAGTCAAAAGTTCCAACATAGGCAGATGGAAAGACTTAGGAAGCTTTGAAAAGGCAAATTAACTTTTCCTACAGAGTGCCCTCAGTTTAGGGGCTGGAGGCCGTCTGGTTGCTGCTTTTAGATAGCAGCCAAAAGGATTGCGGCTAGCTGTAATTACCGCTCCTGGCTTTCCACTCAACATTCTGTGCAGTAGCCAAGTGCTGAAACCTTTCTCGGGGCATTTGCCACTGTGCTAATTACTTGATTCCTTCAGTTCAGCTGGTCACAAACAACATACTTTGGGTGAGCTGTACCTGATCAAATACTCTCCTACATGAAGGACTGAAATATCAGAGTCATGTCTGTCAGTACTGATTGAAAGAGCTGAGTACAAAATATCAAATTCATCTGTTTTAATTGAAGTAATATAACTAAATTGCAATTCTATGCATTTGAGCAAATGAATATTTTAATTTTGAACAAATTTCAAAATTGCATACTGCATAATTTTATTCCTGTTATTTGAACTGGCACAATTGGGAGCTGCAAATAAATTGATTATTGTTGCAAAATAATGGAATTAAATTACTAATTGATTTTCTGGTAACAAAACAATTGTAGTTCAATGGGTTAGGTAACCAAGGAATGATCAATTAACACCCACTTAGAAAGGCATGTGTCAATTAGAGACAGCATGGCTTTGTTAAAGAGAGGTCAAGCTGAACAAATATGGTCAAGTGTGGATATGAGGGAAGTTCAGTTGATGTAGCTCATAGAAAAGCTTTTGTCAAGGTTCCACATGGGAGACTGATTGAGAAGATTAATGCACTTGGAAGTGAGGGAAATTTGACAAGATAGATCAGAAACTGGCTTAGTAATAGGACACAAAGACTAATGTTAGAAGGCTGTTTGACTGGAGGCTCGTGTCTGGTGGTGTACCACAAGGATCAGAACTGGGAAACTTACTGTTTGTTTGTTATATACATAAATGAGGTGGATGTAAACGTGGGAGGAATGTTTAGCAAATTTGCAAAGGACACCAAGATTAGTAGAGTGGTTATTGGCAAAGAAGATCATTGTAGGTTACAGGAAGATCGAGACAGGTTGGTCAGATGGGCAGAGCAGTGGCAAATGGTATTTAACGCTGATGAATGTGAGGTGTTGCAAGTTGGAAGAAGAAACAAGATGAGGGTGTACTTAATGAATGGTAGGACACTAGGTAGCTTAGAGGAATGGAGAGATCCTGCGGTAATTATTCACAGTTGGCAGAGCATGTAGATTAGATTAGATTACTTACAATGTGGAAACAGACCCTTCGGCCCAACAAGTCCACACCGACCCGCCGAAGCGCAACCCACCCATACCCCTACATTTACCCCTTCACCTAACACTACGGGCAATTTAGCATGGCCAATTCACCTGACCTGCACATCTTTGGACTGTGGGAGGAAACCAGAGCACCTGGAGGAAACCCATGCAGACACGGGGAGAACGTGCAAACTCCACACAGTCAGTCGCCTGAGGCGGGAATTGAACCCGGGTCTCTAGCGCTGTGAGGCAGCAGTGCTAACCACTGTGCCACCGTGCTGCCCACAATGTAAATAGGATAGTTAAGAAAGCATATGGGATACTTGATTGATTTGTTTATTGTCACGTGTACCAAGGTACAGTAAAAAGCTTTGTTTACAAGCAGTACAATTTGAGCAAGGGTGTACAGATCAAAAAGACTTAGATAGAAGCATACAGGTTACATTGTACAAGGGATGCACTGGGCAAGATCAGCATTAGCAAGATCAGTATTATTTGAGGCTAAAGAGTCCATTCATCAGTCTAAATAACAGCCAGGAAGAAGCTATTCCTGAACCTGCTGGTGTGTGTGTGTTCAGGCTATGTATCATCTGCCTGACAGAAAAGGTAATAGGAGATCATTACCAGGTTGTGATGGATCTTTGATGATGTTGGCAGCCTTTCCATGGCAGAAAGCCATGGAGTCCATGGATGGATCTTTGGCTTCCATGATGGGTCTGGGCTGTACATGCCACCTTTTGCAGTTTCTTACAGTCCTGGGCAGAGCAGTTGCCATGCCAGGCCGTTCTGCACTCGGACAGTATGTGTCGCCTTGACCATTGTGTCTACATGGTAAGTCTAGGACAGGTTGTCGGTTAGTGTCACTCTAAGGAACTTGACACTTTTCAACCTCTCAACTTCAGCTCCGTTGTTGTAGATGGGGGTGTGTTCTCCTCCTTTCTTTCTTAAATGAATGATCAGTTCTTTAGTTTTGCTGATGTTTAGAGAGAGGTTGTTGTAATTGCACCATATTACCTTCTGTATTTTGACTTGTCATTGTTAGATATCCATCCCATTACGGTGGTGTCATCAGCAAACTTGTAGATGGCGTTCATTGGGAATTTGGCAACATTGTTTGGGTATACAGGGAATACAGTAGAGGGCTGAGGACACATCCTTGCGGGGCTCCAGTGTTGAGTTTTATTGTGGAGGAGGTGCAGTTACCTATCTTCACTGATTGCGGTCAACATCAAGGGCTAAAGGGCCTGTACTGTGCTGTAATGTTCTATGTTTTCTTTAGAGCAAAGAAGACTGAGGGGGGAAATGATTGAGGTGTATAAGAGTATGAAGGGTATTGATAGGGTGTATAGAAAGCAGTTGTAACCCTTGCTTGAGGGGTCAATCACAAGAGGGCATAGTTTCAGGGTAAGGGGGAGGAGATTCAGTGGGGATTTAGGATAAAACTTTTTCACTCAACAGGTGCTGAAAATCTGGAATGCGTTGCCTTGGAAGGCAGAGGAGGCTGGAAACCTTACAACCTTTTAAAAATATTTCGATGAGTACTTCAAATATCATAACATTCAAGTGCAGGAAATTGAGATTAGCACACTTTTAGTTATGTTGATGCAGACTTGAGGGACTGAAGGACCTTTTCTGCACTGTATGAATCCATGTATTTTGATAAACATCTATAACTATAGCATTAGTTTGTACATGTAGATGCAAATACTGTTGTTGAGCTATGTTCTTAAGACAAACATAATGTGAGGAAATGTCGTTTCATTTTATTTAATTATTGTAAAATTAATGTAAAATTTTCTAAAATGTTTGCCAAGTCAACATGAGGGAAATGATTATAATAAGTGAATCCCTCCAACTAAACTCAAGTAATTGATAGGTTTCTTTCTTATTTTTTAAAAGCACTGCTGAAATAATACTATGGAGGCTGACATCCCGTCACCAAGTCAGCCTTTATTACACGTGTACAGTGCATGGACTCTGACCAGCCAGTTCAGAGCCAGTCCCTAGAATGAGGAGAATCTCTGAGATTCCTGTTTATATCTGTCAACCAGGACTCCTTGATTGGAATTGTTAACCTGGGTCGAACAGGGATCTCATTCCATGTGATCCACCTGGCCATTGTTCCAATCACTGCAACTGCATTTGTAGCCTGGTTCAATAAGCCTGTAATTATAAAAATATTGCAAAAAGGGTGAAACTTGTATAGTGGATAAAGAAAATATCTGACTACCTAATTGCTGCATCTATCTTTTCAATGTTGGGAGGGAGGGGGCGGAGGGGAGCAAAATGAAACAGAAACCTTAATTAAGAATGTTCTGATGTATTTATATTTTGTACTTTTCCTGCATTTATTTTGTCCTGCCAACCATCCAATCATAGGTGGCCATTCTCTCTTTCCTCACCTTTTCCCCCTTTTAATTGCTTGAAACCTATTACTTTTCTAACTCTTCCCAACTCTGTGGATTGGTTGTAGACTGGAAAGATTAGTTCCTCTCCTCACAGTTGCTGCCTGGCCTGCTACCTATAATTCAGCATTTTCTGTTTCAATTGAACTTAAATTCGAACCTGTTTTCCCACTTGCCACCTCAGAATTATCAGCTACTACCATTATATCAACTACTGTTTTTAAATCTCTTTTTTTTTTCTAATCCATTACCTATAATGGGTGCTTCTTCATGGTGTAGAAACAGGTAAAATTTTGTAACCTCAGGTACGTGACAGCTCTCTGTATTAGAGAACTAATATGAGTTCTGCCTGCAACATTTCAATTTCATCTGAATTACTAAGCCTTTGAATTAGAACAAATAAATAATTTGATTTTCTAAAATTATCAATTATATGATGACTTCTGTGCCAGCAGTTTATCAAACCATGTTAATCCTGTATCTAGGATGCCATTGATGTGATCATCCCTATAAGTAATCCTCTTCAAGAACCCTTGGTGCTTGATGTGATGCTGAATGGAGCTGGGATTACTGGAGACACTAGCCTGGCAGTTGGGCCAAAAGAAGTTATTTCTTATAAAGCTAGGTACACTCCTCATGTTGTTGGCGAAAGACGTGGAAGGTAAGATAAAATTTCTACTTTATGCTGAAATATAACCAGGATATTGGTTACTCCTCATAGAACTTAGTGACACAGAAAAAGACCATTTGCCATGCCAGATGATAAAGCATTTTCCAGCCAAATTTCATTCTCCTCTCTTGGTCTTTTGCCTTGCAGATTATGACATTTCAAACACATATCCGTTTTTTAAAAATACAGCAAACTTTCCATTATTTGGCACCTTGGGAACCAGGACTAATTGATCAAATGTTCCAGTTGATCAAAAGGTCCATATAATCAATGCAAAAACACACACTAAAAATAGAAACCTAATGCAAGGGCTGTACACATCACTGTTATACTTTATTTACACTTAAAAATAATGCAGCTTTGCCCTAAATAAAGCTTACCAGCAAAGAACCATCAACTCAACTGACTACTTGGACATCACAGAGATCGTGATAATACAGTAAACTTTCAGTATTTCGGGTGTGTAATTTTTGACGGTTTATTTAGAGAGCCGATTAATAAGGTGCCAGTTAAAACAAAAATTGCTACTATAAAGATTTCTTTCCATCAACCCTTTCGGGCGATAAGTTTCACATCCTTTTAGTGAAAGTCATCTTCTAAACTCCTACGGTTTACTTGGAATCTGCTTCCCTTGTTTATTGACCTCCCTAGAAAGAGAAACAGATCCTTCCTATTTATTTAACTTAAACATCTCATCACCATCATCTCGAGGGCAGTCCAACATGGGCAATAAATGAGAGCCAAACATTTGTTGTGATGCCCACATTCCATGAAGCAATAAAAAGATAGCCTTCTCTGAACCTCCTCTCGTGTGATCACACCCTTTCTAAAGCAGTGGCCAAAACTAAACAACATACTCCTGTGACCTAACTACTGTTTTGATGGGTTGCCAGCATAATCTCATTGCCCTTACTGTTAATGCCTTGGATAATAAAAGAATGTCTTGACCACCCGATATATATGGATCTGCGGGGGCGCATCCTCCAAGGTCGTTCTGCTTATCTACGCTTCCCAATATCCCATCATTAATTGTGTATACCATTGCCTGTTTTCACTCCAAAATTCATTACCTGGATTGAATTCCATTTGATGCTTGCACCTAGTTTTGAGTCCATCTGTTTAAATAGTCCACGGCAAGTTGCAGGTTGACAGCAGTCAAATCATGATTTTCTTTTTTTCTATAGAAAGCATTTTTAAAAATTTGTTGTGATTTATTTGAAATAATACTGTCTCAGTTAGCTTTTCTGCCTCGTCATTTTGTTTTCATATTTGTTTTGTTAAAATGTGACTTCTGGAAAAGCATTTTCATCTTTCTGTATTATTTGGAAGCTCAGGAATGCCATGAAAAAAGAGATGTGAGGCAGATCTATGACGTGTAGATTTCAAGCACAAACAGACCAAGGCACATCTATCGAGTCATATCACAAAGCAGTCTTTACAAATTTCTCTTTGCTAAGAAAGCAATGACACAGCTTTGCTAGGATTCACCTCAAGCTAATGTCCATCACTGGATAAGACTGCCAGTGACATTAAGGTCATGATATTCTTTATACTGTGCATACTCTATGTATCCAGCTCTTATCGAGCAGCCAACAGAGATATTTTTAACACAAATCAACCATCGGTTTGCAAATATATTGAGCTGGTGACTTGTGCTATTCATCAGTTTATCACGCATTTGCAATGGCAGGACATGGAATTCAAATTAGTTGATCCATTCTGCTTGAAGGAAGAGGCACAACAGTAGTAGACAGACAAGGGGAAATCTCTGGAAGCTGTAGATGGGGTGTTAGTAGGACTGTATAAAAGGGGAGCCTCCTTCAGGTGTCTTTAGCCTACCCTGAGGATGAATAGGTCTTATAGCCACTTGCCACTTATTTGAGTGCATATAGACATGAGTACTGTACGTGCTGCTGTCAATGAGAGAGGGGGAAAATATGTGCTTCCCTTTGTGACTCTGACAATATCCTGGAAATGTAGTTCAGCAGCCTTAAATAACCATTTTGATTGCAACTATAGGAGATTTGTAACACAAGTGACATCACTAGCTGGTCAGTTCCTGACCTAGCTTGAACCAGAGTTAGCTTGGTGTCAGTTGGATCATTAATGAGAGATTTTTCTAATTATACTGGAAACTCCAAGAAAGTGTAATGCCTATAATACTTATAACAGAACTCCACAATTTCTGGAAGCAAACTCATATATATTCTTCAACAGGCTGCCCAGTGTTGTAAGCTTTTATAAATTACTCATTATCATGAGTTGGAAATGTAGCACCATTCTTTCATTGTCAGTGGATTGAAATACTGAAACTCTCTGCCTAATCACGGGTGGCACAGTGGTTAGCACTGCTGCCTCACAGCGCTAGAGACCCGGGTTCAATTCCTGCCTCAGGCGACTGACTGTGTGAAGTTTGCACATTCTCCCCGTGTCTGCGTGGGTTTCCTCCGGGTGCTCCGGTTTCCTCCCACAGTCCAAAAATGTGAAGGTTAGGTGAATTGGCCATGCTAAATTGCCCGTAGTGTTAGGTGAAGGGGTAAACGTAGGGGAATGGGTCTGGGTGGGTTGCGCTTCGGCGGGTCGGTGTGGACTTGTTGGACCGAAGGGCCTGTTTCCACACTCTAAGTAAACTAATCTAATCTTAAAAAAAAGCTAAACTAATCTAATCACATTCTAGGAGTATTATCATCCAGGAGGATAACTTGCCAACTCTCAATGGCAAGGATAGGTAATAAATTGCTGACCTTGTCAGAGATGATCATGACCATGAAGAAATTACCAAAAACAAATTTATTCCACTGTCCTAAGGCATCAGTTTATGTGCTAGTTCTTACAAAGTTAAGCACAAGTGCTAATGCATCTTCTGGTTGATTACCGCATGTACAGGATGCATACTTGAGGCTGAACCTGAGAAGGAAAAGCAACAGTTGATGTCTGTAAATATGAATGCAACTCCAAAAAATGTCACAGAAACAGCCATTCACCTTTCTGCACTTGATCTCCAGGCTCACTTTATCCAATACAATGCATCCTGCCAGTGCCAACTATTTCCCTGGCAGTATTTTCCATCGGATTGAAGGCCTGATGGTCACCTCACTTTCCCTTTCAGTTCTGTCCTCTTTGATACTTGAGAGCTTATCTTACAAGGCGATTGGGTCTAGATTAGAATGTAATGTTTAAAACTTTCTAAATATCTATGATCCAGCTTCCCATGAAGGGATGCTGAGACTTAGCAGAAAATTGTGAGAAAAGAGGGGGAGGTATGCAATATAACACTTCTCTCGTGTGAACAAAATTTGCAATGTACTCCAGTTGTAAGAAGGTATTAGCATAATTTTGTGCCAATTCTGAGGACACGGGTGGGTGTAGAGTGTATGGGTGAAAATGGAAGGAGCTGTGTTGCACTTGCAATTTAAGGAGAAACAAATGCAACAGGGAAGATAAGGATAAAGAGTACTGTGATAGATTTAACAAAGTAAACTGGACAGATGAAGGTTATATTTTTGTTTCAAATCTTCTCAAATTATTGGGCCTCATTCAGTGTTGACTGACAATGAAAATCAACCTAGGATTCCTTGGTGACGGCTGCAAGAAACAACAGATTTCAACTTGCCAATGAAGTGTTCACATATGTTAAACATAAAGTACCTTTACCACATCTGTCATAAATCCTTCTCTTCACTCTTCAAATATGCCAAATCTTCAGTTCCTTGTCCATCCTTGAATATCAATTTCATCAATCTCTGTACCCAATATAAGTGTTCATCACCTGATTGAATAAATCAGTACAAAATAAGTACTCCCATTCCCAAATGATTATAATCTCAGTGAATAATAAAGCACACTAAAAATTGTGCATTCTTTTAGTGTGAGGAATTCAAATGACTAGTCGTACTCTTTACAATTTACAGAAAGAGAGTATTTACCTCAACGAATCTTTGAAAGAGCAATCCTTCTTGGTCTCAATCCTCAGCTCCTTCCCCATGGTTCTGCAGTTTTTATTCTTTTCCTGGTATTTACATAAGTTCATTTTGAAGAATACTGCTGAATCTATATCCAACTCCCTCTCAGATAGCACATTCCAGATTCTAACCACTTGTCTAACAATTTTTTTTACACTGGTTGCCTCTGACTCTTTACCTTTCAAACCATAGCCTTAATTTTTCAGTCATTGAAAACTATTTCTCTTTAGCTAAATCCTTCATGATTATAAACACCTCTCACCAATCTCTTGTCGCTCTTCACTGCTCTAAAAAGAAAATGCCAGTTTCTCTAATCTAATATATATATATATATATAACTGTAGTACATCATACCTGGAATTATATCAATATTGCTGTCACATCTCCAAAGCCTTTTTTCTTTCTTAAAGGATGGCATCCAGAATTTGTCACATGGACAGAATTTTATCTGGCAACGGGAGGCAGATTCAGGTATGGACACTAGGGTGAGGGAGTAAAATGCCCCAAAAATGTCATTGATTTGAAAAATGACGATTCCAAATGTTTGGATTTTAATAGGGCGCACTTGGAAGTATATAAGAAGCCACCTTGCAGTTGTGGCTCTTTTGTTTATTCTAAGAGGCAAGTAGTTCAGACTTGAACACTTAAGAGAACAGGCTCACAGTTTCCCAAGCCTTTAAACTCATCGGGGACAAGAAGGAAAGAGCAGAGTTGCCATACCTTTGTTCTGTGAAATTGACAGACTGGAAAACAATTGTATGCTGTAACTGTAAAGGGCATGCCTGACCAGGCAACACAGATGGCTGAGCTCATAGAATGCACTCTGAGAATGTGCTGTCACCTCTTTATTGGTGACTTCCAAAATTTTGGAAGTTATTTATGATATGTTGTACTTTATTCGCATTGATCTGCACTCTCCTAACATCCTTCATTGTAACTTGTGATTAGTTTATGCAGCTCTATCTTGGATCTTTTCAGTGGTTTTGAACTCCAGACTCCTAAGTTGCACCAAGTGAACACTACTCACGAGCTTTCTTGAGCACCACTTCTTTCCTATACTAAATGGCCCATAGGGCTTTTTTCAAATTGTAACTCTCTCATTTCTAACCAGCATTGAGGACCTCTTGAGAACTGCAAACCAAACGGCTGTTGGGACTTAAATGAGCGTCAGACTTCTCTGATGTGACAGCTGTGATTTGGATGAATGGAACCATTTTCTCTGGCTCACTCAGTCACTGATTGAAACTGACTGACCCTTGAACTGATTTGAGTGACCAATTAGAAATCTTGTGTACTTAAGGATCAAATCCTACCTATACTGGAACATCTTGTACTTTGAATGTTACAATTCTATGGCTGACTAACTATCCACAGGTTTGGAGCGCACACACAAACAGAATGAATTTTATCACAAGAACATTGCATTACCTAAAATCTATATGAATTCCACAATGACAGTAATTTGACATATTACTCTTCCCAATTAAAATAGATTTGTGAAGTGTGATTACATAATCTGTTCTGATTTCAGTGTTTTTAAAACGTTATACAATATAGTTTTAAATAAACAGTACTTGGGATAATGCAAACATTTGTAATTTGATATATCAATTATAAGAATATGAATAATTTCAAACAATTTTTTTTGAGAATCGTCTGATTAAATATAATTAGCTGAAGTGCCTGTACCGCTGTTTTACACAGCCTTTAATTGCACTTGGGACAGACTCAGTCCTGCTGAGTCACTATTGTCTGATGTTTTTACTCCAATGGGATTGACAATTTTCCATTAGTTTTCTTTTCCTATTTTAAAGAAGGATCTCATTTTGGGTAATGGTAGGTGTGAAAACCTTTGACAAGTAACATCAATAACACATTTTGAACTGTTAATTTTGCAAACATTTGAGAGGAAGAACATTTGCTTTCGAACTATGGCAATATTTGTCCTAAATAAAAATAGCAACTTGATTGATTTTCAGTACCATTAGAGGATGGCAAGAACAACTGTATCTTAGCTGTTTTTGTGTAGATCACTAAAAAAACATGCAAATAGTGACAATTAACAGTTTTGTGAATTAGTCACTGTTACCTCCGGGCCAATTTGTTACAGATCCAGAAGGTATACTTCAAACTGTTAAGCTCCCACATGAGGAGGGATGAATTGGCTTCCCTTCGTTATTCGCCCATAATCTTATTGTTTGCAACAAAGTAATATATTAGTATCCTTTTCTTTGTGCATGAACTTACATTTTAAAAGGAGCCAATTTCACCAGGCTTTCTTGAGTTGATAAAGAATGAGTTTATTAATTACTAACTGAGAATAATCATGCTGTACACATCCAGGAGGTAGAAATAAGAAGTGAATCTAAAGGATAAAAGTTAAAAGAAAAGATGTATAGATTAATCTCTGAATTGTTCATGAAGAGTGGCTAGTTGAATGTTGTCTGTTGCAGCGGGAGTTTCTGGTAGCATTGACATTGATGGTTGAACAGTTGTTTTTTGAGATTCTTAGTTGTGTAGGCTGATTGAAATTCCTTTCTCCTGATTTTTTTTAAAAGCTAGTTTTCAGCTCTCAGAGTAATTAAGAGTCTTTATCTGCAACAGGAGGGTGACTAGGGCATATTTGTTCGACTGTGACCTACACTGTCTGCTAATTCTGAAACCTGGGGAAGTACACACAAGAGCATTAACTCCAATAGAGATGAAACTGGACTTTTAACTCATGTCCTTGTGTATTCATCAAAGGAAAACAAAAACACTCTGTAGTTTTAAATATTACCCACTGGGATTGGCTTGTTGTTCAGCAGGGTTTCCTCAACCTCTTGTGGTCTTTCTAGTTACAAGGGACTGCAGTCCAGTTTGTTTGGAGCTTCTTTGACACATTAGTTGGTACATTCCTTCAAATGATCTCTTTTACTAGATGTCATTTAATTTACATCTACAGATATTTTTGGCTGTATCAATCCTCTTTTAAGAGGCACGTTTTAGTATTAAAGGCTAAAAGGTTCCACAGTACTACAGGGTTCTAACTTGGTGTCATAATGAAAAGGAAAGTCTGGCTACATGTTGTTGAACCTTTCATGACCTTATTCATGATTAACAAGGGAGAATTTGTTCATTTAACCATCTGGTCATCTGTCTAGGAGTATCTGAGACAGTCAATGGAGGGATCCTGAAGGAAAATGAAAGAAAACCAAAAGGCTTGCATCCTGCCTGCTGCACTAAATAGGGGGTGCAGGATTGAAGAGTGGGGCAGGTATGGTGTTGAGTGGATAGGCTTTCTTTGTTGTGTGCTATATTCCCGAGTACCTGATAGCTAGCGGCAGAAAGGAATGTCTCAAGACCAGATTTGTTGAGGCTTGCTTGTAGAATTTGTTGCAAGCCACAAGGTTACTCGTAACAGAATGACTTGTTTTGCAGCGTTTTGTCAAGTATTGAAAAATAACTTTTATTTATGTGATCTTTTAAAGTATATTGATCTTACCGAGATGATTAAAAATTTCCTTTTTCAGTGTATAATTACATAAGTTTATTTGGAGGTATTAAATTAGTTTCAACTGCATATGATTTAAAGAACTTTGAATTATTTTCTCAAAGTTTTGAGGTTTTAGCTTTGGCCTTCAGGATCAGTGCAGACTTCTTGAAGCCTTTCCCTGTTCCTCTGCTTTGGTGAAAATGGTCACCAATAATGAGTTGCACCAAATATCAGAATCCTGTCTTAGCCAATGCCTGGCAGCTTTTGGTGAAGCATTATTTCACTATTGATTCATCAAGAAGCTCTGAAGTGGCTGATGGCAACTTAATCCTGCAAGCTTTCTTGTTGGGGGAGTCAGTTCCCCCCATTCCCCCCGCGCACACCCATTACCCACACTTGCTGCATGGAACACCAAATCTTGCCCCTAATTTTTAAGATCTGGTTGTATGCAATTTATATTTTCATAACATTGCATGTGACATTTTAGCACAACTTACAAAATCCTGAACTTCTGACTGCACTCTCAATGTTTTCCTGCATTTAAATATCAACCTTTTCCATCAGAAGAACTTTTATTGCTTGTGCATTGAGCGTACTCCTAGTTTTCTTGTTTAAAAGTATTTAAAATGTCAAAATAGACAGGTAACCCAGAAGGAAAAGCAAGTAAAACCTTATATAACACATTCTGGTTTGACTTGTTTGTATACTTCAGAACAGTGCTCCGGTATGGCCAATATGTTCATTCCTGGGTATTTCTGTTTTATTTCCCTCAGGGAATTCATGTCTATAATCTCTTTGGATCTCCAGAAGACAATAAAGTTGTGCCTTATCAGCAAATGATGCAAATGATGTCATAAAGGTGAAAACCTTCATTGGTTTTAATTTTGAGGAGTGAAAAAAATAAATTTCCTGTCTGATCTTATTTGCAGTGTGACCTTCCACTCAGATCGCATTGGGGAATTTTGGTATGAACTAAACCTCACTGCAAAGAAGCCAACACCAATTTCCCTTCCAGAATTGCAGTGCGAGCTGGGAAAGTAAGTACTCTATTATGTAACAAGTAATTTCTAAGTAAACATAACTGTTAACCCCATAAGTATCCAACATAAAACTTTGTAATGGTTCCTTATCATTGCTTTTAAGACCATAAGAAACAGAAACATGAGTAGATGATTCAGCCCCTTCAGCTGGGTCTACCATTCAATAAGAACATGGCTGATCCAATATTCCTTATTCAATTTATTATTGTCACATGCACTGAAATGCTGTGAAAAGTATTGTTTTGCGCGCTGTCCAGACACTTTCCTGTATTTTCCCAGTAACTCTTGATTCCCCAATTGATCAAGAATCTATCTCAGCCTTAAATGTACTCAAGAACTCTACCCCCATGACAAAGAGTTGCAAAGACACTCAGCTCTCTAAGAGAAGGACTTCGTCCTCATCTCAGTCATAAATTGGCACACCTTTATTCTGAGACTATGCCCTCTGGTCCAAAACTCTCCCACGAGGGGAACATCCTCTCGGCATTTACCCAGTCATACCCCTTAAGAATCCTGTATGTTTCAGTGAGATCACTTTTTTTTTTCTAAACTCCACTGAGTAGAGACTCAGAGTCTAGATCAGAGTGGTGCTGGAAAAGCACAGCAGGTCAGGCAGCATCCGAAGAGCAGGAAAATCGACGTTTCGGGCAAAATAGAGATTCCTGATGAAGGACTTTTGCCCGAAACATCGATTTTCCTACTTCTCGGATGCTGCCTGACCTGCTGTACTTTTCCAGCACCACTCTAATCTAGACTCTGGTTTTCAGCATGTGCAGTCCTTGTTTTTAACCTGAGTAGAGACCCAATCTGTTTAGCCTTTGCTCATTAGACAATCCCTTCATGCAGGGATCATCTGAACCTTCTCTGACTTGCCTCCAATGAAATTATGTCCTTCCTTCCTTAATAGGACCAAGACTACTCTCAGTTGTCCAGATGTGTTCTCATCAGCACTTTGTATAGTTGCAGTAAGATGCAGTTGTGGAAAATTCACTGAAAATATAATAACTGAGCACCTTTAGGGTACAGTGATATAAGTATAATAAAATGATATGTATATGGTGTGAATTTCTGTTGTTGCATTTCTGATAACACTTTCCAGTCTATTCATGACTGTCATGCCTATCTGTCATGTGCTTTTATTTCATGGAAATTTCATTTTAATTATTCAGAGTCAGTCTTTAAAATGCAGTCTTCAAATTTATTATTGTTGACACACAACATAACTCTGAAAACTTTGAGCTTTGTCTCTGTTGTCCCATTGTTTAAGAAGGGTAACAGGGATAATCCTGGAAATTACAGGCCTGTGGGCCTCACAAGAGTGGTATGGAAGTTACTGGAAAAGATTCTCCAGGGAAAGATCTTTCTGCATTTAGAAGCAAATGGATGTATTAGTGATAGACAGCATAGTTTTGTGGAGTGGAGGTTGGGCTTCACAAACCTGATTGAATTTTTTGAAGAGGTGACAAAGATGATTGAGGGAAAAGCAATCGATGTTGTCTACATGGACTTCAGTAAAGCTTTTGGCAAGGCCCCTCATGGCAGACTAGTACAAAAGATGAAGTCACATGATAGCAGGGGTAGCTGGCAAGACGGATACAGAACTGACTTAATCATAGGAGACACAGGGTAGCGGTGGAAGGATGCTTTTTGGAATGGAGGGGTGTGATTAGTGGTGTTTCACTGGATTCAGTGCTAGAACCTCTGCTGTTCGCTGTCTACATAAATGATTTGGAGGAAATGTGGCTGGCCTAATTTAGGAAGTTTGTGATAATACAAAGCTTGTTGAAGTTGCAGATAGTGAGAAGGATTATCAAAGGATACAGAAAGATATGGATCAGTTGGAGGCATGGGCAGAAAAGTGGCAGATGGAGTTTAATCTGGACAAATATAAGATGATGCATTTTGGAAGGTCAAGTACAGGTGAAAATTTTGCAGTGAATGGCATAACCCTTAGGAGTACTGATATGCAGTGGGATCAGGTCCACAAATCACTGAAGGTGGCAGCGCAGGAAGGTTTTTAGATTAGATTCTCTACAGTGTGGAAACAGACCCTTCGGCCCAACAAGTCCACAATGACCCTCCGAACAGCAACCCACCCAGACCCATTCCCCTACACCTAAAACTACGGGCAATTTAGCATGGCCAATTCACCTAACCTGCACATCTTTGGACTGTGGGAGGAAACCAGAGCACCCGGAGAGAATGTGCAAACTCCACACAGACAGTTGCCGGAGGCTGGAATTGAACCTGGAACCCTGACACTGTGAGGCAGCAGTGTTAACCACTGTGCTGCCCCGGTAGGGTAGTAAAGGTAGTAAAGACGAGAATATGGTGCTGGAAAAGCACAGCAGGTCAGGCAGCATCCGAAGAGCTGGAGAATCGACATTGCCGGCATAAATCCTTCATCAGGAAAAGCTCCTCGGATGCTGCCTGACCTGTTGTGCTTTTCCAGCTCCACACTTTCGACTCTGATCTCCAGCAGTCCTCTGCTCTGCAATCCTCATTTTCTCAAGGTATTAAAGACCTATGACATGCTTTCCTTCATTGGAAGGGACATTGAGTTTAAGAACAGGCCAGTTATGCTGCAGCTTTATAGAACTTTACTTAGGCCACACTTGGAATATTGCATACATTTCTGGTCAGTACACTACCAGAAGGATGTGGATGCTTTGAAGAGGGTACAGAAAAAGTTTACCAGGATGTTGCCTGGTATGAGGGATTTTAGTTATGAGAAAAGGTTGGATAGACCGGGTCTGTTTTCACTGGAACACAGGAGGTTGAGGGATGACCTGATAGAAGTTTATATGATAGTGAATGGCATGGTTAGAGTGGGAAGTATGAGGCTTTTTCTCAGGGTGGAGGGGATCAGTTACTATGGGACACAGGTTCAAGGTGCGGGGGGATGATTAAAAGAGATGTGTGAGGCAAGGCTTTCACAGAGAATGTTGAGTGCCTGGAGCATGCTGCCAGAGGAGGTAGTGGAAGAAGACTCAACAGCAGCATTCAAGATGCATCTGGACAAATTCATGAATAGGAAGAGAATAGAGGAATACGAATCCTGTAAGTGAAGACAGTTTTAGTATGGAAGGGCTAAATGTGTAGGCATAGACTTAATTGGCCAAAGAGTCTGTTCCTGCGCTGTATTGTTCTTTGTTGTTCTTTGTTCCAAGAGCTGTGGTACGCTAATGTTACTGGTGAAGTGCAACCTGCCTTGTAGTACTCCCTGCAACTTGAAATACGCCAACAGGATTTTATTTTTTAAGGTTTAAGAATGTG
The DNA here is from genome assembly GCF_037043375.1 of Chiloscyllium plagiosum. Classification (NCBI taxonomy): domain Eukaryota; kingdom Metazoa; phylum Chordata; class Chondrichthyes; order Orectolobiformes; family Hemiscylliidae; genus Chiloscyllium; species Chiloscyllium plagiosum. The sequence goes on along the minus strand of NW_028270150.1, from coordinate 72,276,642 downwards.
GACATTAAAGGAGGAAAGATTAGTAACAGTGACCAAACATATGCTTAGGAATCAGAAGAGAGATATTGAGAGGTGAACAAATTTAACAAGAACCTTTCAGAGAGCAACACCTCACCAAGCAGCCTCTAGTATGAAGAAAATGAAATTTGTCAAAAATCTTGAAATCAGAAGAATGGAGTAAGCAGGGAAAGGAAGCTTCATGGGCAAGACTTTAGTGAAATTTGCAGACGAACATGTAAAATGTGAATCATGAGATGAATGAGATTCTCAGCACTCTTCCACAAACTAAAAATACTACACACACAACGTGATGCAAACTTTAATGGCGAAGAAATCCCTTTACTTGTTCTACTGATCATTTCCTTCATGCCTGCAATTCTGTCCCATACCAATCCTAATTGCCGTCTTCTAATCTGAGCTCTTCCAGCTGCAGGAGATGTTGGGATAGCCTTTGCAATAGAGCAACTGAGGCCTCATAGGCTCTGCTACAGGTTACTGCATTTTTGTCACTGCAAATGGTTACTGACCCTTCAAAGAACATCTCACTCAGACCCCTCCCCCTACCCTATCCCTATAACCCTGCATTCTACATGGCTAATCCACAAAGCCTGCACATCCCTTGACACTATGCCAATTTTAGTATGACCAATCCACCTAACCGGCACATCTTTGGACTGTGGGAGGAAACCAGAGCACCCAGAGGAAACTCACACAGATATGGGGACAATGTGCAAACTCCACACAGACAGTCACCTGAGGCTGGAATTGAACCCAGGTCCTGATGCTGTGAGACAGTAGTGCTAACTACTGAGCAAAATTGAGGACTACAGATACTGGAGATCAGAGTCGAGAATGTGGTGCTGGAAAAGCACAGCCAGTCAGGCAGCATTCGAGGAGCAGGACAATTGATGATTTGAGCATTCTCTTCATCAGGAATGAGACCTCATTTTCCCCATGTCTGAGTGGGTTTCGCCAGGTGCTCTAGTTTTCTCCCACAGTCCAAAGCTGTGCAGTTTACGTGGATAGACCATGCTTAATTGCCCACAGTATCTAGGCAGCTGTTCCCTAAAAATGAGTGTGTCTTCTTCACAGAAGAGGAGAAAAGTAGACCTTGTTGTTCAGGAGGAAGCATGTGAAATATTGCATGGGATAAACATAGTGAGGTAACATATTAAAGGGGACTCAGAATTTAAAAGTAGGGATGTACGTCTGAGAATCTATAACACTCTGGTCAGACTGCATTTAGAGTATTGTGCGCAGTTTTGGGAAGGATGTCCTCCAATCTTGTAGCGGGTTTAGAGGAGGTTCACGAGAATGGTCCCAGAATTGAAAAGCTTAACATGTAAGGAACATTTGAGCACTCTGGGACTATGCTTGATGGAGTTTATAAGAATGAGGGAGAATCTAATTGAAACTTACAGAATGATGAATGACCTGGACAGAGTGGATGTTGGGAAGATGTTTCCATTGGCAGAAGAGACTGGGATCTGGGGCACAGCCTTAGAGTAAAAGGAAAATCTTTTAGAAGGGAGGTAAGGAGGAACTACTTCAGCCAGAGAGTGGTGAATCTATGGGATTCACTACCACAGAAGACTGTGGAGGCCAGGTCATTGAGTATATTTAAGACAGAGATAGGTTCTTGATTGTCAAGGGCATCAAGGGTTACAGGGAGAAAGCAAGATAATGGGGTTGAGAAACTTATCAGCCATGATTGAATGGCGGAGCAGACTTGCTGGGCTGAATGGCCTAATTTCTGCTTCTATGTCTTATGGGACAAGCATCTTTCAAAGTAGCTGAATCATTGGACACAGACAAAATGTGTCCCAGGCTGCCAAGACTGCAAAGCTAAGAGAGGGAGAAAAATCACAGAGGATTTGACCATCATTTTCCAAATCTCTTTGACTACAGACCTGATGTCAGAGGACTATGGTTGCAAATGTCATACTGTTGTTTAAAGGCAGAGGGTTGAAACTGAATAAGCATAAGCTGGTCAGTTTCACCTTGGTGCTGAAAAATTATTGGAAAATGTACTGGAGGACAAAATTAGTCATTAAGTATGTAAGTTAGCTCGCTGAGCTGGAAGATTTGCTTTCAGACCACCTCAAGAAACCAAGACCTATAAATAGAGAGGTGGGACATACCACCAGTGCTTTACCGGAGACTCTCACTGATGATGTTACCTGGTATGATGACAAAACGTCTGAAAACAAATCTTTCAGCTCAGCAAGCTAACTTATCATTAACCTGAGCTACAAACCTTCTCAAAAATCGCTAAAATTTGTCATTATTTAGAAAGGTACAGATTAATTAACAACACTCAACATGTATTTGTTAGAGGATGTTTGTGGCTAACTAATTTGATTGAATTTTTTTGAATGGGCAACAAAAATGTCAATAGGAACATTTTGAGTGATTTAACGTCGTCAGCATGGATTTCAGCAAGCTTTTTAATGAAGACTCAGATGGCATTCTGGTCAGGAAAGTAATAGCTAAAACAATCACAGAGGAACCTCAATTATCCAAATACCAATTATCCGAAAATCGGATTATCTGAAGGAGACCTCGAGGTCCCGATAGAAACACTACATCAAAGACATGTTTCCAACAGTGACCGCGTCTTTTGTTTACAGTAATTAAACAGGCACCGTCTCCAAATGACTGACCTCCCGCTCTCTCTCTCTCTCTCTCTCTCTCCCCACACTTTCCCTGGAGTTCTGCAGAGGTGGAACCTGTCAACGTGTGTGTTGTGTGTGTGTGAGTGAGACACATGCGCTGTTTGGAGACTTACCTCTCAAAGGCAGCAGCAGCAACAGTCTTATTGTCGGTGTCCAGTCCAGCTGCCCCGGAGAGGGGCCTGGGGAGGTGTTGGACGGTTGGGAGGTGGTGTCGTGGAGCAGGGGGAGGTGTTGGACAGAGGCGGAGTTGGGGTGAGGGCTCGCGCGCTGTGTGCTTCTGCAGTTTCCTGAACGGGGAGCAGACTTTAAAAACTCCGAGCTACAGAGGAAAGGCATTTAATCAATTAGCCGAATGATCGATTAGCCGAACGAAATAGTGCCCACCCATCTTATTCGGATAATCAAGGTTCCCCTGTAAATGACAAGTTAGCTACAAAGTCATGCTACAATTCCCCAGCAAGACTGCCAAATCTAGCTTATGGACTAGTAGGGGCTGATAACGTTTTGTTTAAAGTAGATAAAGTTTGAGATCTAGATACATACAAATAGAAAACCATAATGTTCCATAGTCTTGAACAATCAAACCAAACTTCACAGAAATTAGAGAAGTAAAAGTAAGCTATCACATAATATCTAAGAGATATTCATCATTCAGAACTAACACAAGTATGAATTAACAGACAAACTATCATCACACACCTGAGAGAGCACATTAAATATCAAATACAGGCAAGACAGATCCCAAATGACTCTTGGCATCCCTGCAAATCCCATTTTGAATTTACAAAGAGTTCAAATTGTTCACTTTTTGAAATATAACTTCAGACTGTCAAACACCACTCCATTATGGCCAGCCTCAGTGACTGCTCAGAACCTGGTATTAGAATCTCTTTTCTTGCAGCTTTGCTCCTTTGAATTCTTGAGACTATACTCCTGCATCTACTCACGGTACAATTCCACCATTTTTGCAGTCAGTTGGTTTCAATTAGTTGGTTAGTATGCCGGGTTTTCCCTGAATTCCATTATTTTTCAGTTGCACCAAACAAATACTGTCTTTGGGCTTCCTTCATCCACAATCTCAGCTGTACTAAACTATCAACGATTCCCAGGGTTTACGAGATGGTTGGGTACTATTTTGTTCGGATAATTGATTATTTGGTTAATTGATTCAATGCCTCCCCTCTGGGGCTTGGAGTTTTCTGAAGTTTGCTTTTTCCTCTCTCTGCCTGCCTTGCTCCCTCTCTCTCTGTCTCAGGGTTTGTTTCTGAGCAGACACACACTTGTGCGTAAGGGACCTGCAGCATTTCTGAAGCCTCCCACACCCCCCCCCCATCAGTTCAATGGAATTGATATAGCGAGCACTTGCTAAAACCACTTCCTGTTCAGGAGGCTAGGCAGCAGCACACTGTATGTGACCCCCCACCCCACCTGTCTGCACCCCCCCCAAAAATGTTGAAATACCTCTTTGATGTAATGTTTCTATCAGTACCTTGAGATCTTCTTCGGATAATCCGAAATTCAGACAATTGATATTTGGACAATCGTGGTTCCTCTGTATTCCAAGGCCCCATTGCTCCAAACAGCTCCAAGGATTTTTCTAAGCCCACGTTAGAAATCCTTGCTCAAATTACTGACTGCTAGGGTTTGTGAGCCCTAACTGCTGAGTACCTCCTATACTAACACTGTTTCGGTGTGGAACTTCTTCTGTTACCCCTCTCTATGTGACTGTCCAGCAATCTGAAAGTAGCAACCTTCTACTTTGACTGCCTCTAATCAACTGAGCAAAACTGACTCTGTTCTTTGAAATGTTCCTCAGTGACGTCTTCAAGGAAATGCAACAAATCTTGCCTTTTTTACTAGGCAGGATCAAATGCATCTACGTTTGGAATATCTGTCAATTGTAGCTACCAGTGAAATGTCCTGTACTTAATTTGACAGGATGCCAGCCCACACAGCACAAATACGTATAGGTTTCAATGCAACTACCTCAGTGGCAGGGAGCAAAATGTAATGCTGATACATGTATTTATGTCTGAAGGTCTTTTCAGCGCATTGTACTCGGCCCTTAAGTTTGTAGGTGATACCGAATTGGGTGTGTCATTCATGAGAAATGGACCTGTACAACTGTAGGAAACAATTAAAGGACTGGGTAGAAATGTTGGAAATGGGATTCAGTCCTCGAAAGTGTGAAATAATATTTGCAGAGGGCAAACCAAGGGAGTATACGATAAACAGCAGGATGCTGAGACGTGGAGGAACAGAGGGACCTTAGAGTTCATCTCCAAAGATCCTTCAGGGTAACATGGCTAGATAAAGTAATTAAGAAAGCATATGAATGCTTTTCTTTCATAGCTGAAGCATATCTTAGACCAGCTGATATATACTATGCTAGAGCCAAATAAAATACTGGTTAAGACAGAACTGCAGTACTGCTTGCACTTCTGGTCACTGCCTTACAGGAGGGATGTGATCTCATTGAAAGAGAGTACAGGAGAGAGTTAAGAAAACATTACCAGCTTTGGAAATTTTGGGTAGATGGCTGAAATAACCAAAAGCCCTTATTCATCTCTGGTTCTTTGGCCAAATCACCTCAAATCTGAAATAACCAAAGAGAGGCTGGTATCCTGTCACTCAATAACCTTTTAATTACACAGGCACAGTACATGGACTCTGACCAGCTAATTCAGAGCCGATTCCAATAGTGAGGAGACATTCTGAGACTCCTGTTTATATGTCAGCCAAGCTTCCTGTTTGGGGCTGCTAATCTGAGCCAATCAGGGAATTTCTACTCAATGAGATCCACCTGTTCAACCTCGTTCTAATCACTACAATGGAAATCTTTCCTTTCGTTCAAAGGAGGCAGCAGACAACCGGGGATTTAACAGAGGTGTCTAACATTGAGATAGGCCTAGATAGAGTGGATAGGCTAAAATAATTTGCCCTAGCAAAGAGGTCATTCACCACAGAGTACAAATTTATATTGATTGGGAAAGAGATCATAGGGAAATTAAGAAGAATTATTTCTACCCAGTGGCTGGTGGGGGTCTTAAAATCTCTACCTGAAAGGGTGTGAGGGATAAAAACTGTTATTGCATTAATGAAAACTATTCAGAGATGTACTTGATGTACTATGACGTTTAAAGCTATTGTCCAAGAATGAGAAAGTACCATTAGGCAGGATAAGTCTATTTTTGGTTGACACAGATACAGCAGCCAAAATGGACTGCTTCTGTACTATAAATTGTTGGATGTTTCCAGAAGAAGGTGAAGATTTAAGAAGCGGCATTTAAAATAATGAATGTTTTTGTCAAGTAAATAAGGATAAACTGTTGATATTTGAGAAGCACCAGAAATCAGAAGCCACAGATTTGAGGTGATTTGGCCAAAGAACCAGAGATGAATGAGGGCTTTTTACTTAGCAAGGAGTTGGCATGTTCTGGAACGCAATACCTGAGAACATGTTTTAAACAGATTCACTACTATCTTTGAATTAGATAAACATGTTGAGGGGAAAATTGACTTGGATATGCGAAAGGGGCAGTAAATATAACTTACTGTATCACTGTTCCAAAGAATGGGTCTCTCCTATTTTCTGTGATACTATGATAATTTAGCTTAGGATAAGGACAATTTGTTTTCCAACAGAGCTCCCAATCCTATCTTTGTAACAGTAAAGTTGCAATCTGAATAAATGTATGTGGCTAACTTATTCTTCTATCCATGCATTGTATTAGCAGATTGTTTCTGCTACAATGCTTTATTTGATGTTCATGTTTTTATCACACCTTTTGTTAAAAATTAGGACATGATTACATTATTTAGTTTTCTAACAATCCTACATTTAGTCCTTCATTTAGAAAGCATTTGTAAAGATGTATAAATTTATATTACCTGTTTTCCCAGATTTTGCATCATGTGGAATAACTGCAGAAAATCACACATGCTTGTAGAAAGTTGCAGTCTACCGAATGGCTAGTAGACGAACTATGCCGGATCTAATAAGTGCAGTCTGACAAGGGCAATGGCCCATATATCTGGCAGCTTTAAAAGTTGAAAATTAATTTTTAATTACAATTGTAAGATTTTCAGAGAGAGGACAGTTAAATTTGACACTGCACTGTTAAAGAAGGCTGGCCAATATTAAAAGTTTTAAAAAAACAAAAACAGGAATTGCTGGAAAAGCTCAGCAGCACCTTTGGAGATAAATCAGAGTTAATGCTTTGGGTCAAGTGACCCTTCCTCAGAACTGAAAAGTAAAGATATTGAAATGACACAGTATATGTATTTGTATCTGAACACAAAATGGCTGATGTTTCAAACCGATATTCATCTAGACACAACTAAAGTTATCACAAGTTGCAATAATTAAACAATTGATTTAATCTGGTTCATTTAGGTTGAAGGCAAACTCCAACTCTCTACTTTGGCCCATGTGCACAAAATAAACAGGGCACTTAAGAAGGTTTGACTTTAAAATTGATGTTGATGCAAACAGACAATTTATTATTTGGCTGATATAAGCAACCGTTTTAAGTGATGAAGACTGTAATTTATCAACAATTAAAGCATATTTCGTCATTTTAAAATGTTCATTAAAAAGACATGAAGTTTTAATTAATACATTGCAGCTTGATGAAGGCAGGCGAGTCAATATGCAACGGAGTCAATGACTTCAGATTTTTTTTGTATGGTATGTGCATTGCTAATTTTACTGCAAAAATTAAAATATCTAATGTAATTACTTGATGTTTCAAGTAAAAACAAAATGCTGAAGAAACTTGACAGCTCTGGCAGCATCGGCACAGAGAGAAACAACATTTAAATTTTTAAGCCTGATACAACAATCTATTGGAGCCTTGGTTCTCGCTATCGGGTCGCAAGAAGCCTACATAAGACATTTGCATCTCATTAATTGTGCAACTCACCAACAGGGTGGCACGATGGCTCAGTGGTTAGCGCTGCTGCCTCACAATGGGTTCAGTTCCTCCCTCGGACGACTGTTTGTGTAGAGTTTGCGTATTCTGCCCGTGTCTTCCAGGTGCTCCAGTTTCCTGCCACAGTCTGAAGATGTATAGGTTAGGTGGATTGGCCATGCTAAATTGCCCTAGTGTACAGGGATGTGCAGGCTTGGTTGAAGTACCCATGGGAAATGCAGGATTACAGGGATAGTTTAGGAGGCGGGGTCTGGGTTTAATGCTCTTCGGAGAGTCAATGTGGACTTGATGGGCAGAATGGCTTGCTTCCACATTGTGGGAATTCTATTCTATTCAAAAATTAGCTTCCCCTTCCCAATTTATTTCTACGCAATCAAGATACTCAATACTTCAGTAACTAAAGACGCAGGCCTGCGATGTAAAAAAATATTGTGTGTAGGCCTGATCTGGCTAGAGTAACTATTGAGCTGACTGTCTCTGTAGTGATGGAGAGCGCAGGTGAACACCTTGCTGATGCATCCTGTGAGGGTCCACAGGCTTTCTCCTCAGAGATGGTGCTGGCACAGGTGGTGACACTTCTGCTGTTTGAGGCTAGCACCAGCAGAAGAGAAGCAAAAGGAGTGGATGGTGATAATGTAGAATAATTTTAAGCAGACCAAAGTGTTTGTCTTCATGCACATCTGAGAAGGACAGAGTGCAGTGTCATTTAGGCTTCACTCCTCTTCACCGCAGGAATGGTCCCAGTCTTTCCAAACTGTTCATTGCCTCATCCTTGAAAGCAGTGGGGGTCTTCATATCTAGTACCCCACCATCTTTCTGGCCTTGGTCCTCTTAATCTCTCCTGCAATGAGATAAAGAGAGAGGTTGAGCCCTTCCTGATGAAGGGCTTTTGCCCAAAACGTGGATTTTCCTGCTTCTCGGATGCTGCCTGACCTGCTGTGCTTTTCCAGCAACACACTCTCGACCCCCAATGAAGCAGGTCCTTTCCTCTAAAACCCTGTGTTTGATTTTACCTTTTGTGCCAAGGAGTGTTTATGGGTATTGTTGCAAGTATTTGGAATATCTTGATTAAATTGGAATGATCTGTTGGGTGTTCAGATGGGTTAAGCTATTAGGTAGGTGGAAGTGGGTATTGCAGATGCTGGAGATTAGAGTCAAGATTAGAGTAGTGCTGGAAAAGCACAGCAGGTCAGGCAGCATCCTTGGAGCAGGAAAATCAATGTTTTGGGCAAAAGACCTGCTGTGCTTTTCCAGCACTACGCTAATCTTAAGTTATTAGGTATTCTGTTCTCTTTTGTTTGTTTATTTGGTAATACTGTAAATAAATTCTGTTTTGTTTAAAACAAAGTGGTTTGACCAACTGCATCCCTCCGAGAATATCTGTGTTACACCTGCTTAAAACAGCTAGCAAATTTAAGGTCTGGGCTACTTTCTTGAACTGCTTTGAGGGGTCTGGCCTGGTCCATAACAGAGGGCACACCATGCAGTGATGCTGAGACTTGCAGACTGTGACTGAGTGTGAGATGTCTGTGCAGTGGTCAAGTAAGACTGACCCTGTGAGTGTGAGGTAAGCGAGAGAAGTTGCTGCCCTTTACCCTTGTGAAGGAGCAGGGATCAGTCACTTTCTTGAGGAAGAACTTTAAATTTCTGTTTTGTGCAGAATGCTGGCACTGACCAATGTTGTTATCTGCTGTCATCAGCTGAGAAATTTGTCTTCAGAATTTAAATCCAGTGGAAATTCCTGACCATAGTTTTGGAGGTATTTCCATAACAACAATTTTTGAACAATTATTTAACCACCTTATGTATTTGGTAAGCTAATAAAACAGGCAAAAGTTTGATAATTTTTCCATGCTGCTTTACATCCTTCTTATCCTATTTATCTCGTTAACAAAATCTGGGTGAGAATGGAGAATTAGCACATTATGGAAAGTTATGATCAAAACAAGAAGAATCCCTGTCCATCATAACGTAACTATAATTGTTTATCCTTGATCCCAAAATGCCCAATCACATATTTTCTTGATAATGGATTTAAAATGAAAATATCTATAAATCAGATTTATTTAATTAACACACATTATTGTCTTTCTATGAACAAATCTTGTTCAATCATGATGCAAATTGGTTAACACACTTTGTTTATAATATAAAAATAAAAACATTTACTACTTTAAATAGCAAGTATAAACACATGAAAAATAAAAAAAATAAAAACACAGATTTCTCTCTGCAACAATTCACTTTAGGGGGATAACAAAAACATTTTTGACTAATAAGTCTTTGCTCAAGAAAGCCAAATAAAAGTGCTCAGACTGGGTTCGTGATCTGGTGCACAAAGATGGGATGTCACCATGAAGATACATCTGGATACTTGCTACTGCTGCTTGTTCAGAAAACAGTATCAACGGTTTAAAAAATAATCAGGGAGTCGCTGATTGGGGAATACTCTCTAATTGCCTTAGAGAAAGATATGGTAAGCTGCCTTCTTGAACTGCTGCAGGCTGTGGATCACAGTTAATGATCCACAGTAATTCTGGAGGGAATTCCAGGATTTTGACCCAACAGTAATGAAAGAATGATGATATATTTCCAAGTCATAAAAAACATAGGAACAGGAGTGGGTCATTTAGTCATTCGAGCATGTTCCACCAATCATTATAGTCATAGCCGATCATCCAATCCAATCACATCTTCCTGCTTTTCCCTCATATCCTTTGATTCCTTTGGTCCCAAGTGCTGTGTCCAACCCTGTCCAGAAATTAGTGTTTTGGCCTTGACTGCTTTCTGTGGTAGTGAATTTCACAGGCTCCCTAATCTCTTGGTGAAAAAAATTATCTTAATCTCAGTTCTAAATGATTTACTGCATATCCTTAAACTTACACTTCTGCTTCAGTCAGGTTGGTGTGTGGATTGGAAAGGAACTTCTAAGTGATGATACTTGCATGTATCTGCTGTGCTTGACCAGCTAGGTGGTGGAAGTTGTTGTGATCCATTTTGTAAATGGTGCACATAATTGATTGGGTGCCAGTCAAGAAGGTTGCCTAGTCCTGGATGGTGTGACGTGTCTTCAGTATTGTTTTAGCTGCACCTATTCAGGAAAGTATGGAGTATTCCATCATATGCGTGACTTGTGGCTTGGAGATTGTGGACAGGCATTGCAGAGACATGAGGTGGGTTACTTTTACTTCTGAAGTCAAAGTCTTCTGTCATCTATAGCATTAACTATGCAATTACATTTTTCTAGGAAAAAAAAACTAAACATAACAAGATTAATATTTAATTTGTATATAAAATTTATATGGTAACATTTATACAGAAAAAATAGACAAGTGTTGAGTAGCTAAGAAAGGTTCCAATAATTTCCCATGAAATAATAACTGATATTTAAACCCTTTAACAAAATGTAATTGAAGCACTAAATTATGTTTGTAAATTATAAATGTCATTTTTTTAATATGTGTAAATTGTGTAAATAGAGCTGTAGTTTGCAGTTCAGGCATAAAGAATCTGGTCCTGTAATAAATTGAAAAGAAGGGTCAAAGACACAAATGATTCAACCTCATAAAGCAGGAATGGTTCACTGAGTTCTCAATGATTTGTACACTAGTCAATTGGGAATTCTGTTAAAATTTTCAGATTATGACAAAATCGAAGGTATAATTCATTATTTAGAAGATCAAAGGAACTTTAATAGGATATTGATAAGATGCAGGAATGGGCTAAAAATGGCACATGAAATTGAGTGAAAGTAGATATGAAGTCATATATTTTGGAAATATATAATAGTTATATTCTTAATAAGGTGAACTTTGTGCTGTGAAGGAACAAAGGAATTTTGGACACAGTTCAAATGTTAATGGGAAAACATCAAGTGGATTGGACATTTTGAATGATACTCAGTGTCTTTTTTATCACAAAAAGTATTAAAGATACTAGTAATAATAAGTCAATATAAAATCTCAGTGAGACATCAGAGTCTATTGTGAAATGTCAAATTTGTTCATCCATGATTAGAAATTCAAGGTTTAAAGTTTGTTAGTAATGTCATGGCCATATCTTATTCCCATGTCCCAATCTCTTCCTTTTCCCTCATCTGTAAAGTCTAAAAATTAAAAGTGAAGAGATTACTTTTCTTTATTGTCAGAACAAATACCTAAATGTGACTGGCTGTTTATACTGCTTGATAACAGTGCTGACTGTCTGGAGATTTCCTCAACTTGATTTCCAAATTCATAATGATATTAAGTAAAGGAATTGCATGCCAAGAGAAGTCACTAGATCTTGAGCAGTGAACTCGATTACTTTCCCACTGACCAAAAGCTCTAGCCACTGAGACCGAGGTCTGATTTTACTCCATTTAATCCAAAGATAAAGACCAGCAAAATTCAGAAAGGTTACGAAAGCATTATCTGTGGAAATGAACTGGCATTAATGAAATTGGACTGCATTAGCTTTCCACACCTTGTTACCTTGTAGTAAGGCTGCTGTGCTGAGTTCATCTATGAATATTCATATGTGGAGTTTCCTTGGGATTAAGACACTGTAACTTTGTTGGAAGATTGGGAGAAACACTGGGTAAATGTCGGTGAGATTTTCACCACAGTTACAACAGCTCATTTAGAGCACCATAAGGTACACCTGATATTCATACATGACCTAACTGGCCTGTTTGATATCAGAAGATTATATTATCCTGGACCTTCCATGGAACAGCAAGCATCATTAGATTTGTGACTATGTTCGAACCTTAACATGTCCCAATGATACTCTGCATTTCCTGGTGGGTCTTCTGAGACCAGAATCCCCAGAACCACAAACCACAGCATCCATTCCAAAGCTGTAGATCAGTGGGAGGACTGGACATAGCCCTTATAGCACTGGGTCAGTTTAAAGGTCCAGTTTGAATGTTAGTGAATGGGTGAGTGAGTGAGTAATAAAAAAGGGTAAAGTTGACAGATGAGTGAGGTAAATGAGTGGGGTGCCAGGTAGTTCAGGTGGGTGAGTGGTCAGGGATGGTCAGGTCAAGTTGTGAGGGGTGATCAGTTCACAAACTAGTCAAATTGGATCTGGGGATAGTCAGGTAGTTGGGTTAAGTTGGGTGGGTAGTTGGCTCAGGAGGGGTAGTCCAGTGGAGTCAGGTAGGAGTCAGGTAGTGGGAGTTAAGTCTAGTCAGCTGGAGATGTGGTAGATAAGTGGTCAGGGGTTAGCATGGTTGGGAGGGTCAGCTTGTTGAAGGGGAGCTGGAGTTAGATTATCTCTGGATATGGGTTACCTAGAAGTGTCAATAGGATGTCAGGGTCTCAGGAGATAGATGAGGTTTTAATTTGTCCAACATTTCCAGCATTGCTATCCAGGTAAGTACTGCAGAATTGTCTGAAATCCCGATTGTAGCTCAGGGTCAGATACTTTTACACAATGTCCCGGAGGGTAAATTAATCGCTTGTTAAAAGTTCAAATTTTGCAGGCAACTCCTGTGGAGATCAATGGGTTTTGTGTCCTATCTTGTCTCCAGTGATCCAGACACTGGGCCAACCTTTGATCAGGAATGAAAGTGAAATACTAAAGTTATTTATGCAATCTCATCTGCAATTCTGAAATGTGGCCGTAGAGTCTGGCTTTTGATGACAATGAGTTAAATTTTCCCAATGTTAAGGCATTATCAGTAGAATACTGTTTACTAAGCTGTACAGACAACAAAGGTCCCAAACCAATCCTCAGTTCACATGTGAGAAAGGTGAAAATAAACCACATTTTCTGCTTCTGTTTATTATTCTCATTAGATATGTGTACGTTTTAATATGTGATTTGGATTCTGTTGTGATGTCTCTGCAATTAAATAAGCAATGAGCATTTGCTGCAAAGGATTGTAATTGATTATTGGGCATTTTGATTGAGATAGCAAAGTGAATCAAGTATGAATGAAATTGCAACTCAACAGTATCTTTAGGAGAGGAGATCACAATAAGTAGATAATAGCTTCGCTTGGGACAAAATGTCTTGCATTCTAATTAGTCTTATGTCTGATCCCCTTCCCCCACTATGAAACTGTTTGGTGGGAACTTCACTTGAGTATTACTGAGACAGAGATGGAAATGTGTTGCTGGAAAAGCGCAGCAGGTCAGGCAGCATCTAGGGAACAGGAGAATCGACGTTTCGGGCATTAGCCCTTCTTCAGGAATGAGGAAAGTTGGTCCAGCAGGCTAAGATAAAAGATAGGGAGGAGGGACTTGGGGGAGGGGGGGGGGCGTCGGAAATGTGATAGGTGGAAAGAGGTCAAGGTGAGGGTGATAGGTCAGACTGGGGTGGGGGCGGAGAGGTCGGGAAGAAGATTGCAGGTTAGGAAGGCGGTGCTGAATTTGATGGATTTGACTGAGACAGGCTGGGGGGAGGGGAAATGAGGAAACTGGTGAAATCCGAGTTCATCCCTTGTGGTTGGAGGGTTCCTAGCCGGAAGATGAGGCGTTCTTCCTCCAACCGTCGTTTCGCTGTGGTCTGACAATGGAGGAGTCCAAAGACCTGCATATCCTTGGTGGAGTGGGAGGGGGAATTGAAATGTTGAGCTACAGGGTGGTTGGGTTGGTTGGTCCGGGTGTCCCAGAGGTGTTCCCTGAAACGCTCCGCAAGTAGGCGGCCAGTCTCCCCAATATAGAGGAGGCCACATCGGGTGCAAAGGATGCAATAGATGATATGTGTGGAGGTACAGGTGAATCTGTGGCGGATATGGAAGTTTCCTTTGGGGCCTTGGAGGGAGGTGAGGGGGGAGGTATGGGCGCAAGTCTTGCACCTCCTGCGGTTGCAGGGGAAGGTGCCGGGAGTGGAGGTTGGGTTGGTGGGGGGTGTGGATCTGACGAGGGAGTCACGGAGGGAGTGGTCTTTACGGAATGCTGATAGGGGAGGGGAGGGAAATATATCCTTGGTGGTGGGGTCCGTTTGGAGGTGGCGGAAATGGCGGCGGATGATGCGCTGTACATGGAGGTTAGTGGAGTGGTAGGTGAGGACCAGTGGGGTTCTGTCCTGGTGGCGGTTGGAGGGGCGGGGTTCAAGGGCAGAGGATCGGGAAGTGGAAGAGATGCGGTGGAGGGCATCGTCGACCACGTCGGGGGGGAAATTGCGGTCCTTGAAGAAGGAGGCCATCTGGGATGTGCGTTTTTGGAACTGGTCCTCCTGGGAGCAGATGCGGCGGAGTCGAAGGAATTGGGAGAATGGGATGGCGTTTTTACCGGGGGCAGGATGGGAGGAGGTGTAGTCCAGGTAGCTGTGGGAGTCGGTTGGTTTGTAGTAGATGTCCGTGTTGATTCGGTCGCCTGAGATAGAAATAGAAAGGTCGAGGAAGGGGAGGGAGGAATCTGAGACTGTCCAGGTGAATTTGAGGTCGGGGTGGAAGGTGTTGGTGAAGTGGATGAACTGTTCAACCTCCTCGTGGGAGCACGAGGCGGCGCCGATACAGTCATCGATGTAGCGGAGGAAAAGGTGGGGGGTGGGGCCAGTGTAGTTGCGGAAGATGGATTGTTCCACATATCCTACGAAGAGGCAGGCATAGCTGGGGCCCATGCGGGTGCCCATGGCTACTCCTTTCGTTTGGAGGAAGTGGGAGGATTGGAAAGAGAAGTTGTTCAGGGTGAGGACCAGTTCAGTCAGTCGAAGGAGGGTGTCTGTGGAAGGGTACTGGTCGGTACGGCGGGAAAGAAAGAAGCTGAGGGCTTTGAGTCCTTCGTGATGGGGGATGGAGGTGTACAGGGACTGGATGTCCATGGTGAAAATAAGGCGTTGGGGACCGGGGAAGCGAAAATCATGGAGCAGGTGGAGGGCATGGGTGGTGTCCCGAACGTAGGTGGGGAGTTCTTGGACTAAGGGGGACAGGACGGTGTCAAGGTATGCGGAGATGAGTTACTGAGACATGCTGTTAACGTTTTCCATCAGGGCAGTTGCAAGAATTCCAAATTTCAAAGGGAGCAATAACTTTTACTGTGTGAGAAAAGTGTGCTTTTGGCTGGAATGTTGATTTGACTGGTTGAGGCATTGCCATGAAGACTGTATGGAGAATGGATGTACAATCTCCATTGCAATATCTCAGCCAGTGATGAGTACAAGATGAAAGTATTGATGCTTTTTATTCAGCAATTTTATTTCCGTAGATGATTTTGCATCTGTTTTCAATTTAAGGTAAGGTTAATTTGAAAAGCCTAATAGGAAAAGCACGGTGGGAATTTGCCGCTTATCCCTATATAATTCCAAAGAACAGCTGAGTATTTGCGTTGTGCCAAAATATCTCACAACAACATAAGTGCACCAGCACAAAATAGATACTGAAAGGGAACTCAATAAATGCTACTCTTGTTCAGAAAAAATACTGCTTTAATTTGAAATTAAAGCATCTCAGTCCATTACTTAAATGACATTTTGATTATTAATTTAATGTTTTGTGTTAACACTTTGTGTATAATGTGGCAATTCTGCTAAAAATTGCATGCAGGATGAATTATTCATTGATGTATTTAAAATATCAGCTATTTCTTGATCTACACAAAATGATTATTCCAATGTATTAACTGTGCCTTGTGTCCTAATTTTTTGTGCAGACGGGTTTGGCAGATGATCCCTCTGGCTAATTCTACTGTTGAGACTCTGAAATTGGAAGTAGTTAACAGTAACCCAGGAGTTTTCTCAGTAGAGATTGATCCTAGAAAAGTCGTGAGTATCAATAAGAAGCGTTATCATAGTCAGAGCGCTTGTTTTTTGTCTAGGACTCTGCATTTTACAGAAAAGTAACTTAATGCCATTATGCTAAAGATGGATTTTTGACATCCATAACTTAATGAGCAGAAATGCGCACTAGCTAGATATTGGATAAATCAGCCCTTCCACACTATAATTTTAGTTTCCTGACCTTGAGTCTTTCTCTGTCTCTCTCTGGCCATTGTCTGAGGCTGAACCAGTCTGTTTACAATCTTGGTGTCATATTTGATCAGCTTCCACTTGCCCCAACAGCACTAAGATCACTTACTTCCACTTCTGTCTTTTGCTTCAGTTCATCGTCGGCTTAATTTCACATTTCTGCTTTTGTTACCTCTGAACTTGACTTTTCAATGCTCTCCTGGCTAATCTCCTAGCTGCAACCGCAGTAAATTGAGCTGATTGAAAATTCTGCTGCCTTTAGCAATTGCCAGCAGTCCTAATCACCTCAGTGCTTGTTGACATATATTGGCTTCCTGTCCAGAGATACTTAAACTTCAAAACTCTTGTCCGAGATTGTGAGGTTTAAGAAGATTCCAATAGTGATGAAATACAGATTGTGCATCAGAGGGAAAAGAGGTCAGGCAATATGTCTGTCAAAGCTTGAAGGGAATTGAGAGGAAGATATTTGAATTGTGATGGTGCAGATGGGGTGCAAATATTTCCAAGGACTACGTTCTGGGATTCTTACCTGAATAGGTCATGATGTGACATTTGGTGTTCCAGCCAAGTTTGGAGCTGGGCTTCTGCCAGTTATCTCTTTAGATACATGTTCTCACTGTCTTTGGAGGTTTTGGCTGTAAGGTTTTCTACCCTCTGAAGGGAATAAACATCTCCTTCCTCCTGTTCACTGCTTGTGGATAGTTTTGAAAAGCTGCTTCAGTTTACTCGACAACACCTGCATCCATTTTTGCTGAAAAATCTTTTTCTGCAATCAACGCAGTTCCCCTTATAAAGGGCGAGATCAAAACTTGTCTGAGGTTGAGTAGAAACTGGAGGGGTTCCTTGCACCTCTGTTTCTGCTCTGCTACATTTCTTATATCACGAAAGGTGAAACTAGAAATCACACGTTGCTCGCCCTTGATGTTAAAAGCTAAACTTATCCCTAGCTTTCACTCGATATTCAGAAAAAGGCCATGATCCCTACGATACTACAAAGAATTCGAGACGAGCAGGACACAGGTTATCTTTCAAGGTCTAAGCGACACCCACATTTTCGTATCCTTCCAAACAGATGTGGAGGTTATGAACAGCACACAAGCATGAACACCAAGTTGTCTGTGTGATCTTATGCAGGGGAGGTTGCACTGTCTTAACTGCCCACCCATATAATTATTTTCAATCAAATCATGAGGCTGCAGCATTTTTCCTTAAGTAGTTGGAAAGGCTTAACGTGCATGCAATAAATGCACAGCTGTAGCAGAAGACACAGAGCATTATGACGTCAGTGTAAAATATGTTTCTTTCTCAAATGCCATCTGTTGTGAATTATCACATTGTATCTGTAAAGCATAAAAATATTCCAGGAAGATGATACCACCACATGTGGTCTAATTTAACTTACTCATGAGCAAGCTGAACTTGATTTGATGAATACTTTAAGAAATTTAACACAGATATTAAAAAAATGATGTGAAATATTTTCTGCACAGCCTCTAAAAGAAATTCATGGCTCAACTGGAAACTCACCATATCAGGTCTTAGTTTATTTCCCAGTGGTCTCACGTACCATTCACCTATGGAAGATTCAGGTTTTCAAAATAATAAACAAAAAAAAATTCTAAATTCTGAGATTCTGTGAACAAATTCTAATGCTTTTGGTCCTAAAAGCCCTTCTCTGGTGACTGACCACAAAGTATTTAAACATCAGCCTCCACTAAACTCACAATAATGTCCGTACTGTAAGCATAGCACGATAAAGGAACTAGGCCATAAAGCTCAGTATTGATTTTGTTTTGATTCCTTCCTGTTTACAGTTAGTTGTGAATCCTCAGTCTACGCTTGAAGTACCTTTTCAATTCTCTCCGTTAACACTGGGAAAAAACGATCATTGTGCAACTATTATCTTTAAGTGTTCTCAGGTATGTACTCTCATTTCTCATCATCATCTATAATTAATGATCGGAGGAAGGGTTAAGAGAAACTAAAAGCAAGAGAGATCTGTGTTATACAAGATGAGTCTCAAAAGGTTCATATTTAGTGATGTGAGGATGCAGCAAAAACATAGGTAGCATTAGGATAAAAAGAAAAGCTGTTGGAAATCAGAATAACAGAGAATGTTCCAAACAAAACATCATCAATTTGCAGCATTAACCCTGCCTTTCTCCACAAATGTTTCCTGCCTTATTAAGTACAAAATTTTCAATTTTATGCTATATTTGTCTATAATATTTATATGATCCAGTAAGTCCAAAAAAAGCACTGTGGTGTCCTTATCCAAGATCTTCATTCAGCCTTATCTAGAATTCTATATCCAGTTTCGTTCCTTTGTATGATGGGTGCTTTAGAATCTCTGGAAAGTTTCAGAATAGTCCGTCTAACTTATTATGCAGTTTTAAAACTGCTGGTTTCCATATGAATCTAGCAAGTCTTGCGAAACACTGTATCATGCTGTATATGAGATTAAGTCCTTTTTCCTTCATCCTTCTCACATAGATTTCTATTTATTTTCATTTAAAAAAAATGTTTCTCTGAACAAGTTTCAACTCTCAAAGGTCACAAACATGGACAAAAATGAACTCAGATCTCTAGATCATGAAGTCATGTTACTCTGAAGAACTGTGTTCACTAAAATGCAGCAAAATTTCAGAATGAAGTAACTTTGTGTCTGCTATCAGTGTCAGAACGTTACTTGCTCAAGTTCCTTGTGGAACTTCCTAAACACTGGGGGCTGTTGGGACAGCTTTTCTCAATGGTTCCCCTTAATGATTGTTTTGGTTTTCAGGCATTCCATTTCAAAAAAAGTTTAATGAGAACTATTATAACTACTGTTACTGCTTTAAAACCTATTTGGTTCACTCATGACTTTGAAGGAAGGAAAATCTGCTGTCCCAATCTGGTCTGGGTTGCATGTCACTCCAGATCAACAGAATCAACAGATTCTTAACTGCCCTCTGAATTGGCCTAGAGAGTCACTCAGTTCAAGGGAACTAGGAATGGGCAACAAATATTGGTCTTGCCAAAAAATGCTTACATCTTGTGCAAATAAAATTATCCTCAACCTCCTTTATTAGGAATCACATACAACATTACCTTCTGTACTTGTGTTGATGCATACAGCATTTGGACTCACCCAGAAGCAGAATTAGAAGAATTCATCGATATTCTCAATTTATCAATCTAAATTTAAAGCCAAATTTCCCCAACAAAATGTTAATTTCCTGAAGACCACAGAATTTAAATTGACATAAGGCAAGAAGCATATGTTACCAAATGGTTCTTTCAAAATAACTGAAATTCTTTTGCATAAAAATGGAACCATTATGAGCACACCTTTCACAAAACTGGGTGAGGTTGCTGCCAATGTATTTCCATCATATATTCATGAGGCTGAAATATGTTAAACAGACCATTACTACTCTTTCTACTGCATCTCAGATCTCATTCTCATATTTACATTTAACAACATTATTCATTACAATAATATTTGCTACAATCTTCCCCATGCAGCCATTCATGAATATATGCAGCTTTAGGCTAGAGATAATCCATTCATTTGCAAATCATTCATTACCTCTGTGATTTTATGTTTTCCTAGTTAGCTCGGTGTTCCTTTGCCGCCTCTTTTCCTGTATTGAAGCCTGCCTCCCACATCTAGAAGCCTCCCTCTGTCTCTGAGCTCCTTTGAGTCCTTCTCTATTCCAGACCTGCTACAGAAATCCCCTCTCTCTCAAATTTGCCTTTTACCTTCCCTCTTCCTCCCAGTTCACATGTAACCTCATCCCTGCACCCTCATCATTTCTCTCTTAGCCCCTTGATTGACTCCTCATTTTCCTCCCAGTCCCCTTGCCACCTTCCTACCTCTCCCCACCCTATTGCAGGTTCCCTGTCTCCCCCTCCCTCAGCCTGCTGAAGCCCCCGATCTCACAACAGATTTTCCTATGACTCCCCCTGTTTGGCCCCTTTGTGTTTGTGTTATATCAGCCCCATCCACTTGCTGCACAATCTAGCTCCCCAGAGCCCCCTTGTACTTCCCATGTCTATCTTCTGTCCCATTGTATCTTCCTGTGTCATCAAATATCCCTTGTGCCATCTCCGTGTTCATTGTTAGTTCCCTTCCTACAGTCTCCCTGCCCCTTTGTTTTTCCAAGTCCCTTTGCTGTCTTCTTGTGTCCCGACAGATCCCTTGTGGTTCCATAGTGCGTTCCTGCCAATATCCTTATGGAGGCCCCATCTCCTGGCAGATCCTATAGCCACCACCCTCTTCTTTTCCCCCACACTCCAAAAAAAAAGCTACTAAAAGGATTAAACACAGCCCTTCAATGCCCCACACAGCATTGACAAAAAAAATGCATTCCCCACTCCTGGACATCATCCTTTGCCAGCACCCAGGACCTCGCTGTTAATGGGACCTCACTTCCTTCCCAAGCGACATGGTTTCCCTCTTGCATTTAGTTATGGTCCAGACTTAGACTGGAGGACTGGCTCCTTGCCCTTTCCTCTGCAGACATTTGGGGTTGGATCTGTCATGCCCCATGTATTTTGATCATTGGTGGATGGGTTTAGAACTTTGTGTTCCAAACAGAGTAGCTTCCTATAGTGTTTCAGTTATAGCATTGAAGTAAGCTGGGATTATACCTTGCCTTCTGACACACATTGGAGTGGATCTTAAGGAAGCAGACTGGTGAGTCTTCTTTGAAGAGCCAGTAATATCCATGATAGTATTCTTAGCCCACTAATGCCCTTCCAGTTTCAGATTTTGACATGATACTGGTCAATGTTATCATGAACCTGTTTTAACAGAAGAAAAGCAACAGCAATTTTATATCCAGCGAGCTGTCACAGACAGAAATGTGATAATGACTAGATCATGTATTTTCATGGTGTTCGTAGATGGTTAAATATTGCTCAGGAGACCTAGGACAAGTCTCCCTTTCTTCTTTTCCAAAGTACTGTCACGGGACCTTGTATGTCCATCAAAGAAAGTAAATGAGGTCTCAGCTTAACATTTCATCCAAAGGAAGCCCCCTCTGACTGTCTGCACTCCCCTGGTACGGAAGTGGAGTGTCAGCTTAGAACTTTTTTTAAGTTTCCAGTATGGGACTTGAATCCACAATCTTTAGATTCTGAGGCACTTGAGCCACAGCTGACACCAGGCAAGTATGATATGTGCATTGGATTAGTTGCTACACTTACCTTGTCCACCCTTATAGAATGTACATGGAATTGAAATGCATTCAAGTATATTTCTTCAGTCTCCATACTTGACGGGAAAATTTACCTGAATCTTTAAGACAATAAGCATCTTTTTAATTTAGTTCTTTGTGCAGATTTCTTTTATTCTGCTGGCCAGTTGCTAACATTGGAGCTTCCAATCTGCTTCCTGTTTATTGAGCATTATGAATCACTAATTACAAATGGCTTGAAACTTCTGTTCTAAGTCAGTGAACAGTTATTTGCATATTTTGTATGCGGCTAACAGTTTTACACTCTTTCAACAGTTCGAAGAGTGGACATTTAATTTGTCAGGAGTAGGCTTGCTTCCGCAGCAGATGGACCCTGTCAGTGTCAGTGCATGTGTCAACTCTCATGCATCAGTTATTGTGCCTTTTGAGAATCCAACTAATGAGTTCCTTCTGGTGGATGTGCTGATGACAGGTGATGACCTCAATTTAGAGTATTGTTTGTTTTATTGAATGTTCATTGGTGTTAAGTAATTATCAAATGGTTTTTAGCCATTAGTAGCTAGTAACTGTAGCTGAGCACATTTTTAAGATACATGAGTTTGCAAACCATGCTAGAGTTAAATATTAAATATTTCACACTCTTAAATACTTCAATTTTTTTTTTCAAATAGATGAATAATTTTTGTACCAAATATTCTGGTCTTCAGATCATCAAGCAAAGGTGGAAATCGGATCCTTTGGAGGTCCTGATGCATGAACACGGGGGGGGTAAACCCAGGAAATGTGAACTTCCAGTAGACAATTCCCTTCTCCCCATGACCCTCTGTGAATGTCTCTGAGTTACAATTGAAGACTTTGGAAAGTTTAACATTACTTACCTGGATTGTTACTTTGGGACATAGTACTCGGAGGGTGCTGTGTATTCCTGATCTGGTTGTGGTCTCAAATCCCAGTTTCTTGTGTAACCCCACAACTCTTGACTCCCTTATCTGTCAAAGATCTTTCTAACTCAGCCTTGAATAAGTCAAATGACCCCAAGCTTGCACTGTCTCTGGTGAATTCCATAGAGTAATGACACTGAGAGGGAGAAAAAAAACTTACATCTTTGTTTTAAAAGATAGATATCCTTGACAAAACTTTCTATTCCCCGCCATGCCAAGGAGAATGGCAGCTGTGGGAACTTAACCTGCTAGGAGGCAAAAAGATCACATTCTTGTTGAGAAAAACTTCAATTAAGTTCCACCCCTACAGGTGACTGGTCATGTATGTTGCCTGCAGGCTGCAGGATGCCAATCTGTGTACATTTTCATCTAAGTAATACCATAAATTGCTTGAATTAAATTCACGTTTCCAAATAACTTTAATCCCAATCAAGAAAGCCGACCACGTATAGGAGGCGGGTACCTGGTGAGCTGTACTCTTTCCTTCCTCTACCTCGGGGTACAGTATATATGGCTTTAAACAATTATAGTTACTTGTGTCATGACTTATTCAAGTAAAGCTGACAGGTCTAAGCAGTTTGGGCGATCGCCGAGTGCAAAAGGTACAAAAGAAACAAGGGAGAGGGTACAGCTGATATCTGAACAGCACTGGTAGTGTGGTTGAGTGGTTGAAGGTGCTGGGTTTAAGCTTCAGTCTCTATCAAGTTGTAGGCTCAAATTGCACTCGACTAAAATATCATCATACACTCAAGTCGACAAGGCATGTGGCATTCCCTGCCATCATCAGTCAGAGCACTGAATTTAAAAGTTGGCAAGTCATGCTGCAACTTTCTAATACTTTGGGCAGTTCACATTTAGACTGCAGTGTGAAGGTTTGAATGTTGTGCTATAGGAAGGATGGGAATGCTTTGGAGAGGCTGCGGAAGAGGTTTACCAGGACGTTACTTGGATTGGAGTGGATTAGCTGGAAGGAGAGGTTAAACAAACTGGTTTGATTATGCTAGAGCATTGGAGGCTGAGGGAACAGGACAGCCACCCCCCCTCCTCCACCCCATGCAGGGTTGTTCCTGCCTTGCAGCATCTCAAGCGGTGTGGAACTGGACTTTAAAATGGGTGACAAAGACCGGAAGATTTCGCTGGTGGCAAGCATTTTTGTCTCATTCACCATGAGGTTCCCTGAGAAACGTGATTAGCATCTCAATTACATAAATAATGAGGTCAAAAGCAGAAAATTATGTGAGAGTATTTACCTTGGCCATGGTGGACTGAATGCCATGAAACTCATTTGCCACCATGCATCAATTACAAATGAGAAAATCTAGCCCTTTGTTCTAACTATATTATTGCAAGGTCCTGGAAGGTTGATTCTGCCTGTGGAATAGTGCTGTGGCATGTTGCCAGTGACTTCAGAAGAGTTTGCACAGAAACAAAATTGCTGACAAAAAACTTCCACAAATACTGTATTCAAAGGTGCAAATATTCAGTTATAACAATAAGAGACAATATGAAAATCTTTGGGAAGAAGAAAGAGTGACTATCGAAACTGTACATTGGATTGAGTGCATTTTATTCTGAATCATCTTTTTCAGTTCCCAGCCCAATGACAGGTCCGACTCTCAAAATTACAACAATGGCAAGGGTTGGGGGCCAAAGCCAACCCCAGCTGGATTGGGTCAAACCCTGGCTATTGATACAAATATGACGTCAACCATCTATTGAGCCAACCAAAACAACAAGTCATCCAAGGAGCCTTGTTTGCAACATAATGCTTTACATTTAAGCATCAATAGATGGTGAAGAAATTTCAAAGAAACACACAATGTTTTGAGTATGAATTCACTCTTCTTTGGAATCAATAGTCTTCAGACTTGAAACATTAACCCTATTTTTCTCTCCACAGATGTTGCCATACCTACTGAGTTTCTCCAGGACATCCTATTTTCTTTCAGATTCTTACATCTACAGTGTTTTACCTTTATTTTCTTGTATGCATATTATAGCCTGGAGCTATGGGTATTGGTAGAAAGTCCAATTTTTTTTCATCACATGGCTGACTAGGAGTCTCTCCCATTTTTACTGCCTGTCATTGCCATGTATTAGAAGAATTTACACGATGATACTCAATCCATTTGGCTGTGTTATGAACATAAATTCATTGGATGGACTTGACCATCAAATCCTGGGTTTGGAATTAATGCTTTTGACATTGTGCTATCCACTGTGTCACAGAATCTCCATTCTGAAAGTATTGCAAGGAATGACTTTAATCCAAAGCCATTCTGAATCATATTCATTTCCCCAAATTCCAAAGGACTATGTTTGGATTTTTGTCAATATTTCTTATTACAAATGTAATTAAGAGCTGGAAACAATTCTTGAAAGAACTAAGCCATGTGGGAACTGGATTTTTTAAATATTCATTAACAATGATACAACATACTCACAATGTTACTTTTTTTGTTAGTTGGCAAGGTCATGATAAAAATGCTACAAATATTATTGTGGTCATTGCACATCTAATTTGAATAATAAATAAAGAGGTAAACGTAATTATGTTGATTTAGAAGCACAAAATAATTCATTTGTGCAGAAACATCATTAAAAAATAACCATTTCTGTTTTTACATTGACAATATTGCAGAAATGCTTATATTCAATTCAATTATTCAAATATGGATTGCACATGTATTTTCAATTGGACCAAATATCACACATCTTTTGTCAACCTGGAAGATTGCAGAATAACTGGTTTTCTTTTCTTTCTAAATAAAGTATTCTGTCTAGAATTCTGACTTGCATTGTAAAATATTCCACCGTATGCTAATTTATAGCTAATTTTGGTGTGATATAAGAGAAGAAAATACATTAGTGTCATTGATTCTTTTCTTTGAAATGAAGGTGAATTGTAAAAGCTTTTTAATCTCTAATCTGCATTTGTTCAGGTAGTGAACAGGTCATGCACCATCAGTGTCCTTCAGATCTGCTACAATGCTCAAACAAAGAGTCTGTTTTCTGCATTCCACTGAAGCAAAATCAAGGTAATGAATGGCCAAGTCTTCCAACAGCAGAGCAAATATTGTAATTTTCAAATCTACATGCGCTTCATACATGGCATCTGAAATTATTTAATTGTGTATCTATTTGTTAAGTAGCAGCACTCTGTGTCAAGCTATAATATTGAAAAAGCAAAACTCCATGCATATGGAAGTCTTCCAGCATGAACCAAAAGTCATAAAACTAGCTGTTCTGTTAATTATGCAAATTTAAAACATTTTTGCATGTTTAGCTTTATTGTTATAGTTTTGGCACTGTCATATTTCACACAGGTTTGATTATAATCGTTTTGTTGGTATAATGTGCTATGTCAAATTTAACTGAATGATCTTGTAGAATACCAGAGTAGTCTTAAAGGATGAACATCCTACTCTTTGTTTCTACTTCTTATGTCCTATGTTCAAGTCCTACGTAAACCGGGATACATATGTTTATTATTACAGGTTTATCGTACATTGAATGAATGTTTATTTTCCCAAGGACAACTAAAGTTTGAATTGTCCAAATATCTATAAAAACTTCAATGGAGTTTTTATTAATCTATTGAACTTTTAAAATTATTACTAAGTTTCTTTGATAAAGATTGTGATCTTGCATAATGGTGTAAACATGGGTATAACAACAAGTATTCATGTAACACCTTTAATGTTGTAAAACACCCAAAGATGCTTCATAGAATGGTTATCAAACAAAATTTGTTACTGAACTGTATTCGGAGATATTCAGGTAAATGATCAAATGCTTAGTAAACAAGGCATATTTTAAGGAATACAACTAGAGAAATTTAGGATAGGAATTCCAGAGCTAAGGTCCTTGACAATTAAATTGCGTAGCCACTACTGATGGAACAATTCAAGTTGGGCATCACTTCAACCTGGTCTTGGTTTTGATCATCTGAAGGATGATAGTCTTATGGGTTTTTTTGGGATTGGAGAGGAATTTTATAGTGTTTGGATTTGGAATTTCCAACTTCCTCAAGAAGTTACATAGCTGTAGGGATGGTTTTGAGGTTTGGGTTGCGGGGGGTGGGGGGGTGGGGGGTGGATGGCACAGCGATGATTAAAGTCAGAGTGGGGAAGAAGTGTTTGGCAATGATGGTCCAGCCATCAAGCTATGGAGTTGGCTTAATTTATCAACAAGTATTTTCCTGGCTGTCACTTTTGTAATTTCATAACAAATGGCAATGATTACTAATGTTAAACATTTCTGTTCTACATGCATGAATGTATGAGTATGCTAATTTCAGAAACAGTTGGATTTTGTGGTGAAGAGTGTGGGATCATTATGGATTGATGATGGTTTCTTTCTGTGTATTTATTATGTGATCTTGACAAACACTATCAAAGAATTCAGTGGCTATTTCATTATGGAGTTGGAATCTGAACTTGTGAATTCTGAAAATTAGGGAAAACATGACATAGAATGAGTGAAAGAAGAACAAGTGAAGCAAAGGGACATTGAGGAAATAAACAAGAGAAAAACAAGATTATATAAGTATAGGATTCCTTGCCAAAATATTTTCTGTGCAGGTTGAATTAAATAATGCTAACAAAAAATAAATAGTTTAATTTATTCTTGTCAAAAATGGATAACATGACGACTTAAGTAGGATTTCAATCAGAAATTAGAAGAAAAAGATAAATGCTATACGATATAGCTTGAATGTTATTTTTGATATTTTGGACTAGATTTCCTTTGTGTTTGAAATGGCTCTTTGTCCTTCACTATGTGCAAAAACATTCAACCATACTTCACAGCATGCTCAAAGTCCTTGTGAATTTCAGCTCTAATGTCAGAACTGAGTGCTCTTTTCAACAATGGAAGGAAATGAGCTCAGATACCTCCTCTCCCCACAATCCCTTTTCACACCCCAATACCCCAGCCCTCCCACATGTTTGTGTCCTGTACCCCCATCCCATTCCCCATGTCCATACCCCTCGCTCCCTCTCCTGCATTCACATACCTCCATACTCCCTATACCCTAAATACCCCTATTTCCCCACCAACTCCACTTTCTCCATGCCACAAATTGCATTCAGCTCCATGAGAATCTGACTGAAACAAAAATGACTGCATGAAGGAATGAGATCTTCTAAGGCAATGTTTTGGACTGGAATTCTGGTGGTTAGCTTTCCAACCCCATGATTGCTCCAAGAGAATCTGTACAGATGTGGATTCTAAATGCAAACTTAATTATTCTCCTGAATACAATTTCTTCCCTTCAGCAGTTTTCCAACATTCAATGAAAATTGTGAATCATACTCAGTGATCTCCAGAGACTAGCAAGTTTCTGGTACTTGTGCTCTATAGCCAACCTTCCTATGTTATCATTGAAAGCAGTTGGATCAGAGCATAGCTTGATTATGCCCCTCTTAGGCCAATCTCATGTTATTTCCCGTGGTGACCTTTCCAGAATATGGTAATAAAAATCTTAGCTGTAAAATGAAAAGCAATTTAAACCCTAAATGGAATCTAATATGTGTAGAATAAATGCTCTAATAGCTGAGAACTGCTGGGATTTCTGCTGAAATTAAGCTGATTTATTGGTATCTCCCTATTTGGAATTGTGGGCATGAATATTTTAGATTGAGTTTAGGTTGTTCTGAAATGGTAATTGTGCAGGTTTGAGGTAATGACTGGTGAGGAGAAAAAATATTTCGTGAGCTGGAGTATAGCTGTGGCTGCAGGCTGGTATGAGAGACCTGGCGCTGCAGCTGTATTCTCCCGTTCGCTGGAATGCTCAGTTTCGCAGGGACGAAGGTGATCTTTGTCTTGGACATCCATAGCGCTAATACTGCAGTGGAAGTTGTCATACAGGTGACAGCTCGTCAAGGTGATCCTTAACATCTTTTCAAGACTGTCTTGTAGGGAACATGCATCCATAGGTTTCAAAAAAGATAAAGAGCAAATTATGCTGGATACTGGATATTCGAAATAAGAACACTGAGTGCTGGAGAAACCAAACATGTCTGGCAGCATCTGTGGAGGGACTTGAATGCAACTTAGAATATGGCGCCAAAGAAGTGATTAAATATGGTGAGGGGAGGAAGGGAAAGAAATGTTCTATTGCCTTTGCTTTTCCTAAATTGTTTTCAGCCTCAGCAATTGATTCTTACTCTGCTGCAGGAAAAGAAGCTAGTTATGTGATAATTGATTGAGGTCTGTTCTATTTCCAAAGATTCAACATTGTGCAGCAACTTCTGGTAAGGCCAGTAAAATATGTAAAGTCATAACTAAATATCCAGTTGAACAAAATAATTTAACAGCTGCTTAGAACACATCAAGGATGATAGGTCAGGTTACGTATCACGGTTGCAACAAGGGTGAGTTCTTGGATACCAGTTTGATCCAGAGCGAACACATCTGCAGCAAGTGTGTGCAAAGTTCAAGCAGCTTCAGATCAGAATTTGAGCTGGAGTCTGAACCATAGACACTGCAACACTTGAAGAAGGGAGAAACTCGCCAAAATTCTTTGTACCAAAGGGCAGTCATTCATCAAACTGAAATAGATGAAGTGAAAAGGTAAGTTTTTAAAAAAGTTTGATGTGGAATTGAATCTGAATCTTGAAGGGTAAGGAAATTCACGAATGACAAACGGTGAAAGGTGAAGGGATGGTGATGCTAGTTATTGACAGGAAAAGGTAAAAGGTACTCAAGTTCAGGAAATCCAGATGTGGAAATAGTTGTGTCAAAATAAGAAATGATAACGGCAAGAAGTTAGTTCAGGGAGTGGTGAACGGGCCTCTTAACAGTAACTATATAGTTGGGTGGAGCATAAAGGAAGAAATAATTAGAGTTTTTCATAAAGGCACAGCAGTAATCATGGGATCGACATTTAGATCTACATAGAGAAGACTTGTGGGCAAAAGATTACCTAAATGAGGACTCATAGAATGTTTTTGGGGTACTTATTTGTACAAACATGTTTCGAGCCAATCAGAGAATGGACTAATAGATCTTATATTGTGCAATTAATCATCTCAGTGAAGTTGCCCTTTGGTAGCAGTGACCATAATGTGATTAAAATTTATGTTCACTTTGAGGGAGAGATGTGTGGGTCCAAGACTTTTGCTTTAAATTTAAATAAGGTTATTCTAAGGGCAGAGCTGGCTGAAATGAATTAGCGAAATAGATTAAGGATAGGTTAATAGAGATACAGTACCTCTCACTTACAATTTGAATACACAGAATGGATGCATTCTAGCAAGTAAGAAAATTCCAAGAAATGGCCTCAAAATTTGTGATGATTTGGAAATGTTAAACATAGTATGACATTAAAACATTCCAGAAGCGATAATAAATCCGGAAATGGAAGGATGAGGCGGTCAGGAAAATTGCAATCACCAGAGACGGGGTACTGAATAAATTGTTGAAACTGTAGGCTGACAATTGTTAGTGGCTCGTGAGATAACTGATGAATTGGTTTTAAATTTCCAAAATCCCCTTGATTTGGGATGTGACATTAGATTAGAAGAGAGCAAGTATGATTACTTTATTCAAAAAAGGCAAGAGACAGAAAACAGGAAATACAGTTAGCTTATCATCTGTCACAGGGAAAAGGTTAGAAGCTATTATTAGAAGGAAGTTATAGTAGGGTGTTGGTTAGCTGAGCTGGCAGGATGGATGGTTTGCAATACCAACAGTGTGAATTCAACTCCTGCATTGGCTGAGGTTACCATGAAAGTCATTTTTTTCTTTCAACCTCTTCCCTTGCCTGAGGCATGGTGATTCTCAGGTTAAAACATCACTGGTGGTCTCTCTCTAATGAGCAACCCTATGGTCTGCATAGGACAATGGTGACTTTAGCTCATAGCAAGGTACAAGCGAACAAACTAAACTCAACATTAACTAAACATCAGGCAACTAACACAGAAATTGCTGAAAAGACGCCTACCCCTTCTTCACATGACTAAAATCCCACATTATGCTTATGCATTATTTGCACTTTACTACAGAATTTTAATCTTAACAAGAAGTATTCTAAAATTAGTCCCAGCTTCCATATGGCTTGCTTCTGCACATTTCACTGAGTCATAACGTCCTTCAAAAGTAATTTATTTCATACTTCTGCAAATCCCTGAACCATCTTGCTCTCACCTCCAGGACCTCTGAATCTGACTATCTGTGAGTGTTGAAAATGTGTTGCTGGAAAAGCGCAGCAGGTCAGGCAGCATCCAGGGAACAGGAGAATCGACGTTTCGGGCATAAGCCCTTCTTCAGGAATGAGGAAAGTTTGTCCAGCAGGCTAAGATAAAGGGTCGGGAGGAGGGAATTGGGGGAGGGGGGTCGGAAATGTGATAGGTGGAAAGAGGTCAAGGTGAGGGTGATAGGTCAGACTGGGGTGGGGGCGGAGAGGTCAGGAAGAATGAGGGTGATAGGCCAGACTGGGGAGGGGGCGGAGAGGTCAGGAAGAATGAGGGTGATAGGTCAGACTGGGGTGGGGGCGGAGAGGTTAGGAAGAATGAGGGTGATAGGTCAGACTGGGGTGGGGGCGGAGAGGTCAGGAAGAATGAGGGTGATAGGTCAGACTGGGGTGGGGGCGGAGAGGTCAGGAAGAATGAGGGTGATAGGTCAGACTGGGGTGGGGGCGGAGAGGTCACCCCAGTCTGACCTATCACCCTCACCTTGACCTCTTTCCACCTATCACATTTCCGACGCCCCTCCCACAAGTCCCTCCTCCCGACCTTTTATCTTAGCCTGCTGGACAAACTTTCCTCATTCCTGAAGAAGGGCTTATGCCCGAAACATCGATTCTCCTGTTCCCTGGATGCTGCCTGACCTGCTGCGCTTTTCCAGCAACACATTTTCAGCTCTGATCTCCAGCATCTGCAGACCTCACTTTCTCCTATCTGTGAGCGTTCCCACAGCAAGGCAAGCGATTCCTTTCTTGGTGCTTTGGTGTGAAAACTGGCAATTGATTTTCAACAGGACTTCCTGAAACCCCATAGCAACCAAGGTAGATAGGTTTATCACTGGGCAAAACTAGTACGAGTTTCCATGACCCTCTCGACAAATCAATCGATCCTGAATTTTAAAAAGTACAGTTAAATAGTTGGCCTGTGCTCATAGCAGCTCACTCATGAAACTGAAAAATTACTACAATGACAACTTTCTACAGCACTATTAAAGTATAATATTTCTAATACCTTAAAACCAAAGTTACTCATTAAAATATAAGAAATATTCTGTCTTCTCCTGTCCTATTTCATTATAAAACCTTGCCTTGTAATCCTGTAATAACAACTGCATGTGACATTTAGAGTTCAGTTGCATGAGTTTTAGAACTTGTCCCTTGAAGATGAGAGTTCATTTTACTACTGATGGTTTTATTTTCCATTGTTCATCACAGTAAATCTTCTTTCTCATTCCACATCTTTTGACAGTTTCCTATATCCTAGGTTAGAATATTGTATTTTTTTTTAGATGGGTTAATCTTGGCAAGAACGACGTTTTCAAAAGGGTTTTCACCATTCAACACGATATTTGAACCACTGCTTCCCAGTGTTAGTACCTGGTCTCCATGATCTTTTGCAGGTATTTTAGTGTACAAATCTGAAAAGAAAGTCTCAAGAGAATAGGAATTGGGACGTCATGTTGTGGTTGTACAGGACATTGGTTAGGCCACTTTTGAAATACTGGATTCAATTTTGGTCTCCCCGCTATAGGAAAGATGTTGTCAAATTTGAAAGGGGTCAGAAAGCATTTTCATGGATGTTGCCAATGTTGGAGGGTTTGAGCTATAGGAAGAGGCTGAATAGGCTGGGGTTATTTTCCCTGGAGTGTTGGAGGCTGAGGGCTGACCTTACAGAAGTTTATAAAATCACAAAGGATATAGATAGGGTGAACAGCCAAGGTCTTTCTCCTGGGTGGGGGAGTCCAGAACTAGAGGGCATAGGTTTAGGGTGAGAAGGGAAAGATTTAAAAGTGACCCAAGGGGCAACGTTTTCATGCAGAGGATGGTGCGTATATGGAATGAGCTGCCAGATGAAATGGTGGAGGGTGGTACAATTATAACATTTAAAAGGCATCTGGATGTGTATATGAATAGGAAGGGTTTAGAGAGATATGGGCCAAGTGCTGGTAAATGGGACTAAATTAATTTAGGACATCTGGTCAGCATGGATGAGTTGAACTGAAGCTTCTGTTTCTGTGTTGTACATCTCTATGACTCTAATCAATCACACATCAGAATTGTCCTAAGCCTGCAGTTAAAGAGGACAACTTTTATCTTTTAGTTCATTCCCATTACTTAAGTTTTCAGTTCATTATCAGAAGTTGAGTTCTGAGGAAGGGTCACTGGACCTGAAACATTAACTTTGATTTCTCTTCACAGAGGCTGCTAGACCTGCTGAGCTTTTCTAGAAACTTCTGTTTTTATTGTTGACCAGAAGGTGTGGGTTTGACAATGCCTCTTGGTAGGCAAATTCTTCATTCTTCTGTTGAATAAAATCTACTTTAGACATTTTAACAACTTTAAGATTATGCTGGTAACTAGTCAAAAACTCCTGATCTTCCTTTTAGCTCATTCACAAATTTTTTTATATTCACTTATTGTCTTCCCACTCACCAAGTGATTCCATCCATTGCGTTTGTACCAGCTGACTAGGCTAGCTGCCCATTTTAATCCCATTTCCGTGCACCTGGTCTACAGTCTTGCAGGTTACAGCATTTCAGGTGAATATCCATTTTCCTTTTAAATGAGCTGAGGCTCCCCCCTCAACCACCAAACTGGGCAATGAACTCCAGTCACCTATGCTCTCTGCCGAAAATGATTTTCCTCATGTCCTCTCTAATACTTCTACCATTAAACAGATCTTGCCTGTCCTCTGCACCTTCAATGTTTCGTGCATCTCTGCCTCCTCTGTTCTGAGGATAATAACCCTAGCTTATCCGATCTTTCATCAGAGCTGTAATTTTCAAATCTTGGTAACATTCTTGTAAGTTTCCTCTGTTCTCTCTCAAGGACAATTATGTCCTTTCTGTAAGGTGGTGACCAGAACTGTCCACAAAACTCCAGCTGTGGTCTAATTGGTATCTTGTATATTTCCAGCTTTACATCTCTGCTTTTATATTAAATACTTTATCTAATGAAAGAAAGTATCTCTTTTGCCTTCTTTAGTACCTTATCTATCTGTCCAGCTACCTTTAAGGCACTGTGAACATGTACTTCAAGATATCTCACTTCTTCCATCCCTTTCAATACTCCCCTGATTATTTTGTGTTGTCTTGCTTTGTTTGCCCGTCCCAAATGCATTACCTCACACTTCTCTTTAATTCCATTTGTTATTTCTCTGCCCACTCAATCAAGCCATTAATGTCATCCTGCAGTTGACTGCCATTGTCTTCATTACCACCTAACCAGCCAACTTTAGTGTCTGCAAACTTCCCAGTTATGCCTCCAGTTATGTTCCCACTGAGTGCAGAGAACTGGAAAGGTTTTTAATTTGGGAGGATGAGATTGGTGAGAGCTATTGAGTGGTCATGAGGGAAGCAATATGAGAGTTGTAACTTACGAGCCTTAGTGAGTTGCCTTTGCAGTGGCTCAGTTAACACAATGGTGGTTTTGTGAGTGTAAGGTAGCAGACAGAAGATGGAAGGCACTTACCATTGCACAATACAGAAAGTTATTTGACATTCTTCTGCACTGCTGGGTGTTTCTTCTAATCTTTGGACAAAGTACTGACCTGGGCTGTTATCTGGATCCATTATGGCTATGTCTAGTGGCACGGTCTCTTACAATATCAGTGAAAAAAATACTGTCCACCTCTGCACCACCCAGTTCATCAACACCTCCAGGTCCATGTCTGCAAAACAGGATATATGTTTTTCTTCATGGGCTATATCCTCAATGATAATGGTTAAGTATCACACTGTGAGGGGCAATACGGTGACACGGTGGCTCAGTGGTTAGCACTGCTGCCTCAAAGCGCCAGGGACTCAGGTTTGATTCCCTCCTTGGGCAACTGTCTGCGTCGAGTTTGCACATTCTCTCCATGTCTGCCTGGGTTTCCTCTGGGTGATCTGGTTTAATCCCACAATCTAAAGATGTGCAGGTCGGGTGAATTGGCCACACAAAATTGTTCATAGTGTTAGGTACATTAGTCAGGGGTAAATATAGGGTAGGGGAATGGGTCTGGGTGGGTTACTCTTCGAAGGGTCGGTGTGGACTTGTTGGGCCGAAGGGCCTGTTTCCATACTGTAGGGAATCTAATCTAATCTAATTCCTGGTTTGCAGCAACCAAAGTTGTGTGCATCTAGGGTTTACAACTGGCATTAATGGTAGAAATGCCACAATGTGCAGGCAGTGGCAAACACTTCTGACTTTCTTGCCATGTAAAATCCACATGCTGGGCCCTGAAGAGTCTGGATGCATTAGTAATTAAGTGAAGAGCAGAAGATTTCTAGAGATAGTTGCTGCAAGCCATGGTTGACCAGACACCATGAATCTTACTCGACAAAATGCTTTAACTGAAATGGTAAAGTTACACTCCTTATAGCCAGCTAGATAATTTCCTAACAGAAATTCAACATCTTTAATGAATAACGTAATCACAGTCCACATAACTGCAATACTGGAAATGTAACCACATTTCAAATTAACTTTATCGAGTTAAACATCCTCCATTAATACTCATTAATATCTTTTTATAATATGAACCTTCCAGAGGGAGATTGCTGCCATCAGCCATCATCAGCAATTTCTCTAAGAATAATAATTTTGTTTCCATGCTTTAGCAGATAAGAATAATGATATTTCATCTCTGAGCTTGTAACTCCTCCATTTTCAGTGCTTTGATTGTTGATCTATGCTGCTAATTTCCTCACTCTAACTATAATTCTGATGATTATCAAATTTCTGTGTGAGTTTGTAAACAAAGGCTTACTGCTATTCACATGTTTTTGCGACCATTCGTAATCATTAGCCATTACAATAGCTGACTTTGTTTTGGAAACTTTATTAACTGTATCTCAAAAGGGATACCAATTTTAAATTCTTCCATGAGTATTATCATTCTAAGATTTTCAAAATCTCATTCAATCTCAATAGACCCGTATTTCCTATCAAATATCATTTCCTTTTTTCTCATAAATTCCACAAAAGTGTGATTCTACTGCTTCCTTTGATTTCTAGACTTTTGCCGCAAGTTTGCAGAACTAACTCAGAGGCAATAAAAATAATCATTTTCTCTGTATGATAATCACTAAATGGTTTGTCTGATGGAGATGAGGACTCTTCTAATGCCTTTCCACCAAATGCGTTTTGCAGTAAAACCATTCAACTTTCCAGAAGTCATTATATCTTTGAAGCAATTTCCTAAAATCATGCATTATACGTTTCAACTCCTTCCTCACAAAATGAGGTACAAAGTGTCAATTCAAAACAAAAAGTTACATCTGAGTTTACATTAAGTTTTCCTGCCAACCCCTCCATTCATGTAATTTAAGATTTTTTTGTCAATTTCAAATATTTTTCTCTAAATTTTCTTGTTCTAGTTTCTCATTGATCTTTTTCGCTTTCTCTTTCAAACTTGGGGTTTTCCTGGTCTTTTGCCCTTTGGAATTCAAGAACAAGTTTTCACATTTGCTTTACTATCTCAAATTCATTTTTTTCTACCCATCTCTCTTTCTCGTGAATTTAGTTGTTGCCTTCATCTCTTTCAGCTCAAGTTACTTCATTTATAATTGGAATTTAAAAAACTCAACCTGAGTGCTATCAGACTCAGCATTTTCATCTCCAGGCTCAGGTGTTCTGAAAAAGATTCTTTCACCCCAAAATGTTAACTCTGTTTTTCTCTCTTTACAGATGATACGTTTCTCCAGCACTTTGTTTTAATTTCAGATTTCCAGTATCCATAGTATTCACCATTTTCTTCTCAAGATTCAGAGGTTAAGCTGATACATCAGTAACCTTCACTTATTTAAGTTTCTACTTCTAACTCTGTTTCACCACTTTCAAACTAAACTTTGTCAACTATTGCAAGCAAATTGCCTTTCTTCAGAGATGGTTAACCAACAGAAGTAGCCGTGCTGATTTTTCAAAGAATACAGCAAAAATAAATGTGAAATCAGATGTATTCAAATATGCCAAATTCCTTTATATTTATTTTCTTGCCTCTGGATTCATATCTTGCAAAAACCCCACATTCAGAGATTGAAAACATAAGAGATTTAAATTCCCAGTGACTAAAGTAAAGGACCTTGCAACAAGATTTCACATTTTACTGCAACATCCTAAAATCAACATTGTCTAAACACTACGTATTAAGCAATGAATACGCTGAACTACAGAATGGGTATCCTAACTTGGCAGAAGAACGCACATGACATATACATGTTACAGAGCTGAAAAATGTGTTGCTGGAAAAGCGCAGCAGGTCAGGCAGCATCCAAGGAGCAGGAGAATCGACGTTTCGGGCATAAGCCCTTCTTCATTCCTGAAGAAGGACTTATGCCCGAAACGTCGATTCTCCGGCTCCTTGGATGCTGCCTGACCTGCTGCGCTTTTCCAGCAATACACTTTTCAGCTCTGATCTCCAGCATCTACAGTCATCACTTTCTCCATATATATGTTACAGCATGCCCTCTGAAGCACTTGGTAATCTTTACAGGAAATTGTCCAAAGTGGTTTCTTGGTTCTGACAGGAGTGTTTCTTCCCAATTTAATAATTCCTAGTGTCTGTTGAAAGTCATTTCTTCAGTCTTCTGACTGTCCCCAAACTGACTTCTAGCATCGAGGCTTAATAAAACAATTCTTACTCCCATCCAAACCATGGCTGTGAATTTGACTGCAAGCTGACAGACATCAAAGCCAGCTGTTCCTTTTATTTATTTCCAGGTTTAAAAGCTGATACTTTACTTTTACTAGGACCTGTCCTTTGACCCCTGCCTTAGTGGCAACAAGGTCACAAAGGCTTATCGTTGGGTAGAACTAATAGAAGGTTGCATGTCCCTCTCCACTCCATTTTTCCTTAAATTCAAAGAGGTGTTTTAAAAGATAATCATCTTATAAAACCTCTCACTCACAGAAGTATCAATAAACAAAAGACTTAAAAAGGTTTTCCGGCAGCTAAACTTGATACTGTTTTGGAATGTTGAAACTTTATTGCTGGAACAGCACAGCAGGTCAGGCAGCATCCAGGGAACAGGAGATTTGACGTTTCGGGCACAGGCCCTTCTTCAGGGCCTGTGCCCGAAACGTCGAATCTCCTGTTCCCTGGATGCTGCCTGACCTGCTGTGCTGTTCCAGCAATAAAGTTTCAACTTTGATCTCCAGCATCTGCAGACCTCACTTTCTCCTCACTGTTTTGGAATGACAAAATCCTGCTTGCAAAGTGATAATACTGCAAAGAGAATTTCATTTTTTTCATTTATTGGTTGTCAAATTATGACTTAGAATGCATGTCGTATTGAGGAATGTTGGAGCAACATAATTATTTTTAACAGAGTTGTCAGGCTATAATAAAACCTATTTTGGGTTGTCAAATATTGGAGTACCTACATTTTTTGCAAGTTTTAGATATAAATTACAATGTCATAACTGTGAAATACCTGACAACACATTCTTGTATGGATGATTCGTTGGGGGAATGGAAGATTGAGCCTATTGCTGAATTGATGGAATCTCACATTGTGATGGGCATAAGAGAATTGACAGCTGGCCCATGTTTAAAAAAATTATCAAATTATCTATCATCTGTCAGCTTAGGAGAACCATTAGAAATGAGAAAGTTTAGAATATTGAGTCTTTATAATTTACAATTGTGATGCACACTAGATGCTAACTAATATGTGAAAAACATCCACAAACTCTGATCTTCATAATACCTTTTGGTGAAGCCTAACAGTGATAACATTTATCATGATCAAAATTATATAACCATGTGGGTTGTTACAGTGCATTCATGTGATGTTTAAGAAGTCTGTTTAACACAACACATTTAAAATCTATCCCTAAAATAGATACTTTAGGAAAGGTAAAAATTGCCACCGTTCAAAGCTTTTGAGTTACTGTCACAGCATAGAAATGGTCAAAGATAGATTTTGATGAACCATAGAAAAGAACATTGAAGTTCCAGAATTAAGATTCAAATCCTTGTTGCTAAAGAACTGGAAAAGTTGTTTGAGGTGGGTTAGGGAGGCTGTGGATAAATTGGAAAACAAACCATAAGATCTTGAATTTGAAGAATAGGGAATAGAGAACCAGTGAAAACTAATGAGGAAAGAAATAATATTTGAGTGGGATTTATTGCAAGTAAGATATGACTAGTAAATGTTTTTGGATAAATTGATACTGAGAGCACAGACAAGTTGGCTTGTTATGCAAGGTGCTGTCGAAATTGGCTTTCCTGTGTTTGAGGATATCTATTCAAGGTGGCAAACCGTTACTATGGGTCTCAATGTGACCAAATAGACCATTTGGTAATCCACAATCTTTGAGCACAAAGGACAGGGATCTCTCGCAAGGTAGTGTGACCCTGACTGTAGGATTTGCTTCTTTTTCTTTCCTTCTCTGAAGTCAGATGGTTTCATTATTAAATCTTTGCAATAGCAGGCATGGTACAGCTTTATGGATCAGCTTTCTGAAGAATTTATAACAAGCCGCTCCCAATCATTCAAGTCTGTGCTGTCATGCTTCAAGTACATCTTCAGAATGTCTTTTAAGGTGTTTTCTTTTTCCTTCCCTAAAATGTTGGCTATTTGAGAGTTGAGAGAAAGGTCCTAGCAATAGAGAGTTTTCAGCCATCTCGGCACATTGATCAGTACATCAAACTTGATATTGCAGGAGTTTTGCATGAATGTTTTTGGACTTGTTTTCAGGAAGGAAACTAGCCGATCTAACAGAGAGAAAAAAAACATCATTGTCATATTGTAACATGGACTTCACATGGAAAGACACACTTGTGCTGATAAAATCCCAACCATTATGGAAGTCATTAAAAGGCAATCAATTCATGGATAATAAAGGAAATATTACCAATCTTAAATCTGGAAATTATGCTGTAGTATATTAACAAATGAACATGAATATATTTGTTGAATATTAATTTAATGGTTTGATCCCTTTGTTAAGAGAGTAGAAAACTGATTTAATATAAATAGTTTGTATGTTGGTATATCAATATTGTAACAGATTATTTCTGGGTGTTTTTTCTGTTGGAAAAGAAAAATGGTAAAAAAATTTCAAATCCAGCTGGAACAGATGAAGAATCAGAAATCAAAAGAAAGCTTGAAACTATTCTTGACAATCATGCAGTAATGAACTACTTGAGAGTCCTGATGCAAAGCAAGTGTTGGAAAGAAGTGATTTGATTAAATTTTGCACTGCATGTCATATTTCAGGATGGGAAAAGTAGCTTGGCCCAGACATTTAGTTTAGTTTGATGTTTAATTAACCCATGCCTGTGAAGCACAAATGCATAACTAAATTGCTAAAGCCATTGTTGTGGTTCTGTTTGCCGAGCTGGAATTTGTGTTGCAGACGTTTCGTCCCATGTCTAGGTGACATCCTCAGTGCTTGGGAGCCTCCTGTGAAGCGTTTCTGTGTTGTTTCTTCTGGCATTTATAGTGGTTTGTCTCTGCCACTTCCGGTTGTCAGTTCCAGCTGTCCGCTGCAGTGGTCAGTATATTGGGTCCAGGTCGATGTGTTTGTTGATAGACTCTGTGGGTGAGTGCCATGCCTCTAGGAATTCCCTGGCTGTTCTTTGTTTGGCATGTCCTATAATAGTAGTGTTGTCCCAGTCGAACTCATGTTGCCTGTCATCTGCGTGTGTGGCTACTAAGGATAACTGGTCCTTAGTAGCTACACACGCAAATGTTTCCTTAAAATTTCCTCCAGTTTTCCTATTGTTGTCGACTTGTAGTTTACCATAGATGTGGCTAGCATCTTTACTACAGTCATCTTCAGTCAATACATTCCTGGAATGCATACTTTTAAACTCTGGAATATTGCTCATAAGAATTTATTCTTTCTTCTCATCTTGGCTATCCCAGAAAGCCAACCCACAGTGTAAAGCCAACTTCAGTTATGAAGCATTTTACCATTTTAGACAGCACAAAGAATTTTACCTGAACCCTGCTGAAAGATAAGATCACTGTGGCCAGCTTATTCTGCCTTTTTTTGAAAGAGAAGTCAAGGGAAAAACTGAAATTGCAAGTGGGGTTGATAACATTTTTTGGTTCAGGTGAAATCAGGAAACAGCTCAGATACAATGATTAATATATTGGGAAAATGGATGAGGGAGGGAGCCAAGTAGGACTGGAATGAAACTGTCCCACACAGCTCACAAAAAACATCATAGCTCAGACACATGTTGTCAGACCTCAATTTTACATATTTATTTTTGGATTTCCAGCATTTGCATATTTTGTTTTTGTTTGATATAGCTAGGAATTGTATGTGCTCACTTAGCAAACCTTCAATTTAGAGAAAGTGATTGGAATTCAAGGGAAGTTGTTCATTACAACAATATATTGAGTTAAATAGTTAAGGGCAGTGCTGTATGGAATCTGGTTGAGCCTCAATTTAAGAAAGAAGCAAAGAGTCCGGAGGCCATCCTTTAGTAGGATGAAGGTGTGAAGATTATGGATATTTATGGTGTAGAGAACATTCTTGGGGTAAGAAAAGCAGAAACTATTCAAATGATTGAATGTATTGGAAGAGTGATGTCAGTGGGAGGAGACTGGACAAAGGGAGAAAACGTAGAATTGAGAAAGGAATTAGTTGGTTCCATTCAGCGAGCTGAGCTGAAATGATTATCTTTGTGAATCTTGGGTTAGATGTGAAAATGGAGTTGTGTGAGTTTCAGTATCAAAGAGAGAATTGAAAATATAGGAATTGAAGCCCCGAGAGGGAAGATCTTCAGTGCCGATATAGTCAATGCCTTGGAAATGATTGTGAGGAGAAGAACGGAACTGAACAAATAAAAAACAACAGCAGTCAGAGCTCCACAAAAACCAATGGCAGCGCATTGCTAAAAAGTGCAATTGAGGCAATACCAGAACAACAGTAGAAGAACAACCATTGAAAATGCTTCAAACAGTAGCAGCAACATAAAGAAGAGTGCCATAAGGAACAAGTTATAAAGGTAATTATT
Organism: Chiloscyllium plagiosum; assembly: GCF_037043375.1. NCBI lineage: Eukaryota > Metazoa > Chordata > Chondrichthyes > Orectolobiformes > Hemiscylliidae > Chiloscyllium > Chiloscyllium plagiosum. The sequence goes on along the minus strand of NW_028270150.1, from coordinate 72,234,863 downwards.
GCAGAATTAATGGGATTGCAACAAATTATTCATTAGGGAACAATGCAAAATAAATTTGCTGGGCCCCCGCACCCTGCAGTATATCTAACTATCTTATCCCAACCTTTACATTGAGAATGTCAACTTTGATGTTTCTACAAACTGAGGAGCAAACTATTCGTCGTGATCTCCAGCCATGGAACAAGATTTTGATGTTCACTCTCCAGCCTTATTTCTTTGGTGAGTGGCACACACCATTCGAGCACCCAAAGTAACTTTGCTCTGTACAGATTTGGTCTGGCTGCAATGGTGGCAGTGGTCTGGGGTGAAGGTCAGGGCTGGTTAAGAATAAGATTTAAACATTTTTCCTGCTTTTTTCCCCACTTTAAGTGTCCCTGTCTCTTTTCACTATTCTTTTGTGTGACTCACATTGTTTCTGAGTGTCTTCTTACGATTTCTCAGATTGCTTGACTCTTTTCCAGGATCCTCTCTCTCTTTCTCAACAAAAGTAGACTGCCATAACCTTTCAAATAAAACCACAGCCTGCTGTGATTTGTACATATGCCATGGCAACAGCTGGGAGTATTGCTGCAAAGATTTCTTTTTGAAGGTGTGCACTTACAAGCACAAAATGATCTTATTTCTGGATATATTCCTTCATAGTCACATTGAAGCATTTGCCATGAACTGAATCATCAGGGAGTTTTTTTGTCTTTTTTCTTGTGAACTAGAAACTACTGTCAAATAAGAAGTCTAAGAACATCGAAAATCTGAATTGATACTATCTGTCTTCCTGTCATCTATTGTAGAACTGTCCTTGCTCTTAAAAAAAACACTTTTCTTGCCTAGAGTTTTGTTTTGAGCTATTAAACATTGAAACATTTAGACCATTTCATTTGACAGCAATCACTAATCACAACCTCTCTGCTCTGTTATGGAACGACTCCTGAATTTGACTGTATTTTAGACATTACCTATTTGATATAATTAAATCTTTATAAAGTAACCAGAAAGCCCCATTCAGGAAAATTACTTAAATCTCCCCCAAAACATAGCATCTCTCTAACTTATTCTCTCTCCATATATTTGGTTCTTGTTTATTTTCCTCCATTCCTTCAAAGATAGTACACACTAATCTTTTTCGAAATATATGTTATATTTGTGTTTTAAAAGATAATTTTACACAGCTTGAAATTCAGCACAGGTGAGAACCAGGCCAGGGGATCTTCCTTAAATTGCCTCTAAACCTTCTGCCTTTCACTTTAAAAATTATGACTTTTGGTATTGACCTTTCAACTAATGGAAACAGCAAGTTTGTATTCACTATATCCATGGCCCTTCAAAATCTTATTCACCTCAATCAGGTATCCTCTCAACCTCCTCTTCTCCAAACAACACAACCCAAAATTATCCAGCCTCCCTTCATAGCTGAAATTGTAATTCGTGTATAACTGTCTTTCTGGTACAGATTGAGAGTGGGAAAGTGAGGTGAAATGTCACAATTAATAGTTTACTTACTGATTTGATTGAAAATCCTGTATTATTTTTGTGCTTTAGTAACATTCACCTTTTGGGTTTCTAATCACAAGCTGTCCAAACATAGCTGCCCTGACATAGAAGCTGTGTCTTTCAGCAGCTTTTTTAAGGTACTTGCACAACCTCATCAGACTTTGAATTGGGTAAGGACTGAAAAGCACTGTTCTTTTCCCAGGTCTGAAGCAGGGAAAAAACCTGGAAAGAGATTAAATTATGTTTGTAACACTATTTCAACATGAATTTTTCCCAAAGCATTCAGAACCACCACAGATTGTAGATGGGCAAATCAATTCTACAAATCACATGTAACTGAAATGTAACTTACAGATTTGTGAACCCCAATTCTTACTGTTTTTAGTTCCACTATCCCCAGCTTTGCTTCCTCCCAAGATTTCTGAATCAAGCCCAGAATTCACAAATGCTGATGTCCCTCTGGCCCATCCGCACTCGCATCATGCTGCAGCACCATTTCTCAAACGACTCCTCCATGAATGTTGACTGCTCTCCCCTAAGCCACTAACTATGTATCCTCACTCCAACCACCACCAACACCATCACAACCCTCACCACAGGGGCCCATGTATGTCTGTTCAGCCTGCAATTCCTCAAGACTTACAATACCCAAATTGGTACTCTCCATGTTCTAAGATTTCAGTTACTCACATGAGAATTACAATCTCCTTCCAAAACTTGCAATCCCTCTGAACTCTTCAATAGTGTGAGCTTCTCGTAAACTATATTTGGGAAGATTGAATCTGTTCAATGAAAAGAAGTAAGTGAACAATGAAGATTTTCAAGGTGTTTATAAACAATTGTAGCAGAACCAAAGATGAAGTATTCTTCTGGTTTGTGATAAGTTTGGAAAAAGTAACTTTTTATCAGATACACTAACAATCACCACTCAGACTTACATTATTATAGGAGAATTTTAATGAATAGCTGTTCAGTCTATCTAAGAGAATGTCAATTTTATTAAATTAACTTGTTCTTGAATACGTGGTATGGATCTGATGGAATCCTGTTGTTCAATTGATATGTTAAACAAATATTTGCTATTTTCTTAACCACAAAATGATAGCTCATTTATTTAAGGCATGGGTTGATTCAAAGCCTACTGCAAATGAGATTGAGACCTGTTTTGTGCAACTGAGCACAACATACTTTATAATGCACAGTATTTGCCTTTGACTCACCCATCCTTCAGAACTTTTCATCCTCGTGTTTTCTATGGGATATTAATGATCCTGGACATAAAAGATAATCATTTGCATAGAGTTCAGAGTTATTTTAAGTGCTTTTGTATTCCTGTTTTTGCTACGTAGCTCAAGACACAAAAAAAACCCTGAGCTATTTAACAGCATTGCAAATTTGTTAGGGCAGATTTATAAATCTGTGCCATTATGTAATTTGTCTCTGCAATAAATTGTACATTAACAGATTCATCTCCATGGTTTGTCAACTTTCTTTCAGTCAGCACCTTGTTCTGCCAAGTCATTTATTGTATTGTATTTAAAATTAGATAGCAAATCTGAAATTGCTATAGGTGAATTATACATTTCTAGTCTATAGAATGTGAAATATCTTAACAGTATATGCTTAGACTCTACCTGTTGTTCAAATGAACAGGTCTATTACTACCCCCAAAAGGAAAGCTGGATATCCCTGTGATCTTTGCACCTGATGACATGGTTTTATATGAGGGTCTGTTGGTGGTACAAATTAAGAAGCAAGATGGAAGTAGTTGGATATACGAAATTGATAACGTAACCAACAAAGAGCTAAGAAGGTAAGATGAAGAAATAAACAGCTACTTCCTCAATAACGTTTTGAATGAACAATTGAACATATAAAATATAGTTGTGCTATTGTTGATACAAACCTGTATCAGATGTGTAATGAGTATGGTTGATTGCACAATGATAATTAAACATTAAAAGAAGTTGAGAAGTAATACTATAGGAAACGAAATTTACTTGAAACAAAATTTCTGGAAATCACAATGGGTCATGCAGCAACCATGGAGTGAGAGCAAGCTTACATTTCAAGGCTAGATGACTCTTCATCAGAAATTGAGTTATCCGGATTTGAAACTTTAGTTTGCTCTCTCTCCAAGAATGCTGCCTGACCCATTATGATTTCTAGCATTTTATTTTTGTTTTCAGTATAGATTCCAGCATCTGCAGTAATCTGCTCTTAAAATGTACTTGAATATCAAGAACCTCAACAAGGACTCTGTGCTGAACATTTGTTAGAAGGAAGTGACATATCAGCTGTAAAAATGTAGCTATTGTTGCGTTTTAGCAACTTGATGTTTAGAGATTCCCAAAACTACCCCCAAAATTCACTACTTTCTGCACTGGCAAGTGTCCTGAATGTCAGGAAATGCCAACTAGAGGTCTTAAATGAAGCATTACATAAGTAATAAGCATTACATTTCCAATGTTATTGTGATGTTAAATCTTTTAGTTTCCGATCTGTCTGTATCAATGAATGAACTAATTCCAACAAATTACTGAGGTGTAGCCAAATACTCCTCCCAGTTTTTTTAATTCATCATTTGAGATGAGGGCATTGCTGTCTAGGCCAGCATTTATTCCCCATCCCTAATGGTCCAGAGAGCAGTTAAGAGTCAACCACACTGCTGTGGGTCTGCAGTCACATATAGGTCAGACCAGGTAAGGATGGCAGTTTCCTTTCCTAGAGGGTATTAGTGAACCAAATGGGTTTTTTCTGACAATCAGCAATGCTTTCATAGTCATTAGAACTCTTAGTTTTGGATTTTACTTTATTGAATTCAACTTCTACCATCTGCTATGGTAGGATTCAAACTCAAGCCCCCAGAACATTACCTGGTTGTTTGGATTTACAATGTGACGATAATACCACTAGGCCATTGCCTCCTTAAAGTGGTTGCATTGCTGCAGGGAATGGTGTACTGTGGTGGTTGGTTGTGGGGATATACAAGGAGATGGTTATATATTCACTTTGTGGAAGAAGTGTTAGAATATTTGAACAACTTAGTCAATTCTTAGAGTGCTGATTGTGGGCTTACAGGATCCAGTTTTAAAATGTGAATGATCACTTTAAATACTAAAATGAGAAGAGAATTGCATCTAAAAGAAATAAATGACTGAGTGTCAGTGTACATGGATGTTTGAAGTTAAAATTAATTTACAGATTTATGAACAGAAGCTAAATGCAAAGACATCATTTTGGTAAAGTGAGTAAAGTAATGGACAGTGAAATGTCTGTGAATGTTATTTAAGTGGATTTCAGAAGGCATTTGATAAAGTCCCTTATAAGAGACTGTTAAGTAAAGTAGATGCTCACAAAATTGAAGCCGAATTATTGACCTGGGCGGAAAAACAAATGAGCAGCAGGCTACAAAAAGAAGTGATTAATCACATGTGCTTATATGATAGGATGTGACTAGTAGTGTCCAGCAATGGTCTGTATTTTTACCATATTTAGAGACTTGGCCAAAGCATTAGAAAGCCTCACAGCCAAATTTGCCAATGAGACAAAGGTAAGTGGCATTGTATATAGTTTATGGAGAAGCATTATAGCATAAAGAAATGTTGGTAGCTTAAGCGAATGGACAAAACTTGCAAGTTGATCTCAATGATGACAAATGCAAGGTCATTCACTTTAGGCCTAAAAAGTGTAGAAAAGGATCTTTCCTCCATTGAGAACTGTGAAAAACTGTGGAGATCTGAAGAGACTGGGTGGTTTCAGATACACGGACCTTTAAGTGATATGATTAAACAGTCAGAAAAGTGAATACAATGTTGAGCTGTATATCTCCAAGATTAGAACGCAAGGGGTAAAAGGCACATTTTATAAAGTCCTGGTTATCCCATATCTGAATTAATGTGAACAGTTCTGACCACCATGTTTTAGAAAAGTCATATTGCCCATGGAAGGAACGCAACATGGATTAACAAGGATGGAACTTGAACTCCATGGATTAAATTACAAAGAGAGATTACACAAGGTAAGATTGTCAGCCCTGGAAAGCAGATGGTTGTCAACAACCACCTGTATACAAGCAGTCATTTGATAGTACAGAAGTATTGCTGAAAAATGCATGCTTTATTGAAGATTTTCCTCTTGCAGACATCAGGGCATTTCACAAGAATATAAATTCAAGGGGAACACAAATACTTGCACTGCATGAGTGGAGAGTACTGATTGTTTGGCAAGTTGACTCTGATTCATAGAAGTATTGCTATGGATGATGTGTCATTAGTTAATTGACAGTTAACAACCAGGATTTGTTTAAGTTATGAACCAGGCAGATTGACTTGAATGATCCTGAAATGAATCATTGAGTAGCTGTCACCTATGTTATTGAGTTGAAACAGGCATTGTACATGTACATGTCCTTACTGGAACATCTGCCAGCAGATAAATATCAAGTCCTTGGATGTTGTAGTGAGAGATTATCTTAAGTTAGCTGAGG